>NC_140959.1:36199523-36799523 GCF_014529385.1 Adiantum capillus-veneris
ATTACATGAATTTAGTCAATTTGGAGATTCCCATAATGAGGGATTTTTACCATCATACCTAATATGGTCTTCGATTGGTTTTTATCAAATGCAAATTTGAAAGATACATTATGGACGGATGCTCCTCTTTTGTTGGGATTTTGAAGCTTATGTAAGTTGAGTTTGAATCTAAAGAGGACATCATCTCTGGGCTTAACAGCTCTAGCTTGATGCAAGAAGACTTTATGCCAAAGTGTTCAAGTGATTTGGTTAGGGAAAAGGCAAAACTATGTCCAACATCATGACCGCTTTCTCACAATTTTCTCAAACTGTCAGTTTTAGACACCCCTAACTTCTGGATGAATTTTGAGGCCTTAAATGACGTTTTTTTTGGACAAAACAACTCATTGTTCTGGAGACTTCATACGCGTATAATGTCTATTGGCTCAAAAATGATCGAAGCTTTAACTATAGACTCTCCTTGATGTACTCTAACCACTTCAAGTCTCAATGTGTGATTCTAACACTTTTAAGCAGGTCTATCATGTAAGAAATGTGGAATACAATAAGGATCTAGTAGCAAGGAGAGTAGAAAGAGATACACTGCAAATAGATTAGTGAAAAATAAAAACTTTAGATTAGCACACAATTACAAAGTGATGGAATCATCTACTCATGCACTCTCAAGGTAGAGCTTAGAGGGAGATTTAGACAACTAAAGAAAGAAGCAAAAACAAGGGACTAACAATCCTTCAACAAGGATGTGTGTGTGTGTGCATAAAGTGTGCACACCATTCACCTTTTCTCTTAAAATTACTCATGATAAGGCCTCCTTGTATAGGTGTAAGCGAGCCTCTAAACGTCCATGTGTGTGGCCATCCTTGTGTAACCAATTCCAACTCTCCCATGCGCCCATGTGTAGCCGCTTTTGGGTAGACAAGTCCTCTAGAACTTGGCCACCAGCCAAGGAAATCCTACCACCAGCCAAAGACCACAGACAATTGGCCATCGGCCATCGGCCATCGGACGGTCATTTTTGGATTGTCTTCTAGCCGCAGGCTGACCAAGATATTTCGACAAGGAATATTTTGATGAATATCCCAAAGTTAGACCTAAATTTTCTTCGTACCATCCATGATCACAAATAGACATCTCATCAACGTGCAAAGCTGGAATCCACCAAATATATGTACACCATTGGCTTCTCCTCATATGGGGGCCTTACAAACTATGCAACATATATTCTGGTGGCAAAACTTAAAGAGGTGGGCATTGCATGTATATCAACATACCAATCCTTTTTCTATTTGGTTGCATGTAACTTCTTAGGGAGGTTAACAAAGACAAAAGTGATCCAAACTGGATGAAACTTGGTACCCAGGCTTATTTTGTGACGGAAAAAACTTATGTGAGCTCAGATGTAACTTTTGACCTCGGGGGGTTCACCGTTCACACCCCCTATATAACGTGCATTCGTGGGGTATTAAAAAAATCCCTCTTTTAACATGTCTAAATGAATAAAATGACCCCTTATTTTTTGGATTTTTTCCAAAATTGACTATAAAAACCCCTTATTTTAATGTATCTTTGTTAAGTTGCCTAAATTTTTTGTATTTTAAAACCCCTCCATTCGCGCTCACGTTATACATTAACATGATAACATAGTGCACCCCCCAAGCTTTTGACCTCTTTGGAACTTGAGACATCACAGGCGTATGTCTTTTGTGCTAGACTGAAGTGACTTTTATCCCACTAACTCCTTATCACTCAAGCAACTCTCAGTAGCTTTCAAAATTCAATTTGAACATATTTTGTGCAAGTTATGGTCAATACAAGCATTAACCTTTCCAAATTTTTTCCTTTTGATACTTTGTAGTCCAAATATGCTCCAAATGCAATGAAAATTTGGCTAGGGACGTTTTTTATGTTCTAGGATACTAGGGTACACTCAGATGTCTGATTTGCCCTAGACGTGGCCTCTAAGACATCATATATATATGATGTCTTCTTCTCATATTTCACTTTTTCTTCTACCCAAGGTACTCCTTTATGCATAAAACAAGAACATTCAGTGATCACAACAAATTTTGTATGTCAAATTTGCTCAGAATGACTACTTTTTTACCTTTACCTTCTTGGATTTGCAAAAATATTCTTAAATGAAAAAATATGTGTCCAAATGAGATGAAATTTTGCACAAGCTTAACTCATCATTTCTCAACCACGTATGTGGTCAAAACTGCAATTGGACCTTCAAACCTTTCCTTGAGACATCATATGCATATGATGTCTATGTGCTCAGAATGGGCCCAAACTTTGTTTATAAGCTTGTTTTGTGGTGCTTAACACCTTGGTATGCTTGGATTTTTACTTGGTCCCTAAAAGTGCCCTTTAGAAATCATACATGTCACTCAGGGGGTGCACTATGTAATCATGTTAATGTATAATGTGAGTTCGAAAGTAGGGGTTTTAAAATGCAAAAATTTTAGGAAATTTAACAGAGATACATTAAAAGATGGGGTTTTAATAAAAAATCCTAAAATGAGGGTCATTTTATTCATTCATACATGCTAAAAGAGGGGTTTTTTAATACCCCGCGAACGTATAATATATAGGGGGTACTAAAAGGTGAGCCCCCTGAGATACATGTATGATTTCTAGCTGGTCAAATTGAAGTGAATTTCACTCCAAAGGTTCCTCACTACACTAGCAACTCACAACAAGTTTTAGAATTCAATTTGAACACTTCTTGAGCAAGTTATGATCAATTCAAGTATTTATTTTCCTAGATCTGTCTTGTGGCATTTACAAGCCCAAAAACGCTTCAAATTTAATGAAATTTGGCCTATATGCTTCCCAAATGCTCTAGATCACAAGGGTGCACTTAGATGTATCTTTTGACTTAAAATTTGGCCTCTAAGACATCATACGCATATGTTGTCTAGGTGGTCAAAATCTACTTTTGTTTCTACCCCACGTGCCCCTTGATATGTAGAACATGAATATGTGCTCACAACAAATTTTGGATGTCAAAATTGCAAAAAATCACAACCTTTTGACAAAAAAATCCTCCGAAAGAATAAAATCCCCTCAATTCTCAATCTATATGCCTAAATGAAATAAAATTTGGTGTATGTGCTCAACACCACTTGCAAAAGATGGGTATAATGTCAAAAGTTCATTTTGGCTACCAAAATTACCCTTCAGATATCATACAAGTATGATGTCTTCTAGTGAATTTTTGGATAGAATTCATTAACAAGCATCTCCAAGTCTCTAGCACTAGTTTCTAAGAGCTTCTACCAACTTTCATGCAAAAATGTGCTCAGAACCACAAGTTTCTCTTTTTTATGTTTTCGACTCTCCGTCTTTTGTCTTGTGGGTGTTAAGAGTTGGTCAAAACTCTAGTTTCAATGTGTGCATAGGGTAAAACCTCTTTTCAACACTCTAGTGTAGACAAATTTTTCAAATTTGGTCTCTAGATGCCCCTTCTGACATCATATATATATGATGTCCAAGTTTACAGAATTTGAGTTTTTCTTCATAGAACTATTGCACATGCTCTCTTATATGCTCAATACCAATCAATCATGAAAATAAAAATTTGTTTATTGCATTTTTCTCCTCAAAATCATACTTTTCAAAGATCATGAATGCAAATAAGCACTTCAACAAATAAATCAGTGATGAATAGCTCTAGATCTGAATTAGATCACTTACCTAAGCTACTCGTACACATCATATGGGGTTTTGCATCTGTGAGTAGAAAAATGCTTCACTGCCACACACAGACTAGCAAACTCTTTTTTCACCTCACAAAGCACTTGATCACCAGAAACTACTCTAATCTACAACTAATACTACAAATCTTAACTAAATCTATCTAGTCACAAACCCTCGGAAAGACACAACTTGATCTCGAAAAATCCTCTTCTAGAACCACTTGAGAAAAATGCTCACTTTAGTCAAAACTAAAGCAAGGAAAAATCACACGAGTGTTAGTAGGACTACCTATTCAAGTCCTTGTGTCCTTGGTAGTGGTGCCAATGTTCCAAGAGTGAATCACATGATCTATAAAGTGCATGAAACACTACCTAGATCAACATAATTTTAATCGAGGACACGGATGACACGATAGGTGCACGGAGGCAATCTCTTTAGCTTGTCATATTGAGACTATCCCACACATGCAACACTCTAGAAGGCTAGCTAAACACCAATCAAGAATCTCACTAATCTCAACCACACCATACAACCCACATACACACAAACGGAAGGAAACTCATCCAATCATACCATAATCATACAAAACTTAAGGAACACCATCCCCTCACTAAGATACACCTGTCCCAAAGCCTCTACAATCAAAACCCTCACTCTAGACCCATCTAAACGCATATGAAGATAGAGTCGAGTTTCTAAAGTGTCCAAAACTAAAATCTATGAGTACCTATGTGTATCTTATGTCGCCATGATTCTAATGACTACTTTCACTCAGAAAAAAAACATCCTTTGATACACTTACGGCCACAAATAGCTTGTAGATGCATTAGCATGCGTGCTTCTTTTTGTAGGGAATGCTTAGTGTTTTTGCGTAGCTCTACCCGAGCCTATCGCAATGGTGCATCCAGATATCCAATGTGATGAGCGAGCGGGGAGTTGCGCCAGGATGAAGCTCATGCTCTCTCTCTCTCTCTCTCTCTCTCTCTCTCTCTCTCTCTCTCTCTCTCTCTCTCTCTCTCTCTCTCTCTCACACACACACACACACACACACACACACACACACAGACATAGTCGACGACAGCTCAAAACTTTAATTATGATAAAAGTTAATTTTACAAAATGACCTAGGTACCTTATATACTAAGGCTACCATAGGTTAAACCTAAAATAGAGTTCAAGGGGTAAGTTGGCTTTGTATGTACAATCTGGAAGTGCCATTGCACCTAGCTTCTACAACTAGACTAACTACTCATTACAAATGATGTTTTTCACCATAATCCGTAGCATTTATAACTCTAAAAAAGAAGTGCTTTTTTGAGTTATGGCGTACTATGGACCCACGGGTCAACATCCACTTACACTTGATGATTGTATGACCAAGAGGAAGTTCAATCAATATTCATGTACCTTTAGAGATAAGAGAATCGTACTCTGCTTCCATAGTATCTTGACATTGATTCTTTTGTGGAGAAGAGATAAATTTACTATATTTGATCAGATATTCAAAGAAGATAAAACATTATCAACAATATCATCATCATAAACATGACAGGAACCATGTTTAGATCAACAAAAATGTCAACATAATCACTAGTAACATTTGAAATTGATGGTTGTGAAGCTCAGGGAGGTCATCTAAAAAAAATGTAACATATCATGTGAGTTCAACAAAAGGGTATTTAAATTTCTTGAAACTCACAAAAATATATATACAGGATACCATTTTTTTGAATTTGAAAAAAAACTTACAAATTTCAAAAGAAAAGGGTGCATTAAATTTCTTTAAAAAATCATATATAAGGGGTTTTACAAACATCTCTTGAACGCACATGATATGGTAGCTCTACACATTGCACCCTCTCAATGTGAAGAGGGAAGATGCTCTTTAGGAAGAGGTTCATCATCTAAAAGAAATGGAAAATCCTAAAGCAAAGATTTAGTATCATCAACATCTAGATTGATATGTCATGTTTCCTATAGCACAAGAGTTGATAATTAAACGTGAACCATCATGTACATGAAGTATTCTGTTGGGAGGAACCGAACATAAAACATAACTTGTTTTTGGTACAATATTATTATGATGTTCAACAACATATACTTTATTGTAAATCTGTGTCAAATCGGCACTTAAAGCACATGTAAGTGGGATGATCAAATCATCCATAATAATCACAAGAGAAAGAAGAACCTCTAGATAAGAGTATTTTTTTAGTGGTAATATTGTGTTCTTCATCATATTAACATTGATACTCGGGGGGTTCACTATGTGTAAAACTACCATATCACGTGCCTTCAAGACGTGTTTGCAAAACCCTTGATCTGTGAATTTTGTTAGGAATATAATGTACCCTTTTCTTTTAAATTCTGTAAGTTTTTTTCAAATTTGAAAAAATAATGCCCTTCTGTATATATATTTCTGAAAGTTTCAAGAACTTTAATTACCCTTCTATTGAACTCACGTGATAGGTTACATTTCTAGTAGGTGACCTCCCCGGGCATTGATAGAGCATTTTTTGCATGTACAAAGTAGCGTGTATATGCATGGGCATATGTATAAAGAGATGTAAATACATGCATTTGGGAGATTTGCAAAGTGGTTTCAAGTTTTAAAAAAGATACAACATGTACACATTATAAATAATCACATTTGTGTGCCAGTAGCTAAGAACACATAATGCATGGATAGGGAATATGTGGAGGTGTGGGAACCCTCGACCCGCCCGAGAAGTTTGGCACATGCGGTAGCTCTCTATTTGTGGTACCAGATCTACAATGATGCATGCACCACCCTAGAAGTGGTCAAAAATAAAATGTGGGAGTGTGGAAAAGGACTTAGATATGAAGGGTCAATTGTACAAAATTTGGTGAATTTTGGATGCCATTTGGGTTTTTTTCTGACAAAAATATCCATCAGGGGGTCAAAATTGGACAAAACTGGGGCGAAAAGGTAAAAAATGTCCAAAAATGGTGTGAAAAGCCGATATTTTTCCACATCACTCATGGTTGTGTTCAAGCACAAGGAGGATTTTTTGAGTTCATTCTTGGCACTTTCACCTCTCTGTGTGTGAGAGAAAGCAGGGTTCCTACATGTGGTCTAGTGCAATCCCTTTGCGTTCGCGTCCTGTTTTTGAGTGTGTGGAGGAGTGAATGAGAGCTTTTTCTCTTCCATTTTTCACTTGGGAGAGTCTATGGAAGTTATGAGGTTTCCATGGATGTGTGTGCGAGGAATCAAGGGAAGAAGGTGCAAATTTCTACAAGACTATGTGACCGTGTATCGGTGCCATTAGGGTTCAGGCTACTTCAAAGAGTCCAGCAGAGTGGAGTTTGGTGAAGCTTTTGCAACGGTTTGAGAGAGGCCTTTTGTGGCTGGAGTTTTTGATGATTTTTCTTGTATAGTTGGGTCACCATCAAGTGTAATTTCAAGTGATGATCAACTCGTCTTACCTTGTAGTGTCTGCAAGCATGCAAGGGCTTGTAGCTCGAGGTGTTTGGAGTTTAAATTGAGCTTGTAGGTGGTATTTTCATTGAGCTTTTGAGTGGTGGTGAGTGAGATGAAAAAAAAAAAGGAATACCTTGTGTTGTGTTAAGGTTTTTGGGTGTGTGAGTATACGCACGACGTCTTTTGCTCCATCATCCTTTGGCGATCTCGTTGGGGAGAGGGAATTGCGGCAGTGTGCACCCAGGTGAAGCGGTTTTGCTTTGAAGTTTGAGAATCATTGAAGAAAAGTGGTGGTTTGATTGAGGTGAAAGACTTCAAAATTTTTATAGTTACTCACACAAGGGAGAAGCAACTTCGAAAGGATGGCGTATAGCCGACCAATGTTCACGGGGAAGGAGGAAGTGAAGGACTAAATTGCTGACTTTGAGTGGCATACGCTTGGTATGAACATTGTGAATGATGAAGCAAATCTTCATGTGTTTCCTCTTGCACTCAAAGGAGAAGCTCGCGAGTGGCTTGAAGGTTTAGAGGAAGACAAAAAGCAGACATGGGAGTAGGTGAAGCAGGTAATTTTTGATAGGTTTGGAAAGAAACTAATTGCAATAGAAGCAACAACTAAATTGAGAGGTTTGCAGCAAGATGTTCATACTAACTTTCAAGAGTTTTTGCAGCACTTCAAAGGACTTTGGATGCAATTGGAGTTGGAATCCCAAGTACCTCTAGGGGATTTCTTTAACATGCATCAGTTTATGGTTTGTCTTCATCAAAGTGTAAGAGAGAAGGTCGATCAAGAAGAGCCTCCTACATTTGAAAGAGCTGTGGAAATTTTCGAGGCCAAAAGCAAAAATATTAAGAGAAGGTGGTGTTAGGAAATAAGACGTAGCTAAATAGATAATTGAGTAGATTACTTAATGGAGAGAGACAGATTTATATACACGAAATTATAGAGTAGAGAGAGAGAGAGAGAGTACACACGATATACGTGGTTCACCCAATGTGGGATACGTCCACGGGAAAGCAGCCACTCAATGGCTTTAGTACTTCAAAACAAGAAGTAGTTTACAAAGGGATTATACCCTTAATGGAGCTGCCGCCTTGCTTCACTCTCACCACCTCACACTCATCTTGTTGCATCAACTTCACACTATGAAATGTGTGTAGAAATGGCCTCCTTTTATAGGCCAAAAGGACTGCCCTTTCTTATGAAAGACAGCCATGTGTAGCCGCCCTTGTGCGAATAAGTCCAAATCAGACCCTCCAATCCTCCCATGTGTGGCCGCCCTTGAGAAGACAAGTCCGCTTTTGAATTCGGCCACCGGCCACCGGCCATTGACTTCCGACCACCGGCCACCGGCCATTGACTTCCGACCACCGGCCATCGGTCATTGACTACCGGCCACCGGCCAACCGACCGGTTGTTTTCCGACCACTTTCCGGCCGCCGTCCGGCCATAAGATTCCGGCGAAAAAAAAAGTCTTGGGGGACTCCGTCCCCGAGGCCTTTAAAGTTGCCCCTGATTCTTGTCCGTGAAAATTTTGGTTTTCGATGAGTGATTTTCCTTTACGCACGATGGCTTCTCCTCATAATGGGGGCCTTCTTCTTGTCCAACCACTTTCTGCAGCTTTGAAGCCCAGCTTACTGCTATGCCTCCAACCGTGAACACATAGCCAGTAGTGCTCCTTCGAGTATCTTTGTCACCTGCCATATCTGCATCAGCATACCCTTCTAGAAAAATATCAGTTCCTCCAAAATACAAAGCATTTGTTGTTGTCCCTTTTAGATATCTAAGTATCCACTTCACAGCTTGCCAATGCTCTTTACCTGGGTTGTCCATGAACCTACTCACAACTCCCACTGCATGTGCAATGTCTGGCCTTGTCCAGACCATAGCATACATTAGAGAACCTCCGTTGCAGCATATGGAACTTTAGACATATAGGCTATCTCCTCTTGTGTCTTTGGACACATATCCTTCGTTAGTTTAAAATGACCAGCGAAAGGTGTAGAAACTGGTTTTGCATTTTGCATTGCAAACCTTTCTAGTACCTTCTTGATGTAATCTTCTTGAGATAGCTTTATTGTCTTCTTCGTCCTGTCCCTTGATATTTTCATACCAAGTATCCTCTTTGCAGCACCTAAATCTTTCATTGAAATTAAAAGATTTGGACAGATCCTCTTTTAGGTCTTTGATGTCCTGCATGTTAGCACTTGCAATCAACATGTCATCAACATACAACATTAGGATGATGAATTTCCAATCTCCCAAATTCTCCGTGTAGACGCAGTGATCCGAGTTGCATCTTGTGAATCCATGATCCAACATCCATCGATCAAACTTCAAGTACCATTGTCTTGATGCTTGCTTTAAACCATACAAGCTCTTCTTTAATCTGCAAACCATTTTCTCCTTACCTTTTACTTCATACCCCTTTGGTTGAAGCATGTAGATTTCCTCCTCTAAGTCACCGTGAGGGAATGCCGTATTTACATCCATTTGCTCGAGATTTAGATCATGAGTAGCCACAAGGCTTAAGACAAGCCTAATTGAGTTCATTTTTACAACAGGAGAAAATATTTCATTGAAGTCAATACCTTTCTTTTGAGAAAAACCTTTTACCACAAGCCTAGACTTGTACCTTTTCTTCCCACCTTCTTCTTCCTTTAGCTTGTACACCCATTTGTTTTGAAGTGCCCGCTTACCTTTAGGCAACTCAACCAACTCCCATGTTTGGTTGCGATGTAGTGAGTCCATCTCCACTTGCATGCTCTTCGTCCATTCTTCTTTGGATTCATGTTGCATAGCTTCTTCATATGATTCCGGCTCTCCAGAATCTGAGATCAAGAGATGGTTGAAGGAAGGAACAAACCTTTCTGGAGGTCTACTTGCTCTTGTAGATCTTCGGGGAATAGGTTGAGGCTCCTCATTTGGTTGACGTTGTTGCACATTGTCACCGTTTGCAGTCCTTGAGTCTTCACCGTCCTCAAGCTCCATGTACTCATCACCTGTTTCTTTTGTTTGTTTTCTTTCCAAGTAATCTTTGTACATATTTTGTTCGTTAAAAATTACATCCCTACTCCTTAAGATTTTACCATCTTCAGGATTCCATAGGCGATACCCAAAGTCTCCTTCTCCATAGCCAATGAAGAAACACTTTTTGGACTTTGCATCTAACTTTGATCTTAGGCTTCTATCTATGTGCATGAAAGCCTCACACCCAAACACTTTGAGAAATTCATAATTCATTGGTTTACTTGTCCATGCGTCTTCTGGAACTCCCCCATCCAATGCCGTTGAGGGAGACCAATTGATTAAGTACATAGACGTACTTACAGCTTCCGCCCAAAGCTTAAGCGGTAGGCCTGCATGTAGCCGCATGCTTCGTGCTCGTTCCATGATTGTCCTGTTCATCCTTTCCGAAATCCCATTTTGTTGAGGTGTCCTTGGGGTTGTCCTTTGCCTCCGAATGCCATTGCTAGCACAAAATCTTTCAAAAGCTTGGCTGCAATATTCGCCTCCATTGTCGGATCTGAGGCATTTAACCTTGGTACCTGTTTCATTCTCCACAAAGGCTTTCCACCTTTGAAATATGGAAAATACATCGGATTTATTCTTCATGACATAAACCCATGTTTTTCTAGTCGCATCGTCTATGAATGTTACATAGTACAATGAGCCACCAAGTGATGGTGTACTTGCAGGACCCCAAACATCAGAATGAACCAACTCAAGTTTTTTATTTTTTCTTTCATTTCCTGATTTTTGAAATTTTACCCTCTTTTGTTTACCATAAACACAATCTTCACAGAACTCTAAGTCCACTTCTTTCAAACCTGGTAGAAGCTTCTTTGTTTGAAGGATTTGCATTCCTTTGGCACTCATATGCCCAAGTCGGTAGTGCCACACCGCACTCTCAACTTCTATAGTTGTTGCACAAGCTGAAGGTTGCGTGCTAACAGTACACAAGTAAAGCGTACCAACTTTTTCACCCTTGGAAACCACCAAAGATCCCTTTGAGATCTTCCACCGTTTGTTTCCGAATGCAATGTTGTGACCTTCATCGTCCAATTGTCCTGTAGAGATCAAATTTTTGTGAAGAGAAGGAACATGCCTAACATCTTTAAGCTTCCATTCATTTCCGTTAGCAGTTTTGACAGAAACTGTACCTTTGCCGACAATCTCACAAGCTTCATCATCTCCCAAGTATACATACCCAAAATTACCTTTGGTGTAGTCTTGGAAATGTTGCTTGTGTGGTGTCACATGGAATGAAGCCCCGGAATCTACTATCCAGAATTAGACACATTGTCTAATGAGAGAATTAGAGCATGTTGCTCTACTTTACCTACCACATTGGCCTCCGATGTTGACTTGTTGTTTTGAGATTGTGTCTCCTTCTTCTTCTTGGACCAGCAATCCTTCTTGACGTGGCCCTTCTTGCCGCAGTTCCAACATTCAAAAACTGAATTTGTGTGTGACTTGCTCCGCCTTGAGCGATCACGACCCTTTTGGTTTTTGAACCTCTCCTTAAGCCTTCCTCTTGTTTCCACTGATAGTGCAGCACTTGATGATTCTCCTGTGCTTCTCCTTCGCATTTCCTCGCTTAGGAGAACACCCACAACATCATCAAACTTAAGAGTATTTGTGCCAGAGATAGAATTACTTACAGCCATCACAAGGCTATCCCAACTATCCGGTAGAGATGATAGTATAAGGAGAGCTTGCACTTCGTCATCGAAATTGATTTTCATTGATCGAAGTTGACTTATGTTTGTGTTAAAGTCATTTAGGTGTTCTGAAACTGAACCATTCTCTGCCATCTTTAGATTGAACAAGCGCTTCATAAGAAATACCTTATTGGATGCCAATGGTTTCTCGTAGAAGTCGTCAAGTGACTTCATCAAGTCCTCCATGGTCTTCATCTCCGAAACATTGAAGGCCACCGTTGACGCCAAGCTTAACCGGATTGTTCCCAGTGCCTTTCGATCAAGGACAATCCATGCTTCATCTGCCATTGTTGCGGGCTTCTTCGCAAGACCACCTAGTGGCAAATAGAGGTCCTTCTGGTAGAGATAGTCTTCAATCTGCATCTTCCAATGTTGGTAGTTTTTGCCATTGAATTTCTCAATCTTGAGCTTCCCTTCCTCCGCCATAACTCCCACTCAATTCAAGGAATCCTTTCCTTGAGATAATTTAGCTACGAGAAAACCTTGCTCTGATACCAGTTGTTAGTAAATAAGACGTAGCTAAATAGATAATTGAGTAGATTACTTAATGGAGAGAGACAGATTTATATACACGAGATTATAGAGTAGAGAGAGAGAGAGAGAGAGAGAGAGTACACACGATATATGTGGTTCACCCAATGTGAGCTACGTCCACGGGAAAGCAGCCACTCAATGGCTTTAGTACTTCAAAACAAAAAGTAGTTTACAAAGGGATTATACCCTTAATGGAGCTCCCGCCTTGCTTCACTCTCACCACCTCACACTCACCTTGTTGCATCAACTTCACACTATGAAATGTGTGTAGAAATGGCCTCCTTTTATAGGCCAAAAGGGCTGCCCTCTCTTATGAGAGATAGCCATGTGTAGCTGCCCTTGTGCGAATAAGTCCAAATCAGACCCTCCAATCCTCCCATGTGTGGCCGCCCTTGAGAAGACAAGTCCGCTTTTGAATTCGGCCACCGGCCACCGGCAATTGACTTCCGACCACCGGCCACCGGCCATTGACTTCCAACCACCGGCCATCGGCCATTGACTACCGGCCACCGGCCAACCGACCGGTTGTTTTCCAACCACTTTCCGGCCACCGTTCAGCCATAATATTCCGGCGAAAAAGAATATTCTGGCAAAAAAAAAAGTCTCGAGGGACTCCGTCCCCGAGGCCTTTAAAGTTGCCCCTGATTCTTGTACGTGAAAAATT
Source organism: Adiantum capillus-veneris (assembly GCF_014529385.1). NCBI lineage: Eukaryota > Viridiplantae > Streptophyta > Polypodiopsida > Polypodiales > Pteridaceae > Adiantum > Adiantum capillus-veneris. The sequence continues at coordinate 36,212,591 of NC_140959.1, forward strand.
TGGTTTCCGGTGAGTGATTTTCCTTCACGCACGATGGCTTCTCCTCATAATGGGGGCCTTACACACACTATTAAGGATGAAACATACAGATTCAATAGAAACTACATCGTATGATAGTGATGGTTCATCTACATCATCATACAAAAGTGTAGAGGAAGGCTTGATGCAATTATGTCCAGATCTTTTTGGAATACGTGTCAAAAAGGAAGCATCAATGCATGATGTGGAGGTCAAGGAGGAGAAGAATGATCCAAAACCAATTGTAGAGCCTACGAAAGTGAATGTAAGGAGCATGTTAGCAAAGGCCTTGAGAGAAAAGAAAAAAAGGAGTATGAAGACATGTTTACATTCCAAAGCTATTTGCCACTGAATATACAGAGTTTCAAGGAGCTAAAGGGGTCCAACATAGAATCAATCTGAAAGAAGGTGCCAAGTCAAAGGTTCAAAAGCTTAGGAGCTTGGGGGTCATTCATGAGAGGGCACTCCCTGAAGAGGTGACAAAGCTTTTAGAAGCAGATTTCATCTTTTGAGTGGAGGAATCTAAATGAGTCTCTCCAGTAGTTATTATGCCTAAGAAGAACATAAAATTTAGGATATGTGTTGAATACTGCCACAAAAAGGATGAAATCCTCAATCACATTGCAGGTCATAAAAGCTACTCAATCATGGATGAATTTTTTGACTACTTTCAAATCATGATAGGGATTAAAGATCGATTGAAGACAATCTTCATTACTCCTTGGGGTTGTTTTTCCTACAAAAGAATTCCTTTTTGGCTGGTTAATGCATATGCTACCTTCCAAGGGTGGATGAATAGAGTGTTTGGTCCCTACTTGGGTAAGCTCATTGGAGTTTTCATGGATGACACTGGATGTTATAGCTCCAGGGTCACATTTTTGGAGAAGCTGAGGTTGATTTTGAAAGGCTTCAGCAAGAGGGTGGGAAACTCAACCCAAAGAAGTGTAAGTTTTCTCATTCCAGAGTCCATTTTTTAGGACATGTGGTTTTCAAAAATGGAATAGAAGCCGACCCAGAGAAAGTTAAGGCTTTGTTGCTTATGGATCCATCCAACAACACAAAGGATTTGGCATCATTTTTGCATAAGCTCAGGTATTTGTCACGTTTTTTCTGGATGCTATGTTAGTATGTGTATCCTCTCCAAAAATTGAGTCAAAGAGTTCAAGATTTTTAATGGAATAAAGACATACAACAGGCTTTTGATGGTATCAAGGAGGTATTGTGTGCTTTATCAACAATGAGTCCTCCTGGCTTGTAATCGTTTTTCCAAGTGTCTATTAGTGTGGGGTCAGTAGCTTTTGCGTCGGTGCTCTTACAAAAGTAGGGAAGGAACTTCAAGTGAGTCTATTTTGAGAGCATGATGAAGAATGGAAGCGAGTTCTCCTACACAAAAATGGAACATTGAGTCTTCACCTTGGTTCTTGCTTATTATAGGCTCAAAACATATTTGTTGCCCCAAAAGTTCTATATGCTCACAACATCAAACCTTTTTCCGGATGTAGTACAACATTTGAAGCATAGCAAGCACATATTAAGGTGTACTTTGGATGAGTTTAAGCTTAAAGTGGATCATTCTGTTAAATCTCGCATGGTGAACATAGTGGTACACAAGGGAGGGGAGCTTTTGTCCCACCCAAGAATTGACAAGGATGATCATGAAGAGAAATGGGATATTACAGATGCATATACAATGATGTTTGATGGTGCATACACGAAATTTCTTCAAAATGCAAGTGGTGGGGTAATCACTACGAACCCAAAAGGCGATGTAATATTTTCTAGGGCTTATAATCTTGATGAAGCTGCAAGTAATAATGAGGCTGAGTACCTCACACTTTTACTTGGATTGCAGCAGTGTGTCGAGTTTGGATTGAAGAGGGTCAGTGCAAAGGGGATGCATCGCTAGTCATTAATTAGTTGCTTTGCTTGGTTTGTGGAATGTTAAGAAAGACAATTTGAAGAAGTGGTTCTATGGCATCAAGAAGCTTCTGCATGAATTTGAGAAGATACAGTTAAGCATGTTCCTCGTGAGCATAATAAAGAAGCTATTGAGTTGGCTAGGGACAAGCTAGATGCCTTGGTAGCTCCTTTAAAGGTCAAGGAAGCTTTATATGCAGGAAGGGAATCATTGCAAGACATAGAAGTATTTCTTGGTAAAGGGAAATGTCAAGAGGGCATGTCGAAGGTTCGACATAAGAGAATAGTTGCAAAAGAAAAAAACTACACACTGGGTAGATGAAGATCTCATGTTTCACAGTAGAGATAGCATTTTGAGAAAAGTGTCATACAAAGAAGAAATAGGCTTGATTTTGTAGCACTGCCATGAAGAAACAGGCCATCAAGGCAAGGATCAGGTTGTCTTGTATTTTGAGAGCAGGTTATTGTAGACCCTCTATGATGAGAGATGTTCATTTATGGTGCAAGTGCAGCCATCGATGCCAAGCGTTTGCTAGCCAAAATCTTTTGGCTGAGCCTCAAAAAGCTATAATTTCTTTTGATGCATTTTCAAAATGGGTAATGGATGTTGTAGGTCTAGTGTCAAGGACCGGCAATGGAAAAATGTATATCCTTGTGGTTGTGGAATATTTGACAATGTGGGTGGAAGCAAAAGCTGTAAAAGATGTAATAGCAGGAAAAGTCGCCTCTTTTTGGTATGAACAAGTGTGTTGCAGGTTTGGAGCTCCTATGGTTATCATTTTTTATCGTGGATCAAGGTTTAGGGGAAAAGTTGTTGGTGCTCTCATGGAGAAATTGAAAATACAACATAGGCATTCTTCTCCTTACTACCCACAATGCAATGCGTTGGTTGAAAACTGGAATGGTCAAATTGTGAAGATGCAACCATTAGTATGTTGTAGAGCATCCCAAAAAGTGAGACTTGGACTTGGAAAAGTGTTTGTGGGCTCATAGAACTACGTATAGAGTGTCTACACAGTTTACACCATATGAGCTTGTTTATGGAAAGTAAGCTCTCATGACCATACAGGTACGGTTGGATGCCTTGAAGTTGTTGTGCAGAATGCAAGGGCACATAATGACAAGTTGTAGAAAAGAATTCTTGCTCTAGAGCTACAAAATACATGGTTATAGATTGAGAATTGTTTTTTCAAGGGATGTGGTTCTAGATGCAAATAGTCTATTGGTTGAGCATGAATGCTCTACCTAGAGGGTGGGCAACAATGATAGACCGCGTTTGGCATGTACAAAGTAGCGTGTATATGCATGGGCATATGTATAAGGAGATGTAAATACATGCATTTGGGATATTTACAAAGTGGTTTCAAGTTTTAAAAAAGATGCATTGTGTACACATTGTGAATAGTCTGGTTTGTATGCCAGTAACCGAGTACGGATACATGCATGGATAGGGTATCGGGGCCTTGGATATGGTTCCAAGTTGCTTCTTTTGGCTCTATATATGGAATATTTTTATTTTTCTAGAATGTAAATAATGCAAAGTGGAGGTGTGGGCTTCTGCGACCCACCCGAGAAGTTTGGCACATGCGATAACTATCTATTTGCGGTGCTTGATTTGCAATGATACGTGCACCACCCTAAAAGTGGTAAAAAATGGAATGTGGGTGTGTGGCAAAGAAATTTGGGATTTTTCCCTTAAAAATTTCCCGTCCGGAGTCACAACTGGTCAAAATTGGGACCAAAAAGGTTTTAAAAGTCCAAAAATGGTGTGAGAACCCCAAATTTTTCCACATCACTCATGGTGACATGAGTGTTCAAGCTGAAGGAGGATTTTTGTAGTTCATTCTTATCACTTTCACCTCTCCGTGTGTGGGAGAAAGTAGGGTTTCTACAGGTGGTCTAGTGTAGTCCGGTCGCATTCGCGTCCTGTTTTCGAGTGTGTGGAGGAGTGAATGAGATATTTTTCTCTCCAATCATTAGCAGAGATATGAACCTTGCATGGGCCTTGTAAGGAATCCTAATTTTTAGGGATTAAGGCTAATGTTGTGTGGGGTTTAGGGGGCAAGGGTATTGAAGAAGGTAGTTTTGAGTAGGCTTTTCTAGCCTTTTTTTTAGACAAATGTAGGATGTGGACCTAAAGGGTTACTTTCTCTCTCTAGCTTTTTTTAAAGTGAAGGAAGCATAGGGGTGTGTCCACATCAGAAAAAACGTGGGTCACAAAGAGACAAAACTTGACTTTTTTTAAAAAAATTCATTTTTACTTGTTTCTAACTTAAAACTCCCTCCCAACATATATACATATCCAAAAATCATTTTTTGACCCATTTTTTAACCCACAAGCTTAGAAAGTCCATTTTTTCAAAACTCTTTTCCCACAAAAAGTAATAAACATTTTGTTCTCTCCTTCTCCTCCCTCCTCCCTCCTCTCTCTCTCTCCCTCTCCTCTCCCTCCCTGCCCCTTCCTTCCTCCTCCTCCCCAATCTCTCCCTCCCCCACCTCCCTCCTTCTCTCCTCCCATCTTCCTCAACCTCTCTACCCTTCCCCCTCTATCTTTTCATCATTTGCTTCCTCACGCAACAGCTTCCATGGTGCTCACGGACATCACAAATGGTTTTCTTCCACCACCATGTACTCCGCACACCAAAAGCATACATATTCGCTTACCCACTGCATTTGCACCGAAGACCACTAGTGAAGGTGATCAAAGGTCATCACAGGAACATCGCAGCGCTTGTGAGACCAATGTTGACATTTGGGTGGATGGCCATTTGTACTCTTACGATCCTATAAGCCGCTTCCATCCACCGTTTAATAGACTTTCCACATTTCTTCAATTTATTGGGAGGGGAGAAGCAGGTTTGTTAGGCTATTGCAAGCGGTTGTGTATGGGTGCAGGTGCTTCTTTGCATATGTGGATGCACGAATGTCAAGCTCTTCACCTCAAGACGAAGGCATTACAAGAGAGTGTTGCCTCTTTGGAGAGGATAGTTAAAACTCTTGAACAACAAATGCAAGAAAAGGAGTCCCACATCCAGAAGCTTACCAACACCATCACATACTTGAAAGAAACACCCCTTGGTGCAAGGGAACGCAAACGCACGTATTCATCCATTGAAACTCTTGCACATTCGGGAGGAGTACGCAAACGACGAGTTACAGCCACAAGGTGATTTGGTCTTTACTTGCATGATGCATTCTTACTTCACACTATTTTCTAACATTTATGTTTATTTGTTGCTATAAACTTCATCCAGGAGGCATGCGGTGGAACAAGCCAAGATGATCGAGTCAACCTTCTCACTAGTTGTCTCAATACCCATGACGTGATTTCTATCTTACAATCACCTCGAGGTAAGCACATTAAGGACGCAGTCACCAAGGACCTTATGCGTAAATTAAGAAATGTGGTTAGTGATGATGACGTTCAACAAGCTTGTGATGAGGCTGGAATGAGCACCAAAGCATATCAGGCTATTTTCCAACTCCTAAAGGATTCCCTCAAAGAACATGGCATTGTGGAAAACCTATTTCCCGTTCCTCACAAGGTCAAGCTCGCAAAGAAGGCCACAAACGAAGATGTGTTCTCCCGCATTGGGACATATCTACACATTGAGGACACAATGTGAACTTCCCTTTATGCTTCGTGCGTAACAAAGACAAGGGGAAAAGGTAAGAAACAATCCATAAGACCTTCGGAGAAGGGCTTTCCTTACACAATGTGGAACAATATTTTCGTGGATCTTAGAACGCTTCAAGAAGCCATGCTTAGATTTTACGAGTTACCTGAAGAAGGTGACACACTTTACTTTTTTCTTTGGTATTATTCCTATCATAGACTCTGAAGTTTAAGGTCTTAGCACTATTTACTTTGTAGTGCTTGGCACAAAAGTCGCTTTTGTGCTGAAACTCGATGAGTGTCAAATAGTGAAAGGCCGAAGGTTAGAGAGGCTAAGTGTCACTCTAATGAACGAGGCCCTTCTGCAAACCAAGCGAAGGGATTCAGTCGAGCCATCTCCCACCCCATCTTTTAGCGTGCAATCAGAGAAAGACATTTGGTGGTTGTGTGCTATTGAGGTGCCCAAGGAGACCAATGGAGTACTTTCATGGATTTTTGAGAGAACTCCATGGATCACAGAAGTAATACACTCCCAAATTGCAGGTCAGAAGTTGGAGATTGAGGGTTTTGGTAGTTATGATGTGGAGTGGCACTTAGGTGGGGATTTGAAGACCATAAAGTGTTTGCTTGGCTATAAACAAGGGGCTTCTTCTCTCATGCCTTGTCCATTTTGCACTCGAGGGTACAAACCTAATGGAAACAAATCACATAAGAGCACTGCAAAGGCCGGATCCATGCTTCCATGGCAAGGGCATGGAGAACAAGGGTTAGATTGTCGTGATGTCGGAGATGAAGGTAGAGAATGGGAAGCGTCTATTCTGAGATGTCCCATGCTCAATGCCCCAGACTGTGATCAAAAGGACCACGCTTAGAATCCAATCTTTTGATTTCCTCTATCAAATGTACATTTTTGTACATTACACGCATTCATGCGCATTTTGGATAGGCTATTGAAGCTCCACATTGACTATGCTTTCACGATGAAACCGTTGGAAAAGTCCCAAGAAGCGATTGAAAGAGTGGAGGTACTCTTGAACTCCATTGGCTATCACGGTGGAAATGTGTCTATCGTTGCTGCAAAGAACACAGGGGAGGCCCATGAAATTGCTCAACAAGTGTCAATGAGTGGACAAAAAGCTAGACACTTTTTGAAGAAAGTTTCCCAAGGAAAGCCAAGTCGATATGATGCTCAAAACAGCTCCAACCAGCAGGCACGTAACCTTTGGGAGCTTTGGAAGGAGTTATGCAAAGCTACTACCGACAATGATTCAAATGGCGAGCTTGCAAACAAGCGCAAGCAAGTTTGGGCACATTTTGATAAAATGGTCAAGTTTATGGGCCTTAACAGCACAACAGAAGAACAACGCCAATCATTTCAAGAAGCCTTGGCGGATTTTACCAAGGTCTTCACCCTTTCTTGGGGTGAAAATAACATCACACATTACATGGTAAGTCATTTTACATGGTGTATTCATTACAAGGGATTGTTTTTATTTAATAAAGTGGATCGTTTACTCATGTGAACAGCATATCTTGTTTGCGCATGGTGCATTTTTTATGCACAAGTATGGATCTCTTGAAATTTTTAGTACTCAAGGCATGGAGAAGTCCCATTATCGAGCAAGGGGAGTGTACTTCAAAAATACTCGACATGGTGGTGGAATGGTGCAATCCAATTATTTGGAGGATATGTTCAATTGGTTTTTTTGCACAACATTTGCTCGTAAGCTCACAATGGAGCGTGCACGACAATCCAAGATTGCTATTGAAGTGCGAAAATGGAGTCATCAAGAGCATAGCAACAAGTGGAAAATGTCGCAAGGTCCCACCAAGCATGCTGCATGGCGGTGATGCAGAGTGCGACAAGGATCAAAGTGGATACTACGCGAGTCACTAAACGTGAATGCAGGGTCCAACTCTTAGCGACATGTTTATTTAAAAAATAATACTTTTTTTAAAAAAATTAGTGTGAACAGGGCCCTTTTTAAATGGGCCCTTATAAATATTGCATGCTCTCATAAACCACTCATTTCTTAAGAACATGTGAGCTCTTACCAACGAAATGGCACGCACCAAACAAACCGCGAAAGAGCATTCGCCTGCCAACAAAAACACCCTCCAAGGATGTGAGAAGCCGTCATGGCTTAAAGGCACAAGAAAACGGCCACGAACGCCTGGCCGTTCCAGGAACTCATCTGGTAGTGGGCATGGTGGTAGGGCATGAGAGTCATCGAGGACTGTTGAATCTCCACCTCCTCAAGATATAACACCTAGAAGGAGAATGAAGCAACGTGCCCAACGCTGGAGAGAGGAAGACGGCCAGCAAACAACAGAGTCTGATAGGGAGCAGCCGTCGCGCCACCAATCACAAGCAGGACCATCCAAGACTCGGGTGGTCCATATAGACACTGAATCAGAGAGTGAGCCACCATGGCTGCGAGAAAAAATACCGCGCACACACCGGGTGGCCGTTGGGGGGAAGACATTGCTTGGAGGCCAGGGAGCTCTCCCCACACAACAAGATCGGCAGCCAAGGGAAGAGGAAGAATCAAAAGAGGCTGCACAACTAGCCCCTAAGCATGTAAACAGTCGCAAGTCTAAGTTTTTCAAGAAGCCTAAATGCCGCCCGCCAGGAAATGTGTAAGTGCCCCCAAGACAACCGCAGCGGCGCCGAAAAATAGCAAGGGCATTTGCAAAAATCCGCCACTAACAGAAGACGACGGAGCTTTTGATTCGACGCGCTCCCTTTGCTCGCACTGTGAAGGAGGTGCTTCAAAGCTATGGAAATCAGTATAGAATGCAAGCAATAGCGCTAGAGGCTATTCAAGAAGCTGCAAAGGGCCACATCATTTTGGTGTTGGAAGATACCAACCTATGCACCATACATGCAAAGCGAGTGACAATACAGCCAAAAGATATGCAGCTTGCATGTCGACTACGATGAGACTTCGAGCATTAGCCGAAGTTACCCCTCTTTTTGTATTGCACACCCTTATCTTTGTAATGATTGAACTTTCCAATGACAATATGATCAACAGTTGTGTCTACTGTGTCTACTATCTTTGTAATGAAATGACTTTGTAATTTCATGTTTTGTATGTAATTTCAGTCAATTTCAGTAAATTTGTGCTTTTTAAGCACCCTTGGGGGTAGATAAGCCTATAAGGGGCAAAAAAAAGCCTGGCCACAAGGGCGTGCAAATGGCCCATCCATCAGTTTTGGATGGGCCATTTTCGCGCCCTTGTGGCCAGGCTTTTTTTGTCCCTTGTAGGCTTATCTACCCCCAAGGGTAGTTTAAAAGCACAACTTTACTAAAACCTATCGGTTTTGCAACATTATTTTACATGGATCCTTGTGGACACCCTTTTTTGGCCATTTCAAGCTTTGAGTTCCCTATAGGATATCAAAAAAAATAACATATTGTGAAACCAAGTGTCTGTGCAACATTAATTTGGATTCTTCAAATGTCCAATGTAATTGGACTTTTTGGTGCAAGGGTGTACTAGGTAGAGCTAAAGCAGGTGATAGTGTGCTGGAAACTTCATTTCATAATTGATTTCACCTTTTCTAGTGTCCTTGAGTGTGAACATATGTTGGAATTGCCATAGAAAGGGTTCATCTAAATTAATGATGCAAAACCAATTCATTTCAATAAATTTGTGCTTTGTAAGTATCCTAGGGGGTAGATAAGCCTAAAAGGGGCAAAATAAAGCCTGGCCACAAGGGCGCGCAAATGGCCCATCCAAAACTGATGGATGGGCCATTTGCACGCCCTTGTGGCCAAGCTTTTTTTGGCCCTTGGTAGGCTTATCTACCCCCTAGGGAACATAAAATACCTAAATTTACTGAAATTGACTGAAACTACATACAGAACTTGAAATTACAAAGTCACTTATCAAAACAATTTTCATATTACCAATTGAAACAATTTTCAAGATTGACAAATCACATTTAAAAGAATTTTCAAGATAGAGAGACGATTTCAAATATTTTTTATTACTTCCAAAACGGTGATTTTACATTATGTATCTGAGGAGTTCATAATTTTTTTGACCATTTCCTGGCGCCTATTTTGCGCGTAAGGTAACTCCCCAGTCAAGAGGGAGTGCGCTATGGCCTTTGGGTTAGTTGAGCCAATGGAAGCATGTATCCCTATCTGGGCAAGCACTTTACCACGAAAGCCAGTGCCAAACGCTGTGCATACAAGGGATCTACGCACTAGGAACACTTGATGCGCAGTTTGAGCAATGGTGCTCAAACACAAAAACTTGCTCAAAGCTTTTAATGACCAAGTCATAAAATGGGCTTGGGGAGTAAATTCATTATGGATAATGGCCACATCGCCAGGGGGGAGTTGTCCTAGGTAATGCGCAAGGGAAGCTTGAGGTCCAAAGCCCGTCCGGTTGCCACCCATCCTTGCAGCAAAATCATCAACCTCCACGACATCCTGTCATAAACCGATGAAGGTTGAGAAAAAAGACAATGAAGGATAAAATAGTAACATGAAATTTAGGATACAGTTTACCTCTTGCTCCTTGTCGTCCTCCTCCCTGTTGCCCTTTGCATCCAAGTCAATGCTCCCATGCACCATAGATATGACCTTTGGATCATCAGATGGGAGGTTGCATAATGGCATAGGCATCCTAGCAGCCTCAACCTTGGCTTGCGTGGCTTGGAATTCTTCATCAGCCACGTGCAACTGCTCTGCTGCGAGGACCTCCGCACATACAACTGCAATAGTGTCAGCAACAGAGTTCCCATCTGGCAAGATCTTGCTTTCTAGGGCATCTGGCGTATTGTCTAAGGGACATTTGGTGCTGTTGCATAGCACGCTCAAGCATTCATCCATGCACAGGCCAAATGCTTTCTCCAAATCATGCAGGAACACATACTCCTCCCCATCCACTAACACTGAGGAGAAGCGGCTGATTTCTACCTCTGGGATAGCCACATCCTTCAGTGGTAGTGGCACTGGAGTGTCACTAGGGCCAACCGCAACTATGGATTTCTCAATCAGTTCCTCAAGACCCCTAGGGTACTCGAGCCGGTGTGCCTTTCCTTCCGTTGCAGGGTTCATGGGGATAACCTGCTGCTCCTTGGTGTCCTTGATAAAGGACCCAACCTGAAGGTGTGGTAAGCGAAGCTCCTCCAAATCAGGTTCCTCGCTCACCAAGAAGATAAATGTTGCGAGCCGAGAAAGGTACTCCACCCCCAACTTGTGCTTCTTGAACGCTGACACCCCTGGGGCTTGCTCGTCCAAGTAATGGCCTGCATCGGTTGCAATTTCTTGGAATCGTTGCAACCGCTTGGACAATGGGCGATAACGTTTGTGTATATAGCACAAAAGATCGCAAGGCACCCAGATCCCTACATGTGGGGGGATAGATACGGAGTATTTTATGATGTGCTCCTCCATGAACGCAAAAATCTCGGCAAATGCATCCCATGTGAAGGGCAATTGTGGCATCAAGGTCAGGGAGACGAGTAAAAAAGGTGTGGAGGTCCAACTTCCCTTTGTATTTGGTGTCCTCGAGGAAGAGGATGAAGCGTGACAAAGGGGTGGATGTGGCTGCAGATGCAGAGGCTGTGGAAGCATCCATGTCTAGCCTGGGGTGTAGATAGAGAGTGGAGGAGCTCAAGAGTTGCAAAAGTGAAAATAGTGAATGAGTTAGGTGGCCCCCCTTTTATAATGGACCCTTTTTTTAAAAAAGGCACCTTCACCAAAAAATGATTTCTCATCCCAATGCAAAAAATTATATTCAAAGGCATGATTTTCCGAAGCAAATCATGTTGATTACAGCGGGGATCAGTTTGAAAATTGCAAGAGTTACAAAGTTATAAGATCGATAGCATAGTTCCATCCATCCCCCAGTCCTCCTCGACCTTCAGTTTGTCTTCCATTCTCTTCCCAATGTGCGGACATTCATTACAATAAGCATCCAATGATCGACAAACCATGATGTATTGAAAATGTGGTGGAAGGATTCTCACCTTGTGACCTTGTAAACGAAATTGTGCTTGTTGAAGGCCCTCAAAACCCATAATAACCAAATGTTCTCGAACATTACTAAGAGTCCAATGCTTGTTCACTTGGACTGCCTCCAAAGCATCGTTGGGCATCTTCACTGCAATGTCAAAGCTTTCAATAGCGACGTCTACACTCTGTAAGGGAGTCCACACTCCAAGCTTGCACATCCAACGATCATAGTGAAATCGTATGTACAAGGAGGTGCAGGATTTCAAATAGCGCATTCCAATACCTGAAGCTCCAACGTTACAACGGTACCGGTCCCCGTTGTGCATGCCCTCCACAAAACCCCATTCCTCTTCTAAAAGCCTTCCTAATTCCTCGTAATGCGCATCTTTACATACAAGCATTGTGGTAGTCTCCACAAATCCAAACTCTTTAAAAATGTGCACAAAAAAATGAATAGGCAAACACCAACTCAAGCCCACAGACCTAGAAGCTTTAGAGTATTTCAAAGATTTTTGGACATCCATTATCATCTTTTGCTTGAAAGATGCTACCGACCACAAATCTGGCATCTGGCACCGGCCACTCCATACTTAATAAGGAAGTTACTTTGATGGGTTCAAGCGTTCCAAACGCTTGTGTAGAAGTAGGGACAATATAGGAGTGAGAATAGAAGAAAATCCTTCTTTGAACCAGTTTGGTTGGGCAAAGATGTGGGAACATTATTGCTCCAATATCCGCATGTATAGCATTGAATGTGCCAGAGAGACTATGTAGTGGCTGCTCCTCCACCAACGTGGATGGAAATATGACTATAAATGCATGACAAATCTTAAGTATGAATCCATAATAACATTACACTGTGATTTCACACCTAGCTTTGTATTCTCAAAACATGTACTTACAATGTGTTGGAAATCGAGGTGGTTATTGCAAATGCATGGTTGACATTGAGAAAACATGTTGCACAATGGCTACGGTCCCCTTGTCTTTGCGGTTCTTGAAGCCAAGGAGCTTTCCTTTCCAATGAAGATCCAAGTTTGCACGATTCCGCACACGATGAGGGCCAATAGCAGAAGGTTGCATGTATACCCAAACACCTTTGGTGAACTCTTGTGGCACCCACTCATCATCTACACCTCTAGTGTTGTGGCATGCAAGCGCTGTGACCTCATCCTTTGGCCTCCTTTGCGAAGTAGAGTTGGCCATGGTTGAGCAAAGAAAACTAGGAGGAGGAGAAGGACCTTGCTTGTTGCTACAATGTACAGAGGATAAAGTGATATGAGAAGGTGGATAACCCTTGTGGCAATGGGAGGAGAAGGTGGATAACCCTGCTTGGTGTGGCAATTGGAGGAGAAGGTGGATAACCTTTGGTTGGTGTGGCAATGGAAGGTGGTAGGGGAGGAGAGAGGAGCTTCCTTGCTGCAGCAATGGAGATGGTGTAGCGAGAGAAAGAGAGAGAGAGAGAGAGAGAGAGAGAGAGAGAGAGAGAGAGAGAGAGAGAGAGAGAGTCTTGGAGTAGAGGATGGTTGCAACCAAGGAGGGGTTGGAAAAGGGGGGTTCTAGAGAGAGAAAATCACTTTTTGCCTAAGAACTACTTTTGGGGGAGCTCTGGATAGCAAAAAAAGATTTTTCAAATTTTTTTAAAAAAATTTGAATTTTAGGGTTTTTGGGTGCACGTTTTGACTTTTTGACGTCAAAAAATGCTTTTTTGACCATAAAATAGTTTTAGGGGGGTTTTAAGAAGATGAAATTTGAGTTTTGAAAATTTTCAAATTTTTGGGAGTTTTTCAAAACCGGATCAAAAAGGAGGGAAGTTGGAGGTTCCATATGGCCCCCCCACCCCACCTCACCTTCTCACTATGTAAGAGCCCATTTAAGAAGTGTAAGACTACTTTGTCCCCCTACATTTTTGAGGGCATAGAGTGTGTCCACCACCCTCTTCTCATTGGCTGGCCTCTAATTAACCTTAATCCCAAAGGGCCCCTAGAGGGTTTATATTTTTCCTAATGTTTTGCACTTGGTATAGTTTATGGAAGTTATGAGGTTTCCATGGACTTGTGTGTGCGAGGAATTGAGGCAAGAAGGTGTGGATTTCTGCAAGACTATGTGACCCGGCATCGGTGCCATTAGGGTTGAGGCTACTCCAAAGAGTCCAACATTGTAGATTTTGGTGAAGCTTTTACAATGGTTTGAGAGAGGCCTTTTCTGGCTGGAGCTTTTGAGTTTTGATGGTCTTTCTTGTATATTTGGATCATCCTCATCAAGTGTTGATCAACTCGACATACCTTGTAGAGTGTACAGGCAGGCAAAAGCTTGTAGGTCGAGGTGTTTGAAGTTTGAATTGAGCTTGTAGGCGGTGTTTTCATTAAGATTTGAGTGGTGGTGAGTAAGGTGAGAAAATTCAAGGAATACCTCGTGTTGTGTTAAGTTTTTTGGGTGTGTGAGTGTACGCACAACGTCTTTTGCTCCATCAATGTATCCAACAATCATTTTCATTATGGCCATTTCTGTTACAGTAAAAAGTGTGTTTGCTAGGAAATTTGAGAGGAGAGAAACTATTACGGTGACGACTGCCTGTGTGCATTTCTCATTGAAATGGATGTCTTGGAACATAAAAAGCACTGATGAGGGCTTTTCACAAGCCAGGTTCCCATACCCCTCTTCTCTCTTCCCCACCCCATGGAAACCCCCTCTTAGGGAGGGAGTGATAAACGACATTGCAAAAGAAAGAAAATAAATAAAATATGAGTATGTAAATAAGTGAGAAAGGTAAAATAGGCCACCTCGTCCCTGCGGGGCAGCCCATCCCCACCCTGCCTTTTTTTGTTTCTTCATTGTTGCCCCACCGTGTGTCCCTTTTCTTCTCCTCCACTCAAAATGTCAACCCCCTCTCTCTTTCCCTTGTCCTTTCTCCTTTCTCTCTCTCCTCAAGCTACCCCACCCCTGTCCTCACCAATAATACGTTCTTTGTCACATGACACCTCTCCTATCTTCCAAAATAGCATACCCCACCCCTTTTTTTTCTCTGTCCTACACTCTCCCATGATCCAAATACCCCCCTCTCTCTCTAAAATTCAAAATCTCTCTTGTCTTGTAGCCAGATGGCCTCCCCCACACTCACACACACTCAGTTCTACTGAAAAAGGTGCCCACAGACCCACCTTTACATGATGGTTACCGGATTATTTGAGTGTACACACACATCTGCACACAGCTTTACCTCTGTACACACTCCTCTCTCTTCCCTCTTGTAATTACTTATTTTCCATCTCACTCACTTTTTTCATCAACCCATCTCTCTCTCTTAGTCTCTCTCTCATGAGACTGCTGTTTTGGTGCATATACACACAGCCATACAAGTGGGGCCCACAGTCACATGGCCGGTGCACATAATAATTTCTTGATTTCTAAAATTCTAGAAATCCTCCTCCCCCTCCCCTATTTAAAGAGGGGTTACCATCACACTAATGATACACACAACATCACCAGAGAGTACACTATGCATTGTGTGTGTGCCTAGCTCACACGCACACACCCACACCATCACCATCACCATCACCATCACCGCAGTCACCATGCTCGACTTGAGCATGACCTCTACACCCTTGGGCTATGGAAGATGAAGGGCATCTAAATGAAGGATGATGGCCATAACCCTCGTGCGAGTCTTCGCCACCAGCTCCCACCTATCCGCCATGTGCTCTACAACTCTCTCCCTTCTCTTTCCCCTACCCTATGCTCCCCATTTCATCACCTTATTCTCTAAATAAAGCTTGAGGTTTTGTGAGTATGTTTCTTGCAATGTTTTGCCCATGTGAGGTGTGCGGAATTGCCACCTAGTCTTGTGTTTGGAGTGAGCTTGTGTATGTGTGAAGGGTATGCGGATTCTCCATCCTTCGGTGGTGCCTAAGCACTAAGCCGCTATACTCTCTCTCTCTCTCTCTCTCTCTCTCTCTCTCTCTCTCTCTCTCTCTCTCTCTCTCTCTCTCTCCCTCTCTAACTTGATCGCATTCCCCTTCCTCTTCACCATTACTCCCAAGCATCCATCTCTCTTGGATGAAAACTTTGTTATGGTGGTGTGTTGTTTGCGTCCTAGCCGCTCAAAGCTAGGTGGTGCCCCCTTTACCGTGACATGTTCAAGCCGCGCCATTCAGCCTCCGATGTTTTAGAGGCCGTCGAGGTTCGGGGTTTGCTTTGCTCCTGTCATTTGGTGCCCCCACCGAGGATCTTTTCATGAAACCCTTCAGTTTACAAGACTGAAACCCCTAAACTATTGTGAATGGATGAATGGCTAGCAGGATTTGCTAACTGGACGACATAAGAAGAAGATCTCCAAGCACAACTAGACAAACTCCGCATCTCCATCGAAGCTCGAGTACCAGGCGTAACGGTAATCGATTTGCAATGGGAGAGTCAACCAACACGCCAAACCCAGTGTGGATATACATAGGCCGAGTGCCAAGAAGAAGAAGGAGAAGTTCGAAACCATGTCCGCAACCTACAACCAACCCACAACAACAAGATGGAAGGAGCTCTGCACAATAGAGAATCAACACTATTCTACTTTGAGAATCGGGTAACTCAAGTCACCGAGGTAATTATCACAGTTAGTTTCCAAGTCGCACCAGATGCTGCAGCACAGATAACGAAAGCATTGGCTCACACTCTCACTAGAGAAACTAGGGATCTATTGAGTTTGTTTCAGATGATAACACTACCCTCTCCCACAAGCTTGGACAGTGACTAAGCACCTCTAAGCTTCACATGAATCAGTACAACCTACCTCAAGACAGATCACACATACCAACACGTGTACGCTCAATCAAGGTAATACTGGACTTGAAGGCTCACTACCAGCACGTCATCGACACCATGCTGGGTGGGGAGCGTTTTTTTGAGGTTCTGGCATCAGATTAGCCATTTGTCTTACCTTTGGTACAAGGCAATGGACCGTTTGAAGTTTTAATCTATGTCCTAGTATAAGAGGGTATACACGCCTCCTTGTAAAGAAGAAAAAAACTTTTGCAAGTTAAGCAGTGTGTCTTTCTAGCTCTCTCTTAGTAATCATGGCAAGTGTAGCATTTCCAACATTTAAAGGAAAGAAGGGGGAGGACTTGGTAACAAACTTCCTAGATGACTTTGAAGTAGCATGTGTAGTGAGCAACAAAGATACGGATGAATCCCGGGTTAGAATCTTTAAGCATCTCATGAAGCTAGAAGCTAGATCATTGTACAATGAACTTCCACAAGCAACCAAGGATGATTGGGAGCCCTTAAAAACCGTTTTTAAGAGGCTCTTTGGGGGAGGTACCACTTCAGAAAAGTTGTGGGACAAGTTGAGAGACTTGAAGCAGGAGGGTCTTTTAGAATATGCCACCTATGAGTCCAAATTTGTGGATTTGTGGGAACGGTGGGTTGAGTCACTAGCAAGGGGAGAAGATGCACCCGATTTCCTAAAAAAATATTGGTTCACGCATGGCTTATGGCCGCTTCTCAAGGAGACGGTGAAAGGTAGATTCCCGGCTACGTACGAGTTAGCCGTTGAGATTGCTCTCCTTAAGGACAAGAAGTTGTGAATGAAAGCCAAAGAAACCGATTCAACAGAAGCAGGAACATCGCATCGATCAGAAACTACGACAACCACCATTCCACCACCACCACTGGCTCTTGGGGTAAGAGATGACCAACAAGATATGCTAGCCCATATTACTGACCAACTGTAAAATTTTTCTGTCCACTTAATACAGTAAGGGAGGAGTCAAGAAAGAGATCAAGACCCTGGAAGAGCATGCCAACAAAACAGGGAGTATCACCGCTACAAGTGCGGAGAAGACAGTCACGGTATGTACTACTGTCCCAAACCACGACAAAACTATAATAGAGGAGGTAGGAGAAACCAATTGTCACCCCCTAGAGAAAGAACACCCCCACCCCGAGCACCAGCCCCACCAACACAAATTCCGCATCCACCCCAGACACCACCACAAGCATCCATCCCACCTCTTCCACCAGCACCACCACCTGATCGCCCTGTAAACATCATAAGGCTAGAAGAGAAAGGAAAAGCCGTAGTAGTGGATCCGCCCATAGCAAAGGAGAGGGACAAGGGTAAGGAGAAGGTAAACTTTTTAGAACCACTTGAAGCCATGACTGTGAAAAGAGCTAGGAGGGAGAAAGCTACACAATCAGATGATGAGAGAAGCATGAGAGGAGAGACTAGCAAGAGGCCATCTAGGCCACGACGGAAATTTGGCATCACCGACTTCCAGCTAGGGGAAAGTTATAAGCCCTATGATCTAACCTTGGATGTGGTAGAGCAAGGACCGAATATTACATGGCCACAGATGCTACATCTTGCACCTAAAGTAAGGCGACAATGGCCCAAAATGGTAAGTACAAGATGCTCCAAAAAAAGGTAGCCGGAGCAATTTCGGGTTGCAACATAGACGACATACTTCCAATTGTCGACGTAAACATAAAAGGAAAGAGGGTTGGAAACACCTACATTGATGGAGGTGCACAAATCTGTGTAATGAGCGAAGCTATGATGCTTCTATTAGGGCTCGAGGTTGACAGGCCTTCTCCATGCAAGGCAAAGATGGAAAACAACGCAAAAGTAAAGTGTGTCGGTGTGGTAAGTGCCGTGAAAATAAAATCTTTCAACATTGAGGTAGAGGTAGATGTTTTTGTAATTCCTACTAAGGGGGAGGGCTATCCAATAATCTTGGGAAGGCCATGGTTGATGGCCACGAAGGAAAAACAGGACTGGGGTACTGGCCTTCTACGCATGACCGCTAAGAAAGGGGAGACAATCTACTACGACATGAGGATTGGCAAGATGAAACCACTAGCGATGAAACCTCGACAGATGAAACCACTGGCGAATCTTCCACTTCTGAGGAGGAGACCACATCCACCGATGAAAGTGACAGTTCCATTGATGTGATGGGTATCATTATGAAGGATCCACAAAGGGTAAGCACAACTGGTGATCCATAACCAAAAGGGAAACCCAATGAAGAGGAGAGCAAATCACCTGGCCTAGGAGGAAGTAGGTTGAAGGGTATGTTGTCTATGGAATTAACACTTGAGGAGAAAGATAGTTTTTTGCAAATGTTGATGGGATTTCCTAACCTGTTCATTGACAACTATGAAAGAGTCACAGGCATTATAGTGGTGGAACATCATATTAAGCTGAAGGAAGGGGTAAAACCAGTTGTGCAAAAGCTACGACGCCTGGGGGTCATACAAGAAAAGGCACTCTTGGCCGAGGTAAGGAAACTGCTAAAGACGGGATTCATCTATCCTGTAGAAAACTCAGAATGGGTGTCACCCGTAGTGGTGATGCCTAAAAAGAATGGTAAGTGGAGGGTCTGTGTTGACTACAAACCACTTAATGCAACTACAAAGAGAGACCACTTTCCTCTCTCTTTCTTGGATGAAATTCTGAATGAAGTAGCGGGTTTTGAATGCTATACCATCTGTGATGGTTATTCTGGATACTTTCAAATACGCATAGCCTTGGAAGATCAGCTAAAACCCACTTTTATCACGCCATGGGGTTGTTTTGCATACAGGGTTATGCCATTTAGTCTCACAAATGCACCTGCCACATTCCAAAGATATGTCACATATGTTTTTCAACCGTTCTTTGGAACATATAAGAGTGTTCATTGATGATTTTTGTATATATAGCTCCCGTATTTCACATTTAGAAAAGGTAACTGAAGGTTTTGCCAGGTTGCAGAGCCTAGGCGGGCAATTAAATGTGGATAAATGCCACATTGCGAAGAGTAAAGTCATTCTACTAGGCCATGAAATTTCAGCAAAAGGTATCAACGCCGACCCAAGTAAGGTGTCCGCACTCATAGCCCTACCTTCACCAACGAGCGCACGTCAACTGGTCTCTTTTCTATAGAAGGTGAGGTACTTAAGTAGATTCATACATCTAGTATCACAACTTGTTCTACCACTGCAACAACTCACTCAAAGATCAACTTTCACTTGGGACGAGGAAAGCGAACATCACTACAACAAGGTAAAGGAGGTCTTAGCCACCCTGCCAACTATCTCACCACCTAAGTGGGATGAAAAATTCTATGTCACCTCAAGTGTTGGTAATGACTCATTGGGGGCTGTGCTACTCCAAAAGGATACGACGACATCTTTCATGAGGCCAATCTACTTCTCTAGTCGAATGATGACAGCAGGAGAGAAAGGTTTCACCCATGTGGAACACTTAGTCCTAGCTCTTAGATTCACAACTACAAAGTTTAGGTCATATTTGCTGCCTAAGCAATTTGTGATTCTAACCACTGATGAAATATTTCCCTATGTCGTACAACACATGGATGTGTCTGCTAGGAATTTCTAAATGGCTAGTTTGTCTGCAAGAGTTTGACTACACGGTACAGGTAGAAAGCACGACAAGGGCAAGTTTGGGGGAACTCATGACCTACCAAGTCTTTGAAAGCAAGGAGAAGCAATCTAAGGGATGAGAAGTCCGATTACCTTCAGTACCACCGATGGTAGAAGGATCATACTCTCTCTACTTTGATGGAGCCTACAAGCGAGCGTCCATCAAAGCAGCTTCTGCAGGCATAGTGGTCTTTGATGACAAAGGGACAAAGTATTTTCGTTGGGCCAATTGTTAGATTCACATTATAACAATGAAGTTGAGTATGCAGCACTAGCCAAGGGTCTACAATGGTGTGTCTCGCAAGGTGTACAACGCCTTAATGTATTTGGGGATGCTCTACTTCTGGTAAGGCAAGTAAATGGAGCATGGACATGCAAGAATCCTAGTTTAAGGACTCAATTAAGTGGTGTAAAAACCTTGTTGGGTAAGTTTGAAGAAGTTTAAATACACAATATCCCAAGGTCTCAAAACCAAGAAGCAGATGCCCTAGCAAGTGAAAGACTACAGGAAGTGGTGGTTGGAGCAATAAAGCTAAAGCTCCCTCTATTTCAAGGAAGTGACGCCTTGCCTGACATCATGCATTTTTTGGAAACAGGGGAATGCCCATCAGATTTAACAAAGGGATAGAAGCAATGGCTGACGCGGAAGGCCACAAGGTATCGACTCATCAATGACGGTTTGTACTGTAAGGGTAAGGACCAAATACTCAGGAAGGTCCCTCTCTCTCAGGATATCACGGGAGTAATTGCTAGCTGTCACGACGGGGTTTGTGGTGGTCACTTTGCCCTAGAAATAACAAGTAGGAAAATCTTGCACGCAGGATTCGTATGGCCTAGCTTCAACCATGATGTACACCACTGGTGCAAAACGTGTAAGTTGTGTCAAAAGGCCGGCACTAGGTCACTTATGCCTAAACCACAGACACCTATTCTCTCATATGGCCCATTTGAAAAATGGGTTATCGATGCCATTGAGCCATTACCTAGGGCCAACTCAGGAAAATTCTACATTATCATGGGGGTTGACTACATGACTAGATGGGCAGAGGCTACAGCCACCACTAGAATCACAGCGGTAGAGGTAGCTAAGTTTATCTACGAGCACATATGTTGTAGGTTTGGCACACCTTTAGAGATCGTGTCTGATAGAGGTCCAGGTTTCAGAGCAGACTTGGTAGGAGAATTAATGCAGAAACTGGGCATTACAAGGAGGCACTCTTCACTATATTACCCTCAATGTAATGGCCTAGTTGAAAAGGTAAATGGAATGGTTTCTAAAATTATTACCAAGCAGGTAAAAAATCATCCTGGAGATTGGGATAAGTACCTACTACCAGCTTTATGGGCCTACAGAACTTCATTCAGTACATCCTTGGGATTCACACCGTATCATCTAGTATTTGGTAAGGAAGCAATCTTGCCCATTGAAGTGAAACTACAAAGTCTCAGAGTAATGACAAGCCAACTTCAACATCCCAACATGAATTTGAGATATCACATCATCGACTTGGAAAGACTGCAGCTGGACAGAGAAGAAGCGATAAATTATTATGCGGCACAAGCAGAGCATAGACGGCTTAGCTTTAACCAGCATCTCTGGCAAAAAGAATTGAAGAAAGGAATGTTGGTGCTCTGCTATGACAATTGCTTCGATACGTGCAAGGATAAGAAAATCCTACTCCGATGGGAAGTCCCTTTCATCATCAGGAAAAAGTATGCCAATGGAAGCTACCAGCTTATGAAGGCTGATGGAAAACTTCATAAAACCACGGTAAATGGTTGGCGACTTAAATCTTATTTTCTTCGATTTGACAAGGCTCCACCTATTGACATTCCAGATGAGGACACACCATCAGCCGCCACCTCTGACGATAATGATCAAACAGATGAGCTAGAGACATGAATGCCTCTAGCCAAAAAGGGGGGGGCTAATGATGGGGGCTTTTCACAAGCAAGGTTCCCATACCCCTCTTCTCTCTTTCCCACCCCATGGATATCCCCTCTTAGGGAGGGAGTGATAAAAGGCATTGAAAAAGTAAGAAAAAAAAAAGTATGAGTATGTAAATAAGTGAGAAAGGTAAAATAGACCACCTGGTGCCTGCGGGGCAGCCCATCCCCACCCTACCTTTTTTTTTTCTTCACTGTTGCCCCACCGTGTGTCCCTTTTCTTCTCCTCCACTCAAAAGGTCAACCCCCTCTCTCTTTCCCTTGTCCTTTCTCCTTTCTCTCTCCCCTCAAGCTACCCCACCCCTGTCCTCACCAATAATACGTTCTTTGTCACATGCCACCTCTCCTATCTTCCAAAATAGCATACCCCACCCCTTTTTTTTTCTGTCCTACACTCTCCCATGATCCAAATACCCCCCTCTCTCTCTAAAATTTGAAATCTCTCTTGTCTTGTAGCCAGATGGCCTCCCCCACACTCACACACACTCAATTCTACTGAAAAAGGTGCCCACAGACCCACCTTTACATGATGGTTACCGGATTATTTTAGTGTACACACACATCTGCACACAGCTTTACCTCTGTAGACACTCCTCTCTCTTCCCTCTTGTAATTACTTATTTTCCATCTCTCACTTTTTTCATCAACCCATCTCTCTCTCTTAGTCTCCCTCTCATGAGACTGCTATTATGGCGCATATACACACAGCCAGACAAGTGGGGCCCACAGTCACATGGCCGGTGCAGATAATAATTTCTTGATTTGTAAAAATCTAGAAATCTTCCCTCCCCCTCCCCTATATAAAGAGGGGTCACCATCACACTAACGACACACACAACATCACCAGAGAGTACACTATGCACTGTGTGTGCCTAGCGCACACACACACACACACACCATCACCATCACCGCAGTCACCATGCTTGACTTGAGCATGACCTCTACACCCTTGGGCTATGGCAGATGAAGGGCATCTAAAAAAAGGATGATGACCATAACCCTTGTGCGAGTCTTCGCCACCAGCTCCCACCTATCCGCCATGTGCTCTACCACTCTCTCCCGTCTCTTTCCCCTACCCTATGCTCCCCATTTCATCGCCTTATTCTCTAAATAAAGCTTGAGGTTTTGTGAGCATGTTTCTTGCAATGTTTTGCCCATGTGAGGTGTGCGGAATCACCACATAGTCTTGTGTTTGGAGTGAGCTTGTGTATGTGTGAAGGGTGTGCGGATTCGCCATCCTTCTGTGGTGCCTAAGTACTAAGCAGCTATACTCTCTCTCTCTCTCTCTCTCTCTCTCTCTCTCTCTCTCTCTCTCTCTCTCTCTAACTTGATCTCATTCCCCTTCCTCTTCACCATTACTCCCAAGCATCCATCTCTCTTGAATGAAAACTTTGTTATGGTGGTGTGCTGTTTGCGTCCTAGCCACTCAAAGCTAGGTAGTGCCCCCTTAACCGTGACAGGCTCGAGGCTCGCCATTCGGCCTCCGGCGTTTTAGAGGCCGTCGGGGTTCGGGGTTCGCTTTGCTCCTATCAGCACATTCCAATATTTTTTACTCAGTCTCCTTATATGAAATCATAGCTGTATCATTGAGAGTATGTTATGTCGTTCTTAACATTGAGAGTATTCAATCAAAGAATACATTTGATCATATCCTAATTCATGACAAAAGAGCTAAAAAGGCTTGTATAAGCCCGATCGAGGTGTTTGGAGTTTGAATTGAGCTTGTAGGTGGTGTTTTCATTGAGATTTTTAGTGGTGGTGAGTAAGGTGAGAAAATTAAAGGAATACCTTGTGTTGTGTTAATTTTTCTGGGTGTGTGAGTGTACGCACAACGTCTTTTGCTCCATCAACGTATCCAACAATCATTTTCATTATGGCCATTTCTATTGCAGTAAAAAGTGTGTTTGCTAGGAAATTTGAGAGGAGAGAAACTATTACGGCGATGACTGCTTGTGTGGATTTCTCATTGAAATGGATGTCTTGGAATATAAAAAGCACGTTCCAATTCTTGTGACTCAGTCTCTTCATATGAAATCATAGTTGTATCATGACTAGTGTTACGTCGTTCTGAACATTGAGAGTATTTAATCAAAGAATACGTTTGATCATATCCTAATTCATGATAGAAGAGCTAAAATGGGTTGTATAAGCCCCCATTTTAGCACATAGTATGGCCCTTGACCTCCCAAACCATATCGGATGGCTATGTGACTTTTTAGGAGTGGTTGAATGGTGCTCACACCAATTTGTGCAAAGTCTCATGGTCATTCGATACGGTTTGGTCAGTCCCATTTTAGCGCATAGTATGGGCCTTGACAACCCATACCATATTGAATGGCTATGAAAATTTGTAGGGGTGGTTAAGTGGTGCCCACACCCATTCGTGAAAAGTCTCATGGACATCTAATATGGTTTGGACAGTCCTAAACATACTATGCTCTAAAATGGGACGCATGGCTCATATCACACATTTTAACACATATTATGGGCTTTGACCACCCATACCATATTAGATGGCTATGAAACTTTGCACGGGTTATGAAATGGTTATCAACCCCACCCATGAAAATTCTTGTGGCCATCCAATATGTTTTGGGTGGTCGCGAACCATACTATGTGCTCAAATGGCCATATAGCCCATTTTAGCATATACTATGGGCCTTGACCACCCATGCCAGTTTGGATGGCTATGCAATTTTTAGGGGTGGGCTGAGAACATAATATAGTTTGTGAAATTCCGACCCATAATATGCGCTAAAATGGACCGTATGGCTCACACGTCCCATTTTATGGGCCTTGATTGCCCATAGCATATTAGATGGCCATGAAACTTTGCAAGGGAAGGTAAATCACTTATACCTCCACCCTTGCAAAGTTTCATGGACAACGCAATCTGTCTCAATCGTCTACTGTGGCACAATCGCCAGTTTTTTACCATTGGGCCCTTAGCGAAGCGAAAACGAAAAAATTGGTGATTGTGCCACCCTAGACCGAGGAGACGGGAGCGGATGGACATGAAACATTGCACAGGAAGATAAAGCACCTAGATCCCTATCCTTGCCACATTTCATGGACATCACAATCCGTCTTGACGGTTTACTGTGGCACAACTGTCAGTTTTTGACCATTGGGACTTTATCGAAGCCAACACGGAAAAATTGGCGATTGTGCCATCCTAGACCGAAGAGATGAGAGCGGATGGACATTAAAATTTGTAGGGACAAGGAAAGAACTGAAATACCCACCCCTACAAAGTTTCATTGGCATCGCAATCCGTCTCAACGGTCTACTATGGCACAATTGCCAGTTTTTTACCATTGGATCCTTAACGAAGCCAAAACAAAAAAATTGGCGCTTGTGCCACCCTAGACTGACAAGATGGAAGGAAATTGCCATAAAACTTTGTAGGGATAGGAAAGGCAGCTAAATCGCTGCTCCTGCAAAGTTTCATGGGCAACACAATCCGTATCAATAGGCTACGGTGGCACAATCCCCAGTTTTTTACCATTGAGACCTTAGTGAAGGCAAAATAAAAAAATTGGCGATTGTGCCATCCTAGAGCGACCAGACATGAGCAAATGGCCATGAAACAATGCAAGTATAGGAAAAGCACCAAAATCCCCTCCATTGAAAAGTCTCATGGCCATTGTAATCTGTCTCGATAGTCTACGGTGGCACAATCGCCAGTTTTTTACCATTGGGCTCTTAGCGAAGCCAAAACAAAAAAATGACGATTCTGCCACCCTAGATAATTGAGACGGGAGCGAATGACCATGAAACTTTGCAGGGGCAGATGAAGCACTCAAAAATCCCCACCCCTACAAAGTTTCATGGGCAACGCAGTCCGTCTTGACGGTCTACTATGGCACGATCATCAGTTTTTTACCATTGAGCACTTAGCAAAGCCAAAACGAAAAAATTGGCGATTCTGTCACTCTAGACCGATGAGACGGAGCGGATGGCCATGAAACTTTGTAGGGGTAGGGAAAGCACCTAGATCCCCACCCTTGTAAAGTTTCATGGGAATCCCTATCGGTCTCAAGGGTCTAAGGTAGCACAATAGCCAGTTTTTTACCATTGGGCCCTTAACGAAGTCAAAATTAAAAAATTACCGATTGTGCCACCGTAGACTGACAAGATGGGAGCAAATGGGCATGAAACATTGCACGGGAAAGGAAAGCACTTAAATCTCTACCCGTGCAAAGTTTCATGGGTATCGAAATCCGTCTCGACGGTCAGCTATGGCACAATCATCAGTTTTTGACCATTGAGCCCTTAGCGAAGCCAAAACAAAAAAAATGGCAATTGTGCCACCCTAGACCAACAAGACGGGAGTGGATGGCCATGAAACTTTGTAGGGGAAGGAAAAGCACCTAAATCCCTGCCCATGAAAATTTTTATGGCCATCGCAATCCATCTCGACGGTATACAGTGGCACAATCGCCAGTTTTTTACCATTGGACCCTTATAGATACCAAAACAAAAACATTGGCGATTGTGCCACCTTAGACCGACGAGATGGGAGCGGATGGCCATGAAACTTTGTAGGGGAAGGTAAAGCACTTAAATACCCACCCTTGCAAAGATTCATGGGCATCGCAATCCGTCTTAACGGTCTACTGTGGCACAATCGCTAGTTTTTACCATTGGGCACTTAACGAAGCCAAAATAAAAAAATTGGCGATTGTGCCAACCTAGGCCGATGAGACGAGAGTGGATGGCCATGGAACTTTCCACAGGGGTAGGGAAATCACCTAGATCCTTGCCCCTGCAAAGTTTCATGGGCAACACAATCCGTCTCAAGGGGCTACGGTGACACAATCCCTAGTTTTTGACCATTGGGTCCTTAACGACGAAGCCAAAACGAAAAAATTGGCGATTGTGCCACCCTAGACCAACAAGACGGGAGCAGATGGCCACAAAACATTGCAAGGGTGCGTAAAGCATTTAAATCCCCACCCTTGAAAAGTTTCATGGCCATTGTAATCCATCTCAGCCGTCTACGGTGACACAATCGCCAGTTTTTTACCATTGGTTTCTTACTGAAGCCAAAACAAAAAAATTGGCGATTGTGCCACCCTAGACCAATGAGATGGGAGCGGATAGCCATGAAACTTTGCAAGGGTAGGTAAAGCACTCAAATCCCCACCTTTGCAAAGTTTCATGGGCAACGCAATCCGTCTCAACAATCTACTATGGCACAATCGCCAGTTTTTTACCATTGGGCACTTAGCGAAGCCAAAACAAAAAAGTTAACGATTCTACCACCCTAGCCTGACGGGACGAGAGCGGATGGCTATGAAACTTTGGAGGGGTAGGGAAATTAGCCTAAATCCCCACCCTTGCAAATTTTCATGGACATCACAATCCATCTCGACGGTCTACGGTGGCACAATTGCCAGTTTTTTACCATTGGGCCCTTAGCGAAGCCAAAACGAAAAAATTGGCGATTGTGCCACCCTAGACCGATGAGACGCGAGCAGATGGCCATGAAACATTGCACAAGCAAGGAAAGCACTTAAATCTCCTCGCTTGCAAAGTTTCATGGGCATCGTCGCAATCTGTCTTGATGGTCTACTGTGGCACAATCGCCAGTTTTTGACCATTGAGCCCTTACAGAAGCCAAAACAAAAAAAATGGCAATTGTTCCATCCTAGATCGACAAGATGGGAGACAATGACCATGAAACATTGTAGGGGCAGGGAAAGAACCTAAATCCCTGCCCATGCAAAGTTTCATGGCCATCGCAATTTGTCTCAATGGTCTACGGTGGCACAATCTCTAGTTTTTGACCACCCGGGGGATTCACTATTAGTAATGGGGGGATGTCATCTACGTGCATCAAAATTAGAGAAACCTCCCTATGTACGATATCTTACTTGCTAACCTATCCCCCTACATACAGATAAGATACGGACGTTCTCGCAATGAGCCATCCCCCCTCATACGGATTTTGTACAGCATGTAATGACCCACTATTTTATGTATACTAGTAACATAACAATTTTAGAAGCATGTGCTTTTGCAAAAATACATGTTGAATTGCAAATGAACAAAAGTGTACATTGTAGTGTGTTTGATGTTAAGAGAACAAATCATGAAAAGCAACAAATATAATGAATACTAAACTAAACTAAACCAATCCTTTCAATGTAATTTGTCAAAAACAAATAGCATTTGCCTTGTAAACTGATACAAATATCAATCTCAAAACATATGATGCTAGCCACCTACTTAGTAGGCTTCCCACATGGGATTTAAGTCACACATATGAAATGGATTGTTCTCTAAATAACAAATAATGCATACTCTTAAACAACCATGAAAAACTTCACTCATCAAATCAAAATATATTACAAAACAACCCATTAAAAGATTAATCTTTTTGAACAAGAACAATTATATGTGATATGAATGCACGTCTATGCTTAAGAAAAATGCAACTTTTAAAAAAGCACCATCTGTATTTAATTTTGAGTTTGTACATAAAAAATAAATCTTAAAAATTTCGCCAGAGTCTCCTTTGTACAGAGACCTCTTTCTCAAAAAAAAATTAGTATACCCTTTTCTTGGGCTCCGACATGGGATTTTCATCACATAATTTCTTCTTCCAAAAAAATTGTCCACCTCATCTTGGGCTCCCATGTGGGATTTAAGGATTATCTTACACATTAAAATCAAACACATTTTCAATAGAGTCAAAATAATCTAACTTCAAAGCGGTGGTATGACCTGCATATCATAGTACATAGGAAACCTCCGATCACATAGTCTAATCACATGATTACCAAAAGGCCATGTACACATCGATAAGCGATCATGTATAAAACAAACATAGAATGAAAACATAAAAGTAGCCTACCAAATCAACTTAAGAACCCTCAAAACCAAACTACATTCCAAGTGCTATTATGCCATGCTTCTCATAATACACAGTCAACAAAATGGCATGTCCATGTCGTATGGCTACCGTGTACATAAAATACATAAATCAAAACATCAAAATGAATTGTCTAAAGAGAGTTTCCTAAACCAAATGCGCACCCCTTAATCAACATTTCACTGGTCCACATCCCATGTCAGACAAACATCTTTCATAGAGCACATCATCTTATTATGCAAGTACTCCTATCTAGGCCACAAGCTCTACCCGGCCATCTTCTAACACATACCACTTATTGGCACATCAGTAAAGAATACTGGGAAAGTCTCCAAGGTGGAACTCTAGTATAGTTTTGAGGTTTTTTCAATGTATTGTCAAGGCATTAAAAATAATCCCTATAGACTTGACATTATCATTTTTGTGTAGATAGAAAGTATTGACTCTGATAAAAATTCGTAAATACCTTGTCAAATTGGAGGTTCTGATGAAGGGGAGAGATGCCTTGCAGGGTGATGCTACCGATAAAACCAACAAAATAGTATACAATTGGCTATGGAGTTTGGAAGCGCTCGTGACGCAACTGCTAAGAGGGCAGATGAGGCCAAGGACAAGAGTTTTGTTTTTTTGGACACCGACCTTGAAATATTACTCAAGTTTTTGGAGAAAATGAATCTAAATTAAATTTGGCGAGCAAAATATTTTAAAATTTAAATTTTCATTTTTCAACAAAAAAATTAAATTAGACTTTAATTGGTCATTTTTTTCATTATCACATGTAAGGATAAAAGGAACATCTCTTCAACTTTTTATATAATAGAAAGAAGTGATTTAAGTAGTGCCTCCTAGACTTTAAAAATAAGTATCAATGTCTCAACACACCTTATATGTACTAGGGTTTTTCTACGAGACAACACCTTGTTGAGTAGGATAAAGTCTTCGAAATCCATATGAAAACTAAATGAGGAAGTGTGAAGATCTCAAACCTCCTACATAATATCTAGTTAATCATGCATAGGTCAATCATAGAAAAGTTAGGAGAGTGAAAAAAAAAAGTAATTATGATGATAGGAGCCCATTAAAATTCCATGTAACAAAATCTTAAAACCACATGTAGGCTTTAATATTTTGTGTCCCATTTCATAATGTGATGTGTGTAATCAAACCTACTTGGCCCTCAATCTCCCCTACCATCAAGTTTTGCAGTGGGCATATATTTGGCGGCTAGCTACCCCAAAATTAAAAACCTTATAGCAAAGTCTGGAGAAAAACATCTTAAGGTCTACACCAATGAGAGCCAAAAAAAGCTCAAAATTTTCCAGATTCACCAAATTGGTGATTTTTAGCCAAAAAAAAATACACTGAAGGACACCACCACACACAGTGCACAAGACACCAAGCAACCCGGCCAGGAGAAGGCGGGAGAGGCCCATCACCTCGTCTGTGACTCGTGGGGGGAGAGAGCGTGGAAGAAGAGAAACCTTGGAAACCTCAGCTATGTCTGTCGTCACTGATGCCCACTCATGTATACTAACCTCAATTCTTCAAGCATATGTGTATTTCCCAATGTGCACCCAAATGCAATCATCCATGTAGCATAGATGCAATCCAGTGCTAGGAAAAAATGTGTTTCGACTTAATATCGTGTCATTTTCAATTTTGAAAATGCTAGTTGAGAGCAAGGGGAAAAGGAGAAATTATGTCCCAAAATAGAGAAAAATAGTGTAACAACATGAAAAATAAATATAATTTTCTAAAATTTCCTCTTGGCAAATTCAAGAAAAGGAATTCTATAGGTTTGGATAGATGTTTTTTCCCAAACACTAATGCAATCGCTTGCCAAGAGCGTAACGCACAAGGCCGTAGTCCCCAAAAAACCCCAAGGCGCCCATGAACCCTCTCTCTCTCTCTCTCTCTCTCTCTCTCTCTCTCTCTCTCTCTCTCTCTCTCTCTCTCTCTCTCTCTCACACACACACACACACACACACACACACACACACACACACACACACACACTTGTTGTTGCAAGTGCTTGCGAGCATGTCTCCGTGCAAGTGCTTGTCCAGGCTATGTGTCACGCAGGGATTTAATATGTACTTAATTACGATAAATTTTGTGTGATCACAAGGTCTTATTGACACATTTACATGATTGCACTAAACATGATCACAAAGAATCCGGTTAAGGGCGACCTGCAAACCCACTGAATTTCCATCGGGCTCTTCCATTTTCCTTTCGGGCCCACCAAGAAAACTAAAAATCCCGGCGAGCTCGTAGAATTATATATATGCGGGCCCGATCGGGCCCGCTGGGTGTTATTTCTTGCTTTCATCCTCTGAGAGAGAGAGAGAGAGAGAGAGAGAGAGAGAGAGAGAGAGAGAGAGAGAGAGAGAGAGAGAGAGAGACCACCTTTGTAGGTACATCGAGAGGAGAGAGGAGAGAAGGAAAGAGGGGGTCGTGTGGGAGCGTGCTCTGCATTGCAGTGCGCGGCAGCAGCGGAGTACCTAACCACACGATCCGAGTATGTGTTGTGTGTGTGTATGCATTGTGTGGTAGCGTGCCTTTTGTCGTATTGCACGGCAGTGATAAGGTACCTTACCACACAATGGGAGTGTATGTGTAAGCTGTTCTACAGAACAATGCTTATCATAGGGTATCACCTCTGTGATGCGGGGAAGATGGTGTCCTTGTGGTAAGTATTGACTTACTATCTGGGTACTACGTCGATAACGCGGCGAATCTAGTATCCTTATGATAAGTCAACTTCCCTTCTCCTTACCCAAAAAGCATATGGGCATTAGTCGGTAACGCGGCTATATGATGGTCATATGCAAGCCATTATTCCTCCTTAGATTTAGGTGGCACTCGATTGGTAACGCGGCTAATAGAGTGTCGTTTGTTAGAAGCATCTATTTTTGCATAAATGTGGCATTCAAGTCGTTAACCCGGCCGTACAAACGTCATATAATTTGTATGTGCATGTGCAATTAATTTTTTAAGTATTAAGAATATGAAATACTTTATCGGTAACACGGCTATGAAGAGTATTTCATATATTTCATATACAAATGTATGACTTGTTTGATTTTGTTGTTTTTAACTATCCATATGAAATTATATACTAGCTAATCATATTTAAAAGAATACTTTATTCATCAATCATCGCTAATTTAAAAGCTCCATTCATATAAATTATATGCAAAAAAGTATTTGCACACAAATTGCATGTTGAATATTCTTTTTTATCTTTTTAAAGGACCTCAAACATTATTGCTATTTTTAATGCTTCATTTACATAAATTCTCTGTAAAAAAGAATTTGCACACAATTTGCATGTTAAATATTATTTTGTATCTTTTTAAAGAGTATCAATTATCATCGCTTTTTTGATTCCTATATTTACATAAATTCTATCTAAAAAAGTGTGAACACAATTTGCTAGTCCAATTTGTATACTGTCAATGTTTTAAATGTTTTTGAAATTTTTAACTTGGTGTGTGCTTTGTTTGAACTAGTATGTGCGCACGAAGAAAAATATAGGTTAAAAATTCAATATATGCTAAAATGTGTCAGACTGTTAACATGTATTGTTTGATCTGAATTAAGTTCTTATAAACCACTTGTTTGATCTGCATTTTACACGTGTAACAGATTTCAGTTTTAAGTGAAGATTGTTTTCAATTTTTATCAATATTTCCTTGCACATTTCTTAAAGTCTTCAAGTGGTGCTTAAGGGTTTGCCTGAAATAGTGTGAGAGTGTTAGTGTCATTCGTAACCATGAATGTGTATTTCATATGCTTTTTTTTATTGTTCGAAGGACAGATGAGGTGAGGCGACGAGTTTCCCACACCCCTCTTGTGACATTGGGATGCAACCCCCCCCCCCCCCCCCCCCCCCCCAAACCCCGAGTGAGTGCCAAGGCTACCTTCCAACGACTAGCTTGCCTACTTTGGGGCTATTTTCAGGTCTAGTGGGGCTCAAGGCGCTCGGGGTGGCTGATGGGGCTCGATAGGCTATGAGTGATGGTGGACCGTGTCCAAGGCCGAGGCAGCGACTACGGTAAGCTCTCGCTTGGGTCGTGGTGTGATCAAGGAGCGCGGTGGACGTTTTTTCCACCGCGAGCTACATGCGTCTTGTATCGATATGGAAGGTCTCGAACCTCTGTACATAAGTAAACCAAAAGCTATTTTTGAAAAATCTTTATTTTTATAATTCAATGCTATTTCAAATAAATACAATTTTATTATAAATTTACACTTTTAAAAAATAAAAATTACATAAAAATATGTACATTTTTTTCTGAAATTACCACGTAAATAATTAGGGTGAGATATCTTGATTTTAATTTATTTTTCGAAGAATAAAAAATGATATGGCTATTGAGGTGGCCATGCATGAATGACACGGTCATCCATGTGGCAAGCTGATATGGATGATTGATGACATGGAATGCATAGGTGGAAAGATGAGGTGGCGGATGGGACCCCCTCATTTGCCATGTCATATGATGAAGTGTTAAAATGGAGACATGTAATGATTTGGTGGCAAAAAAGGACGTGATGAGCTGGCAAAGTGGCGATGTGGCATGCTTGGTGGCTCATTAGGTGGCGAGTATGTGGCAAGCCATGAAAGCAATACTTACACGTTGTCGTGCCATGGCACGTTCATAATGTGAAATTAAAATATCTACCTCACTCTCAATGTTTTATATGTGTGGGACCAAATGCTATAATGTACATAGTGTGATATATGCGAAAATGAATGCCACGGTTCCAGCCGTGTACATACCTTGCAAAGCGAGCAAGGCCCTACACGTGACACTATGGAATTCTCTTTCACATAAATATATGCCTAATTTTCATTAGGAATTTACAAATGTCAAGTGTTTTGAAGTGGTGGGCTCATTTTGCCTAGAAAGTTCAATGCGGACAATCTCGGTCAAAAATAGCAGGTTTCGTGCGCTGGCATAAAAGACGTGTTCAAAGTGCTCACCAAGTGATAAAATGAGGTTTAACATAAAATTTGAGCCCAATGGGATTTTTCCAAAATTTTAAGGATTTTCCCAGCTCGTTTGGGCTTTTTACGGACAAAAAGTGACATTTTCGGGCTAAAAATGGCTAAATATGACCTTAAAATGGTCAAAAATAGCCCAAAAATAGCTCAAACTTCTACATCAATGATGGTGGGTTTATTTCTCAATCTGTGTGGGAAATTTTAGAGCCAAGAATGAGCTCATTTGGGCATATGAGCAAGGAGATACAACCATTCCTTTACAGGGTGCTAATATAGTCCCGTGCTACTTCCACTGCATGATTGAGGTTGTGAGGCCTCCAATTAGGGTTTCCCCTCCTCAAATAACTACTTGGTCTTCTCCAATGAAGTATTGAAGCTTCCATGAAATGGTCACGACGAAGAATCGAAGCGTATATTTAGGATTTTTAACAGGTCGAATGAGCACTGTATCTGTGCAATTGGGAGCGAGGCTACACTTAATATTCACACACACAAGAGTTTTAGTTAGTATTGGTTCTTTTTCAAAGTGGAGATTTCATGGCTGGATTTTTTTCTTTTTTAGTGTGTTTTTAGCTTCAAATCATCTACGTCTTGCTTGATTTTGCTACGAATCCTCACAGTTAGAGGCCCGACGCTTTCCTAGTCGCACTACGCACTTATTGACACATTTTTGGTGAGCCCGACATGAAGTAGGATAGAGTGAGGGTTCAAAAGCTTCATTGAAGCTCTCAAATCAAAGCTTTAAAGCTATGGAGCAACAAGAGCAACAGGGGGTTCGGTGTGATCCAGTCACAATGCAAATGTTTCAAGCTTTTGCAGTGTTTATGCAGTAGCAGCAAGCTGCAGAAAGGAGGGAGCTCTCCTCGACCAAAGCGCTTCAATCTGTGGTGAAGAAAATGTACCAATTTAAAGGTAAATATGTAACAAAGTATCTTTGTGGGTAAAGGAGATGGAGCTTCATTGAGTGCCCGAAGCAGAGATGGTGCAAAGTTTTGAACTTGTTGTGGTTCCCAAGATCAGAGAGGATGTAAGGGGAATTAGAAATGAGCATGGGGAAACTTGGGAAGCATTCAAATTAGCCTTGAAGGAAGAGTATTTCATGGAGGACTCCGAAAGGGTAACAAAGAGGACTTTCTTACAGTGGGTAGTTCGGCCAAAAGAGGGGCTCTCGCCTACCGAACTGCTAAGGGAATTTGAACGCCGTTATGATCAACTTTCAAGAACTGAAAAGGCTACCCTAAACTCAGAGAAGACAGAGCTCTTTTTGCAGGCCGCAGGTAAAGAGATTCAAGAAAAGTTAGAGCTACTACTTGAGGATAAGAATGCGGAACAGGGTTTGAAGACCGATTGGAATGAGGTCAAAGATGCCATTTCACTGCTAGCTAAGCGACAACGACAAAGAGACAAGATGATAGTCAACCCTACTCAAGTCCCAAGTGTTCTGAAGAGTCTTATAGATCCTGTGATTGTGGTTCCAAAGAGTGACAAATCCATCCTAGATGATATTGTCAAAGGAATGCAAGAGCTCAAGTTAACGCTTACAAGGCTAGAAGAAAAGGGGCAACCATCGGGACAATCTACAGGGCAAACACCTCAAAACAGAGAAGGATTTGTAAATAGATGCATATGGTGCGATAATACTGATCATGGAAGGAGAAATTGTGAAAGTTTTAAAGACGCTTTGACAAAGGAGCTTATTTTCTTTAAAAATGAAAAAATTCACTTAAGTGAAATAGGTAAGCTCTTGGGGATGAACTTTGGCAAAGGCGGGATGAAGAAACTAGTTGAGGACATGGCTACTAGCCATGCCATCTCGATGGTTGAGGCAGCCGCCTATGGGTTGAAGGTGAATCCTATCAAGAAAAAAGGATTAGTCGAAGTTGGACAAGAGGAATCTAATGGTATTGGAGAGCTAGGGCCATGCGCTATAGAGTCCACTATGAAGTGTAAAATGACTACAGAGGTTTTACATGAAGCTGGAGATTGTATTTAGCTTGAAACAGGTTGGAATGACCGTGTGGACTCTTTGTCAATGCATGCATACATTGCCAAATGTCAAGCAAATGAGGCCATTGTTGAAGAGAAACGTGGGTGCGAGAATGCGAATGAAGGGCCTTCAAAGTGGGCCATGAGGAGTGGAGTTAGAAATGACACAGTGCCTCCTAGATCACCTTCCCCGCAACAGATGCCTATCCCCTAAGTGCCTATGCAAGAATCCTCTAAAGAAAAGAAGAAGGATGCTGCAAAATCCAAAGCAAAGGGTCCGGCCTACAAACTCCAATCCAATATAGACGCAGCAACGGATCTCAAAAAGGTTATGGAAGAGAGGATTCTAAATAGTAAGATGGAATTTACCTTGGGTGAGGTCCTTGGTATAGCAAAGCGGGAATTCCACGAAGAAATAATTGATATCATAAAAAGGAAGCGGCAGTCTCTTACTGAATCTATCCATGTACAGGGTGAAGAAGAGACTTTAAATGCACAGGGAGTACAAGTCTATGGAAAACAAGGTGATGAACTATTGTTGGATGCTACAAGTCTAGGGGAGGAGTAAAACACGTTCGCTTCTTGGACGTGAAGATGAAGTGGAGACCACTCACAAGAGCTACTACTTGAAGAGTCACTAGGCAATAGCAACTACTGAGATGCTGGTAAAAGTGGGAGACTTAGAAGAGCCATACATTGCGTTGATCGATCATGGGTTGGAAATTAACCTCATGTCAAAGAGTCTTTATAAAAAAGGAAAATGGCCAATTGATATAAATCATGGATGGATGATTCGTGTAGCAAACAACTCATCAGCGGAGCTGTACGGAGCTTGTCCAAAGGTTAAGGTGACTATAGGAGATGTGAAAGATAACCAAAATTTCTTTGTACGGGAGATGTCTACATACGCTCTTATCCTTATCACTGCTACTCGCATGGAAACCAAGGTGATGGATGATGGGTCAGCTTATGCAAGGATTAGGAGGAGGGATGGAAAGCGTGCAGTACAGTTCCTTACTGTTTTTGTGGACCATGAAAGGAACCATGAAAGTCTTAGAGAGCAACCCTTGCCAAAGACAAATAAAGAATTCAAGGACTACAGGGATATGAAGGGTTTTGGCCATGTACCATTGTAGAGCGGGATTGCAGTGGTACAAGAAGAGAAAGGTTCTTACATGATGTATATGCAAAGGAAACATTTTCTACAGGGTTTGTAGGATTATCAGACTATGGATCTATTGCTTTTACAGAGTGTGAGGACTTAAAGCGGGGTGAACGAAAACATGTAAATAGTGTACAAAGAGGTTTGAAGATGGATGGTTTGCTAGAAGATGATGAATGCATTGAAGGTGTGTTTGATGAGTGTTCATTTGTGGATGCTATGCAAGACTTGGAGTCTTTAGCGGATTGCAATTTTCATATGGGAAGTGAGGTCGTGAAAGTATGCTCAATAGAAATGTACAAAGTCATTAAGGATTAATTTCAAAAATGCTCAAAGTGTTGATGCACAAGTGGAAACCAAGTTTAAGTCTGTGGCAAAGAAAGTGAAACCAGTGGCATTACCTCTACCAAAGGACTGTACGGATAAGATGGAACAAGCTGCTTTGCAACCTAGCCTTCCTGACCCAAGCAAGATTGGACACAAGTTCACACAGGATTCTTTGAAGGAGTTATAGGTTGGTTGCGAGGAAAGTTTAACAAAAGCTGAAAAGATATGCTTTGAAGACATGCTTGCCAAAGACTGAAAAGTTTTTGCATTTGAGACTTATGAGATAGGGTGTGTTGATCCAATTATAGTTGCTCCTATGGTGATCTTCACTATCCCTCATGTACCTTGGAACTTGAGACCTATTCCTGTTCCAAAGGCTCATTTGCCAAAACTAATTGAGTTGCTTAATAAAAAGATCAAGATGGGTATCTTGGAGCCTTCTTGTGCTCCGTATTCAAACAAGTGGTTCACAGTTCCGAAGAAAAATGGTTCTTTACAATTTATTCAGGATATGAAACCTGTAAATAAGGTGGCAATCAGAAATGTGGGTATAGGGCCAATTGTCGATGAGTTTGCAGAGGCATTTGCAGGAAGGGAAATATATTCTATGGGAGATTTGTACTCAGGGTATGATCAGTTCCAACTAGCAATGGAGAGCAGGGACCTGACTACCATAAGGACACTCTTGGGTTTAGTAAGGATGTGCACCTTACCTCAGGGGGCAACTAATTCAATTGCACATATGATGAATGGTAGGAACAAAGTCCTACATGACTTCATACCTCAAACTACAATGCCTTTCCTTGATGATGTGCCAATCAAAGGATGTGATGTAAGTGATAAAGATGTTGCTCTAGACATGAGGGGGTGCCGAAAGTATGTGGCAAACCATATCAATGATTGTGATAATATCTTGTCAAGGTTGGAAGAGGTGAACCTTACCTTGTCTGGACAAAAGTCAGTGTTTTGTGTGAATGAAGTTCTTATTGTGGGACATATGTGCAGGCCATATGGTAGACGGCCTTGTCCTACAAAGATTGATGTAATCCAGAGAATGAAAGAGAAATGTATAAATGTCACTGAGGTTCGAAGGTTCTTGGGTGCATGCGTGTTTTATGTTATCTGGATTCCACATTATGCACATGTAGCAGAGCCTTGTATCAGCTTTTGAGAAAGGACAAAAAGTTTCAATGGGAAGAAATGCATACCCATGCCATGAGGAAATTAAAGAAGTTGTTGCTTATGTCTCCAACT
This sequence comes from Adiantum capillus-veneris, assembly GCF_014529385.1. Taxonomy (NCBI): domain Eukaryota; kingdom Viridiplantae; phylum Streptophyta; class Polypodiopsida; order Polypodiales; family Pteridaceae; genus Adiantum; species Adiantum capillus-veneris. The sequence goes on from NC_140959.1 coordinate 36,251,107, forward strand.
TTGAGAAAAGCAAACTATGAATGTGGAAGATATGTAATTGTCACAGTGGATACTAGCCCCACAGGAATTGGATGGGTGATTGGGCAAGATGATAATGATGGCAAGCGATATGTGGTGAGGTTTGGAGCAAAAGTCCTAAGTGCTCGTCAATGCAACTATCTACATGTAAAAAGAGAGTTGTGGGGAGTAGTCACAGCTTTGAAATGTGACAAAGAGTATTTTATAGGAGCAAATGTAACAGTGGAGACTGATTGTCTACCCCTTCTTGGAATGATCACAAGTTGCTCAACTCCCGACATTGCTATGTTGAGATGGATTGCCTACATAAAGTCCATGAACCCAGAATTTAAGCATATTGCAGGAAAAGATAATCCAGTTGTGGATATGCCTTCAAGAGCAAGGTATGAAAATGAAGAAGACATGGTTGTCGAGGGCGATGATGTAGGCACACAGCTCTATAGTATCTCTCATGCCAAGGGTGATCATGTTTGCCTGTCAAATGAACTTGAGTTGTTTACAGAGGACCTATATCAAGGTGACTAGTTGCTCATTGGACGCTATCTGAGCACTTTGACAAGGCAAGAAGGGTGGACTGATCAAGAGTTCAAAAGAATACATAGAAAGGTCTATGGATACTTTTTGAAAGATAGGTACTTATGGAAGCATCCAAAAGAAAGAAATGGAATGCTTATGAGAGTTGTGAATGATAAGGACGCTCAAAATGAGGTTATGAAAAAGTTTCATGAGAGTCTTTATGCTAGACATAGAGGTGTATGGGCCACCTTTACTAAAATGAAAGAGAGGTATTGGTGTAAAGGTATGTATAAAGATGTATCTCACTCTGTGGAGTCCTGTGAAACCTGTCAAATGTATTCAATTGTACGTCATCGTGATAAGTTGCATCCTACTTACCCATTGGCCATGCATTACAAGTGGGTAGTAGATCTGGTGACAATGTCATTGGGCTTATGGCAAATGAGATACATAGTGCTTGCATGGGAAGATTTAACCAACCAAGTTGAAGGTCGTGCTCTAAGAATGAAAAGCACAGAAGGGGTATGTAAGTTCCTCTTGGATGATGTAATTAGCCATTATGATTGTGTTGGGAAAATAACAGCGAACAGGGGTGAGTTGGATGTTGACAAAGCGAGGGAGTTTTTCTCTAGATTGGGCATTAAACTTGCTCTCACTACTGCATATAATCCTGAGAAAAATTGTAAATCATAGTGTGGGCATCCTCCTATCATTAAAGCTTTGGCTAAGGCCTGCAAAGGTAAAATGGGAGAGTGGCCTAGGTTATTGCCTTATGCTTTATCGGCTGATCGTACAACTCATAGCTCAGTTACTGTTTATATGCCTTTTGAGTTGATGTATGGTTAGAAACCTATAATGCCAATTGAGGATGTAATTCCCACATGGAATGTATTGCCTTGGGAAGATGGAATGAGTAGGGAAGACCTTCTTGCTTTGCGCATACAACAGTTAGAAAGAAGGCCCCAAGATATTGATATTTCAATAGCACGATTGAAAGATGCAAGATTGAAGAATAAGGACAGATTTAATAAGAGGCATAGGCTCAGACCTAAAGCTATTGAGGAAGGTGATTGGGTGTTGGTGTATGACAGTAGTCTTGAAAACCAACATTCAACAATAAGAAAGCTTTCAAAGAGATGGTTTGGTCCTTATGTGTTTCAGCATGTACATGGGAAGCAACTTACACCTTGCAAGAGTTAGATGGGACAAAAATGAAGATTCCCATTGCAGGGAAAAGAATCAAGTTATTCAAAAGAAGAGGTGATACAGATCCCTTTGATTCACAGGAAGGTCAAAATGAAGGCTCTGATGAAAATGTTATGGATGTGATGAAGAACAAGAGGATGATGCACTAGATTTTGTTGCAAGCGATGATGGAATCGACATGTATGTGGACTTAAATGAAGACTGAACCTGCAAAAGATATCTGTGGCACATGCAGGAGGATGTGCAAGTTTAGAGGGGGTGGATGTCGTGCCATGGCACATTCATAGTGTGAAATAAAATGTCTACGTCACTCTTAATGTTTATGATGTGTGGGAACAAATTCTATAATGTACATAGTGTGATATATGTGAAAATGAATGCCACGGTTGCAGTCGTGTACATACCTTGCAAGGCGGGCGCCCGGGGCGGTCACTTTTTAGAATGTGTATGATATCACGTGAGTTAACCGGAGATGATTATTAAAAGACCAAAATGTATAAAAATGTATATATACAGAGGGGGTGGGGGTTTTTTAAATAGGCTCACAGTGTAAGTATAATATGTATATTGGGGTATTATTAATTACCTCTTGAACGCACGTGATATAGGGGTCTTTTGATAAGCGACTGCCCCGGGGGCGAGCGAGGCCCTACACGCGGCACTATGGAATTCTCTTTTACATAAATATATTCCAATTTTCTTTAGGAATGTAAAAATGTCAAGTGTTTTGAAGTGGCACGCTCGTTTTGCCTAGAAAGTTCAATGCGGACAATATTGGACAAAAATAGCAGGTTTCGTGCGCTGGCATAAAAGACGTATCCAAAGTGCTTACCAAGTGGTAAAATGAGGTTCAACATGAAATTTGAGCCCAATGGGATTTTTCCACAATTTTATGGATTTTTTCCAGCTCGTTTGAGCTTTTTACGGATAAAAAGTGACATTTTTGGGCTAAAAATGGTTAAAAATGGCCTTAAAATGGTCAAAAATAGCTCTAAATAGCTCAAAATGCCACTTCAACGACGGTGGAGTTATTGCTCAATCTGTGTCAAAAATATTACAGCCAAGAATGAGCTCATTTGGGCATATGAGCAAGGAGATACAACCATTCCTTTATAGGGTGCTAATGCAGTCCTGTGTTGCTTCCACTGCATGGTTGAGGCTGTGAGGCCTCCAATTAGGGTTTCCCCTCCTCAAATAACTACTTGGTATTCTCCAATGAAGTATTGAAGCTTCCATGAAGTGGTCACGATGAAGAATCGAAGCGTATATTTAGGGTTTTTAACAGGTCGAATGAGCACTGCATCTGTGCAATTGGGAGCGAGGCTACACCTAATCTTCACACACACAAGAGTTTTGAGTTAGTATTGGTTCTTTTTCAAAGTGGAGCTTTCATGGCTGGATTTTTGTTCTTTTTTAGTGTGCTTTTAGCTTCAAATCATCTACGCCTTGCTTGATTTTGCTACGAATCCTCACAGTCAGAGGCCCGGCGCTTTCCTAGTCGCACTGCACACTTTTTGACAACGTGGCATGTGAGGTGGTGGATGACATGGGACTTAAGGTGAAGTGGCATGCAAGGTGGTAGTGGAGGGTGGTGGATGAGTTGGCAAGTAGAGTGACATGGCAAGCCACGTGTTACGGTCAAAGTGTTGATTGTGGTGATGTGGAAGGTGAGATGGGTGATGACATGGACCTTTGGTGACATGGCGGCCTCCTTGTATGTGGTGGACTAGCCAACTAAGATTGGGAGAGTAGAACCAAGCCATGGCTGGTTGACAAGTGTCAAAATTTCTAGGTTTGGGATTTACCAAACCTAAGGAGGCACACCTCAAGTGAATGGTGCAAATGAAAAAAATTAAAACAATGAAAGCGTGTCTTGACTCAAATTTTTTCTATGAGGACCTTACACTAAGAGTTGACATATATGAAAATCAAAATGAGTGGAAATGTACATTATTTATTAGATTTCAAAAAAAAAAACTATATCAAGGTTCTCTAAGCAGTCTTTGTTATTCTCTAAGGTAGATCTTTAAAAATGAACCGTTGAAGTTTAATTTTTTTTACATGGTCACATTCCTTGGGTCATAATCTATCAAATGACCGTTAGATCTTGCAAAATAAGTTCTACATCATTAGATATCTGGTGTAAATAAATTAGATTTTTATAAATAGAAATTTTAACAAAGAAAAATGAATATTAAGTATGCAAAGATCCAAAAATTTATCAATAAATCAAGCTAAATTGCTTGCCAAGTGAACATTTCATGTGCAAGAGGGTAAGTAAAGAAAAAAAACCCATAAAAAGTTATAAGTATTTCTTCATGAAGGTACTCACAATGCTGTGATAGGATGAATTAGATTAGTCCTTGCACAATAAAATTACCATTTAGATGTGAAAAAATGAAGATCAGAGCTTTCTATTGTGTTTGCTAGCTACCAAATCTTGCCTCTTCAAAGTAAGTGCAAGCAAGTCAAATGTACATAGGAATGCACAATAAAAATACCATTCAGATGTGAAAAAATGAACATCAGAGCTTTCCATTGTGTTTGCAACTATGTGCTTTGTGTTGATCTACCAGATCTTGCCTCTTCAAAGTAAGTGAAAGCAAGTCAAATGTACGTAGGAATGGCAAAATAGAGGTTGTTTCTTGGATGTCTTGGTGGGGGAAACTACTGAAAGTGGGTACACCTTATCATGCATACACCCAGTACTCATATACCTAAACCATATTGTACATTTTTTTCTTGATTTTATCTTTGTATTTGATAAAATATATTTTCCTATTTTGTAGTGCATTTCCTTTAACTCTATGTGGTCAAAGGGCCGCCACTTTCATATGCGCCACATTGATAAGCGTAGAACCACCATCAATTGTGGCATTATAGGCAACTTTGATACAAATGGTGATGAAGCCAGGTACTGTGGAACTATTGGAAGGATACTAAAGGTTAATTTTAAAACCTTTCATACCTTCATATTCGAGTGCAAGTGGTTTGCAAATGTTTCTAGACAACATGAGAACGGCCTCTACATGGTGGAATCTAGTGTGCATCACACATGGAGGTATGACAATTTAGTTTTATCACGCAATTGTGAGCAGGTGAGTGACTACCTTTTTTAGTCTTATTTGCTTGTACCATTAATTATACCAATGTTACTCACTTTGAGCTTCTCTTCTATAGGTCATCTATATCCCAGCAATCCACCAATCAAAACTTTCGTTCGTAATTCCCGTAACATCTCGGGAGAGAACCATTTTTTCCATTAATGAAGTGGAGACCATCTTCGACCCTCTTCCACCTCCTACTTTGGATGAGGTGGAGACAGAGGAGAGGGAGATCGATGAATCAAGTCTGACGGCGGCAACTCTTAGCGAGCTAGATGATTGTCATGATGATGAAGATGATGAGATGGAGGATGAAGAATTCAAAGATGATGAAGACAACGCATCCACAAAAGACAGTTCCATTTCTCTCTTTATTGATTTAGGAGCGATGGGCTCATAATTGGATGATGCTTCTAGTATGGATCTTTTGGACAATGATTCATAAACATTTTGCATACTTTAAGTTATGAAGTTTTTTTGTTGTGTAATCCATTCATCTCTCTCTCTCTCCCTCTCCCGCCCCTTTCTCTCTCTAATTTTGTGAACATGCTCAATTATGTTAATCAAGTGACAATGATTAGTTTAGTTATAACCAAGTATAATCCTAAATAGCTATCTATTGTTTCATGTTTTTATATCTTTTGTATTTAAAATTTGAAATTTTCATGTAATATTCTTTAATTTTTATTGAGAGGAGGGAAACACCAAAATTTGAGGGGGGGAAGGGAAAAATGTTTAAGCCAGAATTTGAAAGTTTAGGTGTTATGAGAATAAACGTGATAATAGTTGTGGCAATAACTGAGGTAAATACTGTGGTAATAATTTAAATACAAACCTCTCCCTACCCTCCTCTATCTTCCCTCGCCAGTTGAATTTGGATATTCTCTCTACAAAACGCGGTAAAAGATCGCTGTAAACAATTAGAGATTTTCATAGTGACAATGCTATCATAAGAAGATTCCTTTATTTTATAAAAGAGAAATGTAATATATAAAAAATTTGTGGAACAAGATCGTCGACAGTAGCAAGTTGATTAATAATAGATTTGGAAGACTCAAGATGTCCCGTCATTGTGCAGTACCAACTTCATATTGTAATTTAGTGATAAAACCCCTCAAATAAAGTAAAACTCTAACAAATTTCTTCTAAAATTTTACAATAAGGTACTTTCATACGTCCTGGAAAGTAGAAAGTTAATACACATCAAGAAAAAGAGAACTAGTAAGAGCTAAAAGACTGTACCGACGAGCTGCTTTATAACGCCATTGCCAATCCATATACGCAAGATGTCAGTATTCAAATACAGGTCCTTTAGTGATAAGAACGTTGTCATGATTTGGATCAATAGAATGAGACGGCCATACATGATTTCTAAGAACAACGCCAAAGAGCTCATTACTCTCAAGAATTAAAAAATATTTTCTTTCCAATCAAGAAATCCTTAGCCTTGGAAAGGAGGAATAGAACGCTAACTAGAAGAAAAACCGTTGATGAGAATAGTCATAGCTATATCCGGTTGTAAGAAGACTTATAAGATAAGATTATAAATTATGCACACCATATATGATGAAGGCTACAATAGACGAGGAGAGAGAATACCACAATATATATATAGTAAAACGCTAAATTTGTTTGAAAATATTGATGCTAAAAATAGCAAAATAATTGCGAACGTTTCACAAAGATAAAACCTGTGTCAAGCTCAATTGCAGTAAAAACAGTATAACTTTCTGCTACGAACTCAATTTTCTACAATCCAAGATTCAAATCGAAGAGAGCAAGTAGATGAACAAGTTTTCTTCGAAAACGCCATTGTGCTATGCTCCATGGTGCTTTTTCGTTCGTCTAAATTTTGAGCATAAGTCGCTCGGAGGGTTCACTATGTGTAAAACTACCATATCACGTGCGTTCAAGACATGTTTGTAAAATCCCTTATTTGTAAATCTTATTAAGATAATGTATCCTTTTCTTTTAAAATTTGTAAGTTTTTTTCAAATTTGAAAAAATAATACCATTGTGTATATATATTGCTGTAAGTTTCAAATACTTTAAATACCCTTCTGTTGAACTCACGTGATAGGTTATATTTTTAATAGGTGATCTCTCCGGGATAAGCCGCTACACAAAATAATAATTATATTTCTCTTAATACAAAACAATTACTATGAACTCCGGGTAGATCCTCAAAAATAAAATTTACAGCAATTATGAATCTTATAAGCGAATTGCATCATACACATACTCGGTTTCTTCACCTAAGTTAAATCATTGCGTGATCGTTCCCACTATGATACCATGTTGAGAGGTAGAGAGAGGTAGAGAGAGAGAGAGAGAGAAGAAGGGGAGGGGGACGAGATAATAGGCACTGTACTATGTACGCTCCCAAAGACTAACTCATATTGAGGACAAGATATATAATATATATAGGTGAGACACCAAAGTAAACCCTAGTTAGATATTGTTTTGACTTTCAACCAGTGCTCTATTAGACTTACATTCTGAATCTAATCAAGGTAACCTCAAAGACAAAACATTCAATTAGATTTTTGAGTTATTTTGAGTGTAACTAGAATATATGAACTTACGCAAAGTTAAATCCTTTCATGACCTGAACAACTTAAAACGTCCGTATAAACTAAAATAGCCACTTTTGTGGCTTTTATAAAACAATAATTTAACAACTATTTAGATGTCTAAACCAAAAACCTTGCAAAGGGAATACTCCCAACACATAGTATGAGTTGATAAAAAATGTCAAGAATATAAATCAAGAGTTGAACTTGTGTTTGCATGGCCATCTTTAAGGGCTAATTTGGTAAAATGCGTATAGTTTTACCAATGATAGACCTTTTTTTAAAATAAAAAGACTCAAACTTCTTTGACCCTCAAAAGGTATGTAACGAGCCTATCATATTTTTATGTTGCCTACATAAAGATTGACAACGTGTACTACTCGCCCAAGTCGTAAATTATAATCTTTTATAAAATATTTAGTTTTAGTATGTTTAACTCAAATATGACTCTAAGATTCTTTGCTGAAGAAGTTTCATGAAGTTTTTATGTCATATGCAAAAGCTATGCAAGTAAAGGGTAGAATCTAAATATGACTTCAACCGATTTTGTGCTAACTGATAGTGAGAGAAGCTCACCGACAGGGAGCACGGCTTTGACGGTTGTATGCCATGGCAAGTATTAGCATCACTACGTGAGCAAGCATGGCATGCTGCATCAACACGCAAGACTCATATTAGAGAGAGAGAGAGAGAGAGAGAGAGAGAGAGAGAGAGAGATGTGGTAAAAGTTATACTCAATTCTTCCAAAGCTTCTTGTGAATGGACCTCTATAATTAGTACTCGATCAAAGGCATGGGGAGAGAGAGAGAGAGAGAGAGCGAGAGAGAGAGAGAGAGATGTAAAAGTTATGTGAATTCTTTCAAAGCTTCTTGTGAATGTGGCATGGAGTGTTAACAAGCATTTGGAGGTGTCATACCAATCTTCTCATTCTCTAAGTCGAAGGTGAACCGTATGCGTTGCTGATGGACGTTGCCAATGACAAACGTTGGTCCATTGGGCTCGTCGTCTTTTGCAAAGGCAAGGCAAATACGGCGGTCGGCAAACGCTCCAGGTCGTTGCAGGTGAACCAGCACATGTTCGGGCGGCACCACGAGATTAGCACCGTCTTCAAAGTGGTAAACGATCTGAGGCACGCCCACGTAGAGCTGATCTTCTGGTGTGTCATCGTGGTGCCTGTTGTAGCACGTATCCAAGTAGCCATCTACAGGAAGGGCGGGGACAAGCTGTGGCCCATTAGCTGAGATGGCGGCGCGGACTGTGGATCGTATTGAAGTGAAAGTAGAGCCAGGCAGGTAGGAGATGGTGGAGCCGCTATCGAGGTACGTGCCGCCATATCCGGCATGAGGGTCGATTAAGTTGAGGTGGGAAGGGATATAGAGGCGATCGTTGCCGATGCTGATGCCCGTAAGCTGGAGAAAGAACAAGTGTTTCCGCCGGACAGGATTGACGAGCATCGGAGTGAACACAGTGCTGCGTGGGATAAGGGAGGTCGGACCACCGAGAGTGATGGTAGACGTTGCGTCGGAGTAGCGGGGGGGCAGGCAATAGGAGAACGTGCCCACGCCTGAGCGCCGATGGAACTGACTGGGCATGGACAAGTAGTGGCGGCTTAAGCTGAGGACTCCGTTGGTGGGATTAAAAAACCCTTGGTTCACCTTGCTGCAGCCGAAGAAGCTAGCGACGGAGCCGCCCACACCGAGGCGAAAAATGTCGACGACGAGGTTTCCACCTATGGAGCCACCCACCCGGAAGGCGTTGGGTGGCCGGACGTAAACTGGAAGGGGGCCGCCCGATGCCTTGCGGTAGTCTCTGTAAAAGTATTCGCAAAAGGCATCATCTCCGCCGAGAACTCTGGCAGGGCCGAGCTTATCGCAATGCTCCTCAAAAGAAAAGTCTGTTCTGCCTGGTTCGACGTAGCGGAGGCTTGTGGAGAGGGCGGGGAAGAACACGCCCCGGTTATTGAGCTGTGGGTAGCATCGAATACAGGGCATGCATTGCACCCAGGTCATCTCGACAGCGGTATCCAAGGTGAGGATAACGTCGAGGGCACCGTTGCCGCTGCCCAGAGTCATTTCCGTAAAGTAGTCCAGCACCCCTTGTGCCGTAAATGGTGGCGTTATTTCTGCCTGCGCTTGTGGTTGCAGAACCCGTCCATGACTATGAATGTTCACCGAAGCAGCCTGAACATGATTCGACGACGACGATGATCTGTCGTGGTGCTGCTTCATTCCTCTCAAAAGACTCGCGTTGCCGTGCCGTACGGATATGGATATCATGGTACTGTTGTCGAATACGGTGCTGCTACCTGCATTATAAGGTAACAGATCAAGCAGCGCTGAAGAGCTAAGAGCCACGGCCACAGCTATTTGGAGCAGTACTCGTGTCAGGCCGGCGATGATCAGCGCAAGTATCAAACTCCTACCCATTTTTTGGAGTAACGCTAATTTTCTTGCCTTGAGGCCTATATAAGCCTTTGAATGAGACGTGTGTCCTTAATGTGGGGGAAATCCTCACAACACTCTTAGGTAAAGGGGCCAATACAGTGCAAGCTAAGAAAGGGAGGTATTTTGGGGAGATAGATGTCAAACTTGTGGACACTAGTTCAGGTATTGACCAAGATCGCTAGGTGCTCTTCTACATGTGGAAGTAAGATGGGGTTAAATGGTGAGGGTAGCTGTTGTCAATTGTGGTTTTAAACAGTGATGTGTTAAAAAAATGGTGGTCAATTGGGTGAGAATAGGCCCGTGCATTTTGTCATGTGTGAGTGCTAGTGGTGTTCCCTTGGATTCTCTTTAGGGAGCCAATGGGATGTTAGCACCTGGACATCGATTACCCATGTGGGCTTTTTCCATGAGCCTATTAATCACGCTTCCACCCGACGCACTCTGTGCACCCAACTAAGCGTCCACCTGACCTCACTCCCCTGTGCGCTCAGCTCGTTGCTTTCCTTCACTCTGCACACCCAGCTCAGCTTCCACCCGATCATTCTCCTCTGCGCGCTCATGAGTTCACACGATATTGAAGCCCGTGTAGCTGGTTTATAGTGATTCTGCATCATACACACTACGGTTTTGACCAAGAGCAAATGAGCAAGAGTGGGGTAATATAGAGCATTGTAAGAGCAGCCAGTCCCCGCGGGGCATTTTGAGAATGTTGCGGAGGCATTTTGAGAGATGGCATCAAAGCAAGGCCCTTCAATATTGGAAGTGGTGGAGATATTTGATGAGTCGGGATGATGCACAACTTTTGCATCTGCTTCAGGCAAACATCCTCTATCTTAGTTCATGTTTTTTGATTGTTGTAGTAATTTTAAAAAACGATTTTTGTCCCATTTCTCATGCACAGGTTTGTGCTCCTGTTCAAACTTGCCATAATACAAGTTCATTGTCTATTCCGCACTGAAGGACCTATGTAGTAAGGTGAGAGTTTCTCATTCAGCCTTGGTAACATTGGGGATGAACTCATCTTAACAAAATGCCATATTTTACTGCTCATTTGGGTTAACAACTTGTGACAGAAATTTATTTTATTGTCTTTGATGTTACTCATTGGTTTTTGAGGCGAATTTACTTGGGACTTGAGGATAATGTCAGTCTCAAGGTGTTGAAGGACATCTCAACATGGCATTAGAAACACACTTTCTCTTAGCACCTTGGGCCATCAGGAGGAGCATGATTAAGTAGACAGCTGCTACGTGCTCAAGAACATCATCGTGAATTCATACTGCACGGTTTTAATCATAAAAACTTTGGTAGAACGTGCTTGGCTTGAAAGCTAGTGACTTGTCGGTTGAATGCATGTCATTTCTTATGTATGATCATATGCATCTTATTTGCTACATGCTCAGATACATCATTGTGAATTCATGTTGCACGGTTTTAGTCATAACATATTTATAGAATGTACTCGCTTAAAAGCTAGTGACTTGTCGGCTCTATGCATGTCATTTCTCATGTAGGATGTATGCATGTCATTTGCTACATACACGCTCAAGAACATCATCGTGAATTCATATTGCATGGTTTTGTTGAGCTTATAGGTGAAGCTACTCTAAATATAGCCTTGGGTGCTCTCTATATATATACCATCTTGTGTGCGTATTCTATACACTTTGGGGTTGCACTCTTTGCGTAACATCTCTCTGTTCTTCTCTTTCTTTGTCTTCTCAACATGATATCAGAAGGTGGTTGCTTTTTCTTTACAAAACTAGAGCGTTTTTTGTCTCGTGCGGCTTTGCGCAATGCGCGCGGTAAAAATCTGCAATTCAGCAAAACATGAAATCATCATAACTTTCTGCTTGAAACTTGGATTTTAGTGTTTGAAGAGTCGTTCTTATTTTGAGGCATTTCGGAGCTGTTGATCATCATAGATTTGTCAAATTCTACACCAAAAATAACTTAGAAGGAATTGATAACTATTTTCAACACGTTTTTAATTGAAATCATCAAAAGGTACGAGCTTTTATATTTTCAAATCTATTTTGTTAACATTCTTACTATGAATCTAATTTGATTTACCTTTCATGCATCAGATTCAATTTAAATTGCATAATAAAACATAGATTAAGAGTCAATTATGTTGTATTTAATTAGATTTCTATATTGATACCTGTTGAGTTTTTTGTTGCATGATTCTTAGATTTGCTTTTTATGGATTATATGCAATTCGATTTGTGTAAAAGAAATTAGAGTAAAAGTTGAACATATTGAAATAACAATATCTTCAATTTTTCTTGTTGCATAATTCTTGAATTTGCCTTTTATGGATCCTATGCAATTTGGTTTATGTAAAAGAAATAGGTTCAAAGTTAAGCGTGTTAAATTTACCACGTCTTTAATTCAATTAATATATTCACTACAAGAGGTTCTTCATATTAGCGACGCTAGCATTGTTACGCTGAAATGTGAAAATCCACAGCGTCGTTATGCGCGTCGCTATATTATTTTTTACATAATGACACGCATAGCGATGTCGACAGGGTAAAATAATAAATCGAGAGCACCAAAAACTCACATTATGAAAATCTCTAAGTGTTTACCGCGTTGTTTTATCACGTTTTGTATCAAAGAGAAGGTCCAAACTCAGCTCGAGAAGGAAGAGAGAGGAGGGTGGGGGTTCTTTTTCTTATTTAAACTATTATCGCTAGTTTTTTCGCATTTATTCTCTCAGCTATTATCTCTTGTATTATTGCGTTTATTTTTGCAAAATAATTTACCGCTTAAACTTTCAAATTTTGGCTTAAACATCCCCCCCCCCCCCCCCGGGTAAATTTTGGAGTTTCCCTCCTCTCAATAAAAATTAAAGAATATTGTATGAAATTTTTAAATTTAAAAAGAAAAGAGAGAAAGAGAGAGAGAGAGAGAGAGAGAGAGAGAGAGAGAGAGAGAGAGAGAGAGAGAGAGGGGAGAGGAGGTGATAATAAGATTACACTTGATTATAGCTAAAATAATCAACGTCACTTGATTAACATAATTGAGCATGTTCATAAATTAGAGAGAGGAAGAGGAGGGAGAGATAGATGATTAGATTACACGACCAAAAAACGTCATAGCTGCAAAATGTCTATGAATCATCTTCCAAAAGATCCCTACATGAGGCATCATCGAATTCTAAGCCCATGACTCCTAAATCAATAAAGAGAGAAACGGAATTGTCGTTTGTGGATGCGTTGGCTTCATCATCTTTGAATTCGTCATCCTCCATCTCATCATCTTCATCATCATGAAAATCATCCTCGCTAAGACTTGCCGTCGTCGGACTTGATTCATTGACCTCCCTCTCCTCCGTCTCCACCTCATCCGAAGTCGAAGGTGGAAGAGGGTCGAAGATGGTCTCCACTTCATTAGTGGAAAAAATGCTTCTCCCCCGAGGTGTTACGAGAACTACAAACCAAAGTTTTGGTTGGTGGATTTCTGGGATATAGATGACCTATAAAAGAGAAGCTCAAAGTGAGTAAAATTGGTATAATTAATGCTATAAGAAAATAAGAATAAAAAATATACATGCCACTCACCTGTTCAAAATTGCGCGATAAAACTAAATTATCATACCTCCCTGTGTGATGCACACTAGAGTCCACTATGTAGAGGCCATTCTCATGACATCTAAACACATTTACAAACCACTTGCACTTGAAGATGAAGGTATGAAAGGTTCTAAAATAAACCTTTAGTATCCTTTCAATAGTTCCGTCGTACTTGGCTTCATCACCGTTTGTGTCAAAGTTGCCTATGATGACACAATCCATGGTGGGTCTATGCTCGTCAATGTGGCGCGTACTTTGTAAGGAATCCTATTTTTTAGGGATTAAGGCTAATGTTGTGTGGGATTAAGGAGGCAAGGGCATTGAAGAAGGTAGTTTTGAGTAGGCTTTTCTAGCTTTTTTTTAGACAAATGTAGGATGTGGACCTAAGGGGTTACTTTCTCTCTCTAGCTTTTTTCAAAGTGAAGGAAGCATAGGGGTGTGACCACATCAGCAAAACGTGGGTCACTAAGAGTCAAAATTTGACTTTTTTTATAAAAAAATCAATTTTACTTATTTTTTACTTAAAACTCCCTCTCAACATATATACATATCCAAAAATCATTTTTTGACCCATCTTTTAATCCACAAGCTTAGAAAGTCCATTTTTTCAAAAATCTTTTTCCTCAAAAAGTTAAAAACACTTTATTCTCTCCTCCTCCTCCCTCCTCTCTCCCTCTCCTCTCACTCCCTGCCCTTACCTTCCTCCTCCTCCCCAATCTCTCCCTCCCCCCCCCCCCCCCCTCCTTCCTCTCCTCCCATCTTCCTCAACCTCCCTACCCCTCCCCCTTTATCTTTTCATCATTTGCTTCCTCACGTAATAGCTTCCATGGTGCTCACGGACATCACAAATGGTTTGCTTCCACCACCAAGTACTCCGCACACCAAAAGCATACATATTTTCTTACCCACGACGTTTGCACCAAAGACCGCTAGTGAGGGTGATCAAAGGTCATCATAAGAACGTCGCACCGCTTGTGAGACCAATGTTGACATTTGGGTGGATGGCCATTTGTACTCTTACAATCCTATAAGCCGCTTCCATCCAACATTTAATAGCTTTTCGACATTTCTTCAATTTCTTGGGAGGGGAGAAGCAGGCTTGTTAGGCTATTGCAAGCGGTTGTGTATGGGTGCAGGTGCTTCTTTGCATATGTGGATGCACGAATGTCAAGCTCTTCACCTCAAGACGACGGCATTACAAGAGAGTGTTGCCTCTTCGGAGAGAGTGGTTAAAACTCTTGAACAACAAATGCAAGAAAAGGAGTCCCACATCGAGAATCTTGCCAACACCATCACATACTTGAAAGAAACACCCCTTGGTGCAAGGGAACGCAAACACACGTATTCATCCATTGAAACTCTTGCACATTCGGGAGGAGCACGCAAACGATGAGTTACAGCCACAAGGTGATTTGGTCTTTATTTGCATGATGCATTCTTACTTCACACTATTTTCTAACATTTAATATTATTTGGTGCTAGAAACTTCATCCAAGAGGCATGCGGTGGAACAAGACAAGATGATCGAGTCAACCTTCTCACTAGTTGTCTCAATACCCAGGATGTGATTTCTATCTTACAATCACTTGGAGGTAAGCACATTAAGGATGCAGTCACCAAGGACCTTATCATGCGTAAATTGAGAAATGATGTTAGTGATGATGACGTGCAACAAGTTTGTGATGTGGCTGAAATCAGCACCAAAGCCTATCAGGCTATTTTCCAACATCTTAAAGGATGTCCTCAAAGAGCATGGCATTGTGGAAAACCTATCTCCCGTTCCTCACAAGGTCAACCTCACAAAGAAGGCCACAAACGAAGATGTGTTCTCCCGCATTGGGACATACCTACACATTGAGGACACAATGCCAGCTTCCCTTTATGCTTCGTGCATAGCAAAGACAAGGGGAAAAGGTAAGAAACAATCCATAAGACCTTCGGAGAACGGCTTTCCTTACACAATGTGGAACAATATTCTTGTGGATCTTTGAAGGCTTCCACAAGCCATGCTTAGATTTTACGAGTTACCTGAAGAAGGTGACACACTTTACTTTTTTCTTTGGTATTGTTCTTATCATAGACTCTGAAGTTTAAGGTCTTAGCACTATTTATTTTGTAGTGCTTGGCACAAAGATCGCTTTTGTGCTGAAACTCGATGAGTGTCAAATAGTGAAAGGCCGAAGGTTAGAGAGGCTAAGTGTCACTCTAATGAACGAGGCCCTTCTGCAAACCAAGCAAAGGGATTCAGTCGAGCCATCTCCCACCCCATCTTTTAGCGTGCAATCAGAGAAAGACATTTGGTCGTTGGGTGCTATTGAGGTGCCCAAAGAGACCAATGGAGTACTTTCATGGATTTTTGAGAGAACTCCATGGATCACACAAGTAATACACTCCCAAATTGCAGGTCAGAAGTTGGACATTGAGGGTTTTGATAGTTATGATCTGGAGTGGCACTTAGGTGGGGATTCGAAGACCATACATTGTTTGCTTGGCTACAAACAAGGGGCTTCTTCTCTCATGCCTTGTCCATTTTGCACTCAAGGGTACAAACCTAATGGACAAAAATCACATAAGAGCACTGCAAAGGTCGGTTCCATGCTTCCATGGCAAGGGCATGGAGAACAAGGGTTAGATTGTCGTGATGTCAAAGATGAAGGTAGAGAATGGGAAGCGTATATTCTGAGATGTCCCATGCTCAATGTCCCAGACTGTGATCAAAAGGACCACGCTTGCAATCCAATCTTTCCATTTCCTCTATTGAATGTACATTTTCGTACATTACACGCATTCATGCGTATTTTTTATAGGATATTGAAGCTCCACATTGACTATGCTTTCACAATGAAACCATTGGGAAAGTCCCAGGAAGCGATCAAAAGAGTGGAGGTACTCTTGAATTCCATTGGCTGTCTCACAGTGGAAATGTGTCTATCGTTGCTGCAAAGAACACAGCGAAGGCCCATGAAATTGCTCAACAAGTGTCAATGAGTAGACAAAAAGCTAGACACTTTTTGAAGAAAGTTTCCCAAGGAAAGCCAAGTCGATATGATGCTCAAAACAGCTCCAACCAGCAGGCAGGTAACCTTTGGGAGCTTTGGAAGGAGTTATGCAAAGCTACTACTGATAATGATTCAAATGGCGAGCTTGCAAACAAGCACAAACAAGTTTGGCATATTTTGATAAAATGGTCAAGCTTATGGGCCTTAACAGCACAATAGAAGAACAACGCCAATCATTTCAAGAAGCCTTGGAGGATTTTACCAAAGTCTTCACCCTTTCTTGGGGTGAAAATAACATCACACATTACATGGTAAGCCATGTTACATGGTGTATTTATTACAAGGTATTGTTTTTATTAAATAATGTGGATCATTTACTCATGTGAACATCATATCTTGTTTGCGCATGGTGCATTTTTTATACACAAGTATGGATCGCTTGAAATTTTTAGCATTCAAGGCATGGAGAAGTCCCATTATCGAGCAAGAGGAGTGTACTTCAAAAATACTCGACATGGTGGTGGAATGGTGCAATCCAATTATTTGAAGGAAATGGTCAACTGGTTTTTTCGCATAGCATTTGCTCGTAAGCTCACAATGGAGCGTGCCTGACAATCCAAGATTGCTATTGAAGTATGGAAATAGATTCGTCAAGAGCATAGCAACAAGTGGCAAATGTCGCAAGGTCCCGCCAAGCATGGTGCATAGCGACGATGCAGAGTGCCACAAGGATCAAAGTGAATACTGCACGAGCCACTACACGTGAATGCAGGGTCCAAATCTTAGCGACATGTTTATTTAAAAAATAATAGTTTTATTTTCAAAATTAGTGTGAACAGGGCCCTTTTTAAATGGGCCCTTATAAATATTGCATGCTCTCATAAACCACTCATTTCTTAAGAACAAGTGAGCTCTTACCATATGAAATGGCGTACACCAAACAAACTGCAAAAGAGCATCCGTCTGCCAACAAAAACACCCTCCAAGGATGTGAGAAGCTGGCATGGCTTAAAGGCACAAGAAAATGGCCACGAACACCTGGCCGTCCTAGGAACTCTTCTGGCAGTGGGCATGGTAGTAGGGCACCAGAGTCATCGAGGACTGTTGAATCTCCACATCCTCAAGATATAACACCTAGAAAAAGAATGAAGCAACGTGCCCAGTGCTGGAGAGAAGAAGAGGACCAACAAACAACAGAGTCCGATAGGGAGGAGCCGTCGCACCACCAATCACAAGCAGGGCCATCCAGGACTCGAGTGGTCCATATAGTCACTGAATCAGAGAGTGAGCCACCATGGCTGCGAACTAAAATACCGCGCACACACTGGGTGCCCGTTGGGGCAAAGACACTGCTTCGAGGATAGGGAGATCTCCCCACACCACAAGATCGGTAGGCAAGGGAAGAGGATGAATCAGAAGAGGCTGCAAATCCAGTCCCTAAGCATGTAAACAGATGCAAGTCTAAGTTTTTCAAGAAGCCTAAACACCGCTAGCTAGCAAATGTGCAAGTGTCTCCAAGACAACCGCAACAGCGCCAAAAAATAGCAAGGGAATTCACAAAAATCTGCCACTACTAGAAGACTACAGAGCTTTTGATTTGGCGCACCACCTTTGCTCGCACAGTGAAGGAGGTGCTTCAAAGCTATGGAAATCAGTATAGAATGCAAGCAATAGCGCTAGAGGCTATTCAAGAAGCTGCAGAGGCCCACATCATTTCGGTGTTGGAAGATACCAACCTATGCACCATTCATGCAAAGCGAGTGACAATACAGCCAAAAGATATGTAGCTTGCACGTCAATTGCGACAAGACTTCGAGCATTAGCCGAAGTTACCCCTCTTTTTGTATTGCACACCCTTATCTTTGTAATGTTTTGACTTTCCAATGACAATATGATCAACAGTTGTGTCTACTGTGTCTATTATCTTTGTAATGAGATTACTTTGCAATTTCAAGTTCTATTTACCCATAAGATATCAAAAAAGTTAACATATTGTGAAACCAGGTGTCTATGTAACAATAAAATAGGTTTTTCAAATGTCCAATGTAATTGGGCCTTTTGGTGCAGTTAATGAATTGCTTTCAGTTAATTTATGTATTTTAAGTATCCTAGGGGGTAGAGATGCCTACCAGGTGCAAAAAAAAGGGTGGCCACAAGGGCGCACAAATGGACCATCCACCAGTTTTGGATGGCCCATTTGCGCCCCCTTGTGGCCACCCTTGTTTTGGCACTTGGTAGGCTTCTCTACCCCCCAGGATACTTAAAAAACACAAATTTACTAAAATCAATTGGTTTTGCATCATTACTTTAGATGGAGCCTTGTGGCCACCCTTTTTTTGGCCATTTCAAGCTTTGAATTCTCCATAGGATATCAAAAAAGTTAACATATTGTGAAACCAAGTGTCTATGCAACATTAATTTGGATTTTTCAAATGTCCAATGTAATTGGGCTTTTTGGTGCAGGGGTGTACTAGGTAGAGCTAAAGCAGGTGATAGTGTGCTGGAAAACTTAAATTCATAATTGATTTCACCTTTTCTAGTGTCCTTGAGTGTTAACATATACTGAAATTGCCATAAAAAGGGTGGCCACAAGGCTCCATCTAAATTAATGATGCAAAACCAATTTCTTTCAATAAGTTTGTGTTTTTTAAGTATCCTAGGGGGTAGATAAGCCTACCAAGAGCAAAAAAAAGGGTGGCCACAAGGGCGCGCAAATGGGCCATCCAAAACTGGTGGATGGGCCATTTGCGCGACCTTGTGGCCACCCTTTTTTTTGCTCCTGGTAGGCATCTCTACCCCCTAGGATACTTAAAATACATAAATTAACTAAAAAGAATTGGTTTTGCATCATTACTTTAGAGAAACCACTTCTCACTCAAATGTGTTTTATACTTTTCCCAGTATCATGTGCATCCAACTTCCGTTGTGTTGTTACTTCAAGCAAAAAAGACAGCTTATTGAAACATATCACCAATTACAACAATTTTCAAGATTGACAAATCACATTTAGAAGAATTTGCAAGATAGAGAGACAATTCCAAATATTTTTTATTACTTCCAAAACGGTGATTTTACATCATGTATCTGAGGAGTTCAAAATTTTCTTGACCATTTCCTGGCGCCTATCTTGCGCGTAAGGCAACTCCCAAGTCAAGAGGGACTGTGCTATGGCCTTCGGGTTAGTTGAACCAATGAAAGCATGTATCCTTATCTGGGCAAGCACTTTACCACGGAAGCTAGTGCCAAACGATGTGCATACAAGGGATCTATGCACTAGGAACACAAGATGCGTAGTTTGAGCAATGGTGCTCAAACACAAAAACTTGCTCAAAGCTTTCAACGACCAAGTTATAAAATGGGCTTGGGGAGTAAATTCATTATGGATAATGGCCACATCGCCAGGGGGGAGTTGTCCTAGGTAATGCGCAAGGGAAGCTTGAGGTCCAAAGCCCGTCCGCTTGCCACCCGTCCTTGCAGCAAAATCATCAAGCTCCACGACATCCTGTCATAAACCGATGAGGGTTGAGAAAAAAGACAATGAAGCATAAAATAGTAACATGAAAATTAGGATACAGTTTACCTCCTGCTCCTTGTTGTCCTCCTCCCTTTTGCCCTTTGCATCCAAGTCAATGCTCCCATGCACCGTAGCTACGAGCTTTGGATCATCAGATGGGAGGTTGCATAATGGCATAGGCATCCTAGCGGCCTCAACCTTGGCTTGCGTGGCTTGGAATTCGTCCTCAGCCACGTGCAACTGCTCTGCTGCCAAGACCTCCGCACATACAACTGGCAAGAGCTTGCTTTCTAGGGCATCTGGCGTATTGTCTAAGGGACATTTGGTGTTGTTGCATAGCACGCTCAAGCATTCATCCATGTGTAGGCCAAATGATTTCTCCAAATCATACATAAACACATACTCCTCCCCATCCACTACCACTGAGGAGAAGCAGCTGATTTCTACCTCTGGGATAGCCACATCTGTCAATGGTAGTGGCACTGGAGTGTCACTAGGGCCAGCCACAACTATGGATTTCTCAACCACTTCCTCGAGCCCCCTGGGGTACCCGAGCCAGAGTGTCTTTCCTTTCACTGCAAGGTTCATGGGGATAACCTCCTGCTCCTTGATGTCCTTGATAAAGGACCCAACCTGAAGGTGTGGTAAGCGGAGCTCCTCCAAATTAGGTTCCTCGCTCACCAAGAAGATAAATGTTGCGAGCCGAGAAAGGTACTCCACCCCCAGCTTGGGCTTCTTGAGCGCTGACACCCCTGGGGCTTGCTCGACCAAGAAATGGCCTGTGTCGGTGGCAATTTCTTGGAATCGTTGCAACCGCTTGGAGAATGGGCGATCACCTTTGTGTATATATCGCAAAAGATTGCAAGGCACCCAGATCCCTGCATGTGGGGAGATAGATACATAATATTTTATGATGTGCTCCTCCATGAACGCAAAAATCTCGGCAAATGCATCCATGTGAAGGACGATTGTGGCATCAAGGTCAAGAGACAAGTAAAAAAGGTGTGGAGGTCCAACTTCCCTTCGTATTTGGTGTCCTTGAGGAAGAGGATGAAGCGTGACAAAGGGGTGGATGTGGGTGCAAATGCAGAGGCTGTGGAAGTATCCATGTCTAGCCCGGGGTGTAGATAGAGAGTGGAGGAGCTCAAGAGTTGCAAAAGTGAAAATAGTGAATGAGTTAGACGGCCCCCCTTTTATAATGGTCCCTTTTATAAATACATTAAAAAGAAAGGCACTTTCACCAAAAAATGATTTATCATCTCAATGTGAAAAATTATATTCAAAGACATGATTTGCTGAAGCAAATCATGTTGATTACATTGGGGATCGTTTTCAAAATTGCAAGAGTTACAAAGTTTTAAGATCGATAGCATAGTTCCATCCATCCCCTAGTCCTCCTCGACCTTCAATTTGTCTTCCATTCTCTTCCCAATCTGCGGACATTCATTACAATAAGCATCCAATGATCGACAAACCATGATGTATTGAAAATGTGGTGGAAGGATTCTCACCTTGTGACCTTGTAAACGAAATTGTGCTTGTTGAAGGGCCTCAAAACCCATAATAACCAAATATTCTCGCACATTACTGAGTGTCCAATGCTTGTTCACTTAGACTGCCTCCAACGCATCGTTGGGCATCTTCATTGCAATGTCAAAGCTTGCAATAGCGCCGTCTACACTCTGTAAGGGAGTTCACACTCCAAGCTTGCACATCCAACAATCATAGTGAAATTGTATGTACAAGGAGGTGAGAGATTTCAAATAGCACATTCCAATACCTAAATCTCCAACTTGACAACGGTACCAATCCCCGTTGTGCATGCCCTCCACAAAACCCCAGTCCTCTTCTAAAAGCCTTCCTAATTCCTTGTAATGCACATCTTTACATACAAGCATTGTGGTAGTCTCCACAAATCCAAACTCTTTAAAAATGTGCACAAAAAAATGAATAGGCAAACACCAACTCAAGCCCACAGACCTAGAAGCTTTAAGTATTTCAAAGAGTTTTGGACATCTATTATCATCTTTTGCTTGAAAGATGCTACCGACCACAAATCTGGCACCGGCCACTCCATACTTAATAAGGAAGTTACTTTGATGGGTTCAAGCATTCCAAATGCTTGTGTAGAAGTACGCACAATATAGGAGTGAGAATAGAAGAAAATCCTTGTTTGAACCAATTTGGTTGGGCAAAGATGTGGGAACATTGTTGCTCCAATATCCGCATGTATAGCATTGAATGTGCCGGAGAGACTATGTAGTGGCTTCTCCTCCACCAACGTGGATGGAAATATGACTATAAATGCATGAAAACTCTTAAATATGAATCCATAATAACATTACACTGTGATTTCACACTTAGCTTTGTATTCTCAAAACATGTACTTATAATGTGTTGGAAATCGAGGTGGTTGTTACAATTGCATGGTTGACATTGAGAAAACATGTTTCACAATGGCTACGGTACCCTTGTCTTTGCGGTTCTTGAAGCCAAAGAGCTTTCCTTTCCAATGAAGATCCAAGTTTGCACGATTTCGCACACGATGAGGGCCAATAGCAGATGGTTGCATGTATACCCAAGCACCTATAGTGAAATCTTGTGGCACCCACTCATCATCTATACCTCTAGTGTTGTGGCATGCAAGTGTTGTGACCTCATCCTTTGGCCGCCTTTGCAAAGTAGAGTTGGCCATGGTTGAGCAAAGAAAATTAGGAGGAGGAGCAGGACCTTGCTTGTTGCTACAATGTAGGTGGGATAAAGTGATAGGAGAAGGTGGTTAACCCTTGTGGCAATGGGAGGAGAAGGTGGATAACCCTTGCTTGGTGCGGCAATGGAAGGAGAAGGTGGATAACCCTTGCTTGGTGTGGCAATGGAAGGTGGTAGGGGAGGAGAGAGGAGCTTCCTTGCTGCAGCAATGGAGATGGTGTAGAGAGAGAGAGAGTGTTGGAGTAGAGGATGAGTGTGATGGTTGCAACCAAGGAGGGGTTGGAAAAGGGGTTCTAAAGAGAGAAAATAACTTTTTGCCTAAGGACTACTTTTGTGGGAGCTCTGCATAATAAAAAAAGATTTTTCAAAAGTTTTTTAAAAAAATTATAAATTTTAGGGTTTTTGGGTACACGTTTTGACTTTTTGAGGTCAAAAATGCTTTTTTGACCATAAAATAGATTTAGGGGGGTTTTAAGAAGATGAAATTTGAGTTTTGAAAAATTTCAAATTTTTGGGATTTTTTCAAAACCGGATAAAAAAGGAGGGAAGTTGGAGGTTCCATATGGCCCACCCCCACCCACCTTCTCACTAGGTAAGAGCCTATTTAAGAAGTGTAAGACTACTTTGTCCCCCTACACTTTTGAGGGTATAGAGTGTGTCCACCACCCTCTTCTCATTGGCTGGCCTCTAATTAACCTTAATCCCAAAGGGCCCCTAGAGGGTTTATATTTTTCCTAATGAAATAGAAAAATGTATTTAATCAAATACAAATTAAGATAACACACATAAAAAATTGCAATATGGTTTAGGTATATCATTACTCTATCTTTGGTACGCAACCTCGTACATACTCCCATTCTTTGTTTCTGATGTCTTCTCCGTGCACTTTTAATTTGATCATTCTCTCATGAATCCACTCTGCACTAATGATATATGGGAAACATGCAAGGTGTCTACGCAGTGGGCGTGCCCTCCTTCCTCCATGTGCTTGTTTCCATGCTTCTCTCTCTTGCAAATGCCTTGCCATTTCCATTGTCCACAAGTCCACCCACTTGGTCACAATCTTTGCATTGAGAATACAAAAGTTATTGACCACTCGGGATAGATTCATATCCATGTTCAGTTTTCCCTTTCCACTTGGCAAGTGTAAAGTCATCCTTGCATCTTCCTCGTCTCACCACATGCGAGTCATTGAAGGATCAACTTGTGCCAAATACTTTGATATGTAAACAAATTCCTCTTGCATGATCCACCCTTTGGCCATACATGCCTATGGTTGAGATCGTAGCCACACAAAATCTTTGAGAGTATTTAAAAACCTCTCTAAAAATAACATCCATCGTCCGTGCACTACTCCACATATAGCGATCTCCTCCATCTCGTGAACAAAGAGGTGAATTTGACTAAGAAGGACCGATCGAGGAAATGCATCCTCAATGGCACACATAGTTTCTGTTGCAAGTGTTTGAGCAACAGGGATATCATCTATTTCAATTTCCTTGGACCTCACAAATCTGCAAGAAAACACACAAAGATACACTAAGTGCTAGTTGAAATTATTGTGTGCATAAGAAAGATGTAGCTGAGTGGAGTCTTGTGGTGAACCTTACTAGCTCTCCAAGTTTGAACATAGCGTCCCTGACTTTCTTGTCCAGACATATACACATACTCACTGCAAGAATGAACCACAATGTAGATTAAGGGAAGGGAAAGTGAGATAAAGTCATACACACAAACTATAGGTTGAATAGGGAGAGGGACATTACCTGAAGCATCTAGTGCCAATCATGGGACTTCAACCCATGCAATTGAATGCTTCCACTCTTCTTCGCTTTTGTGAAAGATCCCTTTAGCAACCTCATGTATCATGTTGGTGTGCGAGTAGAAGCAATGGTACCCTTCACTTTGTCTAGTTCTTATTTGGCTAGCATCCATGGTGCTTTAGGAAGCACAATCTTTTCATTGGGGGCACGAGGTAGAGTAGTAGAGGCAGGGAGACGTTTTAAAAGCCTCAAATCCTCCCTCACACCCAAAGAGTCCTTCTTGCCAATAATGTGGTCCCATAGTGTTTGGGATACGTTCTTGAATATGTGCTCCTCGATGAGGGGCTCGAGGTAGACATCAATATTTGACACTTTGTACTTCCCTGGCACAAGCAAGGACAGATGGGTTGGTCCCTCCCTTAAAAATAATCTTTGTTCAAGAGAATATTTTTACAAGCACAAGAACCGAGTTTCCCCTCCATTCTAAATCATCATTCAATGGTTAATTCCTTCCATGCGGGAAATTTCGGAGAGACGAGCCCTCAATTCTGTTTCCTTCTACACCAAGAGAGTGAAGCCCTACAGACCGTTCTTGATTTTATTTATGGAATCTCTAGAGCATAGGATAAAGCGTCTTTTCTCCTTCTCCATGAAGGAGTATCTACAAAACACAAACACAAAACGACTCATAGAGCATATTCATAATCGCTACCTATCGCTCCTTGCTCGGAAAAGCGAACCTCCATGACATGTCTTCACACGACCACTTGTGTCCTCCCGGCGGCAGAGTCACTCATTGCTGGCACTTGCAAAATCTAAGAGCCGAGAGAAGGCATGTGGTGCTTTTTTGGCTCCCTAGCTACAACAAGAATAGCCGACCAGCCTACAGCAAGAATAGCAAAGCCCATAGGGGGAGAGGGAGAGGCCTTGGGGCAGATTTAGAGAGAGGAGAGAGAGAGAGCGTCGGCTTTTGTTGCAGCTCTAAGAAGCGATATTGGTGTTTTTTTATTAGTCCTTGCTTTATTTTAAGTGGGATAACTGGGCAACCAGTTAAATTAAAAAAAACTTTGAAGCTAGACAAAACTCAAAAAAATTGAGTGAGCTGAAAATTGATGCCACACAGACACCTCCCAGGCGTCCCCGGATTCAGTTCTTAGGCAGGCATGCAGTGCAAACATAGACTCCTCATGGGAAAGCATATGCTCTTCCTAAAAAACACTTAAAAATATTCTTCTTTTCAGAAAAAGATTCTCAAAATCCTTCTTTATTCTTGTGCTTGTGTCTTTATGTGTACTTTTTTCTCTCCATTTCATGTTTCTTGCCGGATCAATGGAATATTATGTTTAATATGCTCCCGTCACCCATCACATGACGCATCAGCAACATATGTTCCTCGGTCTCACCTACCAAACTAACATACAACCCCTTCGTGATGCTTAATGTCCCCCATCATATGACACATCAGAGTTGTCCGTTCCTAATGGCTTTTAATAATTCCAGTAGATCTACACTTTCTAACCTTACGATTAAAGTGCACAAAATTAAATATGTTGAAGTAAATAAATAGAAGTTACTTAGAAATATAATAAAAATAGTCTATTTAGTTGCGTCCCTCTATAAACAGTTCTCCTCGCTTCTACCGAGGCTCTAATATATCCAGACACTTTGAAAACTCTAGAGCAGGTAAAGCATGTTCTTGAAAGGGTAAACTCAAGCATGCTTGAGGAAAATAGCACAGGCAAACTAATCAAAATCCATGGGTTCTGTGACCGTTGTGGATGGGCTCACCTACTCAAACACTATGCTAAGAATCTTGACAACATGATCAAACCAACAATAGCGGAAAAGAAAAAACCTTTGGATATGAGTCTTGTTATAAACACAACGGATGAGGCTAAATTGCTTGAGATGCCACCAATTCTGAAAGTGGAAGAGACATGGTCACAGTCACTATGAGAGACAATCATAAACAAAAAAGATTGAAGAGCCATGTTGTTTTCAGAACCAATCCCTAAGGTCAACACTGATCGTGAGATCTATCCATGAGATATTAAGTCATTGTATGGGGATGCAACTACGGAAGTATCTGTGAAGATTAAGCCTTCAATCATAATGACTTTACCATACTTTATAGGGGAACACAAGACAAAATCTCAAGTGAGAATTGTGCCATTACAATGGAATATAATTCTACAAATAACAGACACAAAGCGCTTACATGATTTGATGTCTTCTCCTACAAGATGCACCATTACTCTTGCAAAACTTCTAAAAATATGACCACATTTGTGGAGACAAATGATCAAGAAACTGAAAAAACTAGGATTGAAGATCCATCCAAAAGATAAACTTATAGACAAAATTAGGGAAATGAATCATGTTGAGAAACCCAAAGCAGAGCCTGCGTGAGTGAATAATGTGGGTGATTATTGCAAGGGAGAATAATGAAACACCACCTTACCTCTAGAACACAAGGTTCTAAAGACGATAGAAATATTTGAAAGTAGAGTCGGAGTAGCCATTGCCATAAAGGGAATCTGGGAGAAGTGCAGAATACCATCTCTCAAGAAGATGCGCATGAAATTACAACTAGCATACGTGTATGTGGAGAGACCCTTAGGAATGTTGAAACGATTTAGTGTATCCTCATGTGGGATAGAATATGAACATACTTTTGTTGTAGTTGATTTGGAAAACAACTTTGAAGCTATTTTGGAATGGCCATTCATGCATCAACTCAAAATAGTTCAAAATTGGGGCTACAACCATCTCTATTTGTGGCATAGGGTATCACAACCAAGGTCATAATGAAGGATCATAGTTACAAGGATTTTAAAAAAATCCCAATGGAGACAAGAGATATCAAATGAAATGGACAAATAAACAACAAAGTACGTTCAAGAAACCAATGCCAAAGTTGATAACCAAAATGCAGTATCTCATGCTCGTGGGAGAGGATGACTGTGTTTGAGTCAAAAATTGAATATAAAAGTGAATATTCAAAGTTGAAATGAACATTGAAGGACATTTGGATGACAAAAATGAAGAGTGAGGGGGATTCTAACAATGCAAAGTTTGATACACCCTCTCATTACAAAAAGTACACAATTCAAGACCGACGTGTTGTGGTTGAACAACCAATGTGAGAAATTAAAGGACCCAGAACATCATTCGATTGGCCAAAAAATGCAAAGAGAATTGATCTTGCTAAGACATGGGAAGAACCAATACCGTCTTACATAGCCACGTATCTCACTAAAGAGCAAGAGTAGCTTTTGATAGCTATGGAATGCAATCAAATGCCGGTCCCATGGGATGTACAAATTGAAACTAAAACTAGACATAAATGCAAGGTCTAAGGCCAACACATGCACACATTATGATAGCTTCGACTCCATCACTCACCTAATTGACTCGGGAGTTGACAGCGAGTTTGAGGTGTTACTAGGTGCCTTACTTGGCCTATGGACGATTAT
The DNA here is from genome assembly GCF_014529385.1 of Adiantum capillus-veneris. Lineage (NCBI taxonomy): Eukaryota > Viridiplantae > Streptophyta > Polypodiopsida > Polypodiales > Pteridaceae > Adiantum > Adiantum capillus-veneris. The sequence continues at coordinate 36,279,010 of NC_140959.1, forward strand.
TCAAGCTTGTTTTGAGTTATTAGGGTGAGTGCTAAATGAGACAATCATATGAATGACCCCATTATATGATGAAAGTCCATCCAAACTACTCATTGCATCCTATCTGTTTATCAAACTGCAAGTGCAATGAGAGAAATATATTTTATTCGGTTTGACTTGGTTGCAAATATGGGTTGTGGATGCAATGCTCAAGATGTATCCAAGAGGTTTTGTAATGATGAGAGCAACACCTAAATTGAGAGCTATTTCCCTTCGACAACTTGCAATTCCACACTACTAGAGTTTTTGCCTTGAACAATAAAGCAATTCCTTCCTCTTGAATTGCCTATAGAATAGCATTACACATAAATCACTTGACTATCGCTACATACTACCATTGGAATGGACATGGGGATGCTTAGATGCAGCTCTCGCCTATTGTTATGATCACGTACCTAACCATGTTACATGATTTATATTTGATATCAAACTCTGGTTAGCCATATCCAATCAACGAAAGAAGTTGTTCACACTTTCCCACAAACATTACCCCGTGAAAGGAAGCATTAATGAACCCAATCCCAAGACAATAATGTTACCATACATATGTGTTCGTGATGTGTGTGAGCACACTTAGGACCACGGGGAAATGTTTTTCCCTCACTAGGAGGTTTTTCCCACCGTGCATTATATATACGTCCATCACTCTAGGGATATCTTATCTTTCCAATTTGGACTAAGCAATAGTACTCTTTGTTGGGTGCCTTGAGCTTCTTCGTCTTCTTCAAGATGCGTGTCTTTCCATGCAACCCTATTTCCAAAAATTGATATTAGAGAAATTTCCATTGTTAGCATGCAAACAAGAAGGAAGACAAGAACCTCTATAGCCTTGCACACACCACATCCTTGGAAGGAAACACCATAAAGCTGCGAAAATACCTATGGAGAACACCTGTAAAGTCGAGCGGAAACAGCCCTATCCCAAACCATGATCCAAATTTTTGAAAACCAATACCATAAATATGAATCTCGTGTTGTGTAGACCTCTATAGAGTATCCATATGCTTGATTCCCACAACAGACGAGAGAGTTACAAGCTTTCTAAGTTGGGGTATCTCTCAAGAGCTCCAAAAAAGCTAGTCTCTGTTAGGAAAAAGATGTGCACGGAATTACAGCTATTAAAAGGGGAATTTTTTTGGCTCTTATCCTAAGGGATTTTCTCTCTCCTCGTAGCCAACATGATTTCCCTTGTAGTCCTCTTTTTATTGGCTCATTTTGGGCTTAATTTGGGTGGAAAATGGCATGTTGGCCACTTTTTGACCAAGGAAAAGGGGGGGGGGGGGGGGGGGGGGGAAATGTCCAGGGGACCAAAAGCATGCCTAGGTGCCTGTCCAACTCGTGGAAACCCAAAATGGGTGCCCCCTCTCTCCCCTCACACCCTTGAGCCCCATTAGCAAGGCAAGAGAGCACCATTTCCCATTTGATACAACCTTAGGGGGGACCCACTCACCCCCTTATACCCTCCAATTTCCACTTTCTCCCCCCCCATGTGGGATTACTCCATTGCCACTTGGCACCATCCTTCCACCTCCCCACTTAAGCATACGAATTTCTTGTTTTGCTCCCCACACCAAGCAATCTTGGCGGAGGCATGGCAAGTGACTCCGAGCACCGAATGCGATGTTGTAAAGCCCAACTCGGAGCTTATCACTTCTGCCATTTCCAAAAATCTTCGACCACACCTTTTCTAATTAAATCTATCAAATTGTCCCACTTGACTTTCCTCGCATGCATCCATACCCACTTTCTAAGTAAGGAACCGCCCATTCCAAATACATATAATTCATGATGTATGAGTTCGATTCACCGGCTATCAAGCACGACTGAAATACTTATTGAAGACCACCTTTTAAAAGTTCGACCAACCCAAAACTCTTGCAAATGAATAAGCAAAACCAAGCCTTTATAAATAATTTTACAAGAGCACTCTGAAAACTCAAAGCATTATGTACATTTATGTACTCAAGGCTAGTGAGCAATCTTTTTAGCATGGATTAGTGACTTTATCTTCATCCAAAAAATGCATGACATAGCTTGTCAACCCCCCCTAGCTTGCTTGATCATTCATGACAAGCAGAGGTTTCTAGGGTGAATAATTATTGCATTTCATCCCCAAAAACCTCATCCACATTTTCAGATGTCTCCACATTTTCTCCTTCTATTGATAGCATTTCATCAGTCACAATTGTCATCAAACATACCAGATACTTCTTTAATTTATAACCATTGACACGATATTTATGATGTGTACCATTTAAGTCTGGGAACTGATATGTGCCATTTTCAAATTTGTTTACAACATTAAAAGGACCTTCCCATTTGATTTGAAATTTCTTCTAAAAGGTATTTTCCAATTTACTATGGTATCTCAACACCAAATCACCCTTCTCAAAATTTTTATCCTCCACACACTCATTGGCTTTTAGCTGAGCCTTCCTTGACACTTCCTCATAGTAGCTCAAAGCTAAAACTCTATCCAATTGCAAGCATTGTAAATCCAATAACCTTTTTTGCCATGCATTTGTTTTCTCCTCATCTTCCAATGACAACAACTTGAGAGAAAAAATTTCCACTTCAATTGGCAATAAAGCTTCCTTGCCATAAACTAAGTGGTAAAGGGAAAATCCTGTGCTCGTTTTGATAGCACTTCTATAGGCCCATAGCGTGCAAGGAACTCTGAATCCCAAGTCTTCCCATGTGTCTGAGTCATCTTTGTCAAGATCTTTACCAACTCTCCATTGAACCTTTCATTAAGATCATTGCATTGTGGATAATAAGGAGACCTGTACCTATGCTATATATTGAGCTTTTTGCATAAGAAATCAAACAGCTCTTCTCGAAATCCTGGTCCTCTATCAAAAAGTAGCTCTAGTGGCACACCAAATTTGCAACATATGTACTCATAAACAAATTTTCCCATCTCTTTATTGGTAATCTGTTTGACAGCCTTGGCTTCTGACCATCATGACAAATAATCCACTAATGTCAAGATGTAAGCATTTCTATTGCTAGTCATAGGTAAGGGTCCAATGGCATCAAGACCCCATTTCTCAAACACATCAAAAGATAAAATTATCTTCCGTATTTCAGGCTTCAAAATTCTCTTTCCCATCCTCTAACAAGGCAAACATGACTTGCACCAATGATTAACATTCCTTTGAACTTCTTGCAAGACCTTATGCAACATGATCTTCATAGCAAAATGGCCTCTACAGGATCCCTCACGATTTTCTTCCAAGATTTAGTAAATTTCCTCGTTCCAAGGCACACGACGCAAAACCAAATCACCTTCTTTCATGTAAAGCACATCATCAAGAATTTTGTATTTCCTGGATTTCCTTATGAACGCATACTTTTTAGAAGACGGTAAACCTTCAGGTAGAACACTTGTCAATAGAAAATTCACTTCCTTTGATAATATTTACCTCCCATATGAGCTACCTTTTAAAAAATAACATCCATAGTCCAAGTTTTTGGGAGTTTCATGAGCTTGCTGCTGCCCTCACCCTCTCCCCCCTGCGCATGTACTGCCCCCCCTTCTCTGTAGCCTTTGCTCTCCCCCCCAAGCTAGTCTCGTGTTTCCTTGTCCTGCCTTGCACTGCTCGCAGTCATCACTAGCGTGCTACCTATCGAGTGAGCAAGCATCCCCAGTGTGCCCGCCCGAGCCCACCGCACCTCAGCCCGCCAAGCACGCCTTAGCGCCCTTTCACTACACCTCATACCACCAGCCACGCCTCGCAACCCCACTCCCTTTGCTTCGTCATTTCTCCCTCCACCCCTATTTTTTGCTCGGTTGAAGTCATCATCTTACTCGACATACTCAATCGTAGAAGGCCACCACTCGCCATTGATTTTTTGCCCTTTCTTCACGGGAGCATACACTGATGGAGGCTCATGCTCCACCTTAGAGGGACTCTCAGGAAGCCCCCTCGCCCCACCCTGCAAAGCCCACCATCAGACTTGCTCTTTCATTGACAGAGCAAGCGAGCCTCATAGCAGAGGTGGAGCACCTCCACGGGCGACCTCTGTCATCTACAAGATTCTCGGCACCGGACCCAGCAGAGGAGAGCTGCGTGACCTTCTCTAGACCCGCCTTCTCACAGAGGTGGGCAAGATCTTGTACATTCAGATCCTCGGATGAGGCTACTATCAGATCGAGTTTGAGACCTTCGAGATGGCATCCAAGGTCATCACCATGAGCCCCTTGATCATCCGAGAAAATTGAGTCCACTTTTGACGATGGAGACATGGTTTTGACCCTGCTTCAGATGTTTTGGTAGAGGAGGCAGACATTCCCATCTCCGTCTGCTTTCTTGGTTTGCGGAGGGAGTACCTACCACTTTTATAGGCTTAGCGATTGGGACTGTCCTGGAGACACCTCGCACAATAGCCTCAGTAGCTGCCAAGGCGGCAGGCATTCCCTCAGTTTGCGTTCTGGTTAGGGACACTCACACTCTTCCGAAGGTCATCCTCCTTCCTCGGGTGAGTGGGGGTTATTTTAGACAGAGCGTGGAGTATTCGGGCCTCCCAAATCAGTGCTTCACTTGTCGACAGATGTGACATCTTGCGAAGGCCTGTCCATGGAGGAGGCCCCGACCTACACCACAGACTCAGTCCCAACCCGCAAGGGCTAGCCAGTAGCCACCACAGGTAGAGACACAGAGCACCCAGGTAGAGCCACCCTCAGAGCCTGGGGCTCCAGCAGAGGAGGGATGGTAGCAGGTTCATGGTCGATGATGGCAGGGGCCATAGCGATAGCCTGGCACTTCGAGTGGTCCTCAACAGGCGCCTGCCCAGTAGTAGTGGGTTTCCACGGGGAACTGATTTGGTCCTCTTGAGCAGGATGAGGTCCCTGCTCCAGCCCCCACCTCAGCTTCACCCTTGACAACCCCCTCCCCCCCCCCGAGTGCCCCCCCGCCTCCTGCTCCGACCACCTCTCCCTCTTGCCCCTCTACCTTTGCCGGTCCCCCCTGACCCTCTTCTCCCCCACCTCCCCCTCTTTCCCATCTCCCCCTACTCGTGCACCCCCCCCCCCCCCCTTCTGCTCCAGTTCCATTGTCGACCCAGGAAGCAGGGCCATCTCCGGCTTCTAGGAGATCTCTTGGTAGCTCCTTTGCCATGAGTTGCTTGGCGAGAGAGGGACAGCCTTTCTTGAAACCCCCTCTATAGGAACAAACGTCTCCCTTTGTAGCAATCCCTCATGGTCTGACGTGCATTGACATTCGGCACCGATGGGACTTCTTTGCTTCTCGGTGACTCCTCATCAAACCTTGAGGCTGCCTGCTTCAGGGTTCATGTTCTGTTCCTTGCAGCTCTGACAATACAAGGTGCCAGTAAGAATTCAGATTCAGATTCACTTGCGACCCAAAAAGCTTTGCCAGAAGTATAAGGTGAAGAAAATTGAGAGAATGCTGGCAGCATTAAATATTTTTCCATTAACCGAGATAGATCTCAACGTAGTGTTATTGGACAAAGATTAGGTTAAAAAGAAAACAAAGCAATTCCCAGACCAGTTTACTCAGAACTTGGGAGAACGGCCAGTTCAGCTAACTGGAAGGCCAGAAGAACCAGTTGATTCCAATGCACCAGTGGGTTTTGAACAAACACACTCCGAGGAAGTTATTGAAAATCAGTATGGCAGTTCAGAGCTCAGGGGAACGTCTTGGGATTACACTGAGGAGTCAACCAAGAGAAAGGATGGAGGGCCTAACTAATTACTTTCGAATGATCAAGAAATAGAGGAATAAAATTGAAGTTCTGATTAGAATCCTAGATTAATCAAAGCCAGGTGGTTACTTGGGGCCCACATGTGTACAGGTAGGACAGCATGTACATAGTGCATCGGTTTTCACTATCACCAGTACCAATGTGTTTTTTCTATAATAATGAGGTCCTGGAGTTGGTAGCGCGTAAAGCTTCTCAAGGAAGCTATCCGTGGGCCGACGACATGAGGTAAGCAGGTGCGTCAGATGGAATCTAGTGGCGTAAGGAGGTCAAATGGGGTCAATACTTGTACGTGGATAAGTACAGACACAACTTGGGTGTTTTCTTATGATAATTATGCAAAAAGGTCATCATGAGAACTATATTTGAGGGCCACTTCACGTGGTGGCGGGATGCATTATTGAAAAAAGTTGAGTGCCAGGTGTGCAGATGGATGCAGCAGGGTTCACTCTCTCTCAAATGCAATCATACGCTGTCATGTACCACATATTTATACATCCACCTTCATCCCATAGTCGTAAACGACATATGAGGTCTTTAGCGGGGCCAGTCGGGGATTCGCTCCAGTACCTAATCCACCTTGCCAAGGTACCAAAGCTCCCAAGGCAAGGCTTCAAAAAAACCTCACTCGACCCTCACAAAGATTGCAGTTTTCCAAAATACATTAACTGCATATCCATACATAACCACAAAGTACTCAATTTGACAATATAAACGCCTCAACTTCTTCCCACAACCTTTCTTACATAGACGGTTGTCCATAACGGACCCACGGCAACCAAACGTAATCTTTGATAACACAATATCATGATGCAAAAGCTTTATGTCACTCTCCAAACCTGTGTAAATGCTGAATTCTTCACCTGTAACCTGTAAATCTATTGTCGAGTGCAAAACTGGAAATCTCCTATGCCTGTGTGAGCTGGCTGTTTGCTGCAAAAAAAAATTTGTTGCAGATTTTGGAAAATCTAAGTTTTCCAATGCGTCCAGAATGCCCAAAAATATAAATATAGACTCCTGGATCACTGTATTCCGAGTTCGGGTGAGGGAGTTATGACCAAAAAACCTCTCTCTTTGGTTGTTTTCCAGAGCTCTGGAAATCTGTGTATTGACTATAGCTCCTTAAACTGAGCTCTGATACCACTTTGTAGAGTGTACATGTGATGGAGAAGGTAGGAAATAAGACTACGCATACACATCAAGACACGCATACACACAGTCGTTACCCTACAGCAGCCATTCAACGTGTTGCTCTCACTCTTCTTCATTTCGAACTATTATCCAAAGTATATTTACAACATAGTATAGTCAGTGTCCGGCCGTCCATAGCACAACGACCATATTCTTTGACATCATATTCTTTAATAAATGTGTCCATGGCTCTTCCACTTTACCAATTGATGGCATCTCAAGCAATTTAACCTCATCCGTTGTGTTTATAACAACCCTCATATCCAAAGATTTTTTCTTTTCCGCTATTGTTGGTTTGATCATGTTGTATGGATTCTTAACGTAGTGTTTGAGTAGGTGATCCCATCCACAACTATCACAGAATCCATGGATTTTGATTAGTTTGTTTGTGCTATTTTCCTCAAGCACGCTTGAATTTTACCTTTTCAAGAACATGCTTTACCTGTTTTGAAGTTTTCAGAGTGTGTGGATATATTAGAGCTTGGGTAACTTCTATGAGCTTTTTGCACATCTCCTTTCTTTTGGTTTTGATTTCAAGGTGCAAATAACTCAACAATCTTTGCTCCAAAGTTTGATTGTTCTTCAATCTTGCCTCGTAAGCTTGCGACATAGCATCTAAATGCTTGTTTACTTTTTCTATCAAGACTGAACCATGTGATATAGTCTTGGATGCTTCCAATCCCTTTGAGTTTTCTTTGCTCTCTTGTTCATGTCGAAGCTATTTCTTTGTTTGGGTTAGTTACTTTTCCAATGCTGTCTTTTCCTTTATCCTCTTTGCTTTTATTTTGTCTTATTTGACTTTCCATTATTTTCACTGAATTTCGACTCATTTTCAAATTCAGTTTATTTTGGAACTTTCAATTCTTCCGTCATTGGTTGATTCTTGTCTACTTCTTGAGCTTGGGCTCTAATCACCTTTTTGACTAGAACCGTTGGATCTAACTCGGATCTGCTTGAGCATGATAAAATTCCAATGACATTGACGGTTGCTTTTCCTCACTGGTCAGGATTCTTAGCATAGTGTTGAAGTAAGTGATCCTTCCCACACTCCTCATAGAATCCAAAAATCTTAATTTGCCAACCCTTGTGTGGACAACCTCGTGCCCAATGGTTACCTCCACATTGAAAGCCTGGGCCTTCTCACTAGGCAGTTGGTGGTGCCCCCCCTGGCTATCTTGGGGCCTAGGAGGCATATATACTTTAGGCTTATAGTTCTCATTTGAACATAAGCGTATTTTCATCCATTGTGAATTGATTTATAACAATTTGAGTCACAGAAGGAGGTTCAATAGCTTTGTCAGCGCTAGCCCAAAATGGACTATCCTCAGTAGCATAAGCTACACCCTCAATTTCTCTCACATTGGTTTTTATAGGTTCCTCATAGTAAACAGTGGGTAGTGACTCGCTGGCTATGCGTACTTCACGATAGAGTTATTTTCATGAGGCAAAGGTAGCTACTGGCCCAAGTGGGTTTCTATTTGTCTCCACCTTGTACTATGTTATTGGGTCCAATCTGGTACTTAGAAGGTGGTGGCAATTGCTACACCCCTAAAGATCCATATGGCCTTTCCCTCACACAATTCATATTATAAAAGCACTCATTAGCACCATAAGTGGTGTATTTTTTCTCAATGGCACACCACTTTTAACATTCTTGGAGCATTGATTGCTTGTGACTGTTGCGATCTCAGATTGGGATTTTGTTGGTACGTTTGATTCATTTTTTAGATCACTTCTTCAATGACTTGATCCACGTTTTGTGTTGTTGAAGTAGGACCACTACGTTTTGCAGTACTCGCTGGTTGTAGAGGAGGCACTACTCGTGTGTGTTTCTACGTCCTCCGTTACCTGTTTGTATGTCCTACTATTATCGACTAGATAAAACGCTTCCTTAGTGACTTTTTCAAATGTGGTGCATGATTTTAGGTGTAAGTCCTTTTTGAGAGCTTTGTTTCTCATGCCCTTTATAAAGAAAACCCATAAGCAATCATCATATAATAACTCTTGCATTGGACATCTTTCAATGTATTGCCTGAAGCAAAGTGAATCTTTCTTCACTTTTTCATTCTCCATGTGCTTAAAAGCATAGATTTGGGAAATTGTGTTTTCTCTTAGAGAACTCATTGGCAAACTCTTGCACAAGTTGATCAATGTTCATGAAATCTTTGTTGTTTAGTGACTGGAACCAAGTCAATGACCCCTCTTCTAATGTCAATCCAAATTCTTTGTACTATGTATGGAAATCCGTGACTTGTTCGGCTCTTAAGACTTGCTTAAAAATGGAAACATGTGCATATGGATCCCCAGACCCAATGTTCTTCTTTGGCACATACTTGCCACTTTAGAAGGTCACATTTTGTGAGTATTTTCTGCCATTATCATTATTCTAGGCTCTCCTAACATCACATCTCTCATTACATACCCACTCATAGGTGCCCTCAAAGAAATTTGGTCAGTTGTTCTCTCCCTCGATCATGTTTCTCTACTCTTAGTTCTAATATTAGGAACCCTTGTGCTGAAAATTGTGTCTGGAATATAATGGCCTTGATGCATGGACATAGAAACCTTGAAACGCAAGGATCTCATTGGTCTTAACTCAAAGAGATGTAGGCGACTAAAAGAATCATCCACATGAGCTCTTAGAGTACTTACTCTCGTAGTTTCAAGTCTTGTTGGTTTAGAGATAGTAGGTATGTTCACGCTAGGAGTGACATAGTACTAATGGAGTCATCTCCCAAAGTACGTATATCCCTCAAGCTCGTTGTGGCTAACCACTGAATATCTCCGACCATACTTGTCTAACATGATTATCTGTGTATCCCTTTACTATAAGCATTTTTGCTCTGTTAACTCCCTCACATTGGGTTCATCACACTTGTAATAGAGCATTTGATCTCTGTTATCATACATATATAAACCCACATGCATATTGTCTATGTTGACATGAGTAGTGACATTTACTCGCCTAAGATTTTTAGCATCAGGAATGTCCAGCTTTGGGGGTTTCTCCTCAAGCTTGACATCAACTTTTTCTTTTGTGCCTGTTAATCCCCACTTGTCCACAATAAAGGGATTATGCACAACTAAATACATGCTTCCTTCCTCATCAAGGTATCAATTACCACTGTAATCACTCACCAGAATCCTACGAAACTTAAGGAACACCATCCCGTAACTAGGATACACCTGTCAAAGCCTCTACACTCAAAAGTCCACACTCCAAACCCATTTGCAGAAAACACGTATGAAGACAAAGCAGAGTTTCAAAAGTGCCCGAAATTGAAATCTATGACTACCTATGCGTAGCTTATGTCACCATGATTCTAATGACTACTTGCACGCAGAAAACAAACATGGTTTGATACACTTATGGCCACAAATAGCTCGTAGACGCGTTAGCACATTTGCTTTGTTTTGTGTAGAATTCTTGGCATTGTTGCATAGCTCTCTCCAAGCCTATCATGGTGGTGCCGTTGGATCTCTAATGTAATGAGCAAGCAAGAAATAGCATCAAGATGAAGCTCACACTCTCTCTCTTTCTCTCTCACACACAGTCAACAACATCTCAAAACTTTGATTATGATAAAGTTCTCTTTACAAAATGACCTAGGTACCTTATATACTAAGGCTACCATTTAAACCTAAAACAGAGTTCAATGGGTAAAATGGCTTTGTATTTACAATCTGAAAGTGCCATTGCACCCTGACTTTTACAACTAGAATAGCTACTGATTACAATTGATGTTTTTAACCATAATCTGCATCATTTCATAACTCTCATAAGATAAGACTTTGGCAGTATGAAAAGTGAGTTATGGCGTACTGTTGACCCATGGATCAACAATCTCAAGCAATTTAGTCTCATCCGCTGTTTTCTCAACAACCCTCATATCCAAAGGTTTTTGCTTTTTTGCTATTGTTGGTTTGATCATGTTGTTTGAATTCTTAGCATAGTGTTTGAGTAGGTGATCCCATCCACAATCATCACAGAACCCATGGATTTTGATTAGTTTTCTTGTGTTTTTTTCCTCGAGCACGCTTGAATTTACCTTTTCAAGCACATGCTTTACCTGCTCTAAAGGTTCCAAAGTGTCCAGCTATATTAAAGCCTGGTAGCTTCTGTGAGCTTTTTGCACATCTCCATTCTTTTGGTTTTGATTTCAGGGTGTAAATAAGTCAACAATCTTTGCTCCAAAGTTTGATTTTTCTGCAATCTCACCTTATAAGCTTGCAACATAGCATTCAAATGCTTGTTTACTTTTTCTATCAAGACTGAATCACATGATACAGTGTTGGACTCTTCCAATCCCTTTGAGTTTTTTTTGCTCTCTTGTTCATGTCGGAGCTGTTTCTTTGTTTGGATTATTTCCTTTTCCAAGGTTGTCTTTTCACTTAGCCTCTTTGATTTTATTTTTTCTCATTTGGCTTTCCATGATTTTCAGTGAGTTCTAACTGGCCCATTTTCAAATTTAGTTTGTTTTAGAACTTTCAATTCATATGCCGCGCTGGTTGATTCTTGGCTGGTTCTTGAGCTTGGGCTTTAATCAACACCTCGATTGGAACAGTTGTCTCTGACTTGGATCTTCTTGAGCATGATAAAATTCCAATGACATTGACAATTGCTTTTCCTTAGTTTTTTTTATTCTTAGCACAATGTTGAGGTAAGTGATCCTTTCCACACCCGTCATAGAATCCAAAAATCTTCGTTTGTTGACTCTTGTCTAGACAACCTCGTGCCCACTGGTTACCTCCACATTCAAAGCATGGCCCTTCTCACTAGGCAGCTGGTGGTGCCCCCACTGGCTATCCTATGGTAGGATGCACCGAAATCTACCTACAAAACATTATTACTATATTTTTTTCATTTGTAGACATAGTATTTAGAGTGTGCTCTGCACCACAAATAGCCTCTTATTCTCATATACATTCTTGCTAGTGATTGCATATTATTTTGTTGCCTCCTGTTTGGATAGTCATGTTCAAAATGACCATGTCTTTCACAACCCCAACATACTACATTTTTGTGTTGACCTCTACTGTTACACTACACATTTCCACAACCTCTTGGAGTCCCTTTTCTTGGAAAGTTTCCTCGACCACTTAAATTCTATCTTTGATGTTATTGTGCTTGGTTATTGCCTATTCCTCAACCTTCTCCATGAATTGTACCATGTTCTCTTTCCCTTCCTCTTGTGTTGAAAAGGACTTATTCAAAATTGTTTCTACCCTGCATAGAGAAGTCTTCCTCAATTTCCTTCTCTTCTGTAATCAATAAGGACACCAAACCTGTAAATGAAGGGATTTTCTCTCAAAGATGCATACCAATCTAAAACCGTTTGTATTCCGAACCCAAAACTCCTAGACATACTTCCACTTTATCATCATCATCGACACAAACCAATGCAAGTGACTCACATATATTATATATCTTTAATAAATTGTCATTGACAGAAAAGCCTTTCTTTTGCAATGTATTCAACTGTAGCTTCCTTGCCTTTGTGTTGGTCACATCTAATGATAGTAAGGTGTCCCAAGCCGCCTTAGGGGTGTGAGCATCTTGTATGTACCTAACAAGAGTGTCTTGCACACTCACAAAAATCCAATCTGTGAACTTTCAAGCTCCCTAGTTCAATCTTTAAGCATCTTTATCTGCACAACAATTGCACCTTCCTCTAGTAACGATGGTGTTTCTCATGCTCTCCAACAATGTAATCCCAAGTGCCTTTACCCATGAGGAAATTGGTCATTCTAAACTTCCAAGCATGAAAGTTTTTCTTGTGGAGCTTCTCGTGGACAATTTGGTTAAGTCCATAATTGTTGGATGACATGTTTTCAACCCTTTACTTAGTCTGTGAGAAGCCTACTAAAAATAGTCAGTTACCACCTGTATCCATAATATGTATACATACACCTATTTTGTAAACAATATTGCAACCAAATTGAACTACACTACCAAAATGAAAATTTGCAGAATCTCAAACCTTAGTGTTTTGGTATGCGAACACATTCTAACTCTAAAATGAGGGTCAAAATGCATCACAAATGTAAATCTAGCTACAGAGTTTCAATCCAAAAGATTGAGATGCACAATATCCAAAGAGAAGCACCTCAATTAGAGATCTTTTGATGATGGCTCTTGTGAAACCCTAGATTGTTTTCTCTTCTACTCTTGCTTACTGCTCCAACCTCCTCGTGCTCTGATACCATGTTAAGAGGGAGAGAGAGAAATAGAGAGCTTAAGCTCTTCCAAGTGTGCACACACACACACACACACGGAGGAAAAACGTGTTCTTCTTCTTCTTCTTCTTCTTCACTACCTCAAGATAAGATGTCTACAAAACATAAGGGAAAAATAACAATATAAACAAAAACTCTTACAAGTGAATGAGGTGAATAGATGAGTGTGCCTTCACTCTAGTAGGTAGACCAACTTGGTGTAGCACAACTATAATATTAGTAGCCAAGATATGTGTATCCATCCGGGTGTGCCAATGATGTTGATTTTCACTGATAGACATCTAGGAGTCGTACATGTTGATCTTGACAACCCAACATGAATGTGTATGCCTTGGTCCTTGCTCTCAATATGATGCTCACATCTCTCTTCTCATTCATTCATTACCTCTTGCTTTGCAGCCTATAACAATTGAATTCAATGTAGACATTTTTAAGGCAAGCAATAGGCCCATTTTTGGTGAGCTTTCTAGTGTATCTAGTGAGGCAGTCCGGGGCGGGCAACAAGAAGAGCGGCCTCTAAACACCCTTCGAGGCTCCCGTGCTGCTCAATTGGGGTTGGGGCAAGCACAATCAAAGACAACAACAACCCACATCCAGAAACCAAACAAGAAAAGGGCCACCACCTAGTTGTAGATGCGAACTAGGACGCACGTGATATCTCCTTGTACTCAAACGCACAAAGAGAGGGGAATGCAAGATAGCCACACACACCAAACACAAACATTCACCATGCCAAAGAGAGGTAAAGTGCACAAATCAACTTGAGCAACTCAGTCTTAGCCTTAAAGACTAGATTCACACAAAGCTTGATGAGAAATAGAGAGACAACACAAAACTTGACCTTGTTGCCAATACACAAATTGTCTTAGGGTCACGGGAGCCCTCTCACCGAGCACCCTCTTACAATTGAAAGTTTTGGCAAACAATTCAACAAGCCCTCAAACCACCAAGCATGAAATGGCACAACAAAATTCAAGGACAATATACCTTCAACCACCTGATGAGCCAACTTATCAAGTCAATTTGGAGAGAAGAGTCGTAGTTGCAGCATACAATTGCACCCAAAACTATGAATCTTATTTATGGACAAGAGTAGGCTACAAGTGTGATTGCAGAGTATAGTATCACTCCACTCCTCTAGATGGCATAGCTAACTTCAAGCTTCTCCATGCACCTATGTGTAGTGATGGAATAGAGCACTCACAATGCACACACTCTACACAACTAGGCTTGAAGAGTGGTGTGTTTGTTAGGAAATAAGACGTAGCTAAATAGATAATTGAGCAGATTACTTAATGGACAGAGATAGATTTCACACACAAGAGATTATAGAGTAGAGAGAGAGAGAGAGAGAGAGAGAGTACACACGATATACGTGGTTCACCCAATGTCGGCTACGTCCACGGGAAAGCAGCCACTCAATGGCTTTAGCACTTCAAAAGAAGAAGTAGTTTACAAAGGGGTTAAACCCTTGATAGAGCTCCCGCCTTGTTTCACTCTCACCACCTCACACTCACCTTGTTGCATCAACTTCACACTATGAAATGTGTGTAGAAATGGCCTCCTTTTATAGGCCAAAAGGGTTGCCCTCTCTTATGAGAGACAGCCATGTGTAGCCGCCCTTGTGCGAATAAGTCCAAATCGGACCCTCCAATCCGCCCATGTGTGGCCACCCTTGAGAAGATAAGTCTGCTTTTGAATTCAGCCACCGTCCACTAGCCATTGACTTCCGACCACCGGCCACCGGCCATTGACTATCGACCACCGGCCATCGGCCATTGACTACCAGCCACCGGTCAACCGACCGGTTGTTTTCCGACCACTTTCCGGCCGCCGTCCGGCCATAATATTCCGACGAAAAGTGATTCTTTTCTGTGAAAATTTTTGTTTTCGGTGAGTGATTTTCCTTCATGCACGATGGCTTCTCCTCATAATGGGGGCCTTACAAATGTGCGCTTTTACCACATAAAATTACAAGGGTAAATCAGGCTCCATACTTAACAATCTCCCACTTGGAGACTGATCTCCAAACCAAACCTGTGACTGCTTTCCATTCTGGCTTCTTATCCTTGAATGCTGATTGAAGATGAGCAAAAGCTCAACTTCTCCTTGTTGACCACCTTTGTAAACATGTCTGCAGGATTTTCACTTGTATGCACCTTTCCTAGCTTTAGCTGTCCCTCTTCCAAAAGAGTGCGTATGAAGTGATATCTCACCTCAATGTGCTTTGTCCTTGAATGAAAGGCTGAGTTCTTTGCAAGATGGATAGCGCTTTGGCTATCACTGTACAAGACACAATTGTCTTGTTTGAATCCAAGCTCTTCTAAGAATCTGTGAAGCCACAGAATTTCTTTGCTTGCCTCCATCATTGCTACATACTCTGCTTCCATGGTAGAAAGTGAAACCACTTTCTGCAGCTTTGAAGCCCAGCTTATTGTTGTGCCTCCAACCGTGAACACATAGCCAGTAGTTCTCCTTCGAGTATCTTTGTCACCTGCCATATCTGCATCAGCATACCCTTCTAGAAAAATATCAGTTCCTCCAAAATGCAAAGCATTTTTTGTTGTCCCTTTTAGATACCTAAGTATCCACTTCACAGCTTGCCAATGCTCTTTACCTGGGTTGTCCATGAACCTACTCACAACTCCCACTACAGGTGCAATGTCTGGCCTTGTCCAGACCATAGCATACATTAGAGAACCTACCGCTGCAGCATATGGAACTTTAGACATATAGGCTATCTCCTCTTGTGTCTTTGGACACATATCCTTCGTTAGTTCAAAATGACCAGCCAAAGGTGTAGAAACTGGTTTTGCATTTTTCATTGCAAACCTTTCTAGTACCTTCTTGATGTAATCTTCTTGAGATAGCTTTATTGTCTTCTTCGTCCTGTCCCTTGATATTTTCATACCAAGTATCCTCTTTGCAGCACCTAAATCTTTCATTGAAAAAGATTTGGACAGCTCCTCTTTTAGGTCTTTGATGTCCTGCATGTTAGCACTTACAATCAACATGTCATCAACATACAACATAAGGATGATGAATTTCCCATCTCCCAAATTCTTCGTGTAGACGCAGTGATCCGAGTTGCATCTTGTGAATCCATGATCCAACATCCATTGATCAAACTTCAAGTACCATTGTCTTGATGCTTGCTTTAAACCATACAAGCTCTTCTTTAATCTGCAAACCATTTTCTCCTTACCTTTTACTTCATACCCCTTTGGTTGAAGAATGTAGATTTCCTCCTCTAAGTCACCATGAGGGAATGCCGTATTTACATCCATTTGCTCGAGATTTAGGTCATGAGCAGCCACAAGGCTTAAGACAAGCCTAATTGAGTTCATTTTTACAACAGGAGAAAATATTTCATTGAAGTCAATACCTTTCTTTTGAGAAAAACCTTTTACCACAAGCCTAGACTTGTACCTTTTCTTCCCACCTTCTTCTTCCTTCAGCTTGTACACCCATTTGTTTTGAAGTGCCCTCTTACCTTTAGGCAACTCAACCAACTCCCATGTTTGGTTGCCATGTAGTGAGTCCATCTCCACTTGCATGCTCTTCGTCCATTCTTCTTTGGATTCATGTTGCATAGCTTCTTCGTATGATTCCGGCTCTCCAGAATCTGAGATCAAGAGATGGTTGAAGGAAGGAACAAACCTTTCTGGAGGTCTAGTTTCTCTTGTAGATCTTCGAGGAATAGGTTGAGGCTCCTCATTTGGTTGACGTTGTTGCACATTGTCACCGTTTGCAGTCCTTGAGTCTTCACCGTCCTCAAGCTCCATGTACTCATCACCTGTTTCTTTTGTTTGTTTTCTTTCCAAGTAATCTTTGTACATATTTTGTTCGTTAAAAATTACATCCCTACTCCTTAAGATTTTACCATCTTCAGGATTCCATAAGCGATACCCAAAGTCTCCTTCTCCATAGCCAATGAAGAAACACTTTTTGGACTTTGCATCTAGCTTTGATCTTAGGCTTCTATCTATGTGCATGAAAGCCTCACAACCAAACACTTTGAGAAATGCATAATTCACCGGTTTACCTGTCCATGCCTCTTCTGGAACTCCCCCATCCAATGCCATTGAGGGTGATCGATTGATTAAGTATACAGACGTACTTACAGCTTTCGCCCAAAGCTCAAGCGGTAGGCCTGTATGTAGCCGCATGCTTCGTGCTCGTTCCATGATTGTCATGTTCATCCTTTCCGAAATCCCATTTTGTTGAGGTGTCCTTGGGGTTGTCCTTTGCCTCCGAATGCCATTGCTAGCACAAAAGCTTTCAAAAGCTTGGCTGCAATATTCGCCTCCATTGTCGGATCTGAGGCATTTAACCTTGGTACCTATTTCATTCTCCGCAAAGGCTTTCCACCTTTGAAATATGGAAAATACATCGGATTTATTCTTCATGACATAAACCCATGTTTTTCTAGTCGCATCGTCTATGAATGTTACATAGTACAATGAGCCACCAAGTGATGGTGTACTTACAGGACCCCAAACATCAGAATGAACCAACTCAAGTTTTTTATTTTTTCTTTCATTTTTTGATTTTTGAAATTTTACCCTCTTTTGTTTACCATAAACACAATCTTCACAGAAGTCTAAGTCCACTTCTTTCAAACCTGGTAGAAGCTTCTTTGTTTGAAGGATTTGCATTCCTTTGGCACTCATATGCCCAAGTTGGTAGTGCCACACCGCACTGTCAACTCCTGTAGTTGCTGCACAAGCTGAAGGTTGCATGCTAATAGTACACAAGTAAAGTGTACCGACTTTTTCTCCCTTGGCAACCACCAAAGATCCCTTTGAGATCTTCCACCGTTTGTTTCCGAATGCAATGTTGTGACCTTCATCGTCCAATTGTCCGGTAGAGATCAAATTTTTGCGAAGAGAAGGAACATGCCTAACATCTTTAAGCTTCCATTCATTTCCGTTAGCAGTTTTGACAGAAACTGTACCTTTGCCGACAATCTCACAAGCTTCATCATCTCCTAAGTATACATACCCAAAATTACCTTTGGTGTAGTCTTGGAAATGTTTCTTGTGTGTTGTCGCATGGAATGAAGCCCCGGAATCTACTATCCAGGAATTAGACACATTTTCTAATGAGAGAATTAGAGCATCTTGCTCTACTTTACCTGCCACATTGACCTCCGATGTTGTCTTGTTGTCTTGAGACTCTGTCTCCTTCTTCTTCTTGGACCAGCAATCCTTCTTGACGTGGCCCTTCTTGCCACAGTTCCAACATTCAAGAACTGACTTTGTGCGTGACTTGCTCCGCCTTGAGCGATCACGACCCTTTTGGTTTTTGAACCTCTCCTTAGGCCTTCCTCTTGTTTCCACTGATAGTGCAGCACTTGATGATTCTCCTGTGCTTCTCCTTCGCATTTCCTCGCTTAGGAGAACACCCACAACATCATCAAACTTAAGAGTATTTGTGCCAGAGATAGAATTACTTACAGCCATCACAAGGCTGTCCCAACTATCCGGTACAGATGATAGTATAAGGAGAGCTCGCACTTCGTCATCGAAATTGATTTTCACTGATCTAAGTTGACTTATGTTTGTGTTAAAGTCATTTAGGTGTTCTGCAACTGAACCATTCTCTGCCATCTTTAGATTGAACAAGCGCTTCATAAGAAATACCTTATTGGATGCCGATGGTTTCTCGTAGAAGTCGTCAAGTGACTTCATCAAGTCCTCCGTGGTCTTCATCTCCGAAACATTGAAGGCCACCGTTGACGCCAAGCTTAACCGGATTGTTCCCAGTGCCTTTCGATCAAGCACAATCCATGCTTCATCTGCCATTGTTGCAGGCTTCTTCGCAAGACCGCCTAGTGGAAAATAGAGGTCCTTCTGGTAGAGATAGTCTTCAATCTGCATCTTCCAATGTTGGTAGTTTTTGCCGTTGAACTTCTCAATCTTGAGCTTCCCTTCCTCCGCCATACCTCCCACTCAATTCAAGGAATCCTTTCCTTGAGATAATTTAGCTCCGAGCAAACCTTGCTCTGATACCAGTTGAAAATGGATTTTTCTACTAATTGCAATGTTTATTCTAATGTGTGGAGTGAAATAAAAGGGGGAAACCTCTATTCTTGGGCCATTATCCATGGTCTATGCATGACCTAATTCTTAAAACAAAATAGAAATATAGATGTCCAAACTAAGGTCGTACCTAATGAGAGGCAAAATAAAAGGATTTACTGATGCGTTTATCTCTACCAACCTAAGAGGACCTAAAATTCTACGAATTACACGTTGAAATTGCAACTTAGTACTAATAATTATGTGTACCTTTTGCCTTGCAATGGGAATGAAGGGATCATACAAATTCTCGTGATTCATGCAAGCTACTTGATTATGCTAAAGGTTGAGCCTTCACAAAAATACACAAGCCGTCCTCAGTGGGGGCACCAATTTGAGGCGGTCCGGGGCGGGCAACAAGAAGAGCGGCCTCTAAACACCCTTCGTGGCTCCCGTGCTGCTCAATTGGGGCTGGGGCAAGCACAATCAAAGACAAAAACAACCCACAGCCAGAAACCAAACAAGAAAAGGGCCACCACCTAGTTGTAGATGCGAACTAGGACGCACGTGATATCTCCTTGTACTCAAACGCACAAAGAGAGGGGAATGCAAGATAGCCACACACACCAAACACAAATATTCACCATGCCAAAGAGAGGTAAAGTGCACAAATCAACTTGAGCAACTCAGTCTTAGCCTTAAAGACTAGATTCACACAAAGCTTGATGAGAAATAGAGAGACAACACAAAACTTGACCTTGTTGCCAATACACAAATTGTCTTAGGGTCACGGGAGCCCTCTCACCGAGCACCCTCTTACAATTGAAAGTTTTGGCAAACAATTCAACAAGCCCTTAAACCACCAAGCATGAAATGGCACAACAAACTTCAAGCACAATATACCTTCAACCACCTGATGAGCCAACTTATCAAGTCAATTTGAAGAGAAGAGTCGTAGTTGCAGCATACAATTCCACCCAAAACTATGAATCTTATTTATGGACAAGAGTAGGCTACAAGTATGATTGCAGAGTATAGTATCACTCCACTCCTCTAGATGGCATAACTAACTTCAAGCTTCTCCATGCACCTATGTGTAGTGATGGAATAGAGCACTCACAATGCACACACTCTACACAACTAGGCTTGAAGAGTGGTGTGTTATGTGTTGAGAATGGTGTGGTGTACACTACAAGAGGATCTTCATATTAGCGACGCTCACACAGCGACGCTCCAAAAAAAAATTCCCGGCGTCGCTATGAGCGTCGCAAATTTCTTTGTAAATTTGCGACGCTCATAGCGACGCCGGCTGGGGTAAAAAAATAACCGAGCGTGCCCAAAAACTCAGATCTCAGATCTGAGTTTTTCGGCGCCCTCAAGCAAGGAGCAGGTAACGCTCTCCCTCACTCTCTCTCTCTCTCTCTCTCTCTCTCTCTTTTTCTTCTCCACACACACACACACACACACACACACGAGGAGAGGAAGGAGAGCCAGGGATGCTCCTTCCCTCTCCTCATTCTCATGTTTCCTTCCCCTCTTTCTCTCTCCCTCTCTCTCTCTCTCACACACACACATACACACACACACATAGTGTTTTTGAGAGAGAGAGAGAGAGAGAGAGAGAGTACAAACAAAAACAAAAACGCGCGCACACACATACATAAACAAAGAATGCACACACACATTGAGAGACGGTTTAGGGTTTAGAGTTAGACGAACAGTGAAAAGATCTACTGTGAAAAGATGTTAAGATGAAGTGAAGTGCTACAGCTAGAGAAGAGGCAAAGGGGTTTTGTCCACTACATGCAGTATCATGTAGACGTGGGTGTGTAGATTTCTTGTACCCACAAATATAGGTATTGACCAATAAAGACGAGATTATAACCCGGTGGTTCTGATCTCCGTGCACCTCTAGACCGAGGTGTGCGGGGATTGGACATGACTAGAGAATGTGAGGTAAAGAGAGAGAGAGAGAGAGAGAGAGAGAGAGAGAGAGAGAGAGAGAGAGAGAGAGAGAGAGAGAGATAAGACGAAGAATGCCAATAGAATATTAAATTTGTTGTCCAGGTTATAAGTTTTTTATCCTCATTTTGAGTAGCGACGAGGATGTGGGACCGTCCAACCGAAACACCTATCTCTCAACGAGGGTCTTATGTCCTTGTAATCAATGCAAGCATGCTGTGCGACGGACAAGATGTGTTTCTTTGCAGCACGTTCTCGAATTTGGCGAGTTTGATCCATCTATTATAGATCGAGTTGTTGCCAATTATAACTCATCGGACTCTGACGCTGGCCAACAAGCAGCAATCTTGCAACCCAATAGACGTGTTCGCAGGCGCTTTGGTCAAGCAGCATATGTGAGGCCACAAGATGTAGCCTCTGACATCTTGGGGGATGATCATGCAGAGCACATTCCCAACGAGGCAATGTTTGAGCCCGAGATTGATGAAATGATCGAGACGATCATGGATTCAGAAAGGCTTATCTATGATGATATGAAAAGTGAAGCCGATACGCCATTGTATAATGGAGCACGTATGTCTAGATTGAAAGCACTCCTAGTTCTTCTCAACATGCAAGCAAA
This sequence comes from Adiantum capillus-veneris, assembly GCF_014529385.1. NCBI lineage: Eukaryota > Viridiplantae > Streptophyta > Polypodiopsida > Polypodiales > Pteridaceae > Adiantum > Adiantum capillus-veneris. Next base: position 36,300,808 of record NC_140959.1, read on the forward strand.
GTTTGGATGGAGTGACACTAGCGTCACAGCGCTTTTCAGGTGATCTATTACAATTAGTTTACTTTAATAGAACTCTAAATGTATAATGATCTGATAGATTTTTACACGATTGTATCATATTTTTATGTTGTGTAGATTGCTGAAAGAGCACATACTACCAGCTGACAATGTGATGCCAGATTCCCGAGATGAAGCAAGAAAGATTTTGCGAAACTTGGGGATGGATTACAATTCTATCCACGCTTGTCCTAATGACTGCATTCTTTTCAGAGGGGAATACATAGACATGGAGAAGTGTCCGAAATGTAATTCTGAAAGATATCGAGTAGATCTCCACGGGACAAAAATTCCACAAAAGGTTTTGTGACATTTCCCTCTGCTTCCTCGCATCAAGCATTTCTTCGAATGTAAGTCCATGGCCGCCCTAGCATCATGGCATGAGGAGAATAAATCTTCGGATGGTGTGCTACGAATTCCTGCAGATTGCATAGCGTGGAAACATATAGATGGAACATGGTCGGATTTTGCCAGGGAAGCTCGAAATTTGCGCTTAGGCCTGGCTATGGATGGCGTAAATCCATTTGGTCAAAGATCAACATCTTACAGTGTATGGCCCGTTGTCATCGTCAACTACAACATTCCCCCGTGGTTGACTACGAAGAAGGGGCACCTATGGCTAAGCTTGATTGTGCCAGGGCGATATAAAGTGGGGAATATGGATGTGTATCTTCGTCCACTATTGGAAGAGCTACAACAATTGTGGATTGGCATAGAGGTGGTGGATATGAGCCGACACACAAGACGACAGAATGCTTTGATCAGAGGCATTCTAATGTGGACTATGCATGACTATCCCGGGCTAACAGAATGCTCAGGTGATCTATTGACACTCCTCACTCAGACACTGTAAATCTTGTTTTTCCCCATAGTTGATCTATTATCATGTGTATACATGCAGGGCTTCAAACAAGCGGATACAGAGCATGTGTCACATGCGGACCTAGACTGAATGCACGTAGGGCACCCTCACTGAAGAAGCAAATCTACGAAGGTCATCAAGCGTATCTTCGAGAGAATCATGTGTTACGCGATGGCTTTTTGGGAAGAGAGCCACCAAGGATGTCTGCACAAGCATGGTTAGAGCAGAAGGAGATGTGCGATGACGGATTGCCTCCAGGGATGAAGAGACTATCTCTATGGTACGAGTTACCATACTGGCCCCGACTCATGATCAATCACTTTCTCGATCCAATGCACATATTCAAGAATGTGGGTAATCTACTATGGGACCATTTGACCGGCAAGAAAGATACTTTGGGAGCCAGAGTTGACCTTAGAAATGTGGATCGTATGGAGCAATATTGGCCGCAAACAGCGTCTGATGGATCGATAAAACTCCCTAAAGCACCATGGATTTTCACAGGAGCCCAAGAACGCAAAGTAAAAGAGACCATTCGATCTTTGCGGACCCCCACTGGCGTAATGCACTCGCTCCGAACGTGTTTTACTAAAGAAGGAAAGATTACCGGTTTGAAGTCACACGATTGGCATAAAATGTGTCAGGTACGTTCATAGTGGACTTTAATATCATTGCATAAAATGTGGACTTTAATATCATTGTTGCACATACTTTACAGTTTATTTTACCGGTTGCCATTGAGGGATGTTTGTCTCTCGACATCCGTAACACAATCTACAAACTTGCAAAGCTGGTGCAATGGATCTCACAAAACGAGATCAACGTAGACTACATACCATTCGCCAAACTAAATGCTGCGGAGCTTGTGTGCATGTTTGAGAAACATTTTCCTACTACAATGCTAACCATTCAGGTGCATCTTCTTGTTCACATAGTTGATGAGGTGGAAATAGCTGGCACAGTTCATTCCAGATGGATGTTCTTCTTAGAGCGTTTCATGAAAACGCTTAAGGGATATGTGCGTCAAAAGGCACGTCCGGAGGGTAGCATGGCAGAAGGTTGGTTGGTATCAGAGTCCCTAGTGTACATTGGAGAGTGGCTAGACGGATTTGATAAATCCCGGGACACGCTATGGCGAACCATAGATGATGAGCGCATATCTGGGATTGTCATGTGCAATCTCGGTGTTGAGAAGAAGATGACGGAAGATCTAGAGGCTAAAATCAACCGATTTTGCATGCTTCACAATCCAGTGATGCAAAAGTGGATTTCACAATATGAGGATGCAAAGCAAGAGCGACAAAGGGCACGAATCGAGTGGAGATGGGGAAGACGACCACCGATGCACTATCCAGCGGTTCTGGAGATCCTACCAACCTTCATGAGCTTAAGATGGTTGCACAACCAATTGAAAAGCGCACAACAATGCGGTGACAAAGTGAGTGAAGAAGAGTGGGAGTACTCTCGGGGTTGCGCGACCAAGGTAAGTTTGCAATGTACGACTAGCAAGTGACTTTATTTAAAAACGTTTGAACAGCCACTCATAATCTTTGTTCATTGTAGTATAAGTCATACACAGCAGCATGGTGTAAAGGTCGACATTTTAGGGTGGAACGAATCGACAAAAAGCGTTTTACTCAAGATTGTGGAATCATGGCAAAATTTGAACAGTCTAGTCGACGACGTTCCTCTGATGCAGATCCTGTGGTGGCGGAACACACTTACTTCGGCACGCTGCAAGAGATTTTGAGGATCGATTACAGAGGATTTTTTGTCGACTTGTTCGACGTGCAATGGTTCAAGATAATCATGGAGGGTCGCAACGCTACTGTGCGTAGAGGCGAGTCTGGTTTTCTTGAGGTGGATTCTACTAAGAAATGGACTGACCTAAGAGACACTTTCGTACTACCCGAGCATTGTGAACAAGTAAGTATGTAAATAGTTAACATCCCCCTTTTACAAGTTATGTGCTTGAAAGCTCTCATGTAAGTTATGTGGCTCTGGCAGGTAATATTTCATCCTACAAAGTCTACATCAAACTGGTGGTACGTCATAGAGGTAGCCCCTCGTAGTGCAAGGACGTATGAAGGCTACCATGTGCCAATCACAGCGACATCAATGGAGGAGATCAGAGAAGATGCTCAATCAGAAGCCGCTGCGGTGGTGCCAGACGAGCATCAAGATGCTACTACTCTATATGGGGTGCATGCAGAGGAGCTACAAAATGAAACAGAGGATATGTGTTTAAACGGAGAGCTCTATATAGATATAGGAAGTTATGCTGAGTTATGCGAGGATGAGAGAGAGATCTCTTAAAGCCACAAATATTGTATTTGAACAATTTTGCTCCGTGTTGTAAAAGCTCTGGCTCTCTAAGTACCTTCCATGGTGTATAACGCTCTTTTCTACTCGCGCTCACATCTTTTGATTGAAAATTCTGAGTTTTCGACTTGCCTCTTCTATCACTCGATTCATTGCGTCATTGTATTTATATGCGTCATTACGTCATTGTATTTAATGGTCTTTGCGTCATTGTCTACTCTATTCATTCAATATTAAGTTTAAATATTCGTGTGTTTAATGCAGGTATGGATGATGAGGAGTTTCTTTCTTCTTTGTCACCGCAGCAGAGACAGTGGTACGTGGAGCGTCATCGCTCTGGCGCATCATCGCGTGTTCCTACTCCATCCGCATCTCCCTCTCTTTCGGAGCATTCGGCGCGCTCCGAAGCTTCGGCGTCGACGAGACGAGCTTCACACTTGTCTAGACACCGGCGCTCTAGTGGTGGCGGCAGCGGTTGTTGTGGGGATTCCGCCACCGATGCCTCCACACCGCCTCGTGTTCGACGAGGCTCTTTACCCTCCCCTTCTTTGCCCGCCCCCACACCAGCCACAGCATCGCCATCTACGCCAGGTTTTGCACGGCTGACTGTTCCTAGAAGCTACACACCTCTACCTACTCTGCCAGGAGCCACCCCACTCGACACTCCTCGCTTCGGGGCCCAGACGCCGGTGGAGACACCTGACATCCGTACCCCCATCGACACGCGGCTAGAGACCCCTGCCGGGACACCCAGATTCACGCGTCACTGGCCAGAGGGCTTGCCTTACTCCGTCGACATCAACGGCGGCATCATCATGGATGATGACGGCAAGAAGGTGATCTCGCGCATGCGTGGTCTTTGCTCTCAGCTGTTTAGACACTACATACTAAACAAATGGAGTGAAGTACCAAGTGATTTAAAAAACAGAGTCATCAACATACTTCATGATGAGTTTCCCGTTCCAACACGGGATCAGCGCTTCAATGAAGACCTGATGAAGATTCGAATGCGCGAATACTGCAAACACAAGCGTTCCGAAGTGCAAAAAGCAATCAAGAATGGGTGGAACAGGCCAGATTGGCTGGACAAAGAAGATTGGAAGAATGCGAAGAAAGCAGCGCGCGAGAATCCCGACAAGTGGAAGCAACAAAAGGATGCAGCCAGAGCGTGAGTAGAGGCAGGGAGCTCGCACCACTTGGGGAGCGGTGGATGGGCATCATTTGAGGCCGATTTTGTAAGTGTTTTCACATTGCTCTTTATGCATGTTCGATAGTTTAGGGTTTATGAGTTTTTTAGTTCTAACATAATGAAATCTTTGTATGTTTTGACAGTGGTCGATGACAGGACGTGATCCCACACCGTACGAGCGCGAGTACGCAGGCAGGAAGGGCTTAAACGCCCTGATGGACATTCTCAGTTCTCGCGGCGGCATGGTTAGTATTAGGGTTTACTCTTTTTTATTTTTTGTATTGTTTTATAAATGTCGTTATATGTTTATACTTACTGAAAGCTGTCTTATTGTCTTTTTTTGCAGAATCCGACAGATACGCCGCTTGGACGCGATGAGACGTCTGACTAGACGACGTCAGTTTAGCCGTAGCTAGATAGCATTAGTTTAGGGTTTCTCATAGCTTATGTATCATGAGACGGATTTTATACGTCTTTTTGAACCATGTATATTATTACATTTGTCACCGCAGTTCCTTTTGCCAATCAATTCTTTATGCCTATGATGTTGTACAATTGTCATTATTACATTTGCCAATCAATTCATTTTGCTTATGATGTGTACAATTGTCAATTTTGCAAACAATGCGTCTTGTGGGTGACTATTTTGGGTCTATTATCTACCTTTGCACTTTTTTTAAAAAGTGAATCAAGTACAATATGGTTGATGGGTGGCAGGGCATTCAATGCCCTGCCACCAAAAAAAAATTCTCTCGGGTGTCGCTATAAGCGTCGCTATTTATGGCTCTGTAGCGTCGCTATGAGCGTCGCTATAGTCTTCTGTGTAAACGTCGCTATAGGCGTCGCTATATGCGTCGCTATATAGCGACGCCTATAGCGATGCTCTCGTAGCGACGCTCGTAGCGACGGTTTTAGCGACACCGGGGGTTATAAAAACCCAGTGTATTTCCATCGCTAACAGCGTCACAAGAGCACACAACCTCTTGTAGTGGTAGTGTGATCATGTGATGTTTTACGAGGGAGAGAAGGGCTCTATTTATAGGTTTTAGAATCCTCGATTAGGATTAGGCCTAATCAAGTTTATTTGAAGGAATAAAAGATTATGCATATTTTTATTTTTTTTATGAGGGTGGGTCTCTCTTGTCCTTTGAGTCACATGGATGTGGGCTCAAGGGAAGAGAATTATTGAGGATGAAAGGAGAGAGGATTGAGTGAATAATTGGGGAGTGCCTACTTTAGTAGAGGGTGCATTGTACAATAAGGTTAGTGGTTAGTAGTTAGTAATTATCACTAAAAAATATTTACAAAATCATTCACCAAATGGTGAGATATATGATGAGAAAAGTTAGAGAAGGGATGAGCTTGTAAAGAGAGGTTGAAGCTTTGGAGAAGTTGACATTCACCTCTTTACAGCACCGGAAGAAGAAGCAGTCAGCATGGCGAAGCAGCGCGTGTCGAGAAAGTGCTTTTAGCTGTTCTACATGCCCTAGACACATGGAAGCACTACCTATTGGGGACTCCATTTATCCTATGAACCGACCACCAAAGTCTCAAGTATTTCATGACGCAAACCAAGCTTTCCGACAAACAAATGAGGTGGGCAAATTTTCTTTCGCAATTTAATTTCCATATTGCTCACATAGCTGGTAAGCACAATCAAGTTGCCGATGCACTTTCACGACGACCAAAAGTTAATGCGGTGTCTATAGCTACTCACAATGATCTATCCTCTATGATAGATGAGTATGCTACTGACCCTGACTTTAGAGACATAATGTCAACCCTTGCTTTGGGGAAGAAAGAGGAACCATTCACCTTGCAGGATGGTTATCTTCTCCACGGCAATAGGCTATGTGTTACCCATTCCCTTCGTGAGAAGGTTATGTATGAATCCCATGCTCCTCCATATGCGGGGCATAGAGGTATTCAACCTACTCTTCGAGGAGTAGAGACGTACTTCTATTGGCCTACCATGAAAGTGGACATACAAGAGTATGTATCAAAATGTGTAGTATGCCAAAAGACCAAGTATGATAGAGGGAAGCAACCTGGATTACTCCAGCCATTGCCGATTCCAAATTCACCATGGGAGAGTATATCCATGGATTTCATCTTTGGATTACCCAAGTCTATCCATGGGAATACAGGAATATGGACAATAGTCGACAGGTTTAGCAAGCAAGCACATTTCATTCCTATCAAAAAGACTATTAAGGCACACCAAATGGCAACTCTCTTCATATCTCAGATTTTCAAGCACCATGGATTACCCACATCCATCGTGTCAGATAGAGATCCTAGAATGACCAGTAATTTCTGGAAAGGTCTCTTTGAAAATCTAGGAACAAGATTGAATTTCTCTTCGGCCTATCACCCACAAACGGATGGCCAAAGTGAGATAGCCAATCTTACGATACTTGATCTACTCAAGACTTATGTTACCAAAGTAGATCAACGCTCACAATGGGAAAAGTACTTACCTCTTGTAGAGTATGCCTACAATAATATTGTACACACTTCTACGGGAAAAGCACCTTTCAAGATCATAGAGGGAAGACCTAAAAGTCCCTTGCTACTGAAAGTACATGGGAAGATCTTCGCGGCCGATGAGTATAGCCGTGACCTACAAGAATCTTTTCAAAAGATTAGGGAGGCTATAGCCATCTCTCAACAAAGGCAAAAAGCTGCTGCTGATAAGCACAGAAGAGCCTTAATGTTCAAAGAAGATGATTGGGTCTTACTCAAGTTTCCTAAGGCTCGATTAAGGCAAACGACGGGCAAAAATCCTACGGGCCATCAAAAGTATTATGCTAAACTAGCAAAGATACTATGGTCCTTTCCAAATCTTGAAGCCTATCAATGAGACGGCTTATCAACACAAGTTGCCCAACCATTGGCTTATACACAATGCCTTTCATGTAAGCCTACTTAAGCCCTACAAAGGAGAGCCACCACTTGAACCAATTATTGAAGACCCTCCCGAAGTCGAAGACCAAGAAGAGGTGCTACAACCCGAAGCTGTCCTTCGACATGAAGACAAGGTACTACGACATGGTAAGATAATCCGACGATATCTTATTAAGTTCAAAAATTATCCTTTTGAAGATGCTAAATGGATGCAAGGAGTACAACTTAAGGATAGTATGAACCTTGTCAATGCTTACAATGCTACATTAGAGTAAGCAAATGTACAAATTTCTTTTAAATGACTCATGTTTTTGTCTTATATGACTAGTCCTCTTTTTAATTGTGCACAAATTTAACTAGTATGCATGCTTAGAATCATGTTTGTGATGACGACGTCTCTCAAACACCAAGTAGAATTTGTCACTCTACTTTGGGAGAATGAAATGGACTAAAGAGCAGACATGCTTGCGGCAGCTATGTCTCCCAAGCACCAAATGGATTAGTCATCCATCTTGGAAAGATGTCGTAGGGTAAAAAAAGGGATCCTCTACCCGCTAAGTACGATTGACTAATGACTAAACCTTTATCTCTTCTACCTCATAGTCGAGGACGACTATGATTTCAAGAGAGAAGTAATTTCATAAAATCTAATATCTAACCAACCCAAATGATTTTCTCATATTAAATTGATCACTTAATGTGGGAGAATAAACGGGAACAAGTGTTAAGATATAGATATGTGCTTATAGATCTATCTCAACACGGGACCAATGGTAAAGGGGCCCAAAAGGGAGATGGTCTATCAAAGAGCAAGGCTAACCAATGGAGCATAAGACCTTAGGGTTAGCTTCATTGAAGACCTCCAATAAATGTGTGTAAAAGTCCTTTGACCTTAGGTAAGCTAGGGCTGAGCTTGAGGTGGGAACCCGGCCTAAGCTCGAGGTGCTTGTCCTGCTTGAGGTGCTTGTCGTGCTTGAGGTGCTTGATTAAGATGCTTGAGGTGCTTGATTGGCTCCATGCTTGAGGTGCTTGACTTGCTGCATGATTAAGGTACTTGAGGTGCCTTGAGAAGCTTGCCTGAGATGCTTGTGGGAACACCCCCTAGTTCAAGTGCTTTGTCATGCTTGGTGAGTAAGGTGATTGATCACCTAAAGTCAAAAGCATTCCTACAAGAGGGGGGGCAAGCCCTTTTCCTAGGGGCTAGAGAGAGAACACCCACTCACACACACAAGGGAAGCCCCAACTTGAAGAGGCAGCAAGGACACATGGCAGGCCCCTACCCATGTTACCTTCATGTGTTGCTTGAAGCCTATTGGCTAAGCTTCAAAGGGGTCCAATGATAAATTACATGAATTATCTAATTGTTTTAGCATTTATCTAGCCCTCTCTCTCAAAAAGGAAAGGGGGACACTTGTCTCAAGGCTACCCCTACTGCTTGTAATGCCTCCTGCTCATGATTGGCTAGGCCTGGGAGGGTCCAATGAGCTTCAAGCATGAGCTACAAGGGGGGGTCGACCCAAGCTAGCTAGGGGCTTGCTTGAGGGGTATATCCACCCACACACACTCGCAAACACTCTCATTGTGTGCTATGCAAAGTGCAAGAGCTCCCTCTCCAAGCAAGTAGAGGTTGAGAGCCTACACCAACACTCTTGGCTATGGAGTGCAAATCCAACCAAGAGCCATGCTTCAATGCTTGAGCTTGTCATCTCCTTCTTCTTCATTACTATGCTATTATGTATGCTAGCTCAAGAGTTATGATAAGTGAGGAACTAGCTCTTTTTCGTATGAAATGTTTCTTCTTCCTCTTCCCTACCCTCATTCCCTGCTAGCTCTCTCCACCTTCGAAGGTGTTTGAGGTCTTGGGACTGAGGCTTGGTATAGTTAAATCTTTCTTCAAGTTTAGGTTATGCTATGATGGTGATGCATGAAGCTTTCCATCTTCATTGCTTCACATAGGTCACAAGGAACACAAAGAATGTATTGTAACAAGTCTCTCTTTATGGGAGAAATCATAATACAAATGCCTATTGGAGGGGGGACCGGCTCCACATAAATCCGGTCCTCAACTGTTGTCATGTTCTCTAAATTCTCTCTCTTGCAAAAGTATTGTCTATGCCAAGTTAACTAATTGCTATGATTATGTTGCTATCTTCAATTATGTCTACCCGCTATGCTCACAAAATCATTTCTTGAAAGTATTCTCATTAAATTCCGCTACTCTCAAATTGAATAGGCAAATTCCATTATAATTTATTTTATTTTTTTGGTTCAACTAGCCGAGTGACTAGTTAGCTGAGGGTTTTTACGAAAATATGGAGAAAGTCCCTAGCTCACACACGCCTATGTACAGTGAAATGGTAGGGATAACCAAAATGTTTGAGTGATTTGATAGGGTGAGGTAGCTTACTATGGCAATTATGGAAAGCCAAAAAACGGCTATCATTAGCCCTCCCCGAGGATGATGGTATATTCATGTACCATCATAGAGCATCTTTTCCAAAGAGAGTGCTTCAGAGTCCTTGACGAGATCTTCATTGTTTGGCCCCTCATAATTTTGGTTTGAGTTACACTCATGCTTCATGTAACAATACTTACATGAGACACCTGCCCTTTGACAAATCTTTGGTAGATCCTTTGGTAGAAGGTGACTTAAATAAGGCTTCAAGCGATACCCGTTTATCTTCCTAGAGTGCTCTTTCCCATTCAAGTCCATAAGTTGATAGTAACTTGAATTGAAAGCCTTCTTAACTATGTATGGCCCCTGCCATCTAGTTTCAAATTTGGCATCAAAACAATTATCGAGTCGATTGTCATACCTTAGCACCAGATCTCCTTCCTTGATGCCTTTGTCCTTTAGTTTCTTGTCGAGCTTTTCTTTCGCCTGCGTAGCTTTCCTCTTGTAGCACTCGTATGCTGCTTCTCTTTTCCACTCAAGCTCAGCTAAATTAAGAAGTCGATCCATCCATGCTTCTTGATCATCTTGTGTTTCTTTGCCATGAAGTTGCATTGTTGGAATGTTGATCTCAATTGGTTGTAAAGCCTCTTGACCATAGAACAAGTGAAATGGTGTGAACTCCGTGGCTTCCCTATATGTGGTTCGATACGCCCACAAGGCACCATCCAAGAAGTCATCCCACAACTTTGTCTTGTTTTTCACCATCTTTCTAATGATGCCTGCAATGACACCATTAGATTTTTCTACCAAACCATTTGATTGAGGATAGTAGGGTGTACTATGACAATGTAGAATTTGAAGTTCTTCACAGACTTCTGTGAGCAAGCCCTTTCTAAACCTTGGACCATTATCAGAAACAATCTCCAAAGGTGTGCCAAATCTACAACAAATGTGAGTGTATACAAATTTGCTCACTATCCTCTCATTTACCTTTGCCACACTTTGTGCTTCTACCCATCTCGTCATGTAGTCTATGGCCACCAAGATATACGATTTCCCATTTTTAGTCCTAGGCAATGGACCCATAGCATCAATGCCCCATTTTTCAAATGGACCATTTGCAAGGACTACCTGACATGGACCATGTAACAGACGCTTGTTTCCATTAATCTAACAATTGTGACAGCTTTTACACCAATGTTGAATATCAATGTGCAAGCTTGGCCAAACATATCCAGCAAGAAAAATCTTTTTTGCAGTGAGTTCCTGTGCAAAATAACCACCACACGCTTCCTCATGCAAACCTTTTAGAATGGCTGGGATTTCCTCAATAGTTGGTACTCTTCTGCACACTTGATCCTTCCCTTTTTGATAAAGGGGTCCTTCTAGAAAGAGATACGCGCTTGCCTTTTTCATGAGTCTCCTCTTCTGAGCCTTCGTGAAGTCTTGTGGAAACTCACCCTCCAAAATGTAGCTAATAATGGGAGTCAATGACTCCAATCCCTGGTATCTCGGTTGCTTGACAGTTGCTCCCACCATGATGACCTGCACTTCTTTCTCAACACATGTAACTACTTGTTGTGCAAGTAAATCGGCATCTTCATTCTGTTTCCTAGGAATATGATATAGTTGCACTTCTTCAAATTGATTAAACAATCTACGAATGGCATGAACTTTTGTCCTTAAGCTTTCATTCTTGCATGCCCAAATGCCTAAACTTTGCTTCACAATGAGAAGTGCATCCCCTTTTACCATGAGACGTTGTATACCTTGGCCAATGCATATCTTTAAACCATGAAGTAGTGTGTCGTATTCTGCTTCATTGTTGCTAGTTGAACCTGGTAGATTGACCTTCTCTTTCATGACCACCTCTCCACTTGGGTTGAGCAATACTAGCCCTCCCCCTGCTTTTCCTGTGGCTCATTGAAAAGCTCCATCAAAGAACAAGGTAAAATCATTAGGAATACTTTTAGGTGGTGGCAATGGTAGGTCTTTACTTCAAGCACCTTAATCTCCTTCTCATGTACCCTATAAGTAAGGATCCCTGCCAATTGTGCACGTACACTATCTTCTACTTTGAAAGAGTATTGAAACTCTTGCAACTCCATAATCCACTTTGAGATCCTAGTACTAAGATTCATTTGAGATGACACCCAAGGGAACAAATTTTCTGCAGTGAGAATTACAAAAGATTTTGGTAGCAAGTAGGATCTAAACTTTCTCACCGCAAACATGAGAGAAAGCATCATGAGTTCTGCCTCCGTGTAGCCTCTCTCTAAAGCATTCATGACCCTACTAGCAAAGTTGATGGGTCGCATCCTGGTACTGTGGGGATCTTGTTGTAATAAAACTGCACCAATCGTTTCCTTTCCAACACTAGATCTAACAAAGAATGTGTACTCCCAACAAGGAGGCATGAGTATTGGTAGCTTTGACAAAATGACTTTAATGTTACAAAAGTACTCTTCAAGCTCATAAGACCATGCAAATTCTACTTGTTGTGTCAACTTTTGCAAAGGGTGAAGTAACTCCGAGGCTAAGTGAATGAAGCGTGACATATACTTCACCTTTTGAATGAATGAGATGACCTCTTTGAGATTCTTGGGTGATGGGAGCTCAATAAGAGCCTTTGCCTTTGAAGGATCCACCTCAATGCCTTTATAGGAAACCTTGTGACCAAGCAAGATCACTTCATCCTCACCTATGTGACACTTGTCAGGGTTGAGTTGACCTCCCATGTCATAGAGCTTCTTTAAACCTTCTTCTACCCTTTGTAGATGCAATGATTTTGAGCTATAAATGCAGAAATCATCAATGAACACCCTGATTGACTTTCCAAAGAATGCTTGAAACACCATGTTCATGAAACGTTGGAAAGTTGCAGGAGCATTTGTCAGGCCAAATGGCATAACTCTAAAAGCATAACAACCCCAAGGAGTGATGAAGGTTGTTTTTAACTGATCTTCCAATGCGATACCTATTTGAAAGTAACTTGAGTAGCCATCACACACAGTGTACTTCTCATCACCAGCTACCTCATTTAGTATCTCATCTTGAAATGGGAGGGGAAAGTGATCTCTTTTTGTTGCCTCATTGAGTGGACGGTAATCCACACACACCCTCCACTTGCCATTTTTCTTAGGAGTGACAACAACGGGAGAGACCCACTCTGAATTCTTCACTGGATAAATGAAACCTACTGCTAGAAGCTTTCTTACCTCCTTGAGTAAAGCCTGCTCCTTGATGACTCCTAGCCTTCGTAGCTTCTGAGCCTTAGGTGTGGCCTCTGGCTTCAACTCAATTTTGTGTTGAACAACATCTACTCCATGCACATCACTGTAGTCTTTAGCAAAAAGCCTAGGAAATTTCCTTAGCACACATTTGAACTCCTCTCTTTCGTCCTTTGTAAGTGTTGTAGACAACATACCTTCTAACATTCCTTCATCTTGCACATTTTGGTTCTCTTGGGAACCTACCTCTTCCAAACCTGGGCAAGAGGTCTCTTGGTTGTTTGGATTAAACCTTACCCCCATGACTTCGATGGAAGACTCCTCTTCAGTAATCCTGCCGCTACTTTCTCCTTCTGAAGTGCTATCGGTCTAGCCTTCCTCCATCTCACTTTGAGATGATTTTGTTGGGGTATAAAGCCCAATGTGGTCGCCCAGGTAAGTGGGCGGGCCGCCAGGTATGTACACATGTTCTTTTGTAAAAACCTAATAAGAACTCACTATGCTCTACACATTATAGTAGAGCGAGTTCACCATATCGTCGTGCTCTTCTTCTCGCACTCTCTCTCGCGTCGCACTTCCGCTCGTACTCCTTCAACTGGTATCAGAGCTCAGATCGAGGCTCGGGGCAGCACTGCAAGAGGCTGGAGTTCTCAGATTTTCATTCTGAGGTCATCTCGGCCACCATTCGGCTTCGACAAAGGTCTGCGCAGGCCATTTTCGACTACGTGGTCTTAGCGGGTGCAGATCCGACTCTGCAAATTTGGGGTTTTTCGGCCTACGATTGCAGGTGCTGAGGATATCGACACTCCCAGAGTGTTGATTTGTGGTTGTCTACACATCGAAGGACGGCTCACAGTTCTTGGAGGCGTGTCACATACGACACGGGCGCATCTACACACAGACTGTAGGCAACATCCACTAGTTCATCAGGTAGCTTGTGTTTGCTGCTTGATATTCCAGATTTCATCCTGACATTGCAGGTACTTCCACATGGGATGTATTGTCAGAGATGATGTATGTTTGTTGAGGGTTTGCTGGCTGTGAGTCACGCAGCAAACAACCGCCGCAACGGTTACAGCATACAGTGGGAAATTTGTGGATGTATGACTTCGTGGGAAGTCTATGTACTGTCAGATTTACTGCAGCCTTTGTTGAGGGTCGAGTGAGGTTTTATTGAGCTGGGGGATTCTCGAATGTTGAGATCCTTTCGGTGATACAGGTCTTGGAGCGATCCCTCGAGCACCCTTAGATAGGCAGCTAGGATGTATTGACTATGAGTTAGACAGTTGGGATTGCATCTTTGCTTTACTGCCGTTGAGGCATTGTCACATTCTATGCTTACAGGACAGTGAGAGACAGTACAGGTGCAGGACAGGTTTACCCGCAACTTACAGTGTTAGAGAGACAGTGTTTTTTGAGCTATTTTTGGTCTGTTTTTTGAGTACATCAGAGCCATTTTACAAAGGAGACTCTGCCGAAATTTATGCGAAATCTGAAGCTTTTTTGGTTCATTTGACAGGTTGATATTGGTTCAGAGGTCAGTTTACAGGGGAAACTCTGCCGAATTTTTCCCAGGAAAGTAAACCACTGTGAAGCGTAGCTATGGCTGGATCACAGGACACTGCTCTTTACAATATCAAGAAGTTGGATGGAACCAATTTCCCATTGTGGAAGAAGCAGATTTGGCACATGTTGGTACAAAAGTAGCAGATAAAACCTATAAAGCTCAAAGGGATAAAACCAGAAGATATGGACGAAGATGAATGGAGCGAAATGGATGAATTGGCACTTTCTACCATTATGCTGACTTTGGCAGAAAGCGTTTACTTCAATGTAGCAGACAAGATGTCGGCTTATCAAGCATGGTTAAAGCTGAGTGATCTTTATGAGAAGCAGAGTGCAGCTTCACAGGTATACTGGCTTAAGAAGCTTGTTGATTTGAAGATGAAAGAAGGGACACCTATGTCCAATCATCTGAATGAATTCAACACAATCTACAGTCAGTTGTCAGCTCAAGGTGTCAAGTTTGATGAACCTGTTAGAGCTATGTTCCTGTTGATCACATTGCCGGAAAGTTGGGACACTTTTCGCACAGCTTTGAGTAATTCTGCACCTCCAGATGGTTTGAACATAGCAGGTGTAGAAGGAAGTCTGCTTACTGAAGAAACCAATAGAAAGACAATGGACAAAGGCAAAGGAACAGCCTTAGTTGTCAGGGGAAGGACCAAAGAAAAGTACAAAGGTGGAAAGAGGAATCAGTCTCGTAGCAAGTCCCGCGGTGCTAAAGGCAAGAGTGACATAGAATGCTACCATTGTGGCAAGAAGGGTCACATGAAAAGAGACTGCAGAGAATGGAAAGCAGAAAAAGGCAAAGAGAAAGCTGAAGACCATGGTGAGAAGAACAAGTCCTCAGTGAAGATTCAAGAAATAAATGTGACAAACACTGTTGCAGAGGATGACAGTCTAGTGTCAGGAGACATCTACTTCTTGAAGAATACAATGGACTCAGCTCTTCTTACAGCATCTGATGGAAATGCACTGAGTGACTGGATTATAGACTCGGGGGCATCACTTCATGTGTCTCCAAACAAGGAGTGGTTTACTTCTTATGTGACCACTAAAGATCATGTTCGGCTAAGCAATGGGCAGACATGTGAGATCTTAGGTGTTGGAGATGTTCAATTGAAGTTTCAGAATGGCTCTTCTTTCACGCTGAAGAATGTGAGACATGTTCCCGCAATTACAAAGAGCTTGATCATCACAGGTTTACTTGATGATGCTGGCTACGTCACCACTTTTGGACAGAACATGTGGAAGATATCCAAGGGTTCTATGACAGTAGCACATGGAGTAAAGTCTGGAGGACTTTACATGATTTATGTATCAAATGTCTCTAAAAATGTAATCAATGTAACCGAGCAGCCGAACGTTTCTTTGTGGCATAGCCGGTTAGGACATATGTCCAAGAAGGGAATGGAAATCTTGTCTCGTTCTGGTTATTTGCCTGGCTTTTCATTTAATGATTTTGAATTCTGTGAACATTGTCTGTATGGTAAGCAAACACAGCAGCCACATAAGCATAGAAGCAGTAGAAGAGATACACAGTTGGCACTTGTTCATAGTGATTTGTGTGGACCTATGCCTAACCTATCTCTAGGGGGAGCTTCTTACTTTATGACATTTATAGATGATTACTCGAGGAAAGTATGGGTTTACTTTCTCAAGCACAAGGATGAAGCGTTTAGTTTTTTCAAAACGTTTGTGACACTTGTGGAGAATCAGAGTGGCAAGAAGCTTAAATGCTTACGCACTGACAATGGTGGAGAGTATGTTTCAAAGGCCTTTCAGGACTTTTGTGAGTCAAAAGGTATAAAACGTGAACTTACTGCTCCTTACAATCCTCCTCAAAATGGTGTTGCTGAGAGGATGAATAGGACCTACAAGAGAAGGTCAGAAGTATGTTGTCTAATGCACAGCTGCCAAATGGGTTTTGGGCTGAAGCTGTATCAACAGCTGTTCATCTTGTAAATAGATCTCCTAGCAAGGTTTTGCAGAAGGATTCAGTGCCAGAGATGGTATGGTCAGGCAAGGTGCCCTCATACAAGCATCTCAGAGTCTTTGGTTGTGAGGCATATACTCACGTTCCAAAAGAATTTAGGAACAAAGTTGAGCCAAAGAGTAGAAAGTGCATCTTTCTAGGCTATGGTAATTCTGGTGAGATGGGGTACAGACTTTGGGATCCCGAATCCAGAAAGGTTGTCCGTAGCAATGATGTTCACTTTAATGAATCCAAATATCATTCTAAACCACAGAGGGTTGAGGAGATTAGAAGAGTTGTCTTCCAAGAAGATGGACCTGCACGTGCAAGACAAAATGTCAGGGCTCAAGAGGGGCAAGGACAGGATACAGTGGAACCACAGGTTGTGGCTGAGCCTGAGCCACCTATTGTGCGTAGATCTGGACGTGTCACGCGACCTCCTGATAGGTTTGTTCCGTCTATGAACTATGTCATGTTGACTGATTGCAATGAGCCTTCATGTTACAAGGAAGCAGTGCAAATGAAGGACTCCGGGAATTGTCAATTGGCCATGCAGTCAGAGATGACAGCTCTGCATAAAAACAAGACATGGAAGCTAGTTAAATTACTACAGGGCAAAAAGGCTCTACCTTGTAAATGGGTTTACACGTATAAGATCACCGCTCATGATAGTCAGCCAAAGTACAAAGCAAGGCTTGTTGCCAAGGGCTTTAAGCAAGAACAAGGCATTGACTTTGATGAAGTCTTCTCTCCGGTGGTCAAGATGACTACATTGAGATGCTTTCTTGCATTGGTTGCCATATTAGATTTGGTGTTGCACCAAATGGATGTCAAGACAGCGTTCTTGCATGGTGATTTAGATGTGGAAATTTACATACAACAACCAGAAGGGTTTGTTGAGAAAGGCAAGGAAGATTGGGTATGCCAGTTGTTAAAGAGTCTTTATGGCTTAAAACATTCACCGAGGGCATGGTACCATAAATTCCACAAGTTTATGCTTTCTCAAGGCTACAAACGTAGTGAGTTCGATCATTGTCTATATACAAAGAAGGCTAAGGATGGTAGTTGGCTGATCCTTATTTTGTATGTGGATGACATGTTGATTGCTGGCAAGCACTTGGAAGAAATTTCAGCTTTGAAGTCAAAGATGGCAAAATCGTTTGACATGAAAGACATGGGTGAGGCAAGTCATATACTTGGTATGCGCATTGAGAGAGACAGATCAAAGAAGTTGATTTGGTTATCTCAAACAGAGTATATTGACAAGGTTTTGCAACGTTTCAATATGGAGAAGGGAAAGGCACTGAGTGTTCCATTGCCACCATATCTGAAACTTAGCAAACAAGATTGTCCTATGTCTGAGGAAGAACAGGCTGAAATGGATAAGATTCCATATGCGTCTGCAGTGGGTAGTTTGATGTATGCAATGATTGCTAGTTGCCCAGACATTGCATTTGCAGTGGGAGTAGTAAGTCGATACATGTCAAACCCAAGCAAGAAACATTGGGAGGCAGTGAAAGGAATATTGAGATACCTGAAAGCTACAAAGAGTATGCGTATATGCTATGGGAGTCAGGAGCTAGGTGTAAAGGGTTTTAGAGACTCAGATTATGCAGGTGACTTAGACAACCGAAGGTCTACGTCAGGGTATGTCTTTACATTGGCTGGTGGAGTAGTATCATGGCGCTCTAGATTACAAGATGTGTTACTCAGTCTACTACGGAGGCTGAATATGTTGCAGCATCAGAGGCATGCAAAGAATCAATTTGGCTTAATCGACTAGTAACAGATTTGGGAATCAAAGAAGAGATGCCTGTGTTATATTGTGATAGTCAAAGTGTTATACAATTGGCTCGCAATCCAGTTTATCACTCAAAGACAAAGCATGTGGATGTGAAGTATCATTTCATCACGGAAATGCTCGAGGATAAGCAACTTCAGCTTGTCAAAGCTCACACCACAGAAAATCCTGCTGATCTACTTACAAAAGGACTTCCCTCAGAGAGCTTTGCGCATTTTCGCAAGCAGTTAGGTGTAGGGTAGTACATCACTTCTCTACATCTCTTGTATATTAGCTTGTATAGTAGCTTCTCTCACACTTAAAGTACCACATTGGACTTTAAGTGGGAGGTTGTTGGGGTATAAAGCCCAATGTGGTTGCCCAGGTAAGTGGGCGGGCCGCCAGGTATGTACACATGTTCTTTTGTAAAAACCTAATAAGAACTCACTATGCTCTACACATTACAGTAGAGCGAGTTCACCATATCGTCGTGCTCTTCTTCTCGCACTCTCTCTCGCGTCTCACTTCCGCTCGTACTCCTTCATATTCTTCATGGAGCTCCTCTTGGCGTTGATCCTTCATGTCAAAGACAACCTTCTTATGATTGTCATTCCTGCAAATTAGCTTTCCACTCTCCCAATCCTGCAAAGCTCGCATTTTCATTAGCCATGGTCTCCCTAGGATAAATGGATAACCATTTCCTTTCGTAGACATAACATAAAAATCCACTGCCTTCTTAACACTAGGTTGGTAATGGGACACTTTTATGTCCTGTTAAGTGACCATTTTCCTTGAATTATGTCAAGAGTTTCAAAATGGATTTTGAGGTGCTATCTATCTATAAAGTTGTCTCGTGAGCTGAAAAGAACTCGACATTTTTTTGGAATATCAATTCCATCTTTAACCTTGTCCTTGCACAACATTTCACAACCTAAACTGTGTGAAAAAAGAGGTCCTGTTTTTGGCTTTTTTCGACTTTTTGCAACTATACCACTCTAGAATTCATGTTTGTGAGTTCTATAATGCTAGAGAACTATCTTTAGTAGTCCTCAACATGTCCTGATGCTTCTAGGGAGAAATAAATGTTAAAGTTGTAAGTTATGACCAAATTACAAAAATTATCAAGTCCTGTTTTTTAGCCAATTTTAGCTCTTCTATGATTTTTTTGGTGGATTTCATGATATCCAAATGCAGTTTTGATTTTCTATGTCACATATTGTAACATAAAGTTAATATTCCTTAAGTTTTGGGGCACCTAATACCCTATTTTGCATAATAGACGACGATGGTTGATTTTTTCAATTATAGAAGAAAACGAAACATTCTAGTATATCAAGTATAGCTTTTTCAATATTGTTAGTTTCTTGTGACAACTACATGCATTTTGTAGGTAGTAACCATATCTAGTCATAAGGATCAAATTTGGCTAGGTATTGAATAGTTTCTATGGGATTCTACAACTCATAATGTTGAACCCAGTTTTTTCATGTTTGCTGAATTTAGCACTTCATCTTTGTCCCCAAGATTCCCCTTGGTACGAGATGTATTATTCTTTGGACATGCTCCATGGCTCCTTATGAACCTAAAGGACAATAGGGAACTAAGAAAACATGCATATATTATTTGTATTGAGCGTGGCTATAGAAACTTTGATGATAGGTTTGCAGAATGGTAAAAATTCAACTTTTTTGTACCTATTTCTTTTGGCAAAACAAAAAATAGTGAGTGAGAAGCAATCATATCTTCTGATCACCAACCCATTGAAGTTAACTAGGGAATTTATCTCAAGTCCTACAAAAATCCCTAATCTTATTTTTATGCAACAAAATGTAAGAAATGACTGTTTTGATGAAAATGTATTGGTCCATCAACTTTGGAGGCTTGGCGTGACCAAAAGATGAGAAATTTTACATGTTTCTTATTTTTTCCATGTATAGTAGGCCTTGAACTATAACCTCATGAAAGGATTTTACAAAATGAGTGGATCTACTATGGTTTTGGAGGTTTTTTTCAAAACCCTGAATGGACACTTTTATGTCGTGTTAGGTTACCAACCTAGTGTTAATGCCAAAGGCCTCTACAAAAACATTTTTACAAATGCCTACACACCTAGCTTTGCTATCGTTTGCCATCTTGACTTTAATTTCAGGTGTCTCATGGATGTGCATGCCTAGTTTCTGCATGAGTCCCTCTGTCATGATGCAAATTTGTGCACCCCCATCCACTAGACCTTTCCTAACCAATATTCCTTTGATGTAACAATCTAGCACAAGTGTAATATCCTCATTCATTTCAGCATGTGCAATTTTTACAACAGGCACACTCTCTTTTACCTTTCTCCTAGTGCTAACTGCCTTCGTTAAATCCCTCCTAACTTGTGGGCATAATGCAAGAAACTGAGGCCATGAGATATCAAGACCCTTACCTCTCATGTCTTCCAATAGGTTGTATGGAGCCATACCATGTCCAAGAGGGAAGTCTTGGAAATTGATACGACGTCGAGTTCTCTTAGCTTCCTTGGTCTCCTTTGCCTTCTTGCCTCGTCCATGGTCACTCTGTGATGTGACACCTTCTTTTTCTTTACCTTTTCCTCGGCCACTCTTAATGCCATTTGCTTCCATGTCAACCTCATTTGATTTTGTCACCTCTACCACATGCACATTTGGGTCTGGCAAAGGTGGAACTCCTTCCACTCCTTGTGGAGGTGGTCTTGCTCCATTTGGCCTTTGTAGAAGCCGTGGTTGCTGACTAGTTCCTTCTCCTGCATTCATCACTGGGTTATTCCAGTTAGGTCTCCCTGGCTCCCCACGTGGCCAAGGACAATTATACATCCCATGTCCAGACTCACCGCAATTCCAACATTGCAAGACTCTCCTAGGTCGTGAATCTCGCTCTTCAGACTTCTTTGCTTGTCCCTTGGACCTACAGCTTGTGCAAGGTGAATTGACAAGCTGCTTAAAGATTCATTTAACTTCTCAATCACTTCCACCGTTACCTCAGGAAGCTCCCTAGATGTTGATGCTTGTGACTTACCTTTGGGTCTAAGACCTTCTATTGGAACCTCCCCCCTTAAGCACTTGAGTTTCCTATATTTCTCAGCAGCCCTAGTTTCAGCTGCTTCAAAGGTAGCAGGTGCACCGGCCTCAACTTTTATCTTAAGGTTAGAAAAGAGTCCGGCTATGAACCTCTCCTTCTTTAGGAACTCTGCACCATCACCAGGGTTAGCAACATTTCTCACCCATACAGCCCAAAGATGTAGAAACTCTTGCTTGTACAAGTAGTAGTCATCTAAGTATTTTTGCTTATGAGAAACAATGTCTTGCCATAGTTTTTGAGTGTTTTGGGGATCAAAGAAGTATCTCTTGAAATGATTCACAACTTCCATGTAATTCCCTTTAACTTCCTCAGGCAAAGAGTCAAACCAAGTGCTAGCATCTTTCCTAAGGACCACCTCAAACATCTCTACACGTTCTTGATCAGTTACTATCCTCTCGATACGACAAGACATCTTGAAATTTGCTAAAAATAATTCTGCATCCTCTCCAGGCTCTCCAAAGAAAAGAGGATATCCGGACATTTGGCGTTGGGCCTCCATTGAATCGGTTTCAAAGTGACAACACGTTTTTGTTTTTCTTTATTAAAAAATTTACACAATAATGTTTTCTAAATTTCAATCTATTCTACAACAAAATAAAAATATTCACATCAAATGACCTATGATAATCAATAAGAGGCAGGATGACAGGGTTTGGTGATGCGAGAATTTCTCCTACTCTTTGGGCACCAAACATGAACACCATACGTTGTTGAAAATGGATTTTTCTACTAATTGCAATGTTTATTCTAATGTGTGGAGTGAAATGAAAGGGGGGAACCTCTATTCTTGGGCCATTATCCATGGTCTATGCATGACCTAATTCTTAAAACAAAACAGAAATATAGACGTCCAAACTAAGGTCGTACCTAATGAGAGGCAAAATAAAAGGATTTACTGATGCGTTTATCTCTGCCAACCTAAGAGGACCTAAAATTCTACGAATTACACGTTGAAATTGCAACTTAGTACTAACAATTATGTGTACCTTTTGCCTTGCAATGGGAATGAAGGGATCATACAAATTCTCGTGATTCATGCAAGCTACTTGATTATGCTAAAGGTTGAGCCTTCACAAAAATACACAAGCCGTCCTCATTGGGGGCACCAATTTGAGGCGGTCCGGGGCGGGCAACAAGAAGAGCGGCCTCTAAACACCCTTCGTGGCTCCCGTGCTGCTCAATTGGGGCTGGGGCAAGCACAATTAGAGACAACAACAACCCACAGCCAGAAACCAAACAAGAAAAGGGCCACCACCTAGTTGTAGATGCGAACTAGGACGCACGTGATATCTCCTTGTACTCAAACGCACAAAGAGAGGGGAATGCAAGATAGCCACACACACCAAACACAAACATTCACCATGCCAAAGAGAGGTAAAGTGCACAAATCAACTTGAGCAACTCAGTCTTAGCCTTAAAGACTAGATGCACACAAAGCTTGATGAGAAATAGAGAGACAACACAAAACTTGACCTTGTTGCCAATACACAAATTGTCTTAGGGTCACGGGAGCCCTCTCACCGAGCACCCTCTTACAATTGAAAGTTTTGGCAAACAATTCAACAAGCCCTCAAACCACCAAGCATGAAATGGCACAACAAACTTCAAGCACAATATACCTTCAACCACCTGATGACCCAACTTATCAAGTCAATTTGGAGAGAAGAGTCGTAGTTGCAGCATACAATTCCACCCAAAACTATGAATCTTATTTATGGACAAGAGTAGGCTACAAGTATGATTGCAGAGTATAGTATCACTCCACTCCTCTAGATGGCATAACTAACTTCAAGCTTCTCCATGCACCTATGTGTAGTGATGGAATAGAGCACTCACTAAGCACACACTCTACACAACTAGGCTTGAAGAGTGGTGTGTTATGTGTTGAGAATGGTGTGGTGTAGTGTGATCATGTGATGTTTTACGAGGGAGAGAAGGGCTCTATTTATAGGTTTTAGAAGCCCCGATTAGGATTAGGCCTAATCAAGTTTATTTGAAGGAATAAAAGATTATGCATATTTTTATTTTTTTTATGAGGGTGGATCTCTCTTGTCCTTTGAGTCACATGGATGTGGGCTCAAGGGAAGAGAATTATTGAGGATGAAAGGAGAGAGGATTGAGTGAATAATTGGGGAGTGCCTACTCTAGTAGAGGGTGCATTTTACAATAAGGTTAGTGGTTAGTAGTTAGTAATTATCACTAAAAAATATTTACAAAATCATTCACCAAATGGTGAGATATATGATGAGAAAAGTTAGAGAAGGGATGAGCTTGTAAAGAGAGGTTGAAGCTTTGGAGAAGTTGACATTCACCTCTTTACAGCACCGGAAGAAGAAGCAGTCAGCATGGCGAAGCAGCGCGTGTCGATGAAGCTATGTTATTTCAAACCTTGGAAAATTGATGATAAAAGCCTTCATTTGCAGAGGTTATCCTTGGATTTTTGCTGATTTTTTGAAGTTCTTTACAAAGCTGAAGAGAGTATGGTAATATGGACATATATGTAGAGAGAAAGGGGGACACATAGGGTGTAGAAATGGAGGATGAAGGCTATGGAGGTGTGAGAGATGTGGCAATGGTGAAGAGGGTGAATTAGGACATGGAAGTTGCAGGTTTGGGAGTGGGAAGGAGAGGGAGGAGTGTGTGTGAAAGAGGAAAATGATAAAGTGGAAGAGGGAGTGTGGCTGCATAGCATGGGCAAACTAGGGTCCACCAATAAAATCATAGCTCATAGCTCGTAGCTCAAAAAAATATGAAAATATTTGAGGTGAAAGTTCAGCTCACGAGCTACAACTTTTATTTGTATCACCTTTTCAAATTCGGGGAGCATGTGATCTTTAAAAATTCATCAAAACCGACTATTTTTTCCACTACACAAGGTCCTTGTGAGGTCCTTCTTTGGATGATTCTTTTGAATACCTCCAAGAGTGAGCTCCCCATGGTGCATGCATGCATGCATGCCACATACCCTTGACCTTATTTGGTAGGTCTATAATTGAAGATATTGTTGAGATCATGATATAAGTGAATAGTACAACTAAGAAAATCAAATATTGAGGGGTCTAAAAAAATATGTACATGTCAAATATAAGTAATATAGGTAGAAAAAATATAAAGGGGTCAAAATAAATCTCTCTCATTATAAGTCTACCATAAAAAGATGAATATTTTTGGTGTTCTAATTTATGAGAGTAAAAGAGAATAGATGTAGGAAGGAAAAATCACAATAGTGAAAAAATATACACATAAATAAAACTAGTTTTTTTGGATTTTTGTTGGGATGGAGTTACACCAAAAATAAGAGAAGCTTGCATGAAATTATTTTTATAAAGAGTATGCAAAATGGTAAGAAAATATGGTAATGGTGAGTCAATGTACATAGCATAAATAACACACCATAGGTAGAAATATTTAAATAAATATCAAAATAATTATGAAAAATCCTTTTATTTAGGCCCTATATACAATGAAATATTTACACACAAATGGGCCATAATATTATTTATTTTATTTTTTTGGTTCAACTAGCCCAGTGACTAGTTAGCTGAGGGTTTTTAAGAAAATATGAAGAAAGTCCCTAACTCACACACACCTATGTACAGTAAAATGGTAGGGATAACCAAAATGTTTGAGTGATTTGATAGGGTGAGGTAGCTTACTATGGCAATTATGGAAAGCCGAAAAACGGCTATCACTAGCATGCGGCACAAGTATTCAAGGGTGCAAAAAAAATTGTAGCAAGGATGTGCAAAATCTTTGAGATTCTTAAGGCGAGGTTTAGCCTGGAAACAAAAGACATCATTGTGTGTGTGTGTGTGTGTGTGTGTGTGTGTGTGTGTGTGTGTGTGTGTGTGTGTGTGTGTGGGGCTTCTTTTTTACTTCTTAGTGTCTTTCCCACTTAAAGTGAGCATTGCACTTCAAGGAAGCTTTCACACACATTGTAAAACCAAAAAGTGATTTCTATATTATCACGATCACACACTTAGTCTTGAAATCAATATGTAGAGGTGATAATCAAAAGCGCATCAAATTGTATGTAAAAAATATTATAAGAATTTCATTGTCAAGGGGAAGAATTAAAGCATCAACAACGACGTGCATTGTTGTGGCAAAGACCATGCAGCAAAGGAAGATGAAGAAGAAAGAAACATATTTTGAATATTAGTCCATCAATGTATATAGCACAGTTGCATCAAATTAAATGTATTAAAATGTATTTCTAATGGCTTCAAAAAAATTAAAAGGTATTCCTAATTCAAAGATTCCCTCAACAACAACAAAAACAATGCGCTAGCTAGTTTATAGCATCCAACAACGGGCACAATGATGAAGCACGTAGATTTGCAACAATAATGTTGGACGTGAGAAGGACGGATACAACATTGTGTGTGTGTGTGTGTGTGTGTGTGTGTGTGTGTGTGTGTGAGAGAGAGAGAGAGAGAGAGAGGACATTTCAAAGACAAGAAAACACTAAAGAACAAATGAAAGAGAAGAGAAGTAGACCACCTCTTTATATGGGCACAAAAGGTCTTTTGACTTATTTCTGAGATTGGGGAGACCTAATCGCATCAGTATTGGTAGATTAGTGAGAGCAAAAAGTCATCACTCCATACATCGTTAGTAATGTCTCTATAGATAATCACCCTCTTTCCATCACGTTGCAAGGGATAAATATGTGCATCATCAAATAGAGAGCTTTTCCTCCCATTTTCCCACTTGTTATACTTATTGTTCATAGAGATGCATCCCGGTTAGAAATCTACAAATCAAAGCTTGCATCCCATAGGGAAACTTTTTCCACGGGATCCAAGCATTTCCTAGTTGCAATTGTCCATACAATAAGTTGACTTGTAGGTCTTTCAAACACAATATTTGTTGGAGTTGTGATGTGGTCCATATTATTTCTGCAAAAACACATCTACACAAATTGTTTCTTCTCAACTTGTGATGTAATTTCTACCATCCCTTGAAAGCATGGAGCAAGCACACCCACCTTGGGGAGTGCACCCTTAAGAAACTATTCATATAATAGGCATTCAAAGATTTTTTTAAAAACCCTGTTACCTACATGCTTAAGGTAATAAAATGACTCCTTTTTTTTCAAAACTTATAGGTTTTTCTCTAAAATCAATTTAAAAACCCCTTTTGTTTAGAATTTTGGTAATTAAAAAACCCATTCATTTGAACTCACGTGGTAATTTACATGTCTAAAAGGTGAACCCCCGAGACACTCACTAACCTTGATCTGCCCTCTTGGCTAATTAGCTTATTACATTTTTTTCTCTTGTCATGTAGGTAGCCTTGACATCTTACTTCACTTCCAGGATAAGTCCTACGCATTGCCCACCTACTAGGATGAATGTTAATTTCAATTATCTCACAATTTGAAACATGTTTATGCTCTTCTTATTGTTTCCTAGTTCATTGGGGTGCACATATTGTGTGACATACCCATGTTCTAGGTGGTGGGAATCATCTTCCTTAATAGGTGTTTCAAGTGGTGTCCAAGTTCTTTCTCCTTATTCTCCGTGCATCACCAACAGTGGATACTCTCCTTTTGGTTATATTCAACTCCACCACCTTCTCATTGGCTAGATCAATAACATTGCTTGCTGCTAGTGGAACCTTTGACATTAAATCTCTCCTATCTTTCATTTTTTGCAGTCTTGAACCACACCCTTTGTGTTCACCTTTGAGACATGAGTCGTACCTTGATTGTTGCAAGAGAGTAGAGGCTAGATCTCCTTTACAAACAATAAACAAGGAGATATATTTAGCAAACCATCGTTTGAGGCTAACTAGCTACCATGGATCGACTCTACCAAGTTTGTCATTTGAACCATATGCCTATCATCACTCTCCATTGCCTTGTTTGTACATAGATAAGGAAATTAATTAGGCATAGTACATACATATAGCAAACAATGAAAAATATAAAAAAAGGACCTGCATCATATATTCTCCCGAATGTGTAACTCTTGCATGCCACCATATAAACCATGTTTCAAGAATAGAGATCTCTATCTTGCTCGCATGGTCGTTTCTTGGGTATTTCAAGATCTACCTTAGCTGCTTCTTCAGATTAAGCTTCCTTCGTTTGTCTACACCTATACTTAAAATCCTCTTGGCTATGAGGAGATATACAACTTTTTGTATGTTCTGTGTGTTTGTGTGTGTGTGACTACATGAGTCAAACAAACTGTCGACTTCCTTGTGAACTTTTGTTGTGCATAGGCTGCTAATGGGTGCTATCTGATCCGTTTTTCATAGTTGATATTTGGTATTGGTCATTGATATGGCTAGCACTCGAGCAAGGGAGGTCCATGATGCATGTACAAGATCTAAAAGGTTTCCTCCTTCTCGTACTCCAAAAAGGGCCGTACAATTCTCGAGCTCTTCGACAAAGCTCTCCAAAAAAAATTGCCCTTGCAAACCAATTTTCTCTCTCAAAGCTCCAACTCCCCAAGCAAGTCCACATACAATATTTTACAATGTTGGCAACAAGCTAGGAGTGGAACCACTGAGGAGGAATGGAGGGGGATTGTCGCGAGTTTAGGAGAGTGGGAGACAGTGTTTCAAAACACTAGCTTATGCAAGGGCGGGGAATGGAGTGTCACCAGTGTCGCAAAATGACTCTACAATAGGACTTCAAAATGCAAGTTTGGGAGAGGGTGGACCTTGTGGTGCCAAAACATGACTCTTTAGCAGGCATTTCAGAATGCTTACTGTGATGCCAAATTGGACCACAGTTACACAGTAGGGGGGAAGGTAGCAACACAAATGGCTGCATTTAAAATGCAAGGAGGGATTTAGGGAGAAAAAAATGCAACCAAAAAATAGTATATATTGAAATGCTACCAAAAATGCCAACCTTTTTAGAGAGTTATTCATTGATGGCGGCCAGCTTCTCCACGAGCTTCACTTCTTTGTGCAAATTTTCTCCTACAATCAAGGAGTAGGAGGCTTTGATATCATGTCAAAGTCAATGATGAAAAGGCATAGAGAAAGAAGGTGAATACAGGAGAGAGAGAGAGAGAGAGAGAGAGAGAGAGAGAGAGAGAGAGAGACTTCTAAACCAACCAACCTTGGCAGCGGATTGATGATAATACAATGGGGGAAACGTGGTGCTTATATGGTGACCTTAGCAAATTTCCCTACCTAGGCTTTGACAATTGGTAAAATAAATACCTTAAGCCAAAATAAATATTGGTATCACATTGGGCTATTCACTTGAGATGCCATAACTTTAACACAAGCATGCCTCTACTTTATATGAGGTTAGAGTAAAATCACACATAATCTACTACATCAAACATTATCTCTCTTCCTCTCCCTCTCTCATGCAATACTCTCTCTCTCTCTCTCTCTCTCTCTCTCTCTCTCTCTCTCTCTCTCTCTCTCTCTCTCTCTCTCTCTCTCTCTCTCTCTCTCTCTCTCTCTCTCCATCCATTGTTATTAAATATTCTTTTAAAACCCACTTTGGCATGTCACGATTTATGGTTTATGGGTCACATAGAGTGGGAAAGCAAGGAGTTCCTTGCTTGGGATAATCGTCAATCATATGCACCATGTCGGATGAGACCAAGTGAAAGATTATCCGTGATGTTAGTTGGATTTATTTAAGAGATACAAAAAAATTTGTATGTGAAGATTTCACACTATTATGTACTATCATGTAGCAAAATGTTTGTCACAATGCATATGAGGATAGGAATAAGAAAAACGAAGACATGTATCATGAAGAAAACATGCCCAAGGAGGAGACAAGTCCCTCGAGAAAATAGGAACATGTGACTTATGAGACTGAGTTACAATTGAAAGTATTTTTTTGGAATTGCAATGGATACCCATGAAATGCAAGGATTAGCATAGATGAACCAACTAGCAAAGTAGATGTTGTATTTCTTGTTGAAACTCTGGAGCATGATGCACAAAGGATTAAGGACTTGCGGAACACAATATACATTCATTGATGTGGTCAAAGAATCTCAAGCAACAATGAGGGCAAGGAGGGGTAGCATGTATGATTTAGAATGGGTTAGAAGATTTTTTATCAATTGTAGAAGAAGCACAAACATTATGTATGGATGAAAATTATGACACCAAAAAGAGAATATATTTTTGTAGCTGGTTGCTACATTCCTTGTCATGATTCCCCCTTTTATGATTGCATGATTGCATGAATAGATATCAGCCATTTGTTGACTTAGAGGAGGACATTAAATGCAATGATAATGTTATTGTCTTTAGAGAAAAACCTTACAACATGATACCATACATTTCAAGGGAGTTGGAGGAAGTTCACTTGTATGATCATACTTCAATGGATGAAAAAGAGCGGGATGACTAAGGAAAACTACTTTTATATATGCATAATAGTACGACTATTCTCACTATCAATAGTAAACATTTATAGAGTAGAACCAATGCATTTACATGTAGGAAACAAGAGGTTTATACTTGGTCAATGGACCCTAGAATCAGACCACCATACCTTATGCATTGACCTTACATGTAGAGAAACACCTAATCATAAAAATCTCAGTCAAAGTGAAGAAAAGTTATCTCAAATGGACACCAATGTATATTGAAATGGTTAAGCAAAAGTTACAAATGACATAGCTCTAATATGAAGAAATTAAATGGGAAGATTTCAAGAAAGAATGCTTTGGCATAAAGCATGTCCATGGTATCAACAAAGGTAGATCATCACGCAAAAGGTGGTTTGATAAAGAGTGTCAAGATACTCATAGTCCTTGATAAAGCTAGATGCAATTATGGATAAAGACAGCTATCATTCATTTGCGTACATACAAGGCTTTGATTCAAAAGAAGAGAAGAACATGGAAAGTATAGCGTCAATCTTTTCAAGTCTAAGAAAACGCATGTGCAAGTGGAAGGTTTGAAGAAACTTGAAGGGCAAGCCGGCTGAGAGTTTTGGTAACTTAATTCTTATGGATATGTACACACATTGTAGGCAACTATATGAGCAACCAAATTCTAAAAAGATTTCATTTTATGGTTCACTACCATGTATGGCCTTTTTTAGTATTGAGGATGTGTGTGGTGGGCTTGAAAAGTTGGCAACTCACGAAGCTAAAGATTATCAAGGTATCAAGCCAAAAATGATTAAATGGACAAGAGATTTATCACATTATTGGATGTGTGCTAAGGAGAGATGATGTAAACGCTTGCCCGCATCCCGCTTTACCAACGATGCCAAAATTTATATTCTTCGTACAGGTTTGGCAATGCTTAACCTACAATCTATTTATGGATGGTCTGACATGAGTGTTACATATATTTTTAGGTAAGCATATATTTATTATACTAATTTACTTAAAAATCCAAAGTTCTTGTTTAGATGGTTTTGACAGATTGCTCAACGAGCAGATTTTTCCAGAAGGCAATCACATGCCCCCTACCCGACCTGCTACCAAACAACTACTTGAAAACTTGGGGATGGATTATAATAAAATCCATGCATTTCCTAATGATTGTGTCCAAACCAAATATAGCTGCTTCGACCTCTCATACCAACGTTCCAATCACATCTAATGGTGGTGTGACACCTTCGATGACCATCCCAGTTACATCGACAGGGCGAGGTACACCAAAGACTGCGCTCTCTTGTTCTTCTTCAAGCCGACGTAGGTCTCATCGTTCAGGTAGTGGTGGTGGTTGTTGTGGTCGTGGTGCTACCAATGCATCCACACCACTGAGAGAGCATTTACCTATCTCTTTAGTAGGTACTATATCGCTTAGCACACCATGTATGCCTTAGGGATCACATGAGTTTGATCCTAGCAAGGTGTACACAAGACCAGGGATGCGGCACCAAATATGGATAGACACAGAGAGACCATGCAGTGGAGGGTTTGTCAGCTTTTGACGGTGCAGTTTAGGCACTCTATGATGGAGCATTTGGATGCTCAGTGTCAAGAGAGAAAGAATTACATCATAGATGTCATTTACAGAGAGTACATGCCAATAGTAGATGGATAAGATCTAGTCTCTAATGACTGGATCTTGGGTGTGGCTATTGCGACGATGTCAGATTGTTGATCAGAGATGCGAGATAGATACAAAAATGATGAGAAAAATCCGGCATGGCAGGACGTAGAGGAGTGGGCAAGGATCGCGCGAGAGGTGCGGGAGCATCTAAACAAGTTTCAGCAACAGCAAGATGCAGCCAGAGCACGCCTAGATTTTGATCGGTACTCTTCCCATCATACTTGGTAGTTACTTTGCCAAGAAGGGAGAGTCTATATGGTGTGTGTCTTGTTTTCCTCTTTGCTGATTAATTGTGAATTTGTTTGACTATGCCTTGCAGGAGAAGAAATTTTCCTTTGACTAGGCACAATTTGTCCCGTCTTGTCATCCTCTAAAGCTAAATCAACTTCAATAGCCTCCTTCAATGTATTACATTTTTCTATTTTCATCAAAGGGCGTATAGTTTCTTTTAGCCACAAACCAAACTTCTACACTTGCAAAAAGACAAATATGTGCTCAACAACTTTAAATACTACCTCTTTATATTTATCTTCATATTCTTGGACAATTAAACATTTCTATGACATGAAAAACCATGCGCCCAAAGCTCCATTGCCCTCATCTGCAGGCACAAAGTTATTGCTATCCATAGCTTTAAAATCTTACGAAGCAATTGGCACAAGATTCTTTTCTTCAATTTTAAGCCACCACATGTGTGCTACATCCAACAAATTGTATGTGGTGTGCTATATTTTTTCCGCACATGATGTATATCACTCCAAAAAACATATTAATTTCATTTTGAGATCCATTGCTCTGCAAAACAATTATGTAGGGATCCATATACATTGGGGTTTTAGGTCTTTCATTTTCCATCTTGCCCCTTGGCTGGCATCTTACTAGATCTTGCCTCCCCATCATGATTACACTCGACCATAGGTATATATCTCGTACCTTGCATGAACACTTGCCAATTGATTGAGGCAGTTAAACACCGAGCAACAAAAACCGAGCGGTTAAAAAACACAAGCATCAAAAAACGAGCAACCTAAAATCCCATGGAATGCGTCCACCAAGAATCTGTGAGTGATCTATAGTAGAGAGAGAACCGTAGGATGATCAATGATCTACAAAGTGGATGCCACCTATGAGAACTTCATGTTTGCTATATGGGGTGCTAGTTTCTAGAGAGAGAGAGAGAGAGAGAGAGAGAGAGAGAGAGAGAGAGAGAGGTAGGGAGGGGCAAGATTGAGACATTCATGACCCATACGGTGGATTGATTAATGTTATGTGAAAGAGAGAGAGAGAGAGAGAGAGAGAGAGAGGGAGGGAGGGCGGGGGGGATTGAGACATTCATGACCCATACGGTGGGTTGTCTAATGATCCATGAGAGAGAGAGAGAGAGAGAGAGAGAGAGGTGGGGGAGGGAGAGCGGGGAATTGAGACATTCATGACCCATACAATGGATTGTCTAATGATCCATATGAGAGAGAGAGAGAGAGAGAGAGAGAGAGAGAGAGAGATCTTTACATAGTACCCATGGGAGAATGCAACCATCCAACCAACCAAGAGCTTTACAATTTTCACACTCTCTTTTTAACATAAACTTCAAAGCTCTAAAGTTGAAACCTTTCTAGTAGATATATTCTTAAAGTCAAAATGGGTTTCTTACAAAACGTGTAAGTACTCACAATAATGTTCTAAAACCATTAGAGAGTCATTTCAATCAAACATTAAGAAGAAAGGAATGAATGAAACCACAATTCAACAAAAAGCAATGAGATTGTAAATGGTATCTCACATGAAATTTAAAATAATCATGAGTACAATCAATGATATTGAAGAATCATCATTTTATGACTTTGTCCATTCAAGGCAGTAGCAAAATCCACAAATAATTCATTCACCTGAGAGCAAATTTGCATTGTAGATAGCTAGAGCCAAAAAATCAGCCTTGGAGGTCATTTAACAACAGTTACAAAAAAGTCATTCACTCTCCGAACAAAGATTATCAATATACACACTAAATGGTAGAGGTCTTTGTTTTGGCCGTCGATCGTAAGCACTATTTGTCGCATAGCAAGGAAGAGCACTACACAAACAATGCCAAAAGAAACAAAACACTTCAACCCTTCAATGGAGTGGAATGTATGAAATATTCCACACAAAATCATATACTAAATAACCCAGGTCACCAATGTTTCCAAGATCACAAAAAAGACTAAAATACTATGCTCACTAGTCATATGGGTTGCTAACAATGTGCGATATTTTGAAGGCCTTCTTACTAGTAGTATAAAACATTAGAGGATGAGTATCCAAACGGCAAACCAAAAAGAGGACATGTGATCTAAGCTGCAAGAAAATGAAAACAATCAAATCATCATGTCTACATACTCACACAAACCTCTAAACTAATCATAAAGAGTTATCAAATGAGTACTCAAGGTTATATTTTCTCCTCCTTCAATATATTTTCTCCTCCTTCATTGACAAGACCATATGCTAGCTTGTCAAGGACAAAAACACGACGTGCAATATCAAGACCTTGGATTTGAACATACCGCTCAATCCATGTAATGCATAGACCTAAATAGATAGAAAAAAGTATAATCACTTAAAATTCAATACTTCTTTGCTTGATTTGAATGATTAGAAATATGACAAGACTTCAGAGATTACCTATGAGAGGATCCATCATGACAAGCCAGCCATCGTCCACTAAGGAAGCTGCCGCAATCGTCACACCAAATCTCATGTGCTCTTCAATGAGTCTATTCCATTGTGGAACTCCTTGAAAGCCCTCCAAACCAAATCGAATAGGAAAGTCTAAGAATATAAAATATGCTGGCCATTTCACCTTCTTTCCCATCCTTAGATAATTCTTTGTCGATCCCACTGCCAAGAAAAATTCATATATTCTAGTGTACACTTCATTCTTTCCACTTGAAAAATCTTGGCCCATAGCTATATAATCACCCACATCACATCCATACAATAAAACATCATTGTGACAAGAGAAATCACGCGGAGATACCATAGAATAGACAAATATAAACATCTCATTTGTAATGATAAAGTCACCTGCAAGGTATTGAGACTATTAAAACCAAAAAAAGAATATGAAATCCTAGATTTATGTTTATATAGTTTATGACTTTACCTTTCTCTATCTCCCTTGTCTCTTTCATATCACTCGAAGTGTTGGCAACTTCACGCTCAATAACTGTAACATCTATACCAAAGAATATGATTATGACAGGAAAGAGTTTGAAACTAAGAAATCAACAACAAAAAAAACCATAAATTTTTTGAAAGTTGCCTTACCATCATCATGTGCCTCTGTAGTGTTTGCATTGTTATTCTTCTTTTCACTGTTGGAACTCATGGGTTTTTTCCCATGTCCATGGAGCTGAAAGAGTTCTCGCTCTCTTGCAAGGACAACTCCAGGTTTTAAGATTGATCCACCAAGGATCATTTGCAAGCTCCCATGAAGACAAACCGTGCATGTTTGTTAGATACATACAACTCACACTTCCCAAATTAGACCATGAGAGACATTGTGCCGTGGAGTTCTTTCAATTTACCCTCTTTGACCAATGTAGAAAGATATCTACAACAAATTTAAAGCCAAACCATGGTAGCATCAAAGACCTATAAATGCATCATAATTTTTGTTTTCAAACTTTACGTAATGAAGCATTGATTGGAGGTTACATGTAAACCACACATTGGGCTGCTTGGTCAAGCTCTGTTGCCTTAGATTGTGTAGAGTCACCCTTGTGAGCACCCATTTACTCCAAATTTGCATCTTTTGTCCTCATTAATATGAACATATGATTTCTGGGTGAAAGCATGTTAACGTGCCGCGCTTTTTGTGCTAGTTAGCAGTTTCAAGTTAGCACGTTTTTAAAATTTTGGGCGTCCGGTAAAATTTTTACAATTCGTATCAAAATTTGTCGGAGATTGTACATTTGGATTCCTTGTTTCAAGAGCTTTCTACTGATATATCATATGTCATAGATCTTGGAGATGTAGCTCATGTTATTGTACTAATTAGCATATGTCAAAATTGTGCTAGTTAGCATTGTCCGGGACACCAAAAAGCATGACAAGTTAACATGCTTATACTCTTCTAGCTTCAAGTTTAATTCCACTCCATAAAAGCTTGCAAGGTATAATCATAGGGGAGCAACAATGGATATGTTATATAACATAGAGAGAAAAGATCTCCTAAAGTAATTGCCGCTGCACACTCGATTTTCTCCAAGAAAACTTCTTTTGCTAACCACCTAGAAAAGACAAAAAATGTAACACTAATGCTATGCACAAAAGCAAAGATTATAGTATTTGACATATTACCCTTTGTAGTCAATATCTCTCAAAGGCACAAAATACATCTCTCGAATGTGCCTTACCTGCATCAAGCAAGAATAAAAGATTTACTCTTTTTTCAGTCCGCATTTCTGTCATTGCAAGGCTCTTTATCTTACCCAAGGTGATGATACAATCTTTATTATCAAACCGTAGTGAAAAGACCTTCTCTTTCCATACATCATCAAGTCGAGAATCAAGGATATTCAATATCTAAAGAAATACAAGGCGGTTTACCAAAGGAAAATTTAGAGGGTGGATCAAAAACAAAACTAATGGAGGAAATTTACTAATCATGCCCATTTTATCAGAGGACTTCCTATGGATGCGCACTTGCTCCTTCTTTTCGGATTGAAGTCTTTCCTCCTCTGGCTTTTTCTTTGTAATTGTCTTCAATGCTCAAGCAAGATCCACATTATAATCAACCTAGCCATTGAAAACATTACAACACAAAAAGTAAAAACATACAAAAAGTTATGTAAGTAATTACCTGAAAAACCAGTTTTGCCAAATAGCCTCGAGTAAATGGGAACCAAGGCTTTTTTCCCTTACTCTCTTTGTTCCTAGCCTTCTCAAGTATCCTCAATTGATCTTTTGGAAGACTCTTCATATAGACTCTTGACTCACAATTACAAATATTATTTGTGTTGATGAGGGTATCATGAAGACTTGGCTTTATAATGGCATGCTCATTCAATCTACCATGAAATATTAATAAATCTTCTTAGAGCATCTTAATCTCCAATGTGAACAAAGATAAATTCAATGAGATGAACACTTACGAGTTACCCCTTCGTAGAGCTGCAAGCAAGGCACTTTTTGGTATACGAATAGGATCAATCAAGCTACACAATACATGAATATGCCTTGACTTTGTGTCTTTATAGAAATTTCCACCCAAGTCCTTTTCAAACTCTGATTCCACTTCTTGCCATAATGGAGACCATGAAGCACGAATCTCATCTGTCACTTGATTTTCTTCACCATTGACTTTGGACATAGAGACAATAAAAACACCCTTCTTGGACACATAGTTTTCATATTGAAAATCTATTTACATCCGGACAAAGACCTCTCACTCGAGCATACGTTATCAATCTACAAAGAGGTATTCGAGGACATTCATCTGAAGCTAGGACTCTACACTGAGTAATAACATCATTGCCCCTTGCAATCATCATTTCTATCTCAACCTCATCTAAATCAATGCCTTCTTCTTTTTGTTGCTCCTCTTGGAGATCTGCGTTGCTTGGGGGTTCTCCTTGTTCATTTCCTTCTTCCAACTCTCTATTTATGAGTGAATCTTGCTCAGCTCAATGAGTGCTCTCATTCACCAGCATGGAATGAGAAGCTTCTTGTGTGCTATCACATGGTGCAATTGCCAATGGGATGGATGATTTTCCACGAGTGGTATTTCTTTTCTTCATTGCTTGTAAGATGTGCAAAATAACAAAAAGACCCAAAATGGAAAGAGCAAAACGATGTCAAAATATTGCATGGCAACAAGCTATGTTTTTCTATACGAAAATGACAAGAACAAAACCATGTCAAAAGATTCCATGTCAACAATCTATGTTTATTTATACAAAAATGACTAGGGCAAAGTCATGCCAAAAGGTTGCATGTCAACAAGGTATATTTTTTTATACAAATAAATGCATGGCACAACGCTTCAAATAAGAGTTTGTTAACATGCACACTTTTTCACTCTCTTAAAAGCGCACGTTTTTGTACTCTCTCAAAAGCACGTTTTTATCACACTCATTGTACTATACCACTCTCAAAAGCACTCAAAAAAGAGCATGTTGTCACGCACACTTTTGTACTCTCTATATATGCACAATTTTCATCCTCGACTCACCTTGAACTTGAAGCAAAATTTTCATACTCCACTCATCATGAACTTGGAAACTGGGACCGTTTGCAGTTTGCAATTAATTATCACTTGCTAACTCCTTCTCCTTGAGTCGTTTGTCAAAGCTTCTATGCTGCTCAAAGTTCCATAAATAAGATAATTTAAGCAAAATGTGCACAACATATGTGTATTCAAAGAGCCCTATCATAACACCAAAAAAAAAACACGAGTTGCTAAGAGATTCAAATAATTGCAGAAAAGCATGAGTTGTCAGATATGAGGATTAGATATCTAGGAAAACGTTTTATTTTGAGTGCACATGCAAAGAAACCACTGGACACAAGTTACCAACTAGAATGATAATGTGCAAGCCTCGTCCTTGAGCATATATAGTTATTCCTTGAGCATATACAATTATTTACTCATACAGTTACCATATACATTTATTTTCATATGTTTAACAAACAACATGAAAATTGGGCAATTTTTTGTGCAATACATAAATCTATCCAAAAATCAAATATCGTCCACTATTGTTGAGAATCCAGTCCCCAGACAGAACCTGTGTTACGTGAGCACAAGACGGCATGGCCAAACCTTCGCACTACTTGCTTCCAACATAAGTAACTCCGCCATATTTGTGAACAAAAGTTATTGGAAGAGATCCTCCCTATGTCAGGAATACACATTCCTGTATGTACGCACTACCCAAAAAATGTCAATTCTTACATTAATCACTTACTTAGATTGGGCTTTACAAAAATTCTCATAACAGCTGAACGCTGCAGATTGTTTGTTGTACTCTCATGATGCCATACAATTTTGCATGCTTTTTTTTTAATGGTGAATGCTAAATGCTGTAAGAAGATAGTTTGCTCAACTCTCAAGATGCCATATAGTTTTGTAGACAATTCAACAAGCGTTCAGTTTTGTAAACCAATAATCGACCAAAGATTCATAGATGCCGTACAAAATTCAACAAGCAATAAACATACAAAGATGAAAATTTGCAGAGCTAAGATTTTACCAGTTTGATGTTGAGCATATTCCTTTGGCCTTCAAAAACTAGCATTTCAACACGCATTTCTTTTGGCTTTTTTATCAACACCAGTGCTTTGGCCTCAATCTAGCGTGTCAACACGCATATTTTTGAGCAAGAACTCCATGTCCTTCAAAATAAACTACAATATCTAAGATTCCCCCCCTTTTTGCACCCGCATTGCCAAACTACATCACCATGACTCGCTCTCGACAGACAGTATTCGCTCCTAGCAAAAAGTAAACTCACGTGCGACATACTCTACCTAGCTATCCATGTATCACATTGCAGAAGTTTCTAGAGCATTGATGTGAACACATTCCAGCTGTGTGTAGCAGTGTCATTACAGAACCACACAAATTGCCCTTTAATTCCTTTTGCGTATTTTCTTCTCCCACAAAAG
The DNA here is from genome assembly GCF_014529385.1 of Adiantum capillus-veneris. Classification (NCBI taxonomy): domain Eukaryota; kingdom Viridiplantae; phylum Streptophyta; class Polypodiopsida; order Polypodiales; family Pteridaceae; genus Adiantum; species Adiantum capillus-veneris. Next base: position 36,339,845 of record NC_140959.1, read on the forward strand.
CATGGAGCAGGGATCCCACAGGTAGATGATCTACCCAAAGGTTTTACAAGAAGGCCACAACAACCACCATTTTTTGCAAGGTATCCAAAGCAGGTGGCAATGCTATGTGGCTCAGTGCTGTGAATAGCCCAATTAACATCATGAACTTCCACCTCAATTGCATGATCCACAACATTAATTCCACCCCTCCTCTTTCCAAGGACTATATTTGTTGTCACTGACACAAATTCAGGTCAATGGGTATCAAGGTCATTCTCCTCGGTGGGTAAACCCCTTCCCCCTCTTTCATCTCACTATTATGGGTTGTCATTGTCGCACGCATTTCTGGAGTGTTCAAACCTGCCTCCTCCAAGACAAATTCAGTTAGGTGTACCACCTTGTTCTGCTCAACCTTACCAAAGCATCCAAGTAATAGTCTATTTTGTAAAATATATAAATTAGGGCCACTACCTATGTGTCTACCTGACATGTATGCAAAATAGTATACACTTTTCAAAGCACTCATTGCCAAATCTGCGGTAGTTGTCTCATACAAAGAGCAATACTTTTAAACACCTTGACGTGCTCTCATGCTTGTTTTTTGACAAATTAACTGTTGGAACAAAACCCACGTCCTCTTGCTCAGTCAAAAAGACAGCACTCCATTGACTGACTCGTATCTCAAAGAAAGCTAAACACGTTTGCAAAGCAAGTAGTTCACCATCCTTGACATGTGTTGAAGTCCAAAAATTTATCAATTTGGCCTTCCACTCACTAGCAGCACTATCTGTTGTAGAATCTCTCCATCTTCAACATAAAGCTATATGTTCTTGAAACCGAGGCTTTATTCAATGCTTTGTATGTTCCACCATGCTTTTCACCCAATGAAAGATGCAAGATCTCTCTTTTTTCTCTATCTTGTTTTCTGGGCCTCCATTATATATTGTCCTACTGGCCAACCAATGTGCTCCTGCGTTATCCGCCATAAAGCCTATAAATTCAAGCTTCTCATATCCATTATGTAGCATTTGTTTGTTTAACGTCCAAACTACACTTGCGCATGAGTGTTTTGAACCGTAAAGTCACATATTGCTAGTAAAAGGATCATAAATGTCCGCTCCCATAGTAACCCAACCTTGTATGCGTTGAATGTGGTCAAAAGGTATCCACATATCACCAATACTTCCACCTGGTCTCATTTTGTTCACTAGATCTAATCCAGAACCAAGGCCTACTGTAGACATTTAAAAAACATGAGGTTGAATGTCCTCTTCTAGTTGTCTAGGAAAGAGGATGCTTTGAATATATGGATAATTACATCTTTCTTTTCAATGACAAAATTGCATCTAGCCCTCCATCTTCAATTGCAGCCTTCTTTCTTGCATATTGAATAGATCGTTGAAGGTGTCTTCTTTGACATAAAGGAGTAAAAGATTGCAGAAACTCATTCAACTTTTTGTCATCAAGCTCTTCCCTTTCCTCTCCACCCTTAGCAAGAAGCATGTCCATCATCAAATCCTTTGTCACACTGATACTTCAATATTTTTACATGACGCATAAGGGGCACTCTTTGCTTGCATATTGATGATGATTTCCATGCTTTGTTTCTTCAATATCGAAATACCACTTTCAATAGGTGATCATGTTCTCCCATATGAATAGCACATCTAGTAATGTGCTCTCTATTGTAAGGAAGACAGTAATAAATGAAGGCTCCACATCCTACAACACACTCTGGTCCCTCACCACAATGCTTGCAACTCAAACTCCCATTCTATTCAGTAAATGGACCCACACTTGGCACTTTCTTTGCTTTACCTTTCCACTGCATTTCATTAACATAGCTTGCTCATTCAAGGAATGAACAGTCCACATTATAGCATCTTACATAACCTACACATCGGCTTAATCTGACAGTGCCATGTAAGCTTTCTTAAGTATATGTTGTGTATTCCACCCAAGCATGCCCATCAAACCTTTGATCCATGCCTTGCATTGGTGATCTTGAATCTGCAGAGGAGAAGCTCAAAACAAGAATGAGTGTCTTATCACTTCTTCAAAGGTCACCTATTTCAAACTCTTTGCATGTTGCCTACTCAAGTTCTCTCAATATTTTGAAGGTGTTTGAAAGGTCTTCTTATTGTAAGCTTGAAACATTGGTAAATAACTCCATCTAGCCTAAAACCTGGCTCACCATCAATATTTACAAGAGATTGCAGGATTAGAACATCCTCTGTACTCACAACCTAGTGCAACTCAATATCATCTGAATCTATCTCAAAAAGAGACTTTAGATCACATAGAAGGATGTCACAGAACTTTGTGTTATATCTAATTGATAGGGCTTGAGTGTTCAAATAAGTGATTTGAATAGATTTTGGTGCCATGGTTAACAGTGACAGACTTTAAAGTGACTCCAGTTTGGTGCAATTATTTCAAGTAATGGCATATTGAATGTCTAATATTCAAAAAAGATTTTCACTTAAAATGTCACTGTCACTCTAACTTATTTTGCCGAAATGCCTCTAAGACTTAAGTAAAAATTTTGTAGTGGTTTTCATTTTTCTATGAAAGAGAGAGTTGAGCTTTGTGCTCAATGCCCAAAAGAAAGCGGGTTGACACGCAATTTTAATAGGTTTCTTGATGATGGATTTGACGTAGCCGTCTGTCTCACATGTCTGAGTCGAGGCCTTGCGTTACGAGCTCCTGGCCTCAAGGCCGTTATGCTCCTCTCTCTCTCTCTCTCTCTCTCTCTCTCTCTCTCTCTCTCTCTCTCTCTCTCTCTCTCTCTCTCTCTCTCTCTCTCTCTCTCTCTCTCTCTCTCTCTCTCTCTCTCTCTCTCTCTCTCTGCATGCTAGGCAAAGCCATAGGGTCTCTCTCGCTCCTCAATGTTTGCAAGGTGTTGAGGGCGTCGAGGCGCTGGTCGCACAAGCAGAGAGGGAGCAGATTGCAGTTGGTTTTTTTTTTTTTTTTGGGAAGGGAAGAAGGGGGGTTGGGAAGGGGGGGGGGGGGGGGGGGGGGGGGGGTCTAACTAATAGTGCATTTTAATTTCATTCAACCCATTGAGGGTATGTCTGTTCGATATCGAAAAAAGGTGAATTAGTCGAATCTCACTGAGATCTCTCTCTCTCTCTCTCTCTCTCTCTCTCTCTCTCTCTCTCTCTCTCTCTCTCTCTCTCTCTCTCTCTCTCTCTCTCTCTCTCTCTCTCTTAGATAGAGAGCCAAGACCTACTTGCAAAAGCCCAAGGTGTTGAAGCATCCCTTACCGAAACCGTCAAAGCAGTGAAGGAAGCCCATGAAGCGACACATGAGAAGATCAACACCAAGATACAAGCAGTTTTACAAGAATGCAAACTACAAGAATCCCTTGGTCTTAAGGTCAGTATTGGAGGACTTCATTCACCTTGGTGCACAATCGAGGACACTCTCAAAGAGGCAATCGCGAAACTCAATGACATTCTTCAACCTATCAACATCGAGCCTCAAGCCATTTCCTGGATCAATGACACACACAAGCATGTGCCACCCGAGCATTGTCTTCTCACCTTCAAGGATAAAGAAGAACAGAAAAAGCTATTACAGCAATCCCGTCTCCTCAAGGAAACAACGTTTGGATCACCGAAGAATTAACCACAAACCAACTCAAAGCCAAAGCAAGTGAGCTCAAGAAGGTACATAAAGCCCGTAAACAAGGTAAATGGGCAGTTTACCAAGGTGGTAAAATCATCCAAGAATTTTGAAATCCTAAATTAGCTCTCTCCATAGCTAACCCTCCCAGGTTTTTGTTTTCCTCATTTCCCTTTCTTTTAACCCTCCCAATGGACCATCAGTCCTTAACTGATATGTATCGTCACCGTCATCTTTTGCTTAGTTGGAACCAATGTAATGTTTGTTTTTGGTCCCATGGGTCATATCTGACCTCTGTGGACGATAATACAATCTATCTATCTATCTATCTCCAAGTGTGTAGGCTATGAGTAGGGAGTATAGGAGAGCGTGAAGCACAAGTTGGGGGAGAACCTGAGAGCAAGGGAGGAGGTTGGACCAACCACCAAGCGGACGCAACGCTGCATCTCTCTCTCTCTCTCTCTCTCTCTCTCTCTCTCTCTCTCTCTCTCTCTCTCTCTCTCTCTCTCTCTCTCTCTCTCTCTCTCTCTCTCTCAACCCACGTGCACCAAGCAAAGGCGGGATGGGGCACAGGCTTAGGGAGGTGGAGGCAAGGCAAGGGAGCACATGTTGAGTGAGGTGCGCACTACCTGTTGCCTTCCGATCTCGCGAGCAGAGAATCTTGAGGGCAAAGCAGCCCACATAGATTTCTAGAGAGGGGATAGAATATTCTTAGGATATCTACCTAGTAGTAGGTTTTTTAATTAGCTAGTAGTATGTACTATGCAAAGTGTAGGTCAAAAATTGCAAGAAAAGGGAGTTTGTACTATTAGTTAGAGCACCCACATCGTGGAGACAATTTTATGTAGAATTTCAAACAATGTTGCGTTGGGAATGCTCCTTCAAATTGCAAAATTGGAAGGGAAAAAACTTTCTATTTTTAAAAATAGAAAGCTCAGAAAAAGCTTAACCACCCCCCAAATATTTTTCCTCCTGCATCCAAGGGTCTCTCTCTCTCTCTCTCTCTCTCTCTCTCTCTCTCTCTCTCTCTCTCTCTCTCTCTCTCTCTCTCTCTCTCTCTCTCTCTCAAATGCACACGTAGGTTGTCGACTCCGGCCTGCAAGTGTCTTGTTGTCCAAACCTATCATTTGTGTGGCCTACTCACACGAGGACTGCCATTTAAATAAATTACTTCACTGACCCACAAACGATAGGTTTAGTTAATAGTTGCAACCTAAAGCAAAATGCCACTGACGTGGCATTTTGACAGGTCAAAGAGTACATGACGGTAGTGACGAGGATGCACACTGCGACATCAGCGCTTGATCTACTATTCTCCACTGGTTGCATTACCGTGACCCAAATGTTTTATTCTGGCAATGTGAGTGTCCCATCATCCACAACTATATCATTGAGAAATTCCTCATAACGAGTCGTGCAAATGATAAGATGCCAACTTGTGATGTATTCCAAATTTGCGATTAATTAGAGAAAAATGGGCTGATGAGAGGCATTTATTGCCAATCCTATGCTAGCCCTTGACAAACCCGTCCTACCCCCGATAGGCATGTCTACCATTGCATTGCATCCTTTCCTTGCTCTTTCGCACCCTTGGCTCCTTTTGATACAATCATATGCCAGCCCTTAACAAACCCGTCCTACCCCTGGTAGGCATGTCTACCATTGCATTGCATCCTTTCCTTGCTCTTTCGCACCCTTGGCTCCTTTTGATAGTGTGTGATCTATTTTAGAAGAAATGCTCTACATCCCAGTAACATTACTACTTCTCCTATAAAAAATCCAGTACATATAGTGCAAGGAACTCTAAATTTAAAAGAAAAGGCTCAAAGGGTGGTGAAGAAAAGGAAGACTAATGCATCGACCACCTCTTTATACATATATACATATATATATATATATATATATATATATATATATATATATATATATATATATATATATATATATATATATATATATATATATATATATATATATATGTATATATATATGTGTGTGTGTGTGTATGTATGTATATATCTATATGTATATATGTATATATTATATATATATATATAGACATGCAAAGTCTCTTGACTTTCCACTTTCACCAGAAGGCTTTTCATTTCCTAATTGTACCCTTCACTTATGCTTTCGATATGTTTGTAGGGATTTTTCTTTTTCCAAAATAGTGGAGACCTACTACTAGATACATATTGCAACGACCACCTCTTTATATAAATAGACATGCAAAGTCTCTTGACTTTCCACTTTCACCAGTAGGCTTTTCAATTCCTAAATGTAACCCTTCACTTATGCATACGATATGTTTTGAAGGGATTTTTCTTTTTCCAAAATAGTAGAGACCTACTATTGGTTACTTAGTTTGACACGTATCTCCTAATGCTTGTACTTTAAAAAAACTCATTTGTGGAATGGATACTTGTAAGGTGTAAGCTTTGTACTAGAGTAATAGGGTATGAGTCAAGGAGGGAAAAGGTGGAATTATCCCACAAGCAGTGGTGCAAGGCTGTAGAGATACTTAAAGCTCATCTCACGAATTAGCAAATTCGTTCCATTTTGCATTACATCTCTCTTGTTTATAGTGAGCTTGTGATAACTTAGCAAATACTCAAGATCGTGTTTTATAAGTCCAAGGTAATTGAGCTTGGAACCTAATTTGCTTGACCGATAATCTAGCCAACACACACTCACTTGTGTACATGATGTTTCTCTTTCATCCACCCTAGCTAGCACGATCCCATTCCCATCAAGTGGTATCAGAGCTATGGTGTGCTAGCTAGGATTGTTGTTATGCATTTTTCTGTTAGTGATTAGAATCTCCATTAGAGTAATTAGTATTTATTAATCCCTCTAATCATTGCTTGATTACCAAGCATCGGATACATTCCTTGGGCCACTACCCTTCTTGATAATTGACATTGATTAGTGAATTAGTGTATATATGTATTTGCATTATTGCTTTCTAATTTATCATTTTGAGTGATTGCATTCAAGCCCACTTCTGCTCATCTTGCATCAAAAGATGCTCCTCACTTGAGCAAAATCGACACTTGTAATTGGGGTGTGTGTGTGCATTAGGAAAGTTTTGAACTCATTTTTGGGCCTTTTAAGTGTGCCACATCATCAAAGTTGTACAAAAGAAAGCAACCCGGTAGACCCCTCTAAATATTTCTCATAACCCCATGATATGACCTATCATTGGAAAGCTTTTAAAAAATGGATTCTAAAGGATAAGGTCCGAAAAGTTTGGATGACTTCTATGAAAGTTATGCCATTTTTTTTCAATCAACCAATTTTTGTTACCGTTATGGTAATCTAAAATCACCTTTTTCTAAATCTATATGAAGGCAATGTCCGATACATGCATGCTATATATCAATAGATAGCATTTAAAGAGTAGATTCTAAATATCCAACCTCAGACAAGTTTGGATCTTATTTACAAAAATTTTACCGATCCCCACTTTTTGAAAGCTATGCCACATCAACAATTCTTACAAGGCCCAAAAATGAGCTCAAAATTTTCCTAATGTGTGTGTGTGTGTGTGTGTGTGTGTGTGTGTGTGTGTGTGTGGTGTAGCCTGTTCCGAGAGCTTTTATTTGAGCATACACATGCCAAATTTGGGTTAGGTCTCAAGGATTAATGCCCCGAATTGAGTTTCTCTTAATCGAGCTTACTCTGTGGGATTGTTGTTGTAGAACTTCAATTTTTGTGTGTGGGCCCACGCGCATTCAATGCCTATTTTGTGTTTGAGCTCCAGCTAACTCCAAGGTTGGCCCCCACTTTGATGGGAACCCATGCAAGCCAAAGTCAAAGCCCGGAAGGGCGCTCACACACGCACAATTGCCCACTGGGCGGATCTTAACTTGGAGAAAAACTATATTGAAATCCATTTTTGGAAGTGATCCACGATCGTCGCTCGTCACGCTGCCATCTGGTCGCTTCCCAAAGCATTGCGGACGGCTACTGGCAATCGATCGACCCTAACGCCTCTATTCACCAAGTCCAACCGTTCATCGCGCGCTCAACTCCTTTTTAAGGGAGTTTTGGGTCTGCCTCAAGGAGTCTTGCCTTACCACGGCCCAACTAGGGTAGCTTAGCTCCAAAAAAAACCAATCTAAGCCCTCATTCTTGCAAGCCTCCAACTCCCACATCCCACCTGCAGAAGAGCTCGAGACTACCAAGGGATATCATCAAGCGCTCCATATGGGGAGTGTCACACCATGCAAAAGCACACCAAAGCTAGCAAGGCTTCAAAGAAGAAGCACACCTAAGCATCAAAAAGCCTTCATCAAGCAAGCATTCAAAGCCGACACTCAAAGCTTTAAGGCGTCAACTTTTGAACTTCAAGGGCTTCAACAAGCAAATTCAAAGAAACGTCAAACCTTTCCATCTTTTGTGAAGAGGGGCTTCACTCCAGTGAAGAAGAGCTTCACAAAATTTAAGGGAATTCTCTCTCTCTCTCTCTCTCTCTCTCTCTCTCTCTCTCTCTCAATTAACCTTAAAATTTTACAATCCAAGCACAATCTTTGCAATGTATATCAAAATCTGCATTTACCAAGATGATCTTTTAGTCGTGCTTGTGTAAAGAGGGAGACACTCGTTGGGAGAGTCTCCTAAGTTAAGACCCCTCTATTGACGCAATGGAAGAGAAAGGGCTTGGAAAATTTAACGGGGAGGACTTTGGCACTTGGCAAACCAAGTTGAAAGGCTACTTAAATAAAAAAGCAATTGTGGAATGTAGTCAAACCAACGATCAGTAATCTCTCGTCCATTGATGTAGCATACATATAGACACAAGCTATGAGCGCATTAAATCAAGTCAAGAACGAGCAAGCATTAGTAATCATAATTAACTGCACTACATGACAATTATGTACACTTCATTGATGATTGTGAAACCTTATTGGTTGCATGGGAAGCACTAGAAAAAAACTTTGAAGCTAGGAAAAAGAAGATCAAAGTGAGCTTAAAGAGGGATCTATACAAATGAAGAATGAAACATAACGAAAATGTTGCAAGCTTGGTCAATCGCCTTAAAAGCATGACCACACAACTAGCTTATGTAAACATTGCAGTACCAGAGGAGGACAAAATTACAGTTCTTCTAGCAATGTTACCGCCTAGCTTTGACCAGATAATGACCATTTTTTAGGAGAAGGATCCAACACCAAATTTTCAAGATGTAATCAACTCTTTAATGTCCGAGGAGAAGAAGCAAGGGAGGAATGCTACTTTGGGAGGAGGAGCTTTTGCAATTAGCTCTAGTAACACAATTTGTTTCAAGTGTGGCAAAGAAGGACACATAGCAAAGGACTGTCTAACATTGTAGTCTTACAGCATTTGCGGAAAGAAGGGTCACCTTCCTTCCAAGTGCGGAAGTAGCCTTCTAGTCCTCAACCACATTCTCTAGCTTTTGTTTTGTCTTTCTCCTTCAGTTGTATTTGTTTGGAGATAGCTTGGACTATCTTGATCTCAATTTTATACAACTGTTTGAGGGACGGTGTTGAGTGTCCCTCGGATTAGAGATAGTGTGTCTCTTAGATTGGGGATGGTCTCCTGGATTGGAGATGTTATTTCTTGCTCTTGATTGGAGTGTGCCAAAGATGTCAGTTTCTTCAATTTCTTTCGAGTCCAAACCTCAAGGGGAGGATTGTAAGGCTTAAGCTTTGTACTAGAGTAATGGAATAAGAGTCAAGGAGGGAAATGATGGAATTATTACACATGCAATGGTGCAAAGTTGTAGACCTAATTAAAGCTCATATCATTAATAAGCAAATTCATGATGGAATTATTACACATGCAATGGTGCAAAGTTGTAGACCTAATTAAAGCTCATATCATGAATAAGCAAATTCATTCCATTTTTCATTACACCTCTCTTGTTTATAGTGAGCTTGTGATGGCTTAGCAAATACTCAAGATCGTGTTTATAAGTCCAAGTTAATTCATCTAGAAACCTAATTCCCTTGAGTGATAATCTAACCAACACACTCACTTGTGTACGATGTTTCTCTTTCATCCACCCTAACTAACACAATCCCATTCCCATCAATAACTAGAGAGAGAGAGAGAGAGAGAGAGAGAGAGAGAGAGAGAGAGGATAAATTGAATGCACAACGTAATTGTGTAGGCCCCTTTATATAGATATTTTTTACCTTTCATTTGAAATCTTTGACCTTCTAGCTTCTCAGGCTCAGCCCTTCTCGATTTCTATGCTTTATTTTTCCCTCCCCTCATTTACATGATTTTATTTTTTGAGAGGGTAGAACCTAATACAAACTCGCTACATATGCGTCAAGTTCAAAAAAACGAACCAAGTCTGCACCTGCCGCAAGCTTCTCTGCCCTGCCCCTGCACCGTCGAATACTATTGGCGTCGAGCTGCTCACTCCCGCTACTAGGCTTGTCTGCCTGCGCCTTTGACCCCTTTTAACCTTGGCAAGCTTCCCTTTTTCTTTTTCTCGCCAAAGCAGCATCTAATAAAGATTCTCACCCATTTAGATTGTCCAAAATCGGTAGGTGCCCAATCGGTGGCACCTACTACTAGTGGCATTCACTTCCAGCTCTTAATTGACCTTATGAATCCGAGTTGTCCTACCAAATTAAAAATCTTTATTCTAGCAAAGTCTGGGTCATGACCTAGTAATTATTTGAGCAGAAGCTATTAAAAAAACCTTCTTTTTTTTTTTGAAAAAAAGAAAATCTACTCGTGAGAAATTGTCATCATTTCCTCAGAATTTGCACGTTTGCTCGCCATAAAATTTAAAATTTAGAGGTAACTCTCAGAATTTGTAGGAGGGATTTGTAGGCTTTTTTTAAAGAGCACTGATGCGTAAAGACCCGAGTTGGATAACAAGCAGCCTCTTCCAAATCTCAGCCAGATGGAAAAAGGGGGGAAGAGCCTCGGCCTTAATGCACTTACACGAACACTTGGAATAGTGTTGGTTTGAAATACTCCAGATAGTTTCTGACATTTTAAGTGCAATGGCATGTTAAGAGGTAGTTTATAGCCAATGGGCTTCATGGCCAAAGAAAATAAGAAAAGTAGTTCAACCAAAAAATTTAACCTCCACCATTAACACATCCACAGTAAGATATGTGAAGGATGAACGGTCAGTATCTCGCTTAACTGATGGCTACTGTTTGATTGTACTTCAATTGGCATCTCTATCCTGCTTGGCATCCCAAACTAGCATCGCGCAAAAAAATCATAACATTGAAGTAGTATATTATTTGAAACAAGTCATAAAATGCTCGTTGGAAAACCTTGAGGATCAATTTTAAGGTAATAAGAAGCCAAATTACCTGCTTTTCATAGAACAAACCTTGAAAAAGGTGTGAATTCTTCTTGGAGTCTCCATAGCTCCATATAACACTCTCTACTGCGCTTCCACAAAAGCATACATCTCTCTGCCAATAAATTCTCACTAAATTGAGCTCTCAAGATCCCATCAGACGATTATCATGCTTAGGAGCATTTGGCATTTTGCTTCCATTTGTCCAATCTATGGCTCTTTCAAAAGGTTCTTTTGTGGAAGTTATGGCAAGCCATTTGTTCTGATTTGGCAGTTTAAAGCTTGAAAATGAATTTCATTTCAAGTTTTATGCACCCCGTTTTTTTACTTGTATCATTCCACCCTCCTTATCCCTGCATTCTGAACAGGCTCCGAAAAGAATAGAGCAAATGCCTTGAAACAGATCTCTAAGCAGCATTTGTTGTGATTGCAGTTGCTATAAATTTTCTCTAAACGATGAGATTGATGCTGTCCAACTGAGACCTGTCTGAGCTATTATTCTGCCAAAGGTGCACTCCTGCTTTGGCACTCCGAAGTGAAATTCACAGGCTAGGAACCCATGGTCTTCCGTCGCAACTCATTTAGCTCCCTCTCTATCTCTGACTCTTGAAAGGGATAGGGTGTGTTGCTCACTACTGTTCGGCCTGGAGGAAGCTCCCCTGCTTTCTGTATAAAGAGCAACAAAGTAGAGGGTCAGTGAGCATAAAATTTTGAATATACATATATGTATGTGCGTGTAGACATCTCTCTCTCTCTCTCTCTCTCTCTCTCTCTCTCTCTCTCTCTCTCTCTCTCTCTCTCTCTCGTTCAACTCTTGTCGGATAGATCTTTGAGGTCTCTTGGGATAGTTTCCCACGACGTTAAAAAATCTCTTGTTCTCTTCTTCTTCTTCTTCTTCTCTCTCTCTCTCTCTCTCTCTCTCTATATATATATATATATATATATATATATATATATATATATATATATATATATGTATATATATGTGTGTGTGTGTGTGTGTGTGTGTGTGTGTGTCTCATGTACATCATTCTAGCCTAGCAAACTAAATGTATCATACTGACTTGTAGGATTGAGAGTAGCCCAATACTTTAGGGCTCTTATCAGTCAAGGGATAGGTCTCCATTGCTAATGTGGCTACCAATGTGGCCTCCTCAATGTGTTGTTCTTGGTAATGGCAATGCTGTGAAAGGTAAAAAAGTTGGGTCCATTGCTACTATTCCTTGGGGGGTGCCTAAAATGATAGTGAAGATTCGCACTCCACCCTCCTCTCGTAATTACGTTCCACTTGTTGATGCTAATAAGAATGCATCGTTCATGCAACTTCCATGTAATGATAATCGCACATTGATTGACACGTGGGAAAAAGCGATACATTCTTACAAAGGTGTACTTATTGGTGAGGCTTCCACCTTGCATGCAAATTCTGCGAAACCTTTTTTTGCACTAAATCAGAGGATTGGTTCTAGCACAGATATGGTATAGGAAGATGTGCCCATGGGCACGTCTACTTAATTCCTTATGTTCTTTTGCCACTTGTACATATGATCTCCCAAGCATAATCGCATTCGATGCATCTCGTACGTGTGGGTTATGTAACCTTGATAAATGGCGGATAACCTAGCACTATGTAAATACATGTAGGACAAATAAAGTTGTTTTGCAGGAACACAATCAGCATGAGTTTGATGGTCACTATTCCTACTTTGCAGATTATTGGATTGTGTATGGTGCTTGCATGGTTACTCGGGATTATTGATGATGGTCCATCATGAGCTTCAGCCAGTTCTTGTAAGGAACGACCCACATCATCGCTGGATGATTGTGCGTTGCTTGTTGAATGGTCAGATCTATGAAACTTGAGGCATCTATGCATATATCGCCTCTAGACAAAGGGCCGCCTTATGGTGAGCCATCTCTTCTTACCATGGATCTTCAATGCATTCCTTTGTGGTGATTTTAACAATACTCCAGATATGCATGATAGCACCACAAACAATTCACACATGTTGCTTGCGGAGAGGCAAGCATAGGATCATCTTCTTGCTTCTGCAAAGATGCTTGATTTATGGCGTTATCTGCATCCCGATGTCTCGGGATTTACTTTTCAGCATGCTGCTCATTCCTCTTATCGCGTATATCTGGATGATGGTATGTACTCAACTTATAGCAGTATGATGATTTTTTATGCGATATGAGTATGGATTACACCTTGCAACTATGAGATCATCACCTCGTTTTGTTGATTTTGTCTTTGGGCAATCTCTTTGTGATTGACCTCTTTCTCGAAAGCGTCTGCTGCATATCAACAATGCTTATCTTACTCATGCGGGTTTTGAGATATAATTTTTAGACTTATTCCCCCCTTGCTTGCCCACATGCATCTTGATCTTGATGCCCCTTGGTTTCGCTTTGATATGCGGATGCAATGTGCTATTCAAGACTATGGTAAGCAGTATATACATCGGATACAGGGGAATGTTAATGTTGCCAAACAGGTTTGTCACCCACGACCATTGTCTAAATCTGAAATGTCAGAGTTGTGCGAAGCTCCTATATGTATGCAACATAATGACAAGCGGAAACTTGATAAATGGCAGACACGTGCTCGTCAACGGGCTTTTGTGGATAAAGGTTAAGCTTCGAAAATTAAGCATCTGCATCACACGAGGGTTTCCCAAGACATTAAGTGTGTGATATTTCCTTCGAGTGTTTGAACATCATCCAAACAAGAACTTGTTGATGCCATGGTAGCACATTATAGGCACGTGTTTGCTGCTGCTCCTTAGCCCTCTACAGTAGTTTGTCAAGCACAACAATTGTTGCTCTCTCATGTACATCCAGTCCTTTCTTCACAAGATGCACAATGCCTTAAGGAACCATTCACTCATTCTAAATTGCATTGTGTGTTGCTTGCATTGGGCCGTTGGCAATCCCTTGGCTAGGATGGGCTTACTATGGAATTCTTCCTCTCCTTTTGGGAGACTCTCAAAGGGCCTTTTCTTTTCATGTTGAATGCGGCATGGGAAAAACAACATTTGTCAGTATCCTGGAAAAAGGGTTTGCTTAAATTTTTGCCTAAGCAAGCACTTTGCAAGCAATTTTCTCATTGGCGGCCAATTACTTTGATGCTTGTCGTTTACAAGATATTGGCTAAGTTGTTGGTGAACCAAATCAAAGATCACCTTCTTACACGACTTCATCGAGCTTAGTATGGATTCATTCCAAGTCGCCAAAGCAATAACAACATGGCTAATGTTCTGATCGGCATGGAATACGTACAATACACGCACCTGCAAGTAGACATTGAAAAGGCTTTTGACACTGTGCAATGGGACTACATGGCAGTTTTCTAATTTTTAGGAGATGCTTCCTTTGGGCTCCCACCGGTCTTCATGGCCCAAAATAGCAGTTTTCTAATTTTTAGGAGATGCTTCCTTTGGGCTCCCACCGGTCTTCTGACCATCTATCCCCATTGGGACCGCATCCAAAAATGCAATGTGGCCCAACTGCCGAGTATTTTCTTTTGGTGATCCCACCTTGACTTTATGCCTTTATTGAGTTCACTTCCTAGTATCCACCAACTTGCTAAGTGCAACGGGGGGACCTACATGATCTTGAACTGAGCCTAGACATCCTCTCACTATACGAATTCCAGTGTTGACCAACTTTCCGTCTGCAGATGAAACTACCGTTCACATTGGCCATACAATGTCCGACCATTTGCAACTTCAAAAGAGGGTCACAAAAATAAAACAAAAATCATTGGAAAGAAACCAACAACTAAGGTTAGCAGTTGCCACGTCCTCGTGACATGGCTAATAGCTGCCACGTCCTCGTGACCTACCCCCCTCTTGAAATCGCAAACGTCCTCGATTGCATATCATAAATACACGCCAGTGATGATCTTGTGTTATTAGCACTCTTTTATCTTGTGTTATTAGCACTCTTTTATCATCGCACATATCCGCAAGAAAGGTCGTAACACATAGATACAAATGACTTCATGAGACCTTCATACTTTTGTCATTTCCATCTATTACACTGAATTCATATGAACATTTGATGTGCTAGCTCTATCATTACCCCTCCTTTGCACACGTTGGGTTGGGGCATAAGTAGGTTGTAACCCAAAGGCTTCAAGGTAAAGCTGCAATATATTTGGTGACTCTGACAATTCATGCTCTTCCATCCACTTTGCATCCATAGGCGGATAGTTCTTGAACTTCACGTAGTAGCATCTTGCAACCTGTCCTTTAACTTTTCTGTCCTTATGTGCCAAAATTTTCTCAGGTACCAGGATCTCATCAAGTTCCTCAACTTCTGGCTGATCCTCATCTGGCATATCTTTTGGCACATCACCCACGAAGGGTCTTAGAAGACTCCCGTGAAACGCATTATGAATTTTACACGCATCACGCAATTTCAGCTTGTAAGCCACATCGCTGATCTTGTCAAGCACTTGAAAAGGCCCATAGTAACGCATGTTGAGCTTACGAAACAGCCGTTCCTTGCCCTTCATCAGTAGCATATTGTTCCTTCCTATCATCTAGCTCATGATGATAAAGAATTGACACAACTGAAATTTGTGGGTTCCTTAATAATGCATTAGCCACAACATTCTTCTTGCCTTCCACATGCATAATCTGGAAGTGGAACATAGAAAGAATGTTTGCCCATCGCATATGCTTTTTAGATAACTTTGATTGTGTCAAGAAATTTCGCAAGGTTTGATGGTCTGTCTGGACAACAAAATCAGCACCTAAAAGGTAGTGCTTCCAGCTAGAAAGTGCATGAATCACGGCCAAGAGCTCTCTCTCTTAGACTTGCATAATCCTCTCTGGCCCTTGCAAAATTTGGCTTTCATAAGCTACTACCCGTCCATCTTACATTAGCACTGCTCCGATGCTACTGTCACACGCGTCACACTAGACCACAAATGACTTCCTGAGATCTGGCAAAACAATTATTGGATCTGAAGTCAACTTTTCTTTAAGATACTAAAAGTTGAAATCTCTTTTTGGGTCCATCTGAAAGTGACCTCTTTCTTTTGCAAAGCATGAAGAGGTGATGCTATCTTTGTAAAATTCTTGATAAACCTTCTATAGTAGGAACACAATCCCAAGAAGCTTTTGACATCGTGCACAATCCTCAAGTCTGGTCATGTCTTAATAGCTTCGACCTTTGCGGGATCCATTCTGACACCATTCTTTGAGACTGTGTGGCTAAGAAAGTGGATCTCTTCCAGGAAGAATTTACTTTTCTTAGGATTGACAAGTAGCTTGTGACTGCGCAGCTCTTCGAACACAATGGTCAAGTGACGCCTATGCTCCTCTTCATTCTTCGAATAGACTATCATATCATCGAAGGACGTCCCAACGAACTGTTGATGCGAGCGGAAAATCTGGTCCATCATTCTATTGAACGTGGCATAGCCCAAACAGCATCAACAGAAACTCATAAAGACCAAATGTTGTTCTAAACGCAGTCTTGTGCACATCCTCTGGCCTTATAAGAATCTGATGGTACCCACTCTTAAGGTCTATCCTGCTGAAAATTGCAGCACCCTCTAATCGATCGAGAATATCATTAATTCTAGGAATAGGAAACCTATTCTTGATGGTATTCTTATTCAACGCACAGTAATCAATACACATGCGCCATCAACCATCCTTTTTCTCCACTAGGAGCACTGGGGAGCAAAAGGGTGAAGAACTCGGCTGAATCAACCCCTTCTCTAATAATTCCTCAACCTGGCCCATAATCTCTTTCTGCTGCGCCACACTAACCTTGTAGGGAGGTCTATTTGGTGGGCTACACCCTGGCACCAAATCTATCCGATGATCCTCATGTCTCTCTAGCGGCAATTGCGACGATAATGAATCAGAGAAGCAGTCACTAAACTCTTGCAAAAATGTTGACCTTTCTTTATCTAACACATAAATTTGACTGACAATTATCTGAGATATCACATGCAAAAATCAAGTACACAGAAAGATGATTCTTTATTATAGTTATAGAAGTGATAGCTGAAGCAGATACAATAGGGACAGACTCCCTTTGAGCTTTACATGCAAAACATGAGTTTTGCCCCTATGCTGAAGGGTGATCGTCTTGCCGAAGGCATCCAGCACGCCATGTACTCTGAACATCCACGGAACTCCACGTAGGTATCGCACCCTTCCAACGGCATGATATAAAATTCTTCCATGTCCACATACGATTGAATATGCAGACCAAGGTTGTAAGGTACGTAGTATTCGGTACGTGTTCGGTACGTACTGTACGTTGTACTATATGGATTGGGCCATAAGGTACGTAAAATTCGTAGTATATTTTTTAAAAGCTAAAAATACAAAGAATTTCAAATTTATATACAACCTATCTAGTTTAAAAACACTACACAATACTTAAACATAGCCACAACTTTCAAAAAACACTTGAAATCACCCCACAAGTTAACGCACACTTCCAAGTTGAATACAAAACTTACAATCTTTCGCGAGGTCAGGACTTTAGAGTGCCTCCTTGCAGACTCCAAACACAAAGGGAGGGAGGGAGGGAGGCAGGGAGGGAGAACCTTATCAGTGGCGGCAAATCCTTCCTTGGTCTCTGTGCAGACTCTGTGCAGAGACTCTGTTCTACTCTCTAATTCTCTGTTGTGATAATAACCAGTATAGGATTTGTGGACTTATTAAAGGCCTCGCCCACCTAATCCGACCACAGGGAATAGGCCCTTTCGGCGTTTTTTTTTTTTTTTTTTTTTTTTTGGGTACGTACGGTACGGACGGACGTACCGTACGGTACGGAACCATACCGTACGTACGTACGGAAACAACCTTGATGCAGACGCAGCTTTCCAATAATGGGAGTAGCACACTCTGAGTAGCCAAGACATGCCAACCGTGCCTCTGTTGTGTACCCCATCTCTTCAGCTCTGATGCCCAGCTTCATAGCTACCTCTTGTGAGATGAAGTTACCTGGATCAAAGAAGATGAGTGTCGTCTGATCTCTAACTTTACCCCATGCTCTACATAACTCGCTGGCATCTGTACTGGGCCTGTCACCCACCATATCTGGCACCAAACCTGATGTGGGTTTAGGCTTCTTACCTTTCTAGTCCTCTTTATCATCTGAGTCAGCCGCTCTTTTCCTTTGTGGACAATAGGTAGCAAAGTGACTAGGATGCTCGCATATAAAGCATTTATTTCCATCCATTAGGACCTTCTTTTCCTCGAGTGACTTGCGCACAAAAAGCTTCCTTTTTTGTTTCTTTGCCTGCGCTCCAGAATTCTCAGCTGAATCCTTATCTTTGGTGACCTTTCCTGACCCCTGTGATGCTTTAGGAGCCGTTTTCGCAAAGGGCTTCTTCACTGAATTTTTCTTTCGCTACCCTCCTATCTCGTTGCTCGGAAACCCACTGTCCTCTCCTTTCGACAAGGCAAGACCAGTGTTAGCAACTTCCATGAGCTAGGTGAGGGTAGCCACTCTGTGCTTGTACAGTAATCACGAAGCCCTTTAGGTAGCCCACAACAATACTTCTCTTTATGCTATGTCAATGGCATATATCTGTAGGAGGTCATTGAGAGTAACACTTTACAAAACCTCCGATTGTACTCCAGCAAGCTCTTGTATGTAGCCGAAGTAAGCGGGTGCCAATCTGCCATGACGTCAGCTTCAAATTCATTTGATAGCCAAGCATATGCAAACATTTGCTTGAAGTAAACCCAAGTGGCAAATGTTTGTCCTTGCATTAACAATGTCGTCCACCATGTAAGCGCATTGTCCTTCAAGAAAGTGGTAGCTTTCCTGACCTTAGAGGCCTCTGTAAAATTCCCTCCTGCATAAGCAGTATCAAATTGCTCGAGGAAAGTGAGAGCCTTGCTTTATCCTCGAAGCTACTAAAAGTGCTGAACTTTACAGTTGCACCATCTTCTTTGTAAGCTTTCGGCTTTTCCAGTGCCCCCAAATTGTCATAAGGAATAGTTGCAACATGGGCACTATAGTAGGCATCATCGGCACATCTTGGCCATTAACGTTTTGTGTTAGAGATGCCATATCTGGCTGCTGTCCAGAAAAACCAACCATGCCAAAATGAGCCTGTGGCACCTCAAACTGGCCCTGGTTGCTCTGAAAACCTTGTTGCATGCCGATGGTACCATACATGGGGTTTGGCATCGTGCCTTACATACCCCCAAACACGATTAACCAGCCATACTCTGGAACACAAATCCACCCCCGAAATACCCAGGATCTACCGTGGGTGGTGGAAAAACTGGGTGCATTGCCTGGTAAGCAGTTCCCTGTCCATTCAAGACAACATGCGGGCTCTGAAAGATGGCGGGCTGAACTAGCATAACCTGTGGAATAGGGGTCCTAACCACCCGTTCAAGGACGAGAGGAACCTGTTTTGGAGCCCCTGACTCCGCAACATGCGAGTGTTCCCGATCCTACTGAGACGCATGAAGTACTTGGGCTTGAGCCTCAACAAGCTCAGTTCGTGATGTAGGTTGCCTATTTTGTTGTGGCACTGGTGGCGCTTGCAAGAACTCCATAAACCTACGGTTCTGCACCAGTTGCGAAAACACATTCACCGCGGCAACTAACTGAGTCCTGAACGCATCATTCTCTGGTTTCCCAATCATAAAGCCCTGTACTGGAGGGACATTCACATCAACAGGAGGTACAGACTAACGTGGCCGTGAGCTCTCGCCAATCTCAATCACCAGAGGAATTTCTTGTTTGTCCTTCAAAGAGGAACCCTCTTCCATAATGCCCTTCCCTTTGTCGGCCATAGTATAATCTCGTGTTCGTGTACTTTGTGTCTTTACCCAAAACAACCGAGGCTCACTTCTTGAGGAAAAAGTGATTGATGTCCCGGCAACGGAACCTTGAAACTGGCCTATGGGGCGGTAGGCTTTGGCTTTCACCCAAAATTCTGTACTTTACTTTAGACACACAGAAAGAGAGAGTAATTTGCAAAAGGAACCTGCGACGGGAATTAACACTTAAGTACACAGCTCGCAAGCTAGAATGTTTCGAGCAGACGCCGACGACCTATAGGCCCCAAAATTGGCGCCCCTATCTGTATTGCTTTATTCTTTAAGAGGGTAGATTACAAAGAAGAGTTTCGGGAATTCTTTACCTGTATCCAGCTAGATACCACCGGTTTTGGCAAAATTTCGGCAACATAACAACCCCAAACCTTGCCCGAATCCAATTCCCCTGCTAGAACTCGCTTCCACTGACATAAACCCTCTGATTCCTGCCCAAAAAGAGAAAATTCAACACGCTGTATTTACTGGTTTTTGCCCTGTTTTCAGCTCTAAACAGTCCCCGAACTGCCCTCTAATAGTGGGGCACTATTCCCAAGGGTTCTCGCCTCCGTTGGCTGAAAAACAGTCAAAATACAGCGCATAATCAGCGCTGAAATGCACCTGTTTGGTGAGGTTATGACCCTCACCGGTGACTGCTTTGGAGTAGCAATTAGCTACTCCTGTTCCTGCTCAAAGAGGCTCTTGCCTCAGCACAAAAGCATAAAACCACACAGCTGTACATCAGTCAATGAAGAGCCCTCTTCTGGGGCATCACATAACTGCACGTAGGGGAGAGAGAGAGAGAGCACTGTGTAGTGTGAAAGTCATCACTCCTAGCACCACACTGTCCATAGAGTGAAAAGCATGCACTCCATAGCTCTTAACCTGTGACAAGAAGTTGCAAAATGAGCCTCCCAACTATAAATTCAGCGCCACTTTTCCTTGCATGAGGAAAGTGCACAGAAATGTGCCACTTGGCGCGTTTACAGGTCATTTCCCATTTCGGGGTTCCGCCTAAAGATCTCCCGACTGGTTGTCCAGTTGACTTTGCGGCAGAGTTCTAAAATGTTCCCCTTGTCATTCCGAAGGTAATGACGCAAACACATTTCATGGCCGAAAAATAGCAGTTCCCTAATTTTTAGGAGATGCTTTCGTTGGGCTCCCATTGGTCTTCTGACCATCTATCCCCATTGCGACCGCATCCAAAAATGCAATGTGACCCAACTGTCGGGTATTTTCTTTTGGTGATCCCACCTTAACTTTATGCCTTTATTGAGTTCACTTCCTAGTATCCACCAACTTGGTAAGTGCGACGGGGAGGCCTACATGATCTTGAGCTGAGCCTAGACATCCTCTCACTATACGAATTCCAGTGCCGACCAACTTCTCGTCTGCGGGTGAAACTACCGTTCACATTGGCCATACAATGTCCGACCATTTGCAACTTCAAAAAGAGGGTCCCAAAAATAAAACAAAAATCATTGGAAAGAAACCAACAACTAAGGTTAGCAGTTGCCACGTCCTCGTGACATGAACTCACGGAACCTTCGCCTCTTGGTTGTTCAGTTAGGCAAGGTTGCCCCCTTAGTGACTGTTGTATGTCATTGCCACTCGCCGCTTGTTGATGCATCTCGATCATTTGACTTTTGTTGGTCTTCTTCATGGCTTGCAGTTACCCTTGTCCCTCGGGTCAAAACTTCATCGGGCACGCTTTTGCAAATGACTCTTTGTGTATGCCTCGCAATCGCCATGCTGATGTCCAAGTGATTATGGACGCTTTGGAGTTGTATGGGCTTGCGGCTGGTCTTAGAGTCAATTTCCACTTTTGCCGCTTCCTTGTGACTGGCATAATCTGTTGTGGCCAAGAGAGATTGTTCCTCAAAATGTGATTGCCAAGCATTTGGGGTATCCAATTGGATAGAATGTCACTCATAATCAAAAAGTGGATTGTGTTATGCAACACTTGAATTCGGATTGCATTATTGGAAATTTTCCACATGGCCATTACATGTTTGCTTGCGAATCGTTCAAGGTATCTTGAGGGCTTGCATTGGCCTCGCCATTGTCTCACTTCTCTTATGTCATCTATTTTGTCTCATTTGTGGCAAGCACATGCACACAAAAAAGGCATGTGTTTGATGTCGATTGAGAAGCTTTGTACTGCTAAGCGCATTAGTGGCCTCAGTATCTTGGACTTGCACAAGCATGTTCTTGCTAGAAAAGCCATGTCGTTGCCTGCTCTTGTGCAACAAACTCAGCCTTGGGATCTTATGCTTGCCTACTTCTATCAGTATGTTGTTACCATTTCTCCGGGAGTGTGTTTGGCAAGATGGAAGGACACATTCCAAGATGTCCTTTTACTTCCAGTATGATTTCTACTTAATAAGATGTTACGATTCATTTATCATGGCATGATCGACAGCAACGTCAAGGGAATTCGCTTCTTTCGGAGAGTTCATTAGAGTCGTGCATTTTCTCTTACTTTGGTTGACCGTTCGCCTCGCCAAACATACTCTCTCTTGTCGTGGCCTTCGTGTAGTTGGTGATGTGGGTGATAAGACGGCTACACTTTTCAATTTCGCCTTGCCGCTCGCCGTTTTGGATTGGGTGTACATTACCGGTAGCTCTGGAGAGAGCTTCAGCACATGCTGGTTGACTTTTCACCCATTCCACCTTTGGCTGATGGTACCCAGGTCCCGCATGTCTTATTAATATTTCCGGGATATGCCTTTTGAGGCCATTTCTGCCAATCAGGTTTATGCTCTTCTTCTACCGCAGCCTTGGCTTGTTGACCACTGTAATGCCTTATGGTCAACGCACAAGTTTGATATCTGGTGGGGAGGAAGCCACTCTCTGCCCTCTGGAAGAGCCACTTGCCTTTGAAGGAGCAAATGTTTCTCTGGCCATGCTTTCTTGGGGTCTATCCGTAAGCACTTTTCTCAGTGCACGTCATATCTGTTCTTCTTGTTGTGTCTACTGTTTGACTTCGAAAGAGACAGCTAGTCACCTACTTTGGGATTGCTACATTACTTAGAGTTTTTCTTCGTTGCATATCAGCTTGTATGCAGCTCCATTTCCCCTCCATGGTCTTCCACAAATGGTTTTGGGCTTTTGGCATTCTCTCGCCTTCCTTACAGCGATTTGCGGTCTTCTTTATGTGGGTCAAATTTTGGGATTATTGGACCCTAGTCAACGCAATGGTTGTATGTTCCATCACTTTCATGTGGTTCCTTTTCAATTTTTTAAGCCCTCTCTTAGGCAATCTTAACGCTTTGCCTTGAAGTTGGTGATATCACTCCAGAGATACATACATCAGCTTTCCTATGAATGCTCCTCTTTCATGGCCAAAGATTTCTGTGTTCTTTCTTTGTATAAGATCCTTTCTATGGGTTTTCCTCGCCTTGCAGTTTCCCACTTGTAAATTAATCTCAAGGATTTACAAAAAAAAGTTGTATTTCTAAGTCAAATAACCACATATGAATTAAGCATCCTAATCATAAACATTGCAGAGTTGCCAAGTTAAAAGGTTCAATTGATCGGAAAAGCATTTTTAACAATAAAATACAATAAAGAAACCTTTAATTATATCAAAAACAACATTACTGTAGGTATTGACCAAGAAAATCCATCTATGGATCAAGACATTGTGTATCATCAGTAAAGGGCTCACCTTTGAAGTTCCCAACATCTCCTTTTTTAAGGCATCCAGATCATCATCAACAGAGCTCCCACCCTCCAAAAGAGCAAACTATCCACTCAAATAAACCCCAAAAACAAAACATCAGAAAAGTAAGACTCTAGCATCAAAACCACAGGTTAACAGCATAATAACCTTCCCAGCAAGATCGTCTGTGCTTAGTTGATTCAAGGCATCAGCTTCGGCTTCCAAAGCGTTCACTGCAATGCATGCCAAACATATCAATGCAGGCAGCAGGATTCTCCGCAAAGGCATCCTATTTACCAAGGGCCCGCTATACTACCTTGTCAAATAAAGAGAAACATGCATTTAATTCAAAAGAGTGTTTGCAGGAACTTTCTCTTAAGATGGAAAAAATTTATAAATCTCTAAGACCATCGATACTGATTAACTGCAAATATTCTTCATTAAAATAAAAATCTTCTTTATTTGTCTCTCTTCCAGTTTAAGAGCCAACGTTACCTTTTTCTTCCATTTTCTCAAAAGCTGCTAAGGCACTGCTGGTCTTGATGGTTCCCAGCATTTCATTCACTTTCTGGGAAGTCCTGCAAAAAAAAGAGAAATGTTGCTTGAGGCTACTTGCAAAGTCTCAATCTGCTGTTTACGATCATACTGCTATAGAAAGAAGAGAATACAAACTTGGCAGATTGTGCTCGGGCTTTCAAAGTGTCTTTCTTTGATTTTGCTTCCTGAATTTTGCTTTCAAGTAGCTGCATGCTACAAGATTCTTAAAGTCACTTACAATGTTTTCAGCTTTAAAATTTCTGACAATTTATGGAGAACAAAACCATACAATCAACTTACAAACGAGGAATACTAATAAGGCCTTGAGTGTTGCTATACCCTGGTGTTGGAAATGAGCTTTTCAACAACTGCAGTTTGCTGATCAAGTTGGGACTCCAAAGCTTTGGCACTATCCTGTAAAAAGCTTAATATCTCTCTCTCTCTCTCTCTCTCTCTCTCTCCCCTTAATGTTTTTAGTGTTAGTTTAGTTTCAGTGTTAGTTCTTTGTAATTTCCGTACTCAGACATGATATCAGATTCACCGATTGTAACTTTTTGGTCTCATCGGTCATTTTGGCCTTTTGCAGACGTTAATATAGCACTTCAGTTCATTTCACAAGTGGCATGAATGTGCTATGCGTCGTTTGGAAGCGGGAAAGAGAGCATATTATGCATTTGAGAACATGTGTAATGCGGGAAACATCAAGTGTTGGGTTCTCAAGAAGTATCTTTTTGATGCATTGGTGACACCGGTTCTTCTTTATGGAGTTGAAGTGTGGGGTGGGAGCATCTCAAAGTCTACTTGGAAAGAGTTTGAGAATGTCCAAAAGCGTTTTCTTACAAACTTTCTTCAAGTTGAGACACAAACACCATATATGCTCCTACTTCTTGAGTCGGGATCTCTTCCAATTGAGGTTATGGGCATGGAAAGGGTTGTGGAGTACATGATAAAGATGCGTCAAAACCCCTCACATCGACTTCCTACAATTGCATGGGAAGCAAGCAAAAAAGTTCAAAAGACGCATAAAAGCAAGATCTTGAGCACGGGATGGATGCAAGACATAAAGAAGTGGTTTGGGAGATGGGATGCATTACACTTGCTACATGATGCTTCAATTGACTCTCAAGTGAATGAAGCTTTTCTACAACGCCAATGTATTACGACTTGGGAGAAATCCGGTGGGTCACGCTTCATACATTACACCACCTATATTGCCCCCAACTACAAAACCATGTTCTTCGCTGAGAGAGGAAACCGTACTCACACTTACATGCTTGAGCCTATTCCCTTGTCCGCGATACGCACTATCGCAACAATTCGGCTTAGCTCCCATTTCCTTCGATGCGAGATAGGGCGTTGGGGGAATGGAGAAGAGTCAAATCGATTGTGCACATTATGCTCACTGCAAGTTCGAGAGTCTGAGTACCACACACTACTAGAGTGCTCAGCTTTTGATCACATCCGAACTTGCTTCTCACATTTTCAGCCATAACTTAGACCTACACACTTTCCTCTCCCAGCCAAAGTGTGGGCTCTCCATTGCGACTCTCATCACTACAATTTTGGAGCATCGAGAGTCACTCATCAGGAGTACACATACTACATCACATGTAACTTTGGTCCCATAGGTCATATTTGACCTCCGAGGACGATAATAAAATCTCTCTCTCTCTCTCTCTCTCTCTCTCTCTCTCTCTCTCTCTCTCTCTCTCTCTCTCTCTCTCTCTCTCTCTCTCTCTCTCTCTCCACACCCACACCCACTATTATTAATCTGACACTAGAGGAAGAGCAAAGAAGACGTGTGCGCGCTGTACATGTAAGAATCTGCGGCCTTAAAGACAAAGATAATGTGGACAAAGCAGTAAATCTGATGGGGGTTCATGAACCGATGCATACAGAGCTTGGAGAGTGGGCAACAAGAAAAATGGAAGCAATGGGGAAGCCTCGAAAGAAAGGGCACTCATTCTTTGATTTCCGTCCATGGAAGCTAAGGACTTTTTGAAGAAAAGGCCAGCTCTTAAGCAGACGGGCATCTTTCTCGGGGATGATCTTACCCTCTTGCAGATTGCTCATATGCAGGAGGTAATGCCGGAGATTAGAGCGGCAAGAGAAAAAGGCAAGATTGCTTTCTACCGAGATGGAAGAGTGGTAATATTGGAGCCACGCGCCACATGACGGTGCGAGACCTATGGGACCACACTAAAAGTTTCCGCCTGGAATTGTGATGGATCTATGCGCCTTGATGTGGGTACCTTTGAGGATAGTTTTAACGGGAGAGACATCATCTTCTACTCTGAGACACATCAGGCCCCTGGGCAATCTATGCCTCACATTAGTGGATATAGATGGAAGATAGCCTGTAGACAGGAGACACGATCAGAGCACAGAGGACGAGGCTCAGGAGGAGTGGCAGTTTTATTCAGGGAGGGTTTGCAGCCATTGATACATATAGCTCGTAGGGATGAGCAAGCTAGGTACATGTGGGTGAGATTGAGAGCAAAGACTGGCAGATATCTGTACATTGCTATTTGCTACTTTCCCCCGAGTACGTCCGGTATATGCACCACCCAGAGGACAGTCCCCCTTCTCTATTTTGGATGATTTTACATATGGGAATTCTCCAGAGATGGTGACATTATCATTCTAGGGGACTTCAATGCTAGGACTGCCCATCATCAGATAGTCTTCTATGATACTTCAGAGGAGATGTTGAGAGAGCTGGATGTTGCAGAGACTGGCCAATCCAGACTATCACAAGATGGGGAACATACTGAGTATGGACGGCACCTGATAGACATGGGGACCGCACATGGATTGGCCATCTTGAATGGCCTACACAGATTTCCCGTTGCATGAGGCTTCACATGCTTTCCACACAGACATGGAGCCAGCACAGTGGATTATGTCATGGCACAACCAAGCCTATCTCTAGTATCCGGGATCTCATAGTTGGGCCCAGACCTGCTGGGGTGGCAGTGGATCATACGATTGTGTCGTTGACCATCTCTTTCCAGTTCAGTGTAGCACACAGTCCACGGGTGGCAGCTCCTACTCGCTATACCTTCACGCACGAGACGGATTCGATATACGTAGACGGGATCTACAGACGCCTAAGCACTGACGAACCAGGGCAGCCTCTGAGGGAGCTTTCTACTATACTGACACAGACACTACATGATGCAGCAGCAGAGGCGTACCCACACACCCAGCCCGAGCATAGACGTCGTTCTGGAAGCATATTTCAGAACAGCTGGTATGATGAGGAATGCCGCGAAACCAGAGCTAGACTTCAAAGGGAAGTGCTTTTGGGGGACACCACTCACAGACAGTCACAGATTGACTTCCGACGCCTGGTGCAGCGGAAAAAGAGGGCATTATTGGCTCAACTGGAGCAAGATCTCTACCAGCTATTCTTGAGTCAAGACTCACATGAGGGATGGCGGCTCTTTCATGAGTTGTCTCCCCCCTGCCATTACCTCTACAGAGACTTGGGGTCAGTACGCATCAGCTTTGTACACAGTTTCTGGATAGCCACCCCTTCCCGACCCATGCCCACACATATGTGCTTTTTTCACCGCCGCGATGGTGAAGAAGGCTGACAGGATGTGGACTGGGAGAGCATATGATCATGATGGCTTGGTGGCTGAGCATTTCATGCATGCCAAAAATCTACTAGCAGAGCTTCTAGCAGTCATGTTTAATCATGCCATGTGCGAGGGCTGGCCTGATACCTGGAGCCTATCTACGACTGTACCTATTTTCAAATTAGGAGACCCTATGGAGACTGGGAACTATCGCACTATCATGATTGGACACACATTGGCATGGTTGTACGCATCTATTCTTGAGCAGCAGTTGAGTAGATGGACAGAGAGAGAGAGAGAGAGGAAAGGCGTGCAGTTGGACAGGCAGGGTTTAGAAGAGGTTTTTCTACCCTGACCATATCTTGACACTAAGGGCCATCATCGAGGATCTCTTGTAGCTTTGTGGATTTCCGCAAAGCATTTGACACAGTACCCAGAGCTAGACTAATGCGCAGATTACAGGAGATGGGAGTACCCACAGAGCTAATTTAGGGGATCATGGCATTGTAAAGATCAGTAGTAGGGCATGTACGCACTTCAGAGGGTCTTTCTACACCGGTTCACTCCACTATTGGGGTGAAGCAGGGCTGCCCGCTCTCTCCTGCTCTATTTGGTATGTATGTGGATGAGGTTTCTGACTACATTGAGAGAGATGGGGATAGAGGTGCACCGCTGGCGGGGACTTGGATCCCGCTATTGTTATACGCTAATGATATTGTGTTGATCTCCGACTCTCTGGAAGGGACGCAACGTCATTTGGATGCTTTGCATAGGTTTGCCCATGAAAGTGGTTTGTCTGTCAACCTTGGAAAAACCAAGGTCGTGATATTTAATACCATCCCACAGTGGATCAGGAGATCAGCGCCCGCATTCACATACGGCCAAGAGAAGGTAGAGTATATAGATGCTTACACTTACCTTGGAGTGGTTTTTAGTGGACCAGCATTCTCGTTAAGGAGAGCAGCAGAGACTATATTGACCAGAGCCCATTCAGCATTGGGTAGATTGCAGAGGATGTGTTCACAAGCTCAGTTTTAGGAGCCTCGGACGAAGCTTTGGCTCTTTGACACGCTAGTGGCTTTTGCATTGCTCTATGGAGCTGAGATATGGGGACCTTCATTGGATCGTCGCGGGAGGACAGGTCGCACTGATGGATGGGGGGACATGGAGAAGCCCCTGGTCTCTATGATCTCGCGGCTCATTAGAGCCAAGGCCTCAGTACTACGTGCCATTATCCGAGCAGAGCTAGCTAGCCCCCCACTAGTAGCAAAGGCACTCACTAGATCTGTCTCCTTCATACACCGCATGTGGGAACTTCTTAGAGACAGATACGCCCACCTTGCACTTGAGTCCTCTTGACAGTTAGCCATGCAGGGAGATACGGCATGCTGGTATAAGGAGATGACATCATGGGTTCCAGGCGCATGGGTTCAGTATAGACAGATTCCTCCCCTTCCAGTACTCACAGGACACACCCTCCATGACTCTTACACAGTCCAAGATCACGAGGCTCATCCTCCAGGACCTGATTCAACTAGACACCAGGAGAACATGGATACAGCCAACACAGGAGCTGGGCACGAAGATGGCTTTCTACAAAGAACATCTTCTCCAGCTTACGGTGGACGATTTTGTGACGAGGCCCAGATACATGGACACCCGCTTGTCTCATGGGATACAGTGCACTACTCGCCAAATACGCACATCTTCACACAAGCTGCGGATCGAGACTGGGAGATACAACGGAGTACCAGCAGAGGCCAGGACATGCCCCCTGTGTGACATGGAGCCTGAGACAGAGTTACACTACACATGCCACTGCCCCATCTACTACGAGATACGAGGCCGCTTCCATTGCTTGTTTAGAGAGGGCTTTGGACCACTCTCCAAAGTCATGAGGTACGAGGATCAGAGATGCCTGGGTTTGTTTCTGCTCGAGCTACGTAGACACAGAAAGAGCCTGCTAAGAGGAGAGGTCAGGCAGTCCCAGATACACATCACAGAATTCTTTAGAGTAGACA
Organism: Adiantum capillus-veneris; assembly: GCF_014529385.1. Classification (NCBI taxonomy): domain Eukaryota; kingdom Viridiplantae; phylum Streptophyta; class Polypodiopsida; order Polypodiales; family Pteridaceae; genus Adiantum; species Adiantum capillus-veneris. Next base: position 36,369,373 of record NC_140959.1, read on the forward strand.
TTGGACACCTGGAGGAATCACAGCAGATCTTGTTGCCTCACACCAAAGGCACATAGATCGACCGAGCGACTGAATTGGGAAAATCCAGACGCCCACGAATGCGGAAGACTACACAGCATCGACGGAGGCTACATCAGAGGATCCGGATCACTTTGGCTCGACATGCACGACGCCCTATCAGACTGCCGACCATGGAAGAGATTGATGAGACCCGCTAGCCACCAATGTTGGATCTCTTGTGACTTGTGGTTTAGCTATCCCAGCTAGCTGCTTAATTCACACCTACAAGCTTAGGATTTCATAGTATTTATATCTCATCCTTTTGTCATTTCATTTTGCTACTCTGACTTTGTATCAGATCCACCACATTGTAACGCTTTGGTCTCATAGGTCATTTTGGCCTTTTGAAGACATTAATATAACATTTCATTTCATTTCCTCTCTCTCTCTCTCTCTCTCTCTCTCTCTCTGTGTGTGTGTGTGTTGTGTGTGTGTGTGCTTTTCAATGGATATTTCATAACAGAAGTGCTGCTTGCCAAAGAAAAGAAACCCTCCAAGATAAGATAGAGTCCTTACCTGCATCCATCCAAACAAGACAACAATTCAGTTAGCCTTGGATGTGTTTTACAGGTATTAATGGACTATATCAGTTGTTATCCATGTCCATCTTTACAAAATTTAATTACTTTAGACAAGCTAGGTTATAGAGATTTTAAAAAAAGAAAAAACAGTGAGGTCTACTTGTTTAAGCCATAGCTTGGTAGCTATGCTTGAGCTCATAGAAACAGCCATATACTTACTAGTCAATAAAGTTTTGTAAAAACTCCATTCTTATCACGTGAGACCACATTTCTCGAGTCATATCTCGGTATTTATGCCAAGTTTTGAGAGTACCAACCATATACTTACCTTCAATTTCCCAAGCTTTCTCCATAGCTTGGTAGCTATGCTTAAAAATAACAGTAGCATCGGCGCTAGAAAATCAGCCCATAGCCTCGTCGCACTTCGCAGATCCCATCAACCCATTAGAGTTTCTGCATTTCAGCCCTTAGCCTTGCAGAACCAAGCACCTACATCAAGTTCCCATCAACATCTCAGCATCTAGTACCATTGTAACAGCATTTGTGCAATCTAAAACAAATACCTCTCTAGCAATAGAGAGGTGGGCCCTTGGAGGGGGTTTGGGACCCCATCTGGTGTTAGTCTTCTCTCTCTCTCTCTCTCTCTCTCTCTCTCTCTCTCTCTCTCTCTCTCTCTCTCTCTCTCTCTCTCTCTCTCAACCTTCATTCACAATATCATTCTCTCTTTTCTCTCTAGTCTTTACACATCTCTTATGAAGTAAAAGGAACTCTCTCATTCAATAAAAGGAACCTTGAGTACGCACTCAGCACTCATACTGAGCATTCACCATCAATCACTTCTGTTGCACATAACATTGGTATCAGAGCTGTTTGGCAGTGTTCGGTATCACCACTCATGAAAAGAACCTAAAGAATGACTGTCCCAATCCAGAACTTATTAGGCACTCCCACCCTTAGTCCATCGCGCACCAGGCGCGCTCCTGTCTTCATCGCTCTCTCTTGAAGGCAATTAATCCATAAAGAACCACAAAAAAAAATTGCTGCTTGTTTGAGATTGCGTGTAACCCAAGACCACTTAGTATGTCGATCTCTCTAATCTGTGTTTTTGAAGAGTGACAAGTAACCCAGAAAAGAAAGGCTTGTCCAGCCTCCCCTCCTTCTTTTCCACTCATTGAGAGCGGACCTTGCACATTGCGGTAGACCAATCGACGTAAGGTGGGAAAAAGCAAGCTTGGTGTGAGCGCAAGGCCGCAAAGGGGTGCACCCGCAAGAAGGAGTTCAGCTTGAGTAAGAGAAAAGCCTTCTTAAACGTGGATTGCAAGCCGTACCCAAGTACTCCAAGAACCCCAAGAACCCAAGTACCCAAACACCCCTAGTACCCAAGTACTCAGTGCATGGTCATCAAAAGCGGAATGGATACCTTTCGTGAAGGTGAAGAGAAAGTGGAATTGGAGAAAAAGAAGTCTCTACACCAAGAGGATTGTTTCTAGATCCTCCTCCATCCCCATCTACGCCACCGATTGCACCAAATTCTATGGAGACTTTCAAAAGGGAAAGAACGGCTCTAGAAAGGGAACGTGAAGAAAAGAGGACAGCTATGGAGTTAGAGAGTGAGCAAGCACGCGAAGCTCAACGCATAGCAACTGAAGAAAAGAGGGCAGCTATGGAGCTAAAGCACGAGGCGCAACGAGACCAACGCATGAAAGAGTTGGTTCGAGTACAACATTCCTCACCTAACAGTGATAATAAAGGAAAGGCTAAAACTCAAAAAATACCTCATGAAAATTTGCTCGAGAATAGTAAGAGATTGGTTTAGTATTGAAGAACGAACCGAGTATGGAAAAAAAGGAAAGATATTTTTAGTGTCACATTGAAGGTCGCATAAAAAGAGATTATCCTAAGAAAGCACCAAGAAAAGAACCCACAAAATCCACATCTTCTGTTAGTGTCATAAATGAGAAAACTAATGTGCCCCAAGTTTCTAATGATCATCTAGACGAGTCTCTCATGAAGTGTTATGGTCATGTGAATCGTCATCGTAATGCAATCTTGTTTGATTCTCGCAGTATGCATGATGTGATTAGTGTTTCTCTTGTGAAGAGCGCACAATTAGAAACTATTCCGGTGAATCCCATTATGGTCTCTAGATTTGCTCCTGACATGCACTCCTCACTCACGCATGAATGTCCTAATGTGACCAGAACGTAGATTTTCGTCTCAAGTTTATTGTTTCTCCTCTATCTAGATGTGATATGATCTTTGGCATGAAGTGGTTTAAAAATTTTGATCCACAAGTTAATGGGAAAGAAGACTCTCTCTCTCTCTCTCTCTCTCTCTCTCTCTCTCTCTCTCTCTCTCTCTCTCTCTCTCTCTCTCTCTCTCTCTCTCTCTCTCTCTCTCTCTCGCGGTCAAAGGTGCCTCTCCCATGGTTATTCGCTGTGAGAAGAATATTCCATCTTTGTCGTTAATCTCTCACTCTCATGTTTTGAAAGAGAATAAAGTACGCAGTCCCGCCCTTTCGCCGAAACGACCAACCACCTCTTGGTCTAGAGCATTGGACTATTTTCAAACACTCCCCAAAGTATGCAGTCCCATAGTCTCTCTCAATACACAGTCCCACAGTCTAGAAAAAATCAGACCTTGCATGATAAGGAACCTCTCTATGTCATTCGTTCTCTACAGGCTAAAAATCATTTTCCGCATGATAGAAACTTAATTGTTATTAAGGATCAACAAGCCTTCAAGTGGCTACAGTCTGTACTGAGTACACCTTGGAGTGACCGTCAAGCTTGATGGTTCCAACCTTGTGAGCAATTTGGTGGTTTGATTAATTATGTTCCTAGTAAAGCTAACCCATTGCAGATACGATCAGTCACGAAGGACAGATCTTGGCTCTCGAATCGCGTTCCACAATCTCCATTCAAGAAGTATCTTTTGTTCACATGAAGAGTCAGTATGCATTTTTTGAGTCTCTCATTCATGACGGTCTCTTGTATTTTCGTCATCGTCTTTATGTGTTACACCATCAAGCATTGGTATTCCCTTTAGCATTCCACCCACAGTCATTTAGCAAGCATAGTTCTTTTCTAGTCATCCGAAAAGTAAAAGATGTGTATGAAATTGTGGTTGAAGTTGTTTCAAGGAGATCCTTCAAAGGAGATTCTTAAAGAAGATGAACTAGACTGTAGATGAAGTTGAAGACAAGGAGCCAGAGCAGCTTATTCTGCATCGTTTTCGGCGCGGCCTGAGACCCACGCAACAAAGTGGACCGACGAAAAAAATTTCAAAGATTTCCTGAGGAGTTGGCGGACTGCACAAAAGCCATGTAGCTCGATATCACTACTCATCTTGAAAAGGGGGACATGTCAAGTGGACATCTATCCTATGTGCATGTGGACAGCTATAACTCCTATTTCTAGACTTTTAGTCAGCCTAGGCAGTGTTCTAGCGCCATTATGAGTCTATACGAAGGACATGCATGTCTAGTCACTTTAGAGTAGCTACATACCCTCTGATTGCACGAGAGAAAAACCAATGTCCACTTGGTGTAGGCATTGGGGAGTATTCCCATTAGTACCAAGCCTAGGTAAATTTGCATGTGAATCACCTCTTACTAATAGTCCATCAACTTATTAATAAGTGACATTTTATCATCATTTAGAGATCGTGGGTTTTTAAGTGGCATTGCTCTACCCAGCTTTAACCCCATATATAAGTGACCCTAGGGGTCACTTCTCAACCATAAGTCGGTACCAACACCAGTACTCGCAGTACCTCAGCACCTCTAGCGTTTTTGCTAGCAGTTCTACCATCAACACCCATGGCGTTTTTCCATCAACACATTCAGCCCACCAGCGCTTTTAGCCCATCTAGCTGATCAGCCACTGTTTTCGGAATTAGCCCTCGGATCAGCCAGTGTTTTCAGTTTTCAGCCCATTGTCGACATCGGCGTTAGCAAAACAGCCCATAGCCTTGTTGTCGTTCACAGATCCCATCAGTCCCATTAGCTTTTTTGCATTTCATCCCTTAGCCTCGCAGAACCAAGCACCTACATCAAGTTCCCATCAGCATCTAGTACCATTGTATCAACATTTGTGCAATCTAAAGCAATACCTCTCTAGCGATAGAGAGGGGGGCCTTTGGAAGGGGGTTTGGGACCCCATCTGGTGTTAGTCTCCTCTCTCTCTCTCTCTCTCTCTCTCTCTCTCTCTCTCTCTGTGAACCTTCATTCACAGTATCACTCTCTTTTCTCTCTAGTCTTTGCACGTCTCTCATGAAGTAAAAAGAACTCTCTCATGCAGTAAAAGGAACCTTGAGTATGCATTGAGCATTCACCATTAATTAATTCCGCTGCACATAACAATGTCTTGATGTAGGTGCTTTTGAGGATAGTTTCACTTGAAGAGACATTATCTTCTATCTGAGACACATCAGGCCCCTCAGCAATCCATGCCACATGTTAGTGGATACAAAGATGGGAGACAGCTTGAAGGCACGAGACTCAAATCAAAGCATAGAGGGCGGGGCTCAGGAGGGGTGACAATTCTATTTAGAGAAGATTTGCAACCATTGATACATATAGCCCGCAAGGATGAGCATGCTAGGTACATGTGGGTGAGACTGAGGACAGAGACAAACAAATACCTCTACATTGCTATTTGTTACTTTCCTCCTAACACATTAGTGTATGCTCATCTAGAGGGCAGTCCCCCTTTTCTATTTTGGATGATGACATTTGGGAGTTTTGTAGGGATGGTGACAATATCCTCTTGGGGGACTTCAATGCTAGGACTGCTCATCACCAGACAGTATTCTATGATACTCCAAAGGAGATGTTGAGGGAACTTGATGTTAGAGAGACAATACTTGATAGACACAGGGACTGCACATGGATTGGCCTTTTTGAATGGCCTACAAAGATCCCCGATAGCGAAAGGTTTTACATGCTTTCCACATCGACATGGTGCTAGTATAATGGATGTTATGGTTCACATTTCATCTTTTCATGATTTCATGGTGGGCACTAGGCCGGTTGGAGTAGCAATTGATCATGCTATCTTGTCTTTCACTCTCACGTTTCAATTCAGCACAACTTCACACACTCGGTATATCTTTACGAGGGAGACGGACTCTGTGTACACAGATAAGATATGCAGACATCTATGCACTCAAGAGTCAGGACGGCCATTAGATGAGCTCACTCATATACTGACAGAGACGCTCCATGATGCAGCATCAAAGGCACCTACACAAAGACGATCTGGGAGCATACCCTAGAATAGCTGGTATGATGAGGTGTGTAGGGAGACGAAGGTCAGATTACAGAGAGAGGTGCTCATGGGCATTACCACACATAGACAGTCATGGATTATCTTTTTCCACCTAGTGCCACGAAAGAAGAGGGCCTACTTGTCCCACTTAGAGCGGGATCTGTATCAACTATTTATGAGTAAGGATTCAGGCGAGGCATGGAGGCTATTTCATAAGCATTCACCACCACCACCCATCACCTCCCTAGAGACGTGGGAATATGCCACATCTCTCAGCCACCCTTGCCTGACCCACCAGAGACATGCCCAGAAACGTGTACTTTCTTTACTGCTGAGAGAGCAAGGAAAACCACTAACAAGATGAAAAATTGTTATTTTGAGTGTATAATTTGTTTGTTTTTTACGTTTCAACCATAGGAGAGTGTTTTTGAGGATAGGGAGAGCGCATGATCATGATGGTTTGGTGGAAGAGCACTTCATTCATGCCAGAGATACGCTTGCACAACCTCTTGCTATGATGTTTGATCGAGCTATGTATGAGGGTTTTCCTCAGACTTGGACGATTTGCCTCTCTTCAAGTCAAGAGATCCCATGCTTCTCGGGAATTATCCCACCATCATGGTTGGTCACACATTGGCTAGGTTATACACATCTATTCTTGAGCAAGAGTTGAGTAGATGGGCAGAGAGAGGACATACGAGCATCAGGGCAAGCAAGGTTCAGGAGAGGTTTCTCCACTCTTGACTATATTTTGAACAGATATGGATTCCGCTCTTGTTATATGCCGATGATGTTGTGCTGATTTCATATTCTCTAATGATGTCTAACATCACAGCACAATGGGTCACCAGGTTCGCTCCCACCTTTATATATGGTCAAGAGACTATGGAGTATACATATTCATATACCTATCTCGGGGTGGTCTTCAGTGGCGCAGTATTCTCCTTAAAAAGAGAAATAGGAGCGAGATTAACCAAAGCTTATGCAACACTAAGGAGACTTGAGATGATGCGTTCGCAAGTTCACTTCCAGGAACCTCGAACAAAGCTTTGGCTCTTCAACACTCACGTCATTTCTGCCATGCTATACAAAGTGGAGATATGGGGACCATCAGTGGATTATCACAATAGAGTTGACAGCATTGATGGATGGAGATGTATGAGAGCTATCAACAACAAACACAAGAAACTCAACAGTATTGAAGTTAGTGAAGTATTGCAGGATACCAAGAGCGGGTCCATCATCAAGTCAACAACAAAGGCAAGCACATCAAAAGCCATCTTCACGGCCAAAAGTGGCAACAAAGAGGAGAATGAGCAACAAGATGCAAAATTGCTTCAGCAACAGAAGCCCAACAAACACATGAACCATTACACAGGAGATATGAACCATTTAAGAAAGGGGGGAGCGTCATCAACAACAAAGCACTTTCCAAGCTAAAGACCAGCCTTGAAGACAACCATAACAACCAGATTGCACAAGGTTATGTCAAGGGACAACCAAGCTAAGAAGGGGAAAATGTTGGCACATTCAATGAATGGGCGCCCACTTGGGATGATGTGTTCGCAAGTTCAGTTCCAAGAACCTCGAACAAAGCTTTGGCTCTTCAACACTCACGTCATTTCTGCCATGCTATACAAATATGGGGACCATCAATGAATCATCACAATAGAGTTGATAGCACTGATCGATGGAGATGTATGAGAGCTATCAACAACAAACACAAGGAACTCAACAGTGTTGAAGTTAGTGAAGTATTGCAAGATACCAAGAGCGGGTCCATCATCAAGTCAACGACAAAGGCAGGCACATCAAAAGCCATCTTCACGGCCAAAAGTGGCAACAAAGAGGAGAATGAGCAACAAGATGCAAAATTGCTTCGGCAATAGAAGCCCAACAAAACACATGAACCATTACACAGGAGATATGAACCATTTAAGAAAGGAGGGAGCGTCATCAACAACAAAGCACTTTCCAAGCTAAAGACCAGCCTTGAAGACAACCATAACAACCAGATTGCACAAGGTTATGTCAAGGGACGACACGAGCTAAGAAGGGGAAAATGTTGGCGGATTCAATGAGCGGGCACCCACTTGGGATGATGTGTCCGCAAGTCAGTTCCAAGAACCTCGAACAAAGCTTTGGCTCTTCCACACTCACGTCATTCTTCCATGCTATACAAAGTGGAGATATGGGGACCATCAGTGGATGGTCACAAAAAAGTTGACACCACTGATGGATGGAGATTTATGAGAGCTATCAACAACAAACACAAGGAACTCAATAGTGTTGAAGTTAGTGAAGTATTGCAGGATACCAAGAGCGGGTCCATCATCAAGTCAACGACAAAGGCAGGCACATCAAAAGCCGTCTTCACGGCCAAAAGTGGCAACAAAGAGGAGAATGAGCAACAAGATGCAAAATTGCTTCGGCAATAGAAGCCCAACATACACATCAACCATTACACAAGAGATATGAACCATTCAAGGAAGGGGGGAGCGTCATCAACGACAAAGCACTTTCCAAGCTAAAGACCAACCTTGAAAACAAACATAACGACCAGAGTGCACAAGGTTATGTCAAGGGACGACACGAGCTAAGAAGGGAAAATGTTGGCGGATTCAATGAACGGACGCCCACTTGGTCGGACACTTAATCGGACACCACATTTGTACTCTGTTATTTTTTCGAGCTAGTGTAGCTATACTATGTGTGAATCCAAACTCTAGAGTAGCAGGTCAATTCCTTGAGTTGTCATTCTTTCATGATGATGGTGAAGGCCCATGTGAGCAAGCCACTGACCGTTTAGAAAGCCCTAGATTCTCGTTGCCCCTCCGTTGGTATTGGAGGCGTTCACTCGATAAATCTCTTTTGTGCATAGCATCTGGGCTCTCCCTAGAGACAAATGTGCTCGCTTAGCTCTAGAGTCCTCACGAGTCACGACAACTAGCATCACAACAACTTGGAAGATGGATCGTATCGGTATGCACAGATGGCATCTTGGTTCCAACTGTATGGCTTTAGTATGGACAAACTACCCCCATTTCAGTACTCCCTAGATGCGCCCTAAATCTCTCTCACACACAAAGATTACTAGGCTCATCATGTAGGACTTGACAAAATTGGATACTAGGAGGACATGGATACAGCCGACACATGACTTGGGTACAAGGATGGCTTTCTATATAGAGCATCTTCTTCAGCTTATAAAGGATGGATTTGTGACCAGACATGGGTCAGCATAACCGCAAAGCGTTTCAGACTTGAAACGTGGGGATTTCACCCCGAAACGTTTCACCCTAGGCTAAGGCCTCACTGAAACGTCTGACCAAATCACCAATTTTGTGTATATAAAAAGTTATCTATAGACAGAATAGGTGTTCACAATGCAATGTATATGTGCACACATTTTGCCCAATGATCAATCTTAATAAAGATATATGATATAATCGTACATGAATGTCACTTACAACTCAACACGGCTCTCTGAGTCTCTTGTCACTGTGAAGAGAGAGAGAGAGAGAGAGAGAAATACTCTCGTTTTGTTCACCAATTACCCTCTATATGACAAGTGTATACAGCTCCCCGATAACTATGATTTCCCTACCTAGCTTTTACCCCATATGTAAGTGAGCCTAGGCCCTAGGAGTCTATTCTCAACCATAAGTTAGTACCTCAGTACCAGCACCAGTACCCACAATACCTCACCAGCTCTAGCGTTTTGCTAGCAACTCCACCATCAACACCCATGGCCTTTTTCCATTAGCACATTCAGCCCACCAGCGTTTTCAGCCATGAGTAGCAGATTGCCTCGCCGTCAGTTTCCAGCCCATAGTACCAGATCAGCCAGCGTTTTCAGTTTTCCGCCTTGGTAACAGATCAGCCGAGTGTTTTCAGATTCAGCCCTCAGATCAGCCAACATTTTTCAGTTTTCAGCCCATCGCCACCACCGCATACCTTGTACAGTTCATCTCAGTTTCAAGAATTTTACTGTTTATTTTGGTTCTTGTTGCCATTCATCTCTCTTTTTCTGCTCTTATCCTCTCTCGCATCTCTCACAACCAGCAGCCCACGGCTCACCTCTCAAAAATTATCCCCCGAAAATGGGCCAAGGAGCTAGAGTGGGCAATCTGCAACTGTAGTGAGGATTTTGTGGACGAGGATATCTGCAAAAAAACTCCGAGGTCAAACAGTACGTGACCACTATAGCATCCAACCACTACACATCCACAAAGTAAAATGGTGTCCATTGGGGAAGAACCGAGCTCTACCAAGAATCTTCTCAAGTCCACCAACTCATCGGTCGCTACACCAGCATCTGTATGGAGTATTGTTGTCGAATACTCCAAGAGATAGCATCAAAAGTGAAATTGTGGGTATCCAGATCATTTCCTAATTCACAAATATCCCACCCAATAAAAAAGAGTCGAAAATCTGCACCTCTGGTCACATATCGCATGCTTGAATCTCAAAGCCGCCATGGGAAGTCCACAGAATGCGGAGAACCGAGCCTATCAATGACGAGGAACCATAGAGAACTGCTACAACCACCAGTATAATGAGTGAACTGCAAGTAAATCTGAAGGAACTCCATCAGATCTGAGTGAAAAGTTCTATTGATCTTCCTCTGTCTAGAATACTTTCAAAGAGAATATCATCCCACTCTCAAGGTGAGTCAAGAACATTCAACATACACCCAGCAGAAACATATACACATCAATATTGAGACTGCAGCTAATACAACAAGATCAAGAGACCCTGCTCCCCAGCTTTGCAAGAGATGGACAAGGCGCTAGAGAAAGCCACAAAAAGCCTGTCAATCCTATCCAATGTACATGGAACCACAAGATTTGAAAGGAAGTAGTCCACGAGAGTTGACTCCAAGCTCGCTCCACATCCCCTCCGAAGTGAGAGCTTCCGGACCATGGATAACTACTGCAACTCTCCAGCACTCTCCACCTCTGCAACTAGAACACCCAAGATAGGTGGCGCCGAAAAAATATAACCAAGGAACCTAGCACCAAAATTTGACAGAATCGAAAAACTGTCCCTCCACTATGAAGAAAATGTCTGGACAAACTCAAATTAGGTCCTAGTCCAAGAAGGACCAATATCCACTTATACAAAAACTCCAGGCCACTCTATGGATAAGGGAAATAGGTGTGTCCTAAAGCGTGCAGCCTTCAGGGATCAATTCACTCCCCCTATTATAACTTGCTTCCTGGAATCTCTATCAAAACTTTGTACTTTTCCACTTGTGCTTCAAAGAATATACCCAGCCCACTATGCAATACACAACATAATACCAATATTAAACATGAAAGTAAAGGAACCGCCTAGAGGAATTGCGAAAATTGGAATGGAATACCCAAGGTTGGATCTCTCCAAAGGGTTGTACGAGCGAAGCCTCCATATATTACAGACTGTAAAAGTAGGAACTAGATGTCCCAACCAACTATCGACGCTGCGTGCAAATCTGCCATCCAAAGGATCTCAGAACAAATATGTTGTTGAACATCAAGAATACCGCCCATAAGAGACTTCAAACCTGTCCCACAATTAGTACTGACAAGTTCACAAAAGGGCATATAAGTGACCAAATCTGTAGGGCCACACTACCATCAGTGAAGGGAGAACATGGAGATAGAGGGAGAACATGGAGATAGAAGTAGTCTACCCTCCAACAAAACCTCCTCAAACTATTGTCATAGTCGGCTAAGCATCTGGCACCACATGCTTCACCTCTAAACCTTATCCTCTGAAGTCAGATGATCGTACAAGAAGTGGAACTTGAGATAGAAGAATCCCCCTCTGCCTGGCAAAGCCAACTCCAATACATACACCAATGTCGTGGGATATGTGTTCGCAAGGTGGACCGAGAAGGCACGAGGCCTCTGGCTGTGAGAGGTGGTAGAGGAAAAGGAGCAGAAACAGAGAGATAAAAGCCAAAATAGACCCGAATGAAATAAATAGTACAAAGTTTGGTCGACTCGACCATTAACAATCACCTAGATAATAAACAATAGTGGGTAAGGTCATTAGCTCCAGCAAAGACATCAATCTAGAACCAATGTTTTGCTCCCAATCAAATCATAATATTGAAGTCTTCTCGACCCATTTCCAAGCCCTCATAGCTGCATGTGCTCGAGCACTATATCATCCAAAACTGAAATAAATAGTACAAAGTTTGGTCGACTCGACCACTAACAATCACCTAGATGATAAACAATAGTGGGTAAGGTCATTAGCTCCAGCAAAGACATCAATCTAGAACCAATGTTTTGCTCCCAATCAAATCATAATATTGAAGTCTTCTCGACCCATTTCCAAGCCCTCATAGTTGCATGTGCTCAAGCCCCTCAATGAACGGAGATTGGCTTTGGCTTCAAACAATGAAAACTATTCATCTGGTTTCGAGCTCACCTTCCTTTCTCCAAGTCCTTAAACACACATAAATCCAAGGTGATCATCCAAGGCATCTTACCTTGTGGCGGGTCACAAACCTGCTTGCTTTGAGAGGCGACATTCTAATAAATAAGCTCCTCAAGCACTCTCAGTGCTAACTAAAGTGCACCGCTTTTGGCATACTGATAGCCAAGGCAGCATCACATTTGGCATAAATATCACTTAGCATTGGCGAGCACAATATTTCTAACCAAGGCATTGCTTAGCATATCCCGTTGTCAATGCAGTGCATGAGAAGACATTCCAGAAATCTCCTCAAGCACCTTTTGTACTTTTTGACCTGCTGAGCATATCCAGCTTCAAATAGGCCCGATCTGCATCTTTACCCCCATTTCCCACAGTGAAAGCGGAGCAACACGACACCAGGTCTGTTGCATACGGGATAAACAAGAGTCGACTGAAGCCGGAACTGAAACTTCCACCCTTACATAGAAAAGACAAAATCGACGTACATCCTCTTCTTCTGGGAGGAAAGTCATCCCCTTCTGTCATCCACAATCTGCAACCTAGTATAAAGGCTGAGTCATCAACCTGCTACCCCTCTTTGAAGACGAGCGGACACTCCACATCTTCTTGTGCATGACAAGGCTGGAACTCCAGATCAGCCTATATACAGTCCTCGGACCTCTATAGAGATAACTTTTCAACAACTCCACAGATAAATGTGAAATTACAAAAGACCCAACAAATCAGCCAATCCATCTCCTCGAAGGAAACACAACCATAAGAACCCGCTCCACAAGTACTGAAGAGGATCCCACTGTTGTCCAAACGCTTTTCTCGAAGAAGAAGAGAATGTCTCCCCTTCTGGATCCGAAAGTCGCAAGCTTGCTCCCCTTGCCGGAAGCCAAGGTAAACTCCATCTGGAAGAACCGAAGCAATCCAGCAATGCTTCATATCCTGAATCCTCCACGGGGTTCCCCTTGGTAAGGCCAGAAAACGGGGAAGTCGTAGACGAGTGTCCATAGCCTCCACATACTCAAATCAGCCCCGAGCTGGAGTAAACACCAGGAAAAACAGCAAACTTTCTATCTCTCAATCAAGTCCAATACGGCACCGGATCAGCAAACTTCCTATCGCTCAATCAAGTCCAATACAGCACCGGATCAGCCTACGGCACCCATGTTGCCACTGCTGCAAGCAAAAACGCCACAGAGTTGCCAGAAAACACAGGTGACTAGGGCTGCCCTCCTTCCTGCCTCCTTTGCTCACCCCTAAATACAGCTCTTGTATACCTGATGCGTTGTATCATCAATGCATCCCCGACCAAACATCTATATAACTCCTATCTCAATCTGCCCAAATACAGCACAAATTGGGGTTTATCAATCCCTTGCACATTCCATGTATAATCCTCATTAGGCACTGCAAAAACAAAGACTACTTACTAGCAGCAACAAATTCTGCAATCTTTACAAACGTCTTGAAGAACAAATAATCCATGGCCAAGTGACAAAAAGGCTCTGATGATCCTGTGCAGAAGACCGACTATCTAAGAAGAGCTCAAGTCCCATCCGCCACACTCCGTGCCTCAGCCTCTGGACAAGTATTTGTCATAGGTGAATACATAGCAAGACAGGTTGCAGATCTCCACAATTAGTTTAATAGCAAGAAGTTGCAAACTAGTGCCATACGCTACTCTGCCAATACACAAAAAAACAAGGTAAAGGCAAAAAGGCCTTTAACAGACCTATTACTCCAAGGTCATTCAGATGAGATGAGAACTCCAAAGCCTGAGTCAGTAGGGACTCCACTGTCCACAACATGCTCAGTGGTACACCCCTACTGGCCGGCCCCACATAATGGAAGAGAGAACTGAGGAGTCCAAAACCTTATCTGCCCAGGCTGGTACCACCCTAAGAGGGCTGGGGTAGCTCCTCACATGATGGCTTCTCCTGGTGCATCAAAGAGTCAAAGCAGTTCCCAGTAGAAGCCCGCTCCTTAGCTGTTCCCAGGCCCACCCCATGAACAGGGGTGTTGGCCTTCTTGGCCTCGTCCATGGGTGAGCCGGACATCTTGCATCCATCCTCAAGACCAGTAGTATCAAAGTCTTCATTTCGGGGGGCCAAAAATTATCTTTTCGCCAAGATCAAAACAAGAGTGTTCATCAAGCATGCCGCACATTCCTCAAACAAAAAAACAATCACCACAATGCCTCTTCCCATCAAATGATCTCAACCATGATTCTTCCCATCAAAATGATCTCATTAATGCTTCCAGCAATGAATATCATGGTAAATTGAATCCGTTCAATCCTACAATGAGGGCTCTGAAAGAGAGTTCTGCAGCCCAGTCCTGAATGACTGTCTTTGCCTTATTGTCGAAACCAAAGAATCCATATGCCTCCTCCTGTACCCAATTGAAATCCATTCAGCTATCGAGAGATCCTAACTATGGACAATTACAACTACACAGACGAGCGATCCAGGACAGAAACACAGAGGGCTCCCTCATGTATGATATATCTACACCCACCCGTATCCACAGGATGGAGCTGACTAGAGCTGCACTTTCACACTTTTGTACTCTCCCTGGCATTCAACACTGTAGGATCAGAGCTCCATCTATGGCCGCATTTGCCCACATATTTGTAAACATACTATCGACACCCACAACCACTTTATAATTGATGCTTTTGTTGCATCTTAAGAGATCTGAATGGTAGAGATAGATAAATAGTTTTGTCGCTTAAGTAAGTCCTCTTCGGCCTCCATGTTCTATTTGGCCTCTATGAGACGTTAATAGAGTCTTTCAATCTTCCACTCCCTGTCACATTGTCAGCAAACAAAGCAACATATGTCCATGTGTGTGTGATTTTTGCATGATTGTCAGAATTATAAATAATTCCTCACAAGCTATCTTGTCAGCTTTACCTCATAGTCCTTCCTTCTCTTCAAGGCTTCGCGAGCAAGATCCTCTTCTCCTTTCTCGAGAGCAAGTTTTGCTCTTTTGTACCTGGTTTTGCACATAAGAAAAAGGAACAAATTTTGGCTTATTGCCATAGCTGGAATTTAAAATAAAGCACTGGTCTCAAGAGTATAATGTACCAATCATTGGCAGTTTGTTCTGCAGATTTGTACTTGTTCTCAAGTTGCCTTTGAGACGCCAACACCTACATAACACCCAAACATCCTTTAGGTTGTAAAATTCCAAAGTGGTACCAAAACTTTATTGAACTACAAAACAGTAGAAAAACATGAATAATCTCATGCAAGACAAACACCTGTGCAGAAGCCTGCCTTAGCTTTATCAAATCTTCATTCATTTCTAAAACTGTCTGATCCAAAAGCTTCTCCGGATCCTCAGCTGAGCTTACGATTGCATTTGCGTAAGACTGACAAGACATAAGGATGATTAGTATCCAGGCGAGCTATTAGGTCTTCAGTTACCTCCCAGAGACAGTAACAAAGGAAACACATACCTTGACGACTCGTACTACACGCTCAAAAATGTTCATTTGAGATCCCAGTGCACCACCAGTAACCCCAGCTCCATCCTCATAACAACTAGCCAATACTGTTGCAGCTTCTGTTTGACACCAATGATCACATTACAAACTGCGAAATTGAAAACAGCTACCTCTTCATAGACATCCCCTTAGCTAAGATACACAGAGAAAAGAACCACCTCATTTCTCAACCCAAGTCAACCTCTTCCATATGTTGGCTCTAAACTGCTCAATGTACAAAACCAGACAATTACCTTCACAGCACTACCACTGAGCACTTACACATGATGCTTGTTTCTAACATTCATCAGGTGGGAGATGTTGACATTGTAACATCAGCATTTAGCATGGTATTATTAGCCTTAATCATCATTGCTACGCCGCACAACACCAAAAAGAAAGCAGCACTTTTAAATGCATAAATTTAGTAGGGTCTAACAAAGTAGGAATAAGGAGCATACTGTGGTAAGCCTTTTAACACTGGCAGACAATTAAGCTCTACAGCTAAATGTATAGAATTTTCTACCCTGAAGGGAATAGCTTTGATATGAACCATACTGAACCACCATGAAGACACAAACCAAGACCAGTGTAGAAACGAGGCAAGTGGCTGAACCAAAAAGAGAAAACACAAGACAAGTAAAGCCTAGCGCAGCTGAAAAGTGCACGCACAAGTAGCTAAGACTTAACCATGAACACCAAGACCAGGAGACTTGCAGCTTTTGAGCGACTTAAGCAGAAGATGACTACTGGGCCAATGTTCAAGTTACCAGACTTGCAGAAATCTTTTGAGCTTTACTACGACGCTCGTGAAAGCAGATTGTGAGCGGTCTTAATGTAAGAGAGCCATGTCATAGCTTATGAGAGTCGGATGTCGTAAACGCAAGAGAGGTCTGTACAGATTTATGAAAAGGAGCTCTTAGCAGTTTTTCATGCTTTGAAATGGAGGCATTACTTGCTCAGGCAGATTTACATTGTACACGAATCAGAGTTTATGAAACTTCTTGTCCCAGAATAAGCTTTCAAAGAAGCATATAAGATGGGGCAAACATTTAAATTTTGGTTGCAAATTTATTTCCAGAAAGTATATCTTAAGGGAAAGAAGAATGTAGCGGCAGAAGCATTGTCTTGCAAGCCATAGATACCCGTTGTCACTTCACTGCATCATCAGGATTTCGATGCGATGCAAGAGAAGTATGCTACAGACCCGGATATTGGATCTCAAGCCTTTACCAATCGACCATGGAAGAGTATAGCAATGAGAATCATCTTTGATCTTCCCAAGACTCACATTGGACATGTAGTATTTGGACAATGGTGGATATATTTAGCAAACAGGCTCATTTTGTACCAGTGAAGAAGACAGTGAAGGCTGATCATTTGGCAAAGCTCTTTGTTTAATACGTCTTTCAGTTTCATGGGATGCCTATATCTATTGTTTCGGATAGAGACCCCAATTTACTAGTTTGTCTTGGAGAATAGTGTGTGATTATGTTGGTACTACGCTCAAATTCTCCTCGTTGTTTCATTCACAAACCACTGGACAATCAGAGATAACCAATCTAATGGTTTTAGACTTGTTGAAGTGCTACATCTCTGAAAATAAGTCTCAGTGGGAGAAGTATTTACCATTAAGGTCAAAGAGGTTTTTTGAAAGTCTTGGACAAGACTAGAGAAGGTAGTAGACAAACAACGGCGCAACTTGTAGTTGAGGGAGAATGATTGGGTGCTTCTTCATTTTAAGAAGGCACACCTAGAAAGAGGAAGGGCAAGGGGAGGCTTTACTTAAAGCTATGTATGCGACACTATGGACCCTTCAAGGTTTCGAAAAAGATCAATAATGTGTTCTTCAGACTGAGATTGCCAAATACTTGAAGATTCACAATGCTTTTATTGTTGAGACCTTTCAAGGGTGAAGTGCCACAGGACAGGGAGCCAAAGGAGCAACCAGAGGTAGAAGAAACTAAGGAGATTCTTATACCTAATTAGATTTTAGTGCACAAGGACAGGAAAGAAAAGGGTAAGCAGGTCCACAAGTATTTAGTCAAGTTCAGGTAATATCCAATCTTGAAGCAAAGTGAATGGAGGCGGAGGACCTGGCAAATATTGCTTAGAGAGAGCGAGATCTTACCTTGAGGCTTTTGGTTTTAGCTATGTCTATTCCATAAGTGCACCCGAATCAGAGGGTTGACTTTGGTGTGGTGCATGCTACATGAGGAGAGAAATTTCCCAGAAGAGAATAGGGTCGACCACTTCAAGATTTTGGAACTGCTGACAAGCTAACAATACTCTGTGGAAAAGTAATACGGATTGATGATGTGGCCACTATACGGACCCATAGATCGCATAGTGTTTTACAAGTGCCGACGTGGTAGTTGGCCAGACTATACAGAAGTCCTCTTGGACGCTGGGCTCTAGCTTTTTGTATCTATTTCTTTTCAGACCTGGGATCTGGTAGTCTGATAATTGCAGATTTGCAAAGAGCTCTCTCCTCGACAGTTATATCTTCTGAAGGCCAGTACTTTTGGGAGTGCAACTCCGCCATTCCATTTCTACTGCGTGGATTCTCTCGCTTAGTTTCAAGTTGTGTTAAGAGGTGCTAAAGTAGGTTCTAGTTCTATTCTTTCAGTTGGCACTTGGTGCCTTCTACGGTTACAATGATATCAGAGCGTCAGTCGTTTTGCTTTTTTAACAAGCAAAACGGCCCAACCTACAATGGGAAGCTATGTAGATGGAAGAAGAAGAAACGACAATAGAAAGAGGGGATGACAAAACTAGAGATCATTTTTGCCCTAAAAAGCTCTAAAAACATTATTTTGGACACTTCTCTACATTTCAGAGACCTCTTAACTCTCTTCAACGGATGAACATTTGGATATGCGAAATATCACAGTTATTCTCTTGACAAGCCCAACACATTGATGCATTCTGAAGATTTCAAAAAAAATGGGTTTTCAACAGCAAATTAGGGTTTCTATATCATGTGTCAAAACTATGTTTTGGATGCTCTTATTATTTATTTGCAACCCACAAGTAGCAAGATGTAAGAAGATGGATTTACAAGTATTTGGGAGCATGGGGGATGGAGATCCACCCCTATGCAGCAAGAAGAATCACTTGTTTGAGATTTTGATTGAATTTGCATACTATTTGAGAATACTCTTTAGGGATTGATTGAAATAGATTATATCTGCTTTGAACTTGTCTTGGTGCCCATTGAACTTGTTTGTTCTGGTTGAAATGCTGGTTTCAATGCTATTTTATAAACACCTAAGTAGCCCTGGCTACGGTTTTTGGATTGTTTAGTTGTCAATAGAAGCTTATGAATGGCGCAAACTACAGTCTAGGGACCATTTAGTTGTAGATGGATCCCTCTAAAGGGCACAAACTACAATCTGGGATCGTTTAGTTATACTTGGAACCTCTACACAAGGCACGCTATAGTCTGGGCATCATTTAGTTGTAAATGGAAACCTTTAAACTATGCAAGCTGTCATCTAGGAGCGTTTGGATGTCTTCATGTTTTGTGATTGCATATGTGTATCTGTGACATTTGCATAGCTTTCTATGAGCCATATGAATCTAGTGCATGAATAGTTCCAATGTGGATGAGATAAGACTGGGTAAGTAGTGTCAGTGCACGGAGACCATAGTTACAAGGAATGGCCATTTTCTTGTCTCTGTTCCCCGTTACCATCGCAATTTCCCATTCCAAATCCCTATTTCGTGTTTCAGGCCTGAGTATCTGAAACAGGGAATGGCATTTCATTCATATTGTTGTTCCGCGTTGCCCGTTCCAATTTGTCGTTCCAGGTAACTATAACAGAGAGACACCCCCAAGAGATCAGCGTGATTTGGGTATGATTGATGAGAATCAAATGATAGAATAGAAATCTGATTGTGGAGCTGTACGGAGTAATGCATGTTGAAGAATGTATTGTATGGCCTTGATGGTCATTGGCATGTATATGTCTACTAAAGAAAAGAATCATATTTTGCAGGTGTAATCACGGACGATTACTCTACCTGTAAGAGCGATCTATTTCACAAAGGTGATGACGTGGCAATTTCTAATCAAAAGTGAAGACGTGGCAAGGTAGTATAGATTGATGTTGTGGCAACTAAACAGACCCACAAATCGTGCTGAGTTCTACGGGAGCTGACATGTCAATTAGCCAACATTTACAAAAGTGCTATTGAGCGCTAGCTTTTTGTAATTGATGCTTTTCAAGCCTAGGATCTTTAAATATGAGCCTTGGAGGAGGCTTCTGGCAGTCGAACAATCGCAGATTTATGGAGAGCTCTCTCCTTGTACCTTCCAACGATAAAGCAATTGTACCTTTTGAAGATCAATAGAAAAGAGATACCAAAAAGCGCACCAGGGTGTTGAGACAGTACTTCTCGAAGTAGAACTCCATCACTCCATGTCTACCGCGTGGATTCTCTCTTTCTTAGTTTCAAGTTGTGTTAATTGTTAATGTCATGTGCACATTGCACCGGAGCCACATGGACAAGCTATTGCTACAGTTTAGTGTGAATCTTAGTTAGCTTAGGATCTAGCCTGGCAGTTTGTGAGCTAGAGCTCTAGAAGGATGTGCATGATCAGGCAGGTCATAGTTGCATACCCTCATTTGCACAGTATAGTCACTTAAGCATACAGGCATATGAACAATCACCAGGCGCCCTTCCTCACATGTTCGCCCTGTCGCATCCCTCCATTGCCCACGAGAAGCCTTAAGTCATTTATTAATAAGTGACTTTAACATGACTTTTATAAAAAGTAGGTAGGGCAAATAGCAAAAGGAGTTAGAACCTATATAAGCAACCCCTCGGTCCCATTGGGAGCATCAGAAGATGTAACAGACTTGGACACTCCAAGTCGAGAATCTACCACAACACCACCAGAATTCACTTCAAAACAGTTCACAATTCACAATTGATTCGACACTGGCCCGCGGCAGAATTCCGTGCCTAGAGATATTGGCCCCATAGACTGGCGCCCCTTTCGTTATTTCTTTTTGTATTAATCTGTTGCAAAAGTACAAGTGAGTGGGAGGCTCTCACTCTCAGACTCTGCATCCAGATGCTCTGAGAAGTGGGAAGCTTGCCCACTTATTTAGCTAAAAGCAGAGCCCAAAAGCTTCAAAATCAAAAGCTTTAAAAAGAAATAAAGCAAAAGAGCTTCTCTCTCTCTCTCTCTCTCTCTCTCTCTCTCTCTCTCTCTCTCTCTCTCTCTCTCTCTAATTTGCATAGCCAGAAAAACAGAAAAAACTACCGCAAAGCTGCCCACGCAAAAGCTGTACGGATTTCCGTGAGGTGTGCCGCAAAACGCGGACTGTCCATATGGTGCCTGCCACGTCAGCAATTCGGGGGTCATTTCTTGGGGATGTCCATGCGAGAAGGCTGTGTGTACAGGGTAGCCACGTCACCAACTGGGCAGCCACGTCACCAGTTTGTGACATAACCCCCCTTTTGAAAGCATTGTGATCGCCCTCGATTATGTCTGCAAAACAGACAGAAGCCATAAACTGTCTTAGCAGACACTGACTGTTAGTACCGACGCACTAGGAACGCACATCTAGCACATGTACCAATCGACAGTCACATCACACGACATCACAGGACATCACATGACAAATCACATTCAACATCCATTTGGATCTCAGACCATGATTTACCGGCAATGCAATTAGCAATCGCATCTAGATTTACTCAAGACCTTATAAATGCCCGATTGACTTATCCCTATTGTAACCATGTCTATCGAGATCATTCAGACCAAAATGCTGCAGTCATTTCGTCTATCAGTTCCTGCACTTAAACAAGTCAAGAACAAATCAATATCATATTATCGGGAATTCCATTTCATGAAGTCATACAGCAGAATATTGTCAGCTCGCAGTATCCCTCAAGCTCAAAGAGACATCAGTGACTCTAGTATCAAAAATCGAGGCATTTGTTGACAAAGGAGCGGAGTAACTCCCTTCTTGTGCATACCCATTGCACCAGATATCCAGCCAAGCTGAATTCAAGGTTCTATTTGGAATAGACTATGCTAAACCAAAAGCTGCAAGGTAAAGTTTCACAATTTGAGGAGTATCTACTAGGTCCTTCTCCTCCATCCACTTCGCATCCAATGCAGGATAGTTATTGAATTTAACCAAGAACCGCCTTCTCACTTTACCCTTAATCTTTCTGTCCTTATGTGCCAATATGGAACAAGGATCTCCTCGTTTTTGTTTTCTTCCACTTTGGGTTGCTCATCACGCTCCTCATCTTCGGGCACATCCCCTTTAAAAGGCTTCAAGAGACTCACATGAAATGCATTGTGAATCCTCCAAGTTTCGGGCAGCTTCAGTCGGAAGGAGACATCATTTATCTTTTCGAAGATCTGGAAAGGTCCGTAGTATCGCATACTAAGCTTTGGAAAAAGCCTCTCCTTTCCCTTTTTCTTTCTCAGGCATGCCTTCTCAAATCATAAGAGCACCCAATCATTCTCCTTCAATTTCAAATCGCGTCGATGGCGATCTGCTGCCTTTTTCTGTCTTTCTTGAGATTTCTGCAAAGCCTCGCAGACCTTGACAAAATCCGTGTCCAAGTCGCGCGTGTACTCATCGCCTTCAAAAATCTTATCTTTCATGCTTAGGGAGGGTGGAACCTTCGCAGCACCTTCAATAATCTCAAATGGCGCCTTCCCCGTGAAAGAGTGTACCGTGTTGTTGTAAGCAAATTCCACCTAAGGTAAGTACTTTTCCCATTGAGTCTTCTGATCCGAGATGTAAGACTTCACTAAATCTAAAACCATTGAATTGGCAATCTCAGATTGTCCGTCAGTCTGCGTGTAGAAAGATGACGAGAACTGCAACCGCGTGCCAATGTTCTCCCAAATTGCCTTCCAAAACAAACTCGTGAATCTGGGGTCCCTATCGGAGACAATCGTCTCGGGCATGCCATGTAATCTAAAGATTTGAGCCACAAACAGTCTCGCTAAGTGATCCGGCTTGACTGTTTTCTTTACAGGAATGAAATGAGCCTGCTTGCTAAATCTATCAATAACAGTCCAGATACCATCATGACCACTCTGTGTTCTTGGGAGATCCAAAATGAAATCCATTGCAATACTTTCCCAGGGGCGGGTGGGTATGGGTAAAGGCTGTAACAATCCCTGTGCTTTATGCCTGTCAAACTTGACCTTCTGGCATACCAAGCAACTTCGCACAAACTCGTCCACATCCTTCTTGAGTCTCGGCAAAGAGAAGTATCTCTCTACCCCCTTCAAGGAGGTAGCAATGCCGCGGTGATCCGTAAAAGGTAGACAGTGGCATTCGGTCGTAACCTTTTCCTCAATGGCTGTGTAACGCACAACATGGTTTTCTTCATCAAGTAGCCATCCCAAATGGAATATCCCACTGTAACAGACTTGGACACTCCAAGTCGAGAATCTACCGCAACAGCACCAAAATTCACTTCAAAACAGTTCACAGTTCACAATTGATTCGACACTGGCCCGGCGGAGTTTCGCGCCTGGAGATATTGGCCCCATAGACTGGCGCCCCTTTCAGTATTTCTTTTTGTATTAATCTGTTATAAAGGTACAAGTGAGTGGGAGGCTCTCACTCTCAGACTCTGCGTCCAGATGCTCTGAGAAGTGGGAAGCATGCCCACTTATTAAAAGATTACAAGGGATGCTAAAAGCAGAGCCCAAAAGCTTCAAAATCAAAAGCTTTCAAAAAAAATGAAGCAAAAGAGCTTCTCTCTCTCTCGCTAATTTGCGTAGCAAAAAAAACAAAACAAAACTGCCGCAAAGCTACCCACGCAAAAGCTGTACGGATTTCCGTGAGCTGCGTCGCAAAACGCGGACTGTCCGTATGATGCCTGCCACGTTAGCAACTCGGGGGTCAATTCCTGGGGCTGTCCATGTGGGGAGGGTGTGTGTGTACAAGGCAGCCACGTCACCAACTGGGCAGCCACGTCACCAGTTTGTGACAGAAGATCAGTACCCAACACCCAACAGTACCCTAGCGTTTTCCCTCAGCATCCATAACGTTTCCATTGCCAGCACCTTCAGCATCAACCGTTCAACCTTGGAGTTTTTGCATCAAAATTGCCAGTGTGTTTGTATCGGATCAGCCCAACGTTTTTGCAGCAAATCAGCTAGCGTTTTGCAGCAAATCAGCATTTTCAGCCTATAGCATCAGATTAGCCCTAGCGTTTTACAGATCCTCAATGTCAGCATCAGATCCAGCCTAGCTTCACCCTTAGAGGAAATTGCAAGATATAGACCCATGGTAGTCACCCATAAGACAATATAACCATCAGCTCCATCATGTATAGTATTGACTAAATACCACGACATTCCCACTAACGTCGTCAGTGCCCAATAGTGGATGTAGAACTAGGTACTAGCATATGCTCCCAAACACAACACACACCACATGCACATACACATGAGCATACATCAACACAAAGTTCAGCATATTGATCTTTCATGGCTCCAGAGATCAAGGGCAAACTCAGCCATAATGAAGCCTAGCACTAACGAAGTATTAAATCAGAAAAATACAAAAATGAGGTAGTTGATAGGCATAATATGCACCACAAAAGATAGAAAGAATTAGCACAATATCAACTAGTCATAACTCACGAGAACTTCACAATGTGAAGTCAGCATGTCCGCTATACGACTAAAAAATATACCTAGACGAATCCAGGATAAGCCCAGATTCACCCTTAATGGAAAGTGCAAGGTATAGACCCATGGTAGTCACCCACAAGACAATATAACCATCAGCTCCATCATGCATAGTATTGACTCAATACCACAACATCCCCACTAACGTCGTCAGTGCCCAATAGTGGGGTGTAGAACTAGGTACTAACATATGCTCCCAGACACAACACACACCGCACGCACACACACGAGCATACATGACCCACGGTAGTCACCCACAAGACAATATAACCATCAGCTCCATCATGCATAGTATCGACTAAATACCACGACATCCCCACTAATGTCGTCAGTGCCCAATATTGGGTGTAGAACTAGGTATAACATATGCTCCCAAACACAACACACACCACACGTGCGCACGCACACACACACACATGAGCATACATCAACATAAAGTTCAGTATACTGATTTTTTGTCATGGGTCCAGAGAATCAGTGGAGATCAAGGGCAGACTCGGCCATAATGAAGCCTAGAACTAAAAGAAGCATTGAATCCGAAAAATTAGCACAAAAATGAGGTAGTTGATAGGGCATACGCACCACAAAAGATAGAAAGAATTAGCACAATATCAATTGGTCGTATGTAACAAACTTTGACACTCCCAGTCAAGATTCTACAGCGATACAGTAGAGATTCACTTCAAAACAGATCACAATTCACACTTGATTCGACACGGCCCGATGAAGTTCCGTGCCTAGAGATATTGGCCCCAGAGACTGGCGCCCCTTTCAGTATTTCTTTTTGTATTAGTCTGTGTTCAAAGTACAAGAGAGTGGGAGGATTCTCACTCTCACACTCTGCATCCAGATGCTCTGAGAGTGAGGGCCTTGCCCACTTATTTATAAGATACAAGGGATGCCCAAAAGCAGTACAGACAGAGGCCAAAAACTGTCTTAGCAAACACTCACTGTTAGTACCGACGCACTAGGAACAACACATCTAGCACATGTACCAATTGGCAGTCACATCACAGGACATCACATGACAAATCACATTCAAAAATTCATTCCAAATCTCAGACCATGATTAATCGACTACGTAAATAGCAATCGCATTAGATCCAGTCAGGACCTCACAGATGCCCGATTAACTAATCCATATTACAATCATGTCTATAGAGATTTATGAGACCAAAATGCTGCAGTCATTTCGTCTATCCATTCCTGCACTCAAACAAGTCAAGTACAAATCAATCAGTATCATTTTCATTATCGGGAATTCCAAATCATAAAGTCATATAGCAAAATACTGTCAGCTCAACAGTATCCCTGAAACCCAAAGGGACATTAGTGACTCTATATTAAATCAAAGTATCGGGGCAATCTGTCGACAAAGGAGTGGAGTGACTCCCCTCTTGTGCAAGCCCGCTGCACTAGATTCGCCCATGTT
Organism: Adiantum capillus-veneris; assembly: GCF_014529385.1. Lineage (NCBI taxonomy): Eukaryota > Viridiplantae > Streptophyta > Polypodiopsida > Polypodiales > Pteridaceae > Adiantum > Adiantum capillus-veneris. Next base: position 36,395,261 of record NC_140959.1, read on the forward strand.
GCAGTCGGGGTTCTATCGGAGTAGACTATGATAAACCGAATGCTTCAAGGTAAAGGTTCACAATCTGAGGAGTATCTGCCAGGTCCTCCTCCTCCATCCACTTCGCATCCAATGCGGGATAGTTCTTGAATTTAACCAAGAACCGCCTTATCGCTTTACCTTTAATCTTTCTATCTTTATGTGCCAGTATCTGTTCTGAAGAGTATTTCCTCGCTTTCCTCCACTTTGGGTTGCTCATCTGGCTCCCCATCATCGGGCACATCGCCTTTGAAAGGCTTCAAGAGACTCACATGAAAAGCATTGTGAATTCTCTAAGTATCGGGCAGCTTCAATCTAAAGGAGACATCATTTATCTTTTCTTTTATTTGGAAGGGTCCATAGTATCTCATGCTAAGCTTTGGAAAAAGCCACTCCTTTTTCTTTTTCTTTTTCTTTCTCAAGCGTGCCTTCTCAAAACGTAAGAGCACCCAATAGTCCTCCTTTAATTTCAAATCGCGAAGGTATCGATCTACTACCTTTTTGTATCTTTCCTGAGATTTCTCTAAGGCCTCCCGGACCTTGGCAAAAGCAGTGTCCAAGTCCCTCATGTACTGGTCGGCTTCAAAAATCTTATCTTTCGTGCTTAAGAAGAGTGGAACCTTCGGAGCACCTTCAATAATCTCAAATGGCGCCTTCCCCGTCGAAGAGTGTCTCATGTTCTTGTAGGCAAATTCCACCTAAGGCAAAAACTTTTCCCATTGAGTCTTCTGATCCGAAATGTAAGACTTCAATAAATCCAGCACGACTAAATTTGCAATCTCAGATTGCCCATCTGTCTGCGGGTGGAAAGATGACGAGAACTGCAACCGTGCCAATGTTCTCCCAAATAGCTTCCAAAACAAACTCGTGATTCGGGGATCTCTGTCAGAGACGAATGTCTCAGGCATGCCATGTAATCTAAATATCTAGGCAATGAACAGCCTCGCTAAGTGATCCGGATTGACTGTTTTCTTCATTGGAATGAAATGAGCTTGCTTGCTAAATCTGTCAATAACAGTCCAGATACCATCATGCCCACTCTGTGTCTTCGAGAGATCAAAAATGAAATCCATAGCAATACTTTCCTAGGGGCGGGTGGAATGGGTAAAGGCTGTAACAATCCCTGTGCTTTATGCCTGTCAAACTTGATCTTCTAGCATACCAAGCATCTGCATACAAAATCGTCCACGTCCTTGAATCTCGGTCAAGAGAAGTATCTCTCCACACCTAGGTGGTATCAATGCTGCGGTGACCCGTAAATGGTGGACAGTGGCATTCGGTTAAAACCTTTTTCCTCAACGGCTGTGTAACACACAACATCGTTTTCTTCATCAAGTAACCATCCCGAATGGAATATCCCCACTACTACCTCCCCATTCTGTATTCGACCGAATACATCTGCAAAATCTGGATTTCTGGCGTACTGATCAACCATATCCTCGAAGCTTCTATGATGTATCGCGGAAATAGCCAAGACCAACGGCTTTTGGGACAAAGCATCTGCCGCCAAATTCTTATGTCCCTGCACATGGATAATCTGGAAGTGAAACTGTGACAAGATGTTCGCCCACCGCATCTGGTTTTCCGATAGCTGCTTCTGTGACAAGAAGTGGCGTAAACTCTGGTGATCTGTGAAGACCATAAAATCGGCTCCGAGTAGGTAATGTCGCCACTGAGTACGAGCATGGATAACCGCCAAAGCTCTTTCTCATATATCTGTGCTATCAATTTCGGCCTTAAAAACAATCGGCTCTCATAGGCAATGACATGGCCTTCTTGCATTAACACTGCACCCAGACTACGACCGCAAGCATCACAATATACTCTGAATGACTTTTGCAAATCCGGCAAAGTCAAAACTGGTCCTGTAGTCAATTTCTCTTTCATTGTCTGAAAGGCAGTCACCTCTGTGGGTCCCCACAAGAAAGGGACTCCTTTTTGTGTCAAGATATGCAAAGGGGAAGCATCCTCTGCAAACTTTCTAATGAACCACCAGCAGTAAGAACATAAGCCCAAGAAGCTTCTAACTTCATGGACATTCTTCAAATTAGGCCAATCATGTATAGTCTCAATCTTGGCCCGGTCCATTTGCACTCTGCTGCTAAGACGATGTGTCCCAAAAAGTGTATCTCTGATAAGAAAAATTCACTCTTCTTTGCAGAGATCACCAACTTGTGATCCCACAATGCCTGAAAGACCTGTAGCAAATGTTCTCTATGTTCTGCCTCATCTTTGGAGAAGACAATAATGTCATCCAAGAAAGTGCCAACAAAAGATCTGTACTCTCTGAAAATCATGTACATCATTTGGTAAAAGGTCGTTGGAGCATTGGTAAGGCCAAAAGGCATCACCAAAAATTCAAATAAACCGAAGGTCGTCTGAAAAGCTGTCTTGTAGACATCTCCCGGCACGATTCGCATCTAATGATATCCGCTCTTCAAATGGGTCTTGCTGAAACAAGAGGATCCCTGTAGTCGGTCTAGAATATCATCGATCCTAGAAATCGAAAATCTGTTCTTGATGGTGATTTTGTTGAGAGCTCTATAATCAAAGCACATTCTCCAAGATCCGTCTTTCTTCAAAACCAACAACACCGGAGAGCAGTAAGGTGAAGTACTCGGCTGGATAAGACCCTTTTACAAGAGGTCGGTTCATACTCTCTTCATTCTGGGCTCGGCTCACACGGTAAGGTGGCCGGTTCGGTGGTGTGCTTCCAAGTATCAGATCAATGGTATGATCCTCAGGACGAGCTGGTGGCAACCAGGGTAGTTTTCGTACGACGTACGGAACGTCTCGTTCCGTACTGCGGGTCACGTACCGTCCCGTTCGTTTAGTACGTTCTGTACATTTTTTTTATTTTTATTTTTTAATAAGCAAAACTCACAATTGTGAGTGGATTATATTGAGCAGCCCAAAAAATTTTAAATGGCTGTTTATAACCATTGGAAGCTCTTGACTCTTGACTTTTCGTACGACGTACAGAACGTCTCGTTCCGTACTGCGGGTCACGTACAGTCCCGTTTGTTTAGTACGTTTTGTATGTTTTTTTTTTTGTTTTTTTTTTTAATAAGCAAAACTCACAATTGTGAGTGGATTATATTGAGCAGCCCAAAAAATTTTAAATGGTTGTTTATAGCCATTGAGAGCAACTTTTGGGGCCGTTTTGGAGCGCCAATTCAAGCACTTAGGCCACATTCAAACATTGGATTCTATGTGCTAGGGCTCCACTTCTCTTATGCTCTCCCTCTCCCCCACGCTCTCCTTCTCTCATCAAGAGTCATCATCCATGCTCTCTCTCTCTCTCTCATGCTCTAGCCTCATCCTATTTAAGCAATGCCTCTCCATCTTGTTCTCCAACACTTCCAAGCTCTCAATGCTCTCACTGCTCAATGCTTCCATGTTCTAGCTCTCAAGTGACAAGCTCTAGAGACTAGAGTCTTGCCTCTCCATCTTCTCTCCATTGGGTCTCTCCCTCTCAAGCTCCCATTGAGATCTCATAACGTCAAGTTTCTTTAAGTGTAAAGTTTAAACCCAAGGGCCTAAGCCTTAGACGTAAGAATTCTTTGTTTTTTTATTTTGAATGTACGTAACGTCATCGTACATCTAAATATTTTTTAGTTCGTTTAGTACCGCACATCATCGTACGTGTACAAAACGTACAGGACCATACGAGACCACTATGGTGGCAACTCGCCTAGCAAGCCCTTAGAAAAGCAATCGGCATGAGTGTGGAGAAAATCTTGGCGTCCTTTATCAAGTTAAGATGTATTTGTCCTATGTTCATCATTCAACTCTTTCAAAAAGATCGAGTAAACAAGCAGACTAGATTTCATTAATTTCGAAACGGTCGAAGCCGATACAATAGGGATAGACTCAGTGACTCACCCTTCAGCTTCACATCAAGTACAATGTTTCGACCCTTTTCAGTAGTCAATGTCGCTTTCTTGCCAGATACTCGACCACGGCGTTGTTCTGGACTCCCAGGAGGACATCACAACCTTCCAAGGGCATTATGTAGAAGTCCTCGTGCCCCAAATACCCCCGACAATGCAACCGAAGTTTGCCAATGACAGGAGTAATGGCCACGTCCCTGCCGAGTGCCGCTAGAACTGCCTCTGCTTGTGGTCCCATCCGATCAGGTGTAATCTCGAGCCGCGCCGCCAATTCGGATGGAATGAAGTTGACCTTGGCTCCTCCATCAAAGAAAATCAAGGCTTCTTGATCTTTCACTTTGCCCCAAACTCGGCAAAGTTCTGTACTTTTATCAATCGTGCTCGGGTCAGTACCCATGCACTCTAGAACTAGTCCTGCTTTCATCTCGCCTTTTCGTCCACGTTCCTCAGCTGCTTTCGAACTCTCTGGCCTTTCTTGATTATGTTCTTACTGTGCCTTTTTAGGGCACTTCACGAATATGTGCCCATGTTCCCCGGATCCAAAACACTTCCCCTCTTTGATGTAGTTGGCCCTCTCCCAAAGAGTGAGCTAGGGTCCTGAATCCTTATCTTTCTTTTATTGGGGGCTCTTCTTCTTTCTACTTTCATTATTAGAAGTTTGTTCGGTTCACTGAGTCATGATCTATGGCGTAAGTCGGATTGCCTGAATGTCTGGCAAAACCCCGTTTCGCATGACCCATCAACTCTTGAATAGAATCTGACTTTTGTTCTAAGCAGTGATCTCGGATCCTATACACCAGCAAAATCACTCAATCCGTTGTTTAAACAAGATCTTCTTAAATGAAGAAGCTAGCAGAAAAGAGATTCAAAACCTCTCGCAATATGCGTACAAAGAATCTCTCTTGGTCATCCGAAGATAATTCCAAGCAGTTCGTATATCTCGTTCGTACTCCCGTGTCAGTTAAGAAGAAATAAAAAGCCTTTTAAATTTCAGCCATTTAATTGGCGCTTCCTTGTTCAATAGAAGAGCGGACCACCATGTTCGAGCATTTCCCTTGAAGAAAGAAGTAGCCCTCCGAATCTTGGAGTGCTCTGAGTAATGCCCTCCAAAGAAAGCTATTTCAAATTGTTGCATCAAGGCCAAAGCCCTCGACGCATCTCGGAATCCAGAAAAAGTGTCAAACTTAATTGACTGTCCACCTTCTTTAAATTCTCGAACTTTCTTGCTTAAGTCATACTGGTTGGCTTTATAGAAATGCTTCTTCTTTGCGTAAAATCTGTGATCGTCGGTGTCCGAACTATTTGAGGATGAGTCCTCTGTAGAGCTAACAGAAACTGGGCGAAACTTAGGCTTCTTTGCCTTTTTCTTGCTCTTTTCGAAGCTTTGCTTTTTGCTTCGCTTATTCCCTTTCCTGTCTTCTTTGCTCGAGTCAAAAGAGCTAGAAGAGCTGTCAGAAGAAGAAGAAGAAGAACTGGATACTCCTTTAAATCGCACACGCTTCTTCTACTTTCTTGCCGAGGCAAAAGTAGATTGACGACCCAAATAACCCGGGAAGTCAGTTCCTTTCTTCTGCTTTTTGTCGTGCTTTTTGTCTTTGTTCGCGTCAAAAAAGCTGACTAATCCGTGTATGAACCACCTCTTCCAATTCTTGCTCTGTTAACATCCTCGAAGCAAGAGGTTTCTTGAGTGCCGGTTTGATGGGTGGCTCTGTGGCCTTCTGCCACTGGGCGTGCACTTCCTCGAAGGATGTCTGAGTCAAAAATTTTACAAATTTCAGATCCTTCGTAATGTTGGTCATCTTTGTCGCGTCGTCAACCAATTGTCGACGTTCCATCTCTTCAATTCTCTGCCTGAGTAGGCCGAGGTGGGCCATACTCTACCTGCACCCCAGATGCAGAGGAAGTCGATTGTTCTTTGTTGGAATCCATAAGTGTCGCCAGAAAAGGCTCGAATTTCCCGGTAGAAGAGAAATCGGCCGCGTTTTGATACCATTGTAACAAACTGAAGGAAGAGAGGGGCTAGCGAAGGATGCAAACAAGTCCATGAGTAGAGAGAGAGAGAGAGAGAGAGAGAGAGAGAGAGAGAGAGAGAGAGTGAGCGTGAGCGCTGTTACAGAGAGAGAGAGAGAGAGAGAGAGAGAGAGAGTGAGCGTGAGCGCTGTTACAGAGAGAGAGAGAGAGAGAGAGAGAGAGAGAGAGAGAGAAGATTGTACGCTGATTTCGTGTGTTTGATGAGGCACACACTCAAAAAAGCCTTGGGTTTTATTATGTGGGTACATTTTCAGGGTCGCTTAAGTGACCCTAGGGGTGGTTCACACCCAAGGTATAAAAGAATGAAGAAATACATATGAGAGGTGTCCAAAAGGGCCTTTAGACCCAACAACCTCCCGCTTAAAGGCCCGATGTAATACCTTTAAACAATTCCCACTAAGTGTAAGCAATGCTGATGTTGTGTCTTAGCAAGACACTTAGTGAGAACATCTGCAGGGTTATACTGTGCCTTGACCTTTGTCAGTGTGACAAGGCCATCATCCAATACCTGCCGAATAAAATGGTACAGCAGATCAATGTGTTTGGTACGAGCATGGAACATGGCATTCTTAGCCAGGCATACAGCACTCTGACTATCTCTTCTGGCTGTTGCACAAATGGTTGCTGCTCATTTTCAGCATCAATAGGCACCATATTTTCAACCAAAGATGGGCTTTATGGCTGGCTGGTCATTATGAAATTTGACCCTCTTTTTGTCATGGTCTACATGTGTAGCATTTTGTAGCAATTTAGCCTCATTAAATACTACATCTCGACTGCGTACTACTTTCCTGTAATCAAATAGCCATACTCTATAACCCATCTCACCCTCATCTCCATAACCCATGAAGATGCCTCTGATGAATTTCATGTCTAGCTTAGTCCTCTGATCTACAGGCACATGCACAAACGCCTGCAGCCAAAAACATGCAAATGGTCATATGAAGCAAGTTTGCCATACCAAACCTCTTCAGGGATGCCATTGTCCAAAGCACGATTTGGAGAACGGTTGCATACATGAACTGCAGTTTTCAAAACCTCTCCCCAAAATTCTTGTGGAAGATTAGCTGTGGACAACATGCAACGTATCCTCTTACAAATTGTGCGGTTATACCTCTCAACCATACCATTAGTAAGGGGCTATTAATTCCCTTTTAATACCATGCATCTCACAAAAAACGTTAAACTCACATGATACATACTCTCCCCCATTATTTGTCCTTATGGCCTTTAACTTAAGACCCTTCTGTGTGGTCACAAAAGCATGAAAGCTTTTAAAAGCATCAAGAACATCACTCTTGTTTTTAAGTACATACACCCAAGTCTTTCTACTGAAATCATCAATGAAAGATACAAAATAGCATGCACCACCATGTGAACTCACAGGCATAGTGCAAACATATGAATGTACTAAATCAAGAGCATGCAACTTTTTTGAGACACCAGACGAATAAGAGAACTTCACTTGTTTTCCATAGATACAATCTTTACAAAATTCAGGGCCAGGAACTTTTACATCAAATCTCCCAAGAGAGAAGAGAACCTGTAGTCCTTTCTCGTTCATATCGCCAAGTCTCTTTATGCCAAAGTTCCATTGGACAATGAACTTCAGCCATAGCAACAAACTTGCCAGGTAAGGCCTTGCAATGCAAATAGTATAAAGTTCCCTTTTTACTACCCTTTACAATCACCATAGAACCCTTTTGTATTTTCCAAAAGCCACCACCAAAAGTAGTGAAGTAGCCTTTTACATCAAGCTGCCCAACTGATAGCAAACTTTTCTTAATGCCAGGCACATCCCTAACATCATGCAAAACAAGTTCTTGGCCATTTTCAAGAGCCAAGTGAATGGTGCCAACACCCTCAATGTCACATGCATAGATGTTACCCTAGTAAACTTTACCGAAGCTACCTGCAGTGTATGTGGCAAAAGACTCCAAAAGACAGAGTTACATGAAATGAGGCACCATTGTCTACTATCCAAGATTGAGACAACCCATCATGTGCTGAAAGCAAAGCGTCAATAAGATCTAGCTTTGTGATGTACATATCACTTGCCATAGCCACAACCTCATCAAAAGTACTCGAAGCTACGACAAGTGCTTCGTCCACATCAGCAATTTCCTCTATGACCACACTGGAGGCCACATTGGCCTTGCCAACATCCTTAGAAGAAGAAGAGGTGTCATCATCACCTTTAGCATCTTTTGCATCCTTCTTCTTCTTACCCAGCTGCTACTGCTTCTTCCTCTCAAGCTCTTGCTTGTAAAACCTGCAATCGGACTTTTTATGCCCTTTGCGTCCACATTGATAGCATGTTATGTCTTCAGATTTTCCCTTGCTCTTACTCCTGCTCTTGTCCCTATTGGCCACATGGTTCCTTTTCTCTGACCTGCCCCTTACATGATAAGCTGTGCCACTGCCTTCACCAATTGCTTTCCTCCTAATCTCCTCATTGAGAATGGAACCTCTTACACTATCATAGGTTAAAACAACATTGTTTGACAATGACACAAGTGCTTCCCAACTGTCATGCAAAGTTATCAAAAGAAAGATAGCTTTCAACTTGTCATCAAATGGTTGCAACCCTGAATCCTACTCAAAACACCTGTAAACGCATTCAAATGCTCAGATGCAGGCTTTGCCTCATCTAATTCCATGTTTACAAGTTTCCGCATGAGATGAACTTGATGCACACGAGTTTTATTCTCATACGAACTAATCAACTTCTGCCAGATAGCAGGTGCAGTGTTAAGACACTTAATGTCAGTAAGCACATCATCTGACACAGCCATTTTGATATAAGCAATAGCCTTTTTATTCAGCTTTGCCCAATTTGCATCTGACAAGTTTTCAGGTTTAGCTACGAGCAATGCATCTTCGCAATCTTTAAGGAATAGAATGCCTTGCATTCTTTCCTTCGACAAATCAAAACATGTGCCATCATATCTTTTGATTTCCATCAAAGATTTTGACTCACTACTACTGGTAGATGCATTGAAAGCCATTTCAGTGCAAAATAGACCAAAACATCACTGCTATAATTTTATAACAACAAGCTGCAAGTTGTAATTTTAACCTCTTACAGGCTCAGAAAACACTTAAAAGTGCAAGGGAACGTAACAATGCGTTACAAACACTTTATCCAAAGTGTACAATAGTAAAAAGGTCAATTTCAGTAATAAATACTAAAATTTCAGTACACACATACAACATATGTCACGTGACACATCCAACCCTATGTATCCGTGGACAAGCTACAGCATGATCAGGGTTCAGTCAGTCCAGTCAGTCTAGATTAGAAGCAATCTGGCACTTTTGTGAGTCTATTCGTAGATCGTGCATGCCCAGTCACTTAGTGTAGATGCATATCCTTTGGTTGTACACACCATGATCATCAATATTCCCATCAGAATCCATCAGAATCAGCCAGGTGAATTTTCCAATGCATTTAGCCTATTTTACCTATTTTTGACATTTTTCACTTATTATTTTTAAGTGACTTTTGTTGGAAAGTAGGTAGGGCAATTTTACTAAGTTTGTATATAAGCAAACTAGAGCTAACACTAAATGGTAAAAGAGGCAACAGGAGCCAAGCTCAGAAGGCAACTTCTCAACCAAGACCTTGGTGGACTTCCCTCCAAGCAAGAAGCAAGATCCCTCCGCAAGATCCTCTCAAGCCTAGCGTTTTTGCAGAGCATAAGACTGGCGTTTTTGCATCTAGACACCATCACCAGAAGACCCCAGTAGATAGAATTTTTGCATCAGCATCCTCAGCAGCAAAAGACCTTCTCTAGCGTTTTTGGTCCCAATTTCAGCATTTGTAGATTCAGCACGCAAGGAATTCAGCAGCAGATAAAGACCGGCAAGATTCAGCCTAAAGTGTAGCAGATTCAGCCCGATAAGAACCTCAGTTTTCAGCCTTAAGAAGCCTCAGTTTTCAGCCCTAAACCTGCAGATTTTCAGCGTCAAAGACCCACCGAAAACAGCCCCCAAATCAGCGTTTTTGGACTAGTCGCAGATTTCAGCCCATAACGTTTTTGGACAACAGTAGGAAGATTGCAGATTTCAGCCCTTAGGTCGACTTCGTCGTCACCGTCGTCATCGTCAACATGGCTTAGACTTGCATCAGTCTCATGCATTCCATTTGTTCCAGATTGTGCAATCATAAGTAGACCACTCTCGCCGACGAAGGTGGGGCCTTCGGACGAGGGTTTTACAACGTCTCTGGTGTCGTATTTCTCTTCTCTCTCTATCTCTCAGTCTCATACACTTGCACGCACAGTGTCCATTCACTTTGTTTGTGATCATAGCACTCTCTCATTAAGAACGGAAGGCTCTACCTTCCATAAGAACAAAAGGAACCTTGAGCACATTTCGGAGCACTCATCTTGAGCAAAGCGCAAACATTCATTCCGTTGCACCTAACAACATACATCTTGTGCATTAATGCTCCCACTTCAACAGTAAAACCAAAGTGCATTTGCAACATTCTCAAGCCTACAAATTTACAATTGAGGTAAAAGTTGCTGCAAAATGTATTTTCAGCAATACATAGACTCAATGGGAAGCATCCGCAAGTAAATACATGTGTTTATTGTCACATAAACCTGCTGTATATGTGAAAGAAGTCTCAAACTCTGCTCAATTGGACCATAATTGTAATACATGCTACAAATTGTCCAAAATTGCATCACGTTTGCAAAAGCCCCAAAAATTACAGCGCAATTTACTGAAATTTCTGAAAAATCAGCAAAAAACCATAAATTTCCAAATCGAGTCCCCAAAATTTCTCTTGTAATTGCACCTGTAAGGCATAAACTTGAATAATCTTGCACAAATGAGCAAAACCCCCAAGTTTAAAGTGACAATTTGTTGAAATTTATTGAAATTTCAGCAAATATGGCAAAACCCCCGATTCTACGGGTGAATTGGTGTTACCCAAAGTGTCCCAAATGTACCTATAACACCTGTGCTAGCTGTAATTGACAGAAAAAACCTGTTTTTGAAGAAAAACAGCCCCAAATGACCTGTTTTCAGTACATAAGCATCTATAGGCTGAGGGATACTTGTCCTCGAGTCCAGGGAGGAGAGAGAAAATACCTGCGCTGTTGTTTTTAGAGAGAGAAAACTGTGCAAGAGCGAGAAAATGAAGATTTCTCGCGCGGGAATGCGCGCGGGAGTAGGGAACTTTGCTCTAATACGAGTTTGAAGGAAGAGAGGAACTGGCGATGGATGCAAACAAGTCCACGAGCAGAGAGAGAGAGAGAGAGAGAGAGAGAGAGAGAGAGAGCTGTTTTACAAAGAGAGAGAGAGAGAGAGAGAGAGAGAGAGAAGATTGTACACTGGTTTCGTGTGTTTGATAAGGCACACACTCAAAAAAGCCTTGGGTTTTACTATGTGGGTACATTTTGAGGGTCACTTAAGTGACCCTAGGGGTGGTTCACACCCAAGGTATAAAAGAATAAAGAAATACATATGAGGTGTCCAAAAGGGCCTTTAGACCCAACACAAACTTGGACACTCCAAGTCAAGATTCTACTACGACACACCAGAGATTCACTTCAAAACAGTTCACAATTCACACTTGATTCGGCACGGCCCGGCGGAGTTCCGTGCCTAAAGATATTGGCCCCAAAGACTAGCGTCCCCTTTCGGTATTTCTTTTTGTATTAATCTGTGTTCAAAGTACGAGAGTGGGAGGGTTCTCACTCTCACACTCTGCGTCCAGATGCTCTGAGGAGTGAGGGCCTTGCCCACTTATATATAAGTTACAAGGGATGCCCAAAAGCAGAGCCCCAAAAGCAATAAGCTTCAAAAGCTTGTAAAAATAAAGCACTTAATCCAAAAGCTTCTCAAATTAGCCACCATAGGCTTTTCAACAACGCAAAAGCAGTTTTTTGTACAGCTATCAACATAAAAAGCGAAAATCCGTACACTCTGCCACGTCAACAAATCAGCGTGATTTACGACGAAAAATCTGGGCCTGCCATGTCAACACTGTCTCCACGTTCTGCACTGCTATGAATGTGTCCGAGCATGCCACGTCAACCATTTGTGACATCGTCACTCGGACGAAAACTTCACAATGTGAAGTCTGCATGTACACTATACGACTAAAAAATATACCTAGAACCAAGAACCCAAAGAACCTCTCGGTTTTTTTTCTCGAAGAATCTTTGTTGCCCTGTTCGAGACTTGCCAGCCACTCCAACCCTTAGTCCATCGCGCATTGGACACGCTCCAAACCTTCATCGCTATGTCTTTTAACAAAGATTGGCATCAGATACACGAAAATCCAGATCTTGTACTCAAGATCTACTTGCCTCGTATGCAGATATGAAAGGAGTTGGAAAAAGGATCCCTAACCCTCTTCTGCATTCGCATTTGCATGTAGCGTGCATCCACTTCCGTCGAATGGAACAATTGGAAATACCTCCGAGCACCTTACCTTTAATCTTCACCCATTGGTCCCAATCGGGAGCATCAAAAGACTAGAAGATCATCAATACCTAGTACCCAGCAGTACCCTAGCATTTTCCCTCAGCATCCATCAATGTTTCCATCGACAGCACCTTCAGCATCAACAGATCAGATTAGCCAGCCTCTCTTTTCTCTCTCTCTGCCTCTCTCTTTCATTATGTTCAGTTTAGTTCTTTCACGTCAATTAAAGTAGCCTTGTGTTTGTGCGAAGTACTAGATTATAGTTAAATCCTTAAACCCTTCCGCTACACATTACAATTAAAGTTTGTTCCAATATTTTTCTTTGAATTGGCAAGTGGTGCCCTTTATGGTTACAACCGCTTAAATACCGAAAAAGTGATCTAACAAAATGGGGGCTTCCTAGTTTAAAGCTCACGCTACTAATATAAATGTCACCTCATAAAATATAGTGATGTGTGGCAAAAAAGTTAATAAATGTGCCACATTACCTAAAAGTATGGTACATCAATATAAAAGCTAACAAAAGGCCCAAATGCAATAGAAAGGCATATTCAAGGCCATTGTGTCCATACAATCATGAGATACAACGTAGAATGCCACCATCCAGTGATGATATATCTCCAACATAATCAGCGAGACAAGCAACTCTTTATGGAGAAGAGAAAAGTTACAACACCAACGATTATAAACATGAGGCAGCCATCCTGGCACGAGCCCTCTCGATGTTCCAAATTTGACTACCAATTGCAGGGTTTCACTTGTTTGCATCATCTCCCAAGGGCCAACAAACTAGAGTACCTCGAGCAAGGAAGTAGAGGGTTGTGCAATTGGTGGCCGGTGACGAAGCCACTCTAGCAAGAAAGCTCCATTATGTGAAGGACTAAGGTCTGTTTTAGCAGCAACCTCTAGAATTAGAGTTGTCTATGCCGGCAAACAACATTCACGGGAAACTCTTTCAAAGTATGCCTTCATACACTCTTGGCTTCTGTCACAAGTAGCATTTCTGGTGTCAAAGTTGTAAAAGGTATTCCTTTCATGTTACATTGTTCTAAAGGGTTTTTAAAATATGTGGTACACATAAGAGCTAGTTTTTTTCCCATTTATATTTGCAAGTTCCTTTTCACACTTTGTGGGCTGAGGGGAAGAAGGCCAGGAAGAAAAGCAGGTTTTATGCAAGCTTCGAAGTACAAGAACAAAAGAAGAAGAAAAGGGAAAGAGGAGAACAATCACCATACAAAAGGCACCATCATAAATGTAGCAAAACAATCCATTTTTTAACCTTATATGTTTGTCTATCTTTGTACATAGAAACATTGATCACATTCCAAAATAATGAATCTCTGTGTTTGCATAATTGTAAGGGCTAAAGACAATAACACTAGCTGAAGGTAAAGTGGCAAGTCCTACCCATGAGAATAATATGAGCTACCACACTGAGCCTTAAAAATGATGTATCCTAGTGAGCCATGGTGATAAAACCAAGAGAGATCCACCATGATGAATCATGCAAACCGTTGTTGATGCATGAATAATAGAATTTAAGGAGCACCATGAACATGAGTCCAAGGGGAGGAGTTAACAAGAATGATCTCTCCCTCTCTCTCTCTCTCTCTCTCTCTCTCTCTCTCTCTCTCTCTCTCTCTCTCTCTCTCTCAAAATGAACAACATTCAGCATACCTTCACCAGTGAAGAAGCTGGAGTGCGTAGCCTTTGACACGAAGGAACTATGCAAGACAACCTGTCCATTTGAAGATTTGCGCGGAATCGAGTAACCTGGAGCTCCCAAACCGATGCAAGAAGAAGATGGGGATGGAGACACAGGGGAGAAAGATGCAATGCGGCCGGCAACAGAAGCACTCGCTGCCATCCCCCTCTGTGTAGCTCACGCTTATCCTGAGAGACAATCGATCGTCTGGATATGATCCAACCCAATCATGTCGTGTTTAGAGTTAAACTTCTCACGTGGCAAGCTCGATTCCTAACAGTATCCAATTCTCCATTATCCACAATAATTTGTAAGTGATGGATGTCACTAAGTGGATGGGTGGCCGACCATGCCCCACCGCCGGCCATTGTGGCCTTTAACCCAACATGCACAAGGGAGATGGAGATTAAAATCTACTTTTTCTTCTTTAATGCAAACCGCTAATGAGTAAGTTGGCAAGATAAGTGGTCATCACTCTTGGTTGGTAGACCATGTCAGTGAAGTCTTGTTGTAGTACAACTGGCAATGATCCATGTCTCCACTACCTCATGCCAGTGATAAATGTAGGCTGGTCAGTTAAGCATATCATGCGCAAGGCTTGATATCTCACCGATAACAATGAGTAAAAACCTCATGTACCTATCTAAATCTACCCTAATTTTGACCTGCCACATGGATACATCTATTTGAACTTACACACATTTTTCATCAAACCATTGGTGAACTGTGGCTTAAAATTCAACATAGTTTTTACAAGAAAATAGCATAAGCCATCTTATATTTTTCTTGCATGGTAGAGGGCTATAGGCAGATGGCCGCATGAGTTTCACCAAGCATCTACAATACACTACAAGTGATTTGGGAGAAACTGACCAAAGATCAACGGAAACTTACCAAAGCTCAATGATTTGGGAGAAACCTACCAATGCTCAGCTGATCCAGACTAAACTCAAGCCAGTAGCTTATGAGATCCAATAGAGAAACCCCGCAAGACTATAAAAAAATTCAAGAATCTCTTAGACCAAATTTCCATAGGAAAGCTAAAGAAGATATTTACCTACTACAATATGTGAGGATGAGGGGGTCTTCCGAGATGCGACTAAATTTCCATAGGAAAGCTAAAGAAGATATTACCTACTACAATATGTGACGATGAGGGGTCCTTCTGGGATGTAACAATAAAGCAGTGAGGGCTTCTTGGATACCTATCACCCATTATGTACAAGATAGTCCTAATTAATTGTATTGATGGTTGGTTTGTATGGAAAGGTCCCCATTTTCATCTGAAAGGAGATTTTGCTTATCCTCTAGTTATATCATGTACCAATTTTTTGATGTAATAACTCATTGTAATGAAGCAATTATTTAGTTTTTACAAATATTAGAGTATTGTAATCTTACAGACATAGACTTCTGTTTAACTTTATATTTTCACCAATATGTAAGTTTCTCAATATATAGTTTGAGTTGATGGAATTTTTATTTCAAACACACACAACTTTTGTTACCCTTGGTTGGGTAACCATCATATACTAAGAAAACTTAGGACTGTTGTCTTTAATTTACTTGATAAAACATTCAATTGTCTCCATCATGCTTCTTCGATTCCTTCCCTTGCTCGGCTGGAATGATATGGAGTAGAAAAAGATATCCCTATCCCACCACTTGGTATGCAATGTGTATAATACTCTCATGTTTTAAAGAAGTAGAACTCCACAATAGACTCCTTGAGTTTGAAAAACAAGCCATATATAGTTTCATAGTCACTTATAGTTTTGAACACTGCCATTATCCATGACTCGCTATCAATTCTTATCCTTTCTAAAAAAGAAAAGGATAACCCTTTAAAGGTTTTTTTTCTCTTTTCTTTCTAAACTACTCGTCATAGATGCATAAGACAACTCAGATCTTGATTTTTATTTCAACCAATGTCAACATATTATACATCATCAATAACATTCTTGCCATTTCGATTGAGATCAAACATCATGAACGGGCAATAAACCCTCTTCTCATTTTAGATCTACTCAAAGAAGAAGAGAAAGAAGCCCTTAACATCTTGAATGATTCCAATAACCCACCCCTGAAGAGATTTATATCTAAACTTTTCTCAAAAGGTATCCCCTTGCTTCTTTAGGGAGATGTTGAGTTAGATGCAAAAGGACTCAAACATAAACCTTGGGATTATAAAATGTCAAAATCGTATTTTTCTAGGGCTATAGCAAAAATTGGGCTTATTTTAGCTTTCGTTGAAGAAACCATTCATTAGGAGAAAGTTGGACTCACTTTTGGGCCTTTCAGTTCTAGAGAGAGAGTGGCACTCGACCAATGAGGAAGAGGCTTACGTTACGTTGAGAATCGACATTTTGGAGCCAAACTCTTTTAGAAAAAAGGGAGAAAATATTATTTTTGTTCATCAAATTGCACAATTTCATGCTTTCAAAGCATAAAACGCAATAAGTCATACTAACTCTGTACCGATGATTTTCAGAACTTTCATTGAAGACTCTAGTATCTATGTTCCTGCCCAAATATTACTTTGAGTAGCTCTACTTCCCTCTCAAAACTTTCTTCCCTTTTTCATATTTGCACTAACTTTTCTGTGTATTCTAGTGCACATAATGACTACTTCTTGAAGGTTTAGCACTACCATTGACTCTGTTAGCATTTTTAACAGTTATACTACAGATGATCAAGCATGGATACCATCTCGAATAACTATCAAGGTACTATTGCAAACTAGGAGGAGGAAGAGGAGGCAACGCAATGATTTCGTGGAGGCTTTCAAGGGTGTGTGCACAAAGCAAGCGGGTGAAAGAGGTCCTCATACAACGTGCTTTCCAGCATGCAGACTTAAGGTTGCAAACATCTCCTCCAAGTTTTCCACAACATCGACCCAACTGTAAGTTATTTTGAGCATCTCACTTAGTGCATGATTATATTCGAAGGTTAAGTGGTGGATATCATCTTTGGTATGTTTCAAATATTAATCCATCAAATAGGACAGACTGACAACCAGTTGAGAGCATAGTTGGGATTTTTTATGCTTTCCATGCATTTATTGGTGAGCAAATGTACCGAGGAAGGCAACACAAGGAACTTGCAGATAATGGAATATTCTTTTATGATATGTCATATTTGGAACCGAGAACTTCCTTTGGTTGGGGTCATGTAACTCCTTTGCCACTTCCATCCTTTGACAGCAAGGATTGGTCTTTGCCAGCTTCGCAAACTAGTGAAAGCTTTAGGAATAGGTCAGGATATACAAAAGTCCCTCAAGTATTCAATTGTCAAAAAATAGTTCAGCTCGCACTATTTATGCCTCTTGAAGTGTCTGTAGATTTCTTCTTTGATGAGCAAATAATAACTACCGCAACAATGTTCATTTGCAAGTCTGAGTTTGGACTTTTTAGATGATAGTTGGGATAGGAAACAGTCACAGGGAAAAATCTGTATTTTGCAAAAGAAGTCCATAATTTGCAAGTTTATTATAAGGTCTCAAAATTTCATAGTGTCGTTTTACTATTTTATATATCATCGAGACAGCCTACTTACTGTGATGGAGACAATGTCAAGCACAACTCTTGCACAGCTCAGGGTAGATCTTACATGTGAAGAACTTCCACTTTTGCTGGAATTGTATGCATTCATTCTCAACAATAGAAAGGTGCTTACTAAATGGATGAATTTTGATTGTCTTTAATTCATTGAGACATAATCCAACTCTTTCTTCTTCTCAGATTCCACGATGCAAGGAGAAAACAACATTGTGCAAGGAGTCCCTCTCAAATACACTTCACTTTATTGCTTCCACCGGAAACTAGGTCACATACATTGTGCACGCAATGAGCTTTGAGGCCACGCGAACCATGATGTACTCTTCAAAATGACTAATACAAAGACATTTTGTGCCACTCAAACAATGTTTTAAAAATGTACACTTTTCATTATCTCAAAACTTTACAAATTGTGTTGTTTATGTCAAGATGTATACAAAGAGAGATAGTTATTGCTCCCTTCCCCTACTACTGCTCCTTTGTCCCCCCCCCCGGTTGGTGCCACTGGTCCCCTGCCCTCTCCCTCGATTGCTGTCACTGCTCCCCTGCCCTCTTCCCCGATTGCTGCTTCTTCTCCCTCGAGGGACGTTGGTCTCGGACATCCTTTCGCGTCATTGAAATCATGGGCCTCTTCCATGGCTTCCCATGCATCTTGCACCTGTGAAGCCTTCATCTGTTCTTGCTCTTGCATTTCTCTACTTCTGCGACGTTTGCATAATATTGATTGATTGCTTCTTGCATATTTCGAACCTCGTCTTGAGTCTGCTGGTAGCGCTGCTTCATTTCGTCAATGCGAGCATGTTCGAACTCCTCAGCTCTCACGCTTTCCTCTCTTGAACATCTGTTTACCGAGATTATAATATGTTGGATGGCCATTACAGAAAAATGTGCACATCATTGGGGGTGTAGTTATGTAATTGAAGTTCCTGTAGAAGCGTGATAATAAGAAAGTAAGTAAAGATGTTGCTTCTTTTAATACAAACGTTGCAGCAAACAAACAATGAAACAACACGATTATTACGTTTGGTACATCCAAAATTTGACTGAGGAGCAACAAGGCATTCAAACACTTTTGTTAGCCACAGCTATAGTCATCAACCTACGTGGGCACGGTGACCCGTTCATGCCGGATGGTAGTCCCTAGATCATGTTCTAACAAAACATGCTCTACACAACATACAAATTTTTCGTGGCACTACATACGTAACCACTTGAGTTAGTAACACATTACAAAGAGATACTACTTCTAAATGTATCCAGATGTGCCTTACGTTTTTACACGCCCATGAAACAACTTGCTGTGCCCGGAGTTTGCATAGTAGACAATCTTATCTTCAAGGTCAAATAACAACAGACTCCAATGGTCACTACACAAAGACCATCAAGGATAAGGAGAAATAAGATCCTAAATCCAACATGGTTTTCACAAGGCAAGAAGAAACTCACGATTGATTGTATGCAGTGACCAAAAAACGCGCTAGATCAAAATTGACTCTGCTAAACCAGTCCAATAGAGCCAAAAAGGAAACTCCGTTGTTCTGAAGCATAGGCAAGATAAGCGGATCTATTACGTATATTTTGTTCTGAACATCAGTGGACGGAAGCAAGATAGCGTGCCTAACATGAATCAATGGCAGAGATTAGATTTTTCAGCGGGCTGTCACTACCACAAACACATGGATCAATACCGAGCGATTGGGGCACCTATCGAATTCCATAAGCCACTGACTCACTTGGTATTGACCCATGTCTTAACGGTAGTGAGCCATCTAATGAACCAAGCTTGACTCATAAAGATCTTGAGACATACCACATAGCAATTTTGGTGACTGCCACAAAGACATGGGTCAATATCGAGCAAGTTGTGTACCTATTGAATTCCATAAACCACCGACTCGCTTGGTATTGACCCATGTCTTAGTGATAGTGAGCCATCTAATTAACCAAATGTGATTTATAAAGAAAAGATTGAGACGTAACACATAGCAATGTTGACGACTGCCGCAAAGACATGGTCAATATCACAAGTGGTCTAACTATCCAATTCCATAAGCCACTGACTCGCTTGGTATTGACCCATGTCTTAGCGGAAGTGAGCCATCTAATGAACCAAGAGTGACTTATAAAGAGCTTCAGAAGTGCCACATAGAAATATTGATGACCGCATCCATTGCGTTGGAGTTGGAGAAACTGCGCATGAATAGGAAGTCTTGTTGATCAAGGTTGAAAATGCAGGACTCCTATGACCTTCCAGGCAACAATATCTGTGCATGCAGAGGCGTTGAGCTGATCAGAACTTGCAATTCCTCTTTGTTTTCTTTGTTGATTTTCTCTAGAACACTCAAGTCCTCTGGTAAAGTCTCCTCGTTGGATGGCCCTCGTGAAGCAGAGGCTTCCCCTTCCATCTCCTCCGGTACAAGCTCAGGGTCCTTCTTGGCAAGATTATTCTCCTCCTTGAAGGGCTCATTTCTCTCCATGGCTGGCTCATTCTCCTCCTTGGAAGGCACATTTTCCTCCCTTACTGGCACAGGCTCCTCCCTAACTGGCTCATTCTCGCTCATAACTGGCTCCGGATCTTCCATGCCTTGCTCATTTTGCTTTCTAGATGGTTCCTCCCTAGCAGGTTCGCGCTCCTCCATAACTGTCTTTGTTTCTTCCAGGACTACCTCAGGGTCCGCTCATGCCCCTCTGTGGTTGGCTTTGCCTGCCCATCTGTGTCGTTTCTCTCGATCCGTGATCGTGTCCTTCTGCTGTTTTGAGCCCTAGAAGGCTCTTTCTATCGTGCACGAGGATGGAGAGGGGGGATGTTAAGAATATCGCCTTGGTAGTGATATCAGAAAAGTATAATAGCATACCTCTGTACTGTGTTTTGAAATCTGTGTCGTGGTGTTTTTGGTTTGCTCGCAAACACTCTCCTAGGTCTAGTGCTTTCACGAGCTTTCTGTATAAACATCATTAATAAAGACTTGAGCCATATTTTGTGATCAAATATCCCTTGCGTACAAGGTGCTACGAGCGACGATGGTCAGTACCAAGAGAATAGGTGCAACGAACAGAGTTTGCCTTCCATTATTTGCTTGGTGCTGACCTCACAAGATACAAGTGCACAAAAGTGTAGTATCATACCTCTTCACTGTGTGTAGAGATCTGCGTCACTAAAGCGTTACATAACAGGAGTCCAAAAAAGTGATGGGAGCACTAGAGAGCGAGAGGAGGATGCGCAAAAAGGGTTGGGAGCACAAAAGAGATGGTTTGCTCACTGCGTAGCATCGAAGGGGGCAGAGTTAAAACGCTAGGTAGTAGAGGATGTGAAAAGAGGCAGAAGAGCGCTCAAGCTTTTACTATTTGCTCACTGCATGAGCGCTCATCTTGGGTGAGGGTATAGTTAAAATGTTTGGCGGGGGTACTGCCTCTAAACTTAGGATGCTCGTCACTTGGTTGGTAGATCATACTTCATGGGAATCTGAGCCCGTTTATTACTCCCAAACTAGTTGTCCTTGTGAGCAAACCCACGTGCCTTTTTTGAGTGATCGTTTAGAGTCAGACATCGATCTTCGTTGTAGTCGCCATATCCATCTCCATGTAGAACAAAAAGACCGCCCTTGCCTTCGACTTTTCTGCGCTCTTCCCTTTGGCCACCTCTCGCGATCCTGCGTTGGGCGACCTCCACTGGTTTGAGTCCTTTGCTGCCGCGTCGCCATCGCCCTTGCCTTCGCTTTTTTGTCCTCTTCCCCCTGTCCACCTTTTGGTTCTTGCTCTTAGCGACCTGTGACATCACCATCCACCTCGGCGCCATTGGATATTGCAGAGTAGGTTCTCTCTCTCTCTCTCTCTCTCTCTCTCTCTCTCTCTCTCGCGCGCGCACGCTCTTCTCTGCATGTGTGTTGTTAACTGTGTGCGCACCGAAGCCACTGCATGACGGGGTTTGGGGACAAGGGGAACAACACTCCAAGGGCCGAGAGTGGTCGTTAGGGTAAGATTAGAAGTCTCGCAACCTCAAGATTGGCATAGTTACAAATCGTACGTATTAGTTGAGATTCTCCATGCAACGTTGTGAGGTTCAAGGCATGGTTGGAATAATGACTCCTTATTTGAACGTGCTTGAGTTGTTTTCTATGTTTGGGCATAGTGAGTGAGTAGGCCTACATATCTTTTACTGATAACATTAAATGCTCTATTCCAATCCACCTATTCCGAATGGACGTGGGTACAATGTAAATTCAACTTGGGTCAGAACCAAGAGAATAGGGCCCTTCGGAGATTCTTGGGGCCCCTATTTGCTTGGTTCTGACTCTAGTCACGTCATCTATTATGACATTAGCACACGGGACAAAATCAAGCGAATATAGACCTTGAGGGATACTTGAGGCCCACTATTCGCTTGGTTATGATATCAAATACATACCAATTTTGAATAGTAGTTTTGGCTTGCTTTTTCTTTTAGACATGGAGATCATAGTCTTGGAGACAGACGATGTGGGTGAGGATATATGTGAAGAAAAACTATTCACGTTCTTATACAACGCCCGTGCTCATCACCGTGCACCAGAACTATCAGGAATGTTTAATGCAGAGTTTTCTATACAGAGGATCATTGATTGCTCATTTGAGTACCTACAAACCCATTTGCAATAGTATGAGGTAGTCATTTGTGACAATTCCATGACAATTGATGGCATGAGATATGTGCACCCAGCCGACCTTGACCCTGACAAGAGTGCGGCAAGGAGACTAAATCGCTATCTAGAAAAGTGTCCCTCCAATGCACTGCTTGTACAAGACAGGTGTATGAAGCACTTAAAAAAGTGTCGCTTAGTGGAATTCAACCACGGGTTTGTTTGTTATTTGTGCTTGCAGACGGATGGTGAGTCAGAGACTTCCCAGTCATCAACTTTTGGTAGTTGCCCATTGGCGCCGGAGGAAGAGGTAGAGGATGTGGAGGTGCAGTTTGACCGAGAAGAAGAGCAGGTAGAGGTATTAAAGGAAACATTTGGTGCGGGCTTAACTCTTGATTCTCTTGCAAATGGTGCATTATGATGCAAGTAAGAAAGCTCAAATAAGGAAGTGACTTTGCCTCTGAATTGCGCTCCCAGTTTTGCTATGGCGGACGACACCCTCTACATTCTGCTCACAGATATCATGCATGAGCTGAATATACACGAGGACTACTGCCTAGCTACAATTATGAATTTTTGTGATGCAGACATGGATTTGTGGATGATGATGGAGTGGACCAACATCTTCTTGTTGATACAGCTGTCCAGGACTCACAGTTCACTTCAGGGTGGCAACTGATCAAAGATAAGAAAAATCAAAAGTAACTTATATAATAGGAAATATTTTTGGTAAAAGAGAAAAAAATATATGGGGGTTCCCATGCATGGAAAAGCTTGCCTCATTAGCCCTCCCCTTAAGGCTAGAGGTATTCATGCCTCTAGCTCTTCTTCTGGAGTATGTTGAAATAGAGTAGGATTTCTCCTTGGTGGCTAGTAGATCCTTGTAGGGAATAATGGATCCCTTTGAAGCATGAGGCTCCCCAAAGTTCTTTTCGGTGTCCACCTAGGTCCCACACTAATCGTAAATCCATTGTATGCAATAATGAGTTCTTCAGAAGGTCACACTTATAATGATTCTTGAGTCCACAAGCTGCACAAGAATTAACTCTTGCATAAGTGATAGAAGGTATGGAAAGAACTTGATCAGTCCTTGAAAGTATTCCAAAGCAGCACCATGCATGGCTTCCTCGTCCAGACACATTGTAAAGTCCCCATCTCGCCTATACCGAGATCGGGATGGGATCCTTGACAGGTCTCTAGGTCTAATAAAAGTCAGAGTCTCTAAACAAGAAAAATCCAAGGAATAGACCTTTACCATTGACAATGGCTTGGGTCTATAGCCTTAGAAGAAGACCTAGTCCTGTCTCGCAGCGGAAACATGACAATGTAGTAAAAGTAAAAAAAAAACTATTTCGGCCCTATAACTGCCACAATTCGGCTAAGGTATCCTCCACCAACACTTTTTTCCCTCTAACAGATGTGAGGGCACAGCCGTTGGTGGACTCCTCTCCAAGTGAAGAAGTTGTCTAAACGTTTTAGTGTGCAGGGATGGATAGTTACTTGACTAATCAGGTCCACCCGTCCATGATTGACAACCTTAGTCAATCCCCACTTGCCACCCCGCACTCACACAAGATTCATTTATCTTATTATCAGATTGTTTTAACGTTTAAAATAATGGTTTCTTTTAATGTTCCATCACAGTAATTCCTTGAAGACAGCATTGAAAGCATTCTGTTAGAAAACAGACATCTTTAAACTTAAGACAGGGTACTGTCAATCAAAACATTGTCCATAATTACCATGACCAGTACTCTTCTTGTCTCAAGACCACCTAAGGGTGAAAAACGGCACCCATTCCTTATTCAAATCCAGAGTGGATAAACCCCCACCCAAGGTTCCGGGTGCCCATGCACCAAACCAGTTGCCCATACAACCGGGCGGCTCCCCTAGGATAAAAACGGTAACCTAACTTATGTAGAAACATCAAGACATGACATGGAGTAGAAACTCATCGTTCATGGGGGTAACCGACTTAACCATGGCTAGAAAGCCAATCATTATCATCAATTTATATCAAGGAGTCGGAGGTGTCTTGAGACAAGCTGTTTTAAGGATGATCAAACATATCTTTCCTAATTCAACCAGTTTTAACCCAAACAATTCTTTCCTATATTATAAACAAATGTACATTGGAAGTTACCTTCCGTTTTCAGCCAGTTTATCCTTCTTACGCATGCAATGCTAACTTATAAAATAACTTAAACTAACCCACCTGGGATTGATTGGCCATCTGTTGCTGCGCTGGCGCCTGAAGACTCTCCTCTGTAGGCCTACTACTAGGCCTGGCTTCATCGTCGTGCGACGCTCTAGTTCGTTTTGAAGCTACGTCCTCATCATCAGATGTAGGATTTTCTCGGGTTCTTTTTGGTATCATAAATTCTTATCCTTATAAAAAGGTCGTCTAATCATTAGGTAAATAGTTCAAAATCTAAACTTAACCTTTGTATTCAACGTAACCCATCCAAGGTTAAATTTATAGTCTCAATTGATAAATTCTTGACCTAGTAATTTCTTATTTGTCTATATAGGCATGATAACTTTTTCCACCGCTTTCCTAAGGGTTTTCTAAGCTATCTTAACTTTCTTATAATTTTCTATATCTTTTTCTTAATTTTCCTATCAACTTTTAAGTTAATAATTTACTTATTTTGGGCTCAATATTTATTGTATTTAATTTCTCTTAAAGATTTCATTTCCTTAACTTAATATCATAGGTTTACACTTACTATAATTTTTCTAAAACCTTTTAACCACAAAGTCTATTTATTTTAATTAATCATTTTCTAAAAATGGGACTTTTGGTCAATTATCATTTCATAACCTCACTAATTACCTATGGTATAACTACCACAAGTATATTATGATATTTTTGACTTCTGGTAATTATCTTATTATTTTCCAACTTAGTTATATAATTTCCATCTTCAATTTTCACCTAAAATTAGGGTAATTTGACTTAAATAAATACTTATACTACTTTTTTAACCTTGAAATATTTAACACGGCCTTTTTATTATGTAAGCTAACTGTGATAAATAGAATGTAATCATATAGCATGATGTACTAATTTCCCCCTTGAAATTTCCACCAAAATTAGTATATTTTGACTTAGATAAATATCTATACTACTTTTTTAACATTGGCATAATTATCATAGACTCTTTACCCTATAATACAGCTTTGAGAAATAGCATGTAATTATACAGCATGATTTACTAATTCCCTCTTTAGTTTTTAGC
This sequence comes from Adiantum capillus-veneris, assembly GCF_014529385.1. Taxonomy (NCBI): domain Eukaryota; kingdom Viridiplantae; phylum Streptophyta; class Polypodiopsida; order Polypodiales; family Pteridaceae; genus Adiantum; species Adiantum capillus-veneris. Next base: position 36,420,767 of record NC_140959.1, read on the forward strand.
TAAAAATAGTGTAATTTGACTTAGATAAATATCTATGCTACTTTCCTAACCTTCACATAATTATCATGGCCTCTTTACCCTATAATATAGCTCTGATAAATAGCATGTAATTATATAGCATGATTTACTAAATTCCCTCTTTACTTTTTAGCTAAAAATAGTGTAATTTGTATTAGATAAATATCTATACTACTTTTATGACCTTGGCATAATTATCACGGCCTCTTTACCCTATAATATAGCTTCGATAAATAGGATATAATCATATAGCATGATTTACTAATTTTCCTCTTTAGTTTTTAGCTAAAAATAGTGTAATTTCCACTAAGATAATTAGTTAAACTAATTATCTGAGCTTATCCTAATTATCATGGATTCCTTAATACCCAATTAACCACTGATAAATATATCACAGCAATTAAAATCAATTTACTAATTTTCCCTATTTAAATTTCTCAAAAAATAGAGTAATTCTGCCTAATTAATTAGCTAGATTAAGTATCTGAGATTATCCTAATTATCATGAGTTTCTTAACACCCAATTAACCACTGATAAATATATCACAACAGTTGAAATCAATTTACTAATTTCCCCTATTTAAATTTTTGAAGAGACAGGGTATTTTTGCCTAATTAATTAGCTAGATTAATTATCTGAGCTTATTATAATTATCATAAGTTTCTTACCACCTGATTAACCACTGATAAATATATCACAACATTTGAATTCCATTTACTAATTTCCCCTATTTAAATTACTCACAAAACAGGGTAGTTTTGCTAACTTAATTAGCTAGATTAATTTTCTAAGCTTCTACTAATTATCACAGGTTTTTGAACACTTAATAAACTATTGGTAAATATATCACAATATTTGAATTCCATTTACTAATTTTCCCTATTTAAATTACTCAAAAAGCAGAGTATTTATGATAAATCAATTAGCTAGATTAATTTTATGAGCTTCTCCTAATTATCACGGGTTCTTGAACACCTAATAAACTACTAATAAATATATCACAACATTTGAAATCCATTTACTAATTTCCCCTATTAAAACTGCTCAAAAAATAGAGTAATTATGCCTAATTAATTAGGAAAACTTCTCAGAAAATTATAGAATAATTTTCCTAGATTAATAACTGTCCAATGCATCTCTGATAATTACTTCAACTTAATCTAAATTTAATTAATATATTTACCATTAATTCATGGTTAATTTGGCTAATTTCAGTCCTATTATAATAGGATAATTAATTAGCTTAGTATTACTAAGCTTAATTCAAATAATCAGCAGAGATTAATTAATTAAGAGAGGTTTGAGGAGCATACATAGGCCTAATCTTTGATTTATTAACAAATATCTTAATCTAACCTTGCTAATTAAGAAAGATTAGACTAATTACCGTTTAGGTTAATCAATTAGAGATTAATCTCTAATGATTTCTACGTAGTGTCCTCTCTAGATGAGAGAGAGAGTATCAAGGCTCCGAGTCTGTGTAAAATGTGAAGCTAGGGGTCCTATTTATAGTTTTTTGGCACTCATAAGCTCTCACCGGCTGAAAAAGGCAGTTGCTTGAAGTTCAAGCAACCCCCAGCAAGTCAAAAAATGCCCCTTGCTGATAAATGAGTCCCTGGCAAGTCAGTGATGACCCTCCCATTACCTGCCAGCTTTTAAAATGTCAATTTTGCTATAATTTGACCTATTTTTGCTTAATTGGTAAATATCTTGTAAATATCTGGGAGACCTTTAATAAAGTCTATGCTTAAATGATTACTGCAACCCTTCAATTTTACCTATTTTACTCAATTCACAGTGTAAACTTCCAGGGGTCATAACTATGCCAGTTTTTATCGGAATTCAATTCTGAAAATTTCTAGCCCGGGGTTTGCTGTGCTTAAGATTCCAAAAATACCAATATTTGCCATGGTCCGACAATCTACATTGCTTTTTCAATAATCATATCAGTTTGATTAAGCTTTATACAACCTTTAAGGTTTCAGAAACTGGAAACCTTACACACATAGCCTAAAGGGAGTAAGAAGCAATAATCCTCATATCTTGCTTGTTGTCCTTCTTCATGCCAAATTGATAGAGACCTATTGCCCACATGGATAGATTGCATGGTTGATGCCTGTTGCACAAGAGAGCCCACCATGTACAAAAGATAAACTGCAAACCACATTTTGAAAAATGACTCCATGTTACCACTAGTATGCAAAACCATTCTTCCTTGATTGGTGTGTCCTAGATTGATTCCACTTGTTGTTGATGTCAATCCTTCCACGCTTGTCACAACCCAACTTAAAGAGCTTCCCAAATTAATGTTACACACAATGTTCACAATTAGAAAGGAAAACCTAAATTGCCAGTAGACCTCAATTGCATTTCTCTGCATGAGTCTTTCTCTAGAAAGGACTTGCCAAGTGGTCATCAATATAACTTTTGGTCGTCTTCCACCAATCTCGTGCCATAGGGGTAGTTGAAGTGTCTTCACCACTTTCACCTGTGGTTGCAAATTTGAAGGGTCCACCTTGTTGTGGTTGAATGTGAGGCCCATTACCTCAATGGAGCTATCACTTCCTTCACTCCCTATTGACTCCTCCTCTAAAGTGGTTGAAGAGTCACCACTAGAAAACTCATCCATAGAGGTTTCTAGATCCATGTCGCATCGCCGACCTATCTTCATGTCGTAAAGTATTGGCCTCCCTTTTGCATCCTTCATCTGGATTATGCCGGTGTCCCAGTCTTGCTTAGCTCTCATAGCCATAAGCCAAGGCCTCCCTAGAATGATAGGATAGCCCTCCCCTTTGTGTGGCATGACAAAGATGTCCACATCTACCTCGGTGTTGAATGCCTTTATCCTAATTGCACTTATGAAACCAACACATTGAACTTTTAAATTATTTGCCATTTTGGCTCGGCATGGTGCCGGCCGACTCACCTCTAAACCCAAACGGTGCATCATTTTTTCACTCATGACGCATATTTGTGCACCACCATCGATGTAGATATTGGAGATATGTTGCCCTTTGATGTAAGCATCCATAACTCATAGTATGTCATCTAGTTTCCTCCCAGAGATAGCCCCAACTATCTTTGGCTTTGGTCGTCTAGTGCTAACCATCTTTTTCCATTGTCTCCTCACCCTAGGTGCTAGGTGGAGTAACTGGGGCCATGTGATTTTTGGGCCCTACACAGAAACATCTTGAACCAAATCATATGGTTTAGAACATTCACCTAAAGAAAAATCTACAATGTCAATTTTACGTCGTGACTTGGACGGCTTTTTGCTAGATTCCCCTTTAGTCTTCATCTTTTCTTCCTTTTGGGAAGATTCACCATGCCTAGCACGCTTTACCCCCATGGCATCTACTCCTTTAAACTTGGTCTTACCTTTTTCCACTCCCTTGATATCCTCCTCCACTTTCTCCTTTCCCTTACCTTCAAGACTGATGATGCTTACTGTTTGATTGCCAGGCCCGTGGCACCCAGAGCTCAGGTAGTGAATAGTTAGTTTATTCACTTGTGGAGAAGGTCGATGCTGGAAATGGACCAGAATCAGATGGTAATTTTTAAAGGCATTCAGATGGTATTGGAGATGGCCCATTGATGAAATATCATGATCAATCTTTTTGTTGACAGGTGCTAGTGTATGGCGATAGTTTCCTTAGAAGAGCGAGAGGCTTACGGCAAGGGCTTGTCACTGGAGTACAAGGCAAGGATGAGGTGTTGTCTCACTACATCGGGCGTTTCGCAAGTGCCCTTGGTGCAGCCCAACTCAGCCAAAATCACCGCCAAACGCCGCAATGCGCCACGGACAGCGCTCAGCAAGGCCGCCCGCTCGCGCGCCATAGCCAATGGGAGGGAGAGCTCCCCTCTCTTCTCCTCTTGTGATACCAAGTGAGGGCTCACGGCCCGGATCATATACTGCGGACCCCCAGCCAGCGATTGCGCATATGGGCCAATTGCCAGCCACGTGGCAGCCCATCAAGCAATAGCCCTTGGGGCTGTCCAAAACCCTCCAAAACACTTCCCCTTTTAATCTTAAAAATCTCATTTTTTGGCCTCCTTCTCCAGGCTCCTATAGTCTGCTCCCCAGTCATACTGCCAAGCCGCAAAGCCCGGATGAAAGCTTGCATTGCCGGCTTGCTTCAACATAATCCGCGTTGCTTCTCAACTTTTCCAGGCCCGCGATCTGAGGCAACCAAAATATGAAAAACCATCTGCAAACATTTCATCTTCAACTGCCCTAGGTTTTCCCAAGCCATAACTCGGTGCTCGAGGATCGGAATCACGTGCCGTCACTTCGTGCTAACTCCACATAGTGCACACTATCATTGAGAACTTTGGCAAGGCCCAAATGATGCCAGATGGCACATCCTCCAATGCGGCCAAGTGGGCTCAGACGTGGCCCCCCAAAAAAATTCAACAGGCCCTAAAATGCAAACCATAGCTCTGATCCGCAATCTGAAAAGACGGGTAAGCTCCATGAATTGAGCTCTACACCCCTTTACCTTGCCTTCCACTTGGACCACCTATCTCCAGCTGTCCTGTCCGGTAAGAATCTGCAATCCACTAAAAATTCAACCTTCAATGACTTGGGCTCCGTGGCTCGGTTTGGTGAGCCGTCTGAACCTGCTCCTTCAGCACTTCAAGCTGCATTCTTGGAGCCAAAATCTGCACTTTGCATCTCCTTCAACTGCTACACAAATTAACCCCTCATGGAGCCTTCCTTGGTCTATAAGCCGCATCAATCATACAACTCCGCTGCTACCTGTCATCCCATGATTTTACTAGCTGCTCCAGCCCTTTGCCATGCTTCTGCTTGCCTGCATATATCTGCCCATGCCACCTTCTAGAGTCGACACACTTTGGTTGTACCAATGTAGCATGCTAACCCACCATGTAATGTGGGATATGTTGCCCACCCCACCCTGTAAGGTAAGCTTTCTTCCAATTCAACAAGGCTGCTTGAAATGATGTGAGCTTACTTTAGTCCCAAGAATGCTGCTCAACGTAGTGGAAAATTTTATCTAGTGATTTTCGCACGTTCGCCTTGTGATTTTGGATTGCCCCACCACCACCATTGTCTTTGACCACTTTGTGTAACTGTTTCCATTTGTTGAACAGGTTTCTACTCTCCTCTCTAATTGAATTTTTGAGGCTAAACCCAAGAAACCTTTTGGCCTTCACGCCGCCTATCGATGCTTTTCTAGATACCTTGTAACGACTTTGAGACATCTTAGGGTCTTCTTCAATTTTGACATTGCCTCCATGCAAACCAATGTTTGAGAGCAATTCCTTTAATGCTTTGATCACTCTTTTCGACTCACTCTTTGGCTTTAATGTCCATGCAAAACATATGTACAAATGAACCACCTTTTCAATTATTTGACAGAGTGCATGAAGTGTACATACGTGAACTCTACTAAGAGGAATATCAAGCACTGGCCTAAAGTTTTATCCTGAAGATGTCTGTTGGGAGCTCTATTCCATTGCACACTCTCAAGAGATTGTGCATCAGCCATGCAATATAAGCATGGATTTGCCACAGCTGCACCGTGTGTTATGTTGTACATACACTTAAGAGTCTTTAAGTCACTTGCCATGTGCCATTCCACTGTATAGTCACTAAATCCTTCCATTGAAAGTACGACTCCGTTTCTTTGTTCACTGATGATAGAAGGAATTTGGGTTTGACTAAAAACCCAATCAAGGATTTCAAAATCTTCCTTATCAACCTGCAATGAAAAATGAAAACAAAAAATCAACAACCAAATAATCAATATTTTTGTTATTATAGAGTGAACTAAGTATACCTGAAATGATCCTAGAGTTAGAATGTTTTTTTCGGATTGCACGCTGAAGTATCGTGGATCCTCTTTCATTATTGATGGATCCATAGCTCTGTTCATGAGGGTAATAGTGACTCTCTCCAGCTTCTTGTTCTTCAGGACCTCGCACTTGTCGAGCTTCAAAACAAACTTGAGAACCCCACCGCACTCCTCTCGACTGATGTCAAAGAAGTGAACTGCATACCTTTGCAATGCTTCAAGATCAATGAAGAGGTTGTTGTGCTCGTTAAACTGTACCTCTCTGTCGCCCTTGCCTAAGAATGTTGCTTCAATATGGAATGGTGACTCAAGTTTCTCAAACACCTCATTGTTTATGCGCCGACGAGCAGCCTTTACATGTGATGGCTTTGGCAGCAATGACCCTCTCTATAGTTATTTTGAGACTTTTTAGCTAATGCTTAAAGAGTGCCCTGTATCCCATCTGTGAGATGCCACTCTCATCAAGTATTACTTACACTTCCGTTGGTTCGAGCTGATTCTCGTTCATGAAGGAGGTAAGGAGCCTCCCTTTCAACTTATGAATTTTTTTTTGACTTATCATCTCTTCAACTACTTCTTTTGGAACTAGATAGCTATAATGCACTCCGGCATTGAAGCCTACACCGTTCGAGTTTGGATGCAACAAAGACCTGCAAAAAAAGCACCATGCGTTATGATCACGTTGTTGGGAAACTAACAAACTGAAACACCTCTATAGTGATGTCACCCAAGAGCGTTGAAAGAGAACTACAAGACACCAAAAGCTTTGCAAAATCCTTTTGAAACATCGTCGCCCACCCAAGAGACTATGTCACATAGGAGCAAAACCCTGCCAAATCATGGATTTACAGCACACGTCGACCAATTCATATGAAGAAAAGATCCTCTCCTTTCACAATCAAACATCACAAACCCACAACTTCAACATCAATTCCACAATTCATAGATACATGCCCTCCGAATCTGTCTACACACAATTTGCCACTAGGCTGCCATAGCCATAACCCTGCAGAGAACTAGTCGTAACCTGATGAGCACAACTCCACTTGGGGCACTTTAAAGCTTGAGAGAAAGCTTGAAAAATGACTGCCGAGAAAGCTTAAGATGACTAAACTTGATTCCATACGCCCCCATGAGCAAAATTGACGCGAACAGAGAGCTGTCCCAGCACGACTACACATAGAGAAGGCTAGTCGGGGCAAAAAACTGCATCCCAGAGCACCAAGGAGATAGAACGAGCTAAAACCTATAAATTTCTGATCTTCGGCTGAACTTTTTTTAGTTTGTATATGATTTTAAGTTATATACAAGGCTCACTTCAAAAAACTCACTCACGGGCACTTACAGTAGCCCGACAGCTGTCACTAGACTAGCGACTTGCAGTGCATGTACATGTGCTTGCTAAATCAAGCTAAAAAACCCACAAAAATAAAGCCCACACTCCCTTTTGACATCGGGCGTCATGTCCGTATGTACAAATTTACAAAAAATGGGGTGTCAGAAATGCGCCCAACATAGTTTGCCACACCCCAGCCTGCTAGATCATTCATGATCAGCAGCACGAAAGAGATCCTGTAAACCACATGAGGGAGTCTTCACCTCATCTTCATCATTAACCACATGATCAGAAAATTCTTCAAAAGAAGGCTCATCCTCAATCACAGTCATCAACCTTGCAATATACTTCTTCAACCTGTAGCCATTCACACGTGCTTTATGCGGGGTACCATCCAAGTCAACAAGCTGATATGTGCCATTCGGAAACCTGTTTAAGACCAAGAAAGGACCTTGCCACTTGATTTGAAATTTCTTTTGAAAAGTGCTATCAAGCTTACTAGTGTAACGAAGCACCATGTCACCCTTCTTGATGTCCTTGTTCTTTACCTTCTCATTTGCCTTTGCTTGATTCTTCTTCAAGACTTGCTCATAATGCTCAAAAGCTAACACCCTATCCAATTGTACACATTGCAAATATAAAAGTCTTTCCTTGAATGCATCCTTGGGCTCTTCTTCAAGCTTTAGAATCATCTTCAAGGATGGTATCTCCACCTCAATAGGAAGTAAAGCCTCTTTGCCAAAAACTAGATGGAAGGGAGAAAAACCAGTACCTGATTTGATGGCAGTCCTATAAGCCCATAGAGCACAAGGTAGCTCTAAACCCCAAGTCTTCACATTGTTTCTTGTCATATTTGTAAGAATCCTTATGAGCTCTCCATTAAACCTTTCATTCATGCCATTGCATTGAGGATAATATGGAGTAGTAAACCTGCGATGCACATGAAGCTTCTCACATAGATAATCCACCAACTCTCCCCTGAAACCTGGACCCTTGTCAGAAAGTAACTCCAATGGCATGCCAAATTTGCAGCAAATATCTTCATATATAAATAAGGAAACATCTTTACTCGTGATGTGCTTAACAGCTTTGGCTTCGGCCCACCTGGATAGATAGTCAACAGTAGTAAGTATATAACATTTGCCTCTAGCTGTCATAGGTAGAGGACCTATTGCATCAATACCCCACTTCTCAAACACATCATAAGCCACAATGGTGCCTCTAATTTCTGATTTGAGAACCCTATTTTCCATGCTTTGACACTCTTTACAAGACTTGCACCAATGATGAACATCACGTTGAACACTTGGCCACACATAACCCTCCTGCAAGACTTTATGCAAAGGGATCTTTGTAGCAAAGTGACCACCACAAGAACCCTCATGATTCTCCTCTAAAATTTTGTAAATTTCCTCTTTCCAAGGCACTTTTCTCATCACAAGATCAGCCCCCTTCATATACAAGGCATCACCAAGTAGCACATACCTTTTGGCACGACGTAGGAAGGCGTACTTTTTTGGCTTTTCCAACTCTGATGGAAGCATACCTGTTTGTAGAAACTCTTCCTCCCTCTCTAAAGCTTCCCTTGCCAAATAAAGAGGAGAATCAGCCCTTATCACATACAATTGCCCAATTGAAGCTTGCGCTGCACCATGTGCTTCTTCATTTTGAGACCTGTCCACATGCCTTAAACTCCAAGCTTCAAAATGCTTAAGCAGATTCTTCACTTGAAAACACATATTTTTCAACCTTGTATTCTTACTTTTCCACACCCCAAGTACTTGCTTAACCACCAAAAGAGCATCACCTCTTACCCTCATACGACATATGCCCAGCTCAAGGCAAAGGTTGAGACCTTTCTCCAAAGTAGCATACTCAGTTTCATTGTTGCTTTGTGCTGTAAGCTTCAAACTCCTTTTAGTTACCAAAGCACCTTGAGGGTCATAAACTACCACACCTCCTGAAGCTTCACCATGCGCTTTCCTGTAAGAGCCATCAAAAAACAATAGATAGTCATTGTCTATGTCAGGAGCTTCCATGTGTTGCTTCTTCACTGCATCCTCTTTAAGAAGAAGAGGGCTTTCCTTATAGGTAAGTAAATCAGCCAATGTAGCCCTTGTACTCTCCTCAACAAGAAAAGAGAATTGGAATTCCTGTAGCTCCACAATCCACTTCATGAGCCTCTTTGACAAAGTAGGGCTATTCACCAATTGAGGTAGAAGAGTGTAGCTAGTGAGGAATGTGAATGGTTTAGGGAGAAGGTAGTGCCTAAACCTTCTACATGCATAAATCACACTCACCATAATGAGCTCCACCTCAGTATAGCCTCTCTCCACCTCTAGCTTCACCCTACTAGCACAATAGATAGGCTTCATGTAGTGGGAATTGTTACCTCGTTGAAGAAGCATAGCTCCAATAGCATCCTCACCGATGGATTCACATAAAACTCCTTATCCCAATTAGGAGCTTGCATAGCAGGAAGAGAACCAAGAACCTCTTTGATACCTTGAAAAACCTCTTCACATTCATTTGTCCATTGTAGAGGATCCAACCTTGCTACTTGTTGTAGAGGATAAAGAAGTTGAGAGGACAAAGGAATGAACCTTGCCATATACTTCACCTTTTGAATAAAAGTAGAAAGTTGCTTTGTATCTTTAGGTGATGGGAGGAGCACCAAAGCCTTCACTTTGTCAGGATCCGCTTCAATCCCATTCTCTGAGATCATATGCCCCAAAAACTTCACTCTTGGTTGAGCAAGATGACATTTCTTTGGGTTGAGTTGACCTCCACTTTCATCATATTGCTTCAATGCCATCCCAAGCTTTGCACAATGATCCTTTCTAGAGCTATAAAGACAAAAGTCATCAATAAGATCCTTCACAAACTTGCCAAGAAAGGGAGAGAACACCTTGTTGACGCGCTTTTGATACCACGCACAGCCATTCATAAGACCAAAAGGAAGTACACAATAACAAAAGCATCCCCATGGCATGATAAATGTGGTCTTATTTCGATCTTCCAAAGCCAAGGTGAGCTGAAAATATCAAGAGAATCCATCACATACGCTATACCTCTCATGCTCTGCAATAGAATCAACTATGTCATCTATGAAAGGAAGAGGGTATGGATCCCTCTTCATGGCTGCGTTTAGAGGCTTAAAATCAACACATATCCTCCACTTTCCATCCTTCTTGGGTGTGACCACAACAGGACTCACCCATTCTGCAGTGCTCACAGGATATATGAAACCTGCTTCAAGAAGCTTGTCTACCTCTTCCTTTAAAGCATTAAGTTGTACCTGTCCCATTCTCCTTAGCTTTTGGCGTACGGGCTGAGCTCCTTCCTTGATTGGAATGTGGATTTCCTCTCCCTTAAAGCCTCTAATTTCCTCGTAAGAAGTGATGAATAAATGGGGAAATTGTTGTATCATATGTAGGTACTCACCCTTCTCATGACTAGTCAAGTCGGAAGACAACATACCTTGTATCAGCTCCTGTTTGACATTAGGTTGAACTTTGGGTTGCATCAGCTCTTCAATTTGCTCATAAGGACCAGAGATATCCTCATTCTCCATAAGGCCAAGAAATCTTTGTTTCTCATCATGCTCTTCTTCAAGAAACAAGGAGGAAACATCTAGATCACTATCGCTGCTATCTTCCACTTCACTGCCCTCATCCCCATTGTCTTCTTCTTCACTTGAGTACTCTTCTTCATCACTTTTCATCAAAATCAGCATCCAAAGATTTCTTGCTAGCCATGTCAAACCTCTTCTTATCACCCCTTCTATTGTAGAGAGTGATGGTACCATGTCCCCAATCCTGTATAGCTTTGGTTGCCTGTAACCATGGTCTTCCAAGGATGAGAGGGAAAGCACCAATACCCGCGGGCATAACATGGCAATTGACCAGCACTTTAACATCAAATACATCCACCTCCAAGTCCTTTACAACTCCCAAGCACCTCACCCTTGATTGGTTGGCAAGCTTTATGCGAAAACCTGAATTCTTCACCATGTTGAGTCTCAACTTTGATACACAAGCTTGAGTAATAACACATACCTGTGCACCTCCATCAATATAAGCCTCTCCAATGAACTTCCTCTTATGCCATGCATCCATAGTAGGACATATATCAGGTAGCTCATTCAAAGACAAGACTCTCACTGACCCCCTTGCAGGCTCCTTCTTCATGGGGTTGACTACGTGCTTCCATTGCCTCTTTAACTTGGGACACATCTCCATGAGTTTCCCAAAGGTAACATCATCCTTTCTACCCACCAAATCAGCCCTTAAACTATAATTTGGTTGCCCTTCCCCCAAAGGAAAGTCAGATGCATTGTAATGTTTCTTGGGCTTTCTCTTCTTCTTCTCTTTACCTGTACCTGTTTCAACCTGTTTCCCTCTTTTATGGCTGGGACTTGCATCACTCATGTCATGATGTCTTGTAACCCTCTTACCTACAGGCATGACCATAGCTCCCAAATCATCCTCTTTCTTCTCCAAACGGATTATGCTTACCACTTTTGTTTTGCCCTTCTCTTCTGCTATCAATCCACTTGGTCCTGCTTCCCCTTTAATCTCAATACCATAATCTTGAGCTCGAGAAGGAATTTGTGGAGGAAGAGGAAACATGTCGCCACCCATTCTCTTTGGCTTGTCACATTGAGGGCTTTTATGACCCCATTCACCACAATTGTAGCATTGAAACATATCCCCTCTTCCAGACATGCCTCTTCCTCTACCACCTGTATAACCCTCATTGCTTCCATAACCACGTCCATATCCATAACTTTGACCTCTTCCACCTCCCATAATATGCACACTAAGATTCTTCATAAGACCTACCACCTCTTGCATCTCCTTGCGAAAGGCATTCACATCATGAGAAGCTTGTTGATCATAACCTGGCTCCCTGATGAGGACCCTTGGTTGCTCTACCGCTTTCACTTCAAGCTTTGGCTCCACATTGATTCCAAGTTGATGAAGACGCTCTACTTTCCACTCTTTATTCTTTGCAATTTCAACTGCCTCCTCAAAGGTCCTTGGCTGCTTAAGCTCTACCTTCAAGCGTAGGTTACTCCTCAAGCTTGCAAGAAACCTGTCCTTCTTCAACATGGCTGGAGGAATTTCAGCCCCCAAAGATGTACACCACTTTGCCCATAACGCATTGAATGCCTTGACAAAGTCTTCTATGGTTTGGCCTTCATGTTGTACTAAGCCTTGAATAGACTGCCATACCTTTTGTGGGTCTTCCACCTGTTGAAAGTGTGTAAGAAAAGCATGCCTTACCATTTCATAAGTCATAACTTGAAGAGGTTGGGCTGATTGTAGATCCTTTTCGTAGCCTTCCAACCATTCCCTAGCATCTCCCTTCAAACAGAAGTAGAAGATTCGTAGCACCAACGCTGGGTCTTGCTTGTCAACAAGAAGGCAAGAAAACTCCTCTTCTTTCTAAACTTCTTCACAACACTCCAAACGTTAACACCATTGAGACCTCGCTCAAGCCCCCAAAAGAAAGAGAACAACTACAAACGATTATGCATACACTAAATAGCATGACTTTAACCAACAAAAAACCAAGACAATTTAGAGGGTCCAAAGATTATGGAGACACTCCAAAAGCCATGGAATACACTACCTCAGATGAACATGTACTGTCACTTACCACAAAGAAGAATGGTTGGATTCATTTAGAGAGAAAATTCTATTCACAAGCCGTTTTGTGTATCTCTTATTTTGTAATAACTTTATGCATTTTATTGAGCCTAAAATATTTTCTCAAATGATTTTAAATGACTACCATCGTAACAAAGATCTATCTAAGCTACGAGTCTATTTTTGGTTGAAAATATGCCAAAAACCTTAGTTATACACTTTACAACTTTCTTTGGTTTGTTCTAAAGCATTTGATATCAACCAAGATTGTGGTTGTTTGACTCATAAAATGTTTGTAAGATTTCTTGTAAATTTTGAACCTTTTGGAAACCATGTAATCACCACAGACCCTAACTTTGTTAGACATAAATCCTTTAAAAGGCTAAAATCACAATCCTTTGGTCCCAATTAATAATACTAACTTTTGGAGGTCTTTAATGAAGCTAACCCTAAGGTCTTTAAGCCCAATTAGGTAGCATTTCTCTTTAACAAACCATCTCTCATTTGGACCCCTTTAACCTTGGCCCCGTGTTGACATAGATCCATAAGTACATGTCTATATTCTAACCCTTGTTCCCGTTTATTCTCCCACATTAAATGATCAATTTAATATGAGAAAATCATTTGGGTTGGTTAGATATTAGATTTTATGACATTACCACTCTCTTGAAATCATAGTCATCCTCGACTATGAGGTAGAAGAGATAAACTCTTAGTCATCAGTTTACGTTCCTTAGCAGGTAGAGGATTCCTTTTCACCCTACGACATCATTTGAGAATGGATGACTAGTCATTTGGTGCTTGGGAGACATAGCTGCCGCAAGCATGTCTGCTCTTTAGTCTAGACTCCATACCATACTCCCAAAGTAGAGTGACAAATTTTACTTGGTGTTTGAGTGACGTCGTCATCACATACATGATTCTAAGCATCCATACTATCTAAATTTGTGCACAAAAGTGGATTAATCTTATAAGACAAAAACATTGTTCATTTAGAAAGAATATACATTTGCTTGCTCTAGTGTAGCATTGTAAGCATTGACAAGGTTCATACTATCCTTAAGTTGTATTCCTTGCATCCATCTAGCATCTTCAAAAGGATAATTTTTGAACTTAATAAGATACCTTCGGATAATCTTACAATGTCATAGTACCTTGTCTTCATGCCGAAAGATAGCTTCAGGTTGTAGCAACTCTTCTTGGCGTCGATTTCTGGAGGGCCTTCAATAATTGGCTCTCTTGGTGGCTCTCCTTTGTAGGGCTCAAGTAGGCTCACATGAAAAGCATTGTGTATGAGCCAATGGTTGGGTAGCTTTTGAGTTGATAAGCCATTGATTGGCTTCAAGATTTGAAAAGGACCATAGTATCTTTTTGCTAGTTTAGCATAATACTTTTGATGGCCCGTAGGATTTTTGCCCGTCGTTTGCCTCAATCGAGCCTTGGGAAACTTAAGTAAGACCCAATCATTTTCTTTGAAAGTTAAGGCCCTTCTATGCTTGTCAGCAACAACTTTTTGCCTTTGTTGAGAGATGGATATAGCCTCCTTAACCTTTTGAAATAATTCTTGTAGGTCACAACTATACTCATCACCAACGAAGATCTTCCCATGTACTTTAAGTATCACGGGACTTTTAGGTCTTCCCTCTATGATCACAAAAGGTGATTTTCCCACAGTAGTATTGACAGTATTATTGTACGCATACTCTACAAGGGGCAAGTACTTCTCCCATTGTGAGTGTTGATCTAATTTTGTAACATAAGTCTTTAGTAGATCGAGTATTGTAAGATTGGCTATTTCACTTTGGCCATCCGTTTGGGATGATAGGCCGAAGAGAAATTCAATCTTGTACCTAAATTTTCAAAGAGACTCTCCAAAAATTACTGGTCATTCTAGGATCTCTATCTGACACGATGGATGGTGGTAATCCATGGTGTTTGAAAATCTGAGATATGAAGAGGGTTGCCATTGGTGTGCCTTAGTAATCTTTTTGACTGGAATAAAGTGTGCTTGCTTGCTATACGTGTCGACTATTGTCCATATTCCCGTATTCCCATGGATAGACTTGGGTAATCAAAAGATAAAATCCATGGATATACTCTCCCATGGTGAATTAGGGATTGGCAATGACTGTAGTAATCGAGGTTTCTTCCCTTTATCATACTTAGTCTTTTGGAATACCACACATTTTGAAACATACTCTTGTATGTCCACTTTCATGGTAGGCCAATAGAAGTACATCTTTACTCCTTGAAGAGTAGATTGAATGCCTCTATGCCCCACATAGGGAGGAGCATGGGATTCATACATGACTTTCTCACGAAGGGAGTGGGTAACACATAGCCTATTTCCATGGAGAAGATAACGTGAAAGTGCATCGGCCACTTGATTGTGCTTATCAGCAATGTGAGCAATATGAAAATAAAATTTTCCCACCTCATTTGTTTGTCGGAAATCTTGGTTTGCGTCATGAAGTACTTGAGACTTTGATGGTCTGTTTGTAAAATGAAAGGAGTCCCCAATAAATAGTGATTTTATGTGTCTAGGGCATGTAGAATAGCTAAAAGCTCTTTCTCATAAATGCCCAAGACCCATTCATCCGTATTGAGCCTTCGGCTCTCATATGCTATGGCATGCCCTTCTTGAATCACCACAAGCATCACATTGGACCTCAAATGGTTTTGAGAGATCTGGAAGCATGAGGACTGGTTGAGAGGTAAGCTTCTCTTTGAGCTTGTCAACAGCATTTTGCTCCTTAGCAGTCCATGAATACTTAACGCTCTTCTTTGTTAAGTCATGTAGTGGTCCTGCTATTTGAGAAAATTTTGCTATGAAGCGTTTATAGTATGCACACATAAAAATAAAGCTTCTTAGCTCATGTAGATTCCTTGGATTAGGCCATGCTTCAATTACCTCTAACTTTGATGGATCCATATGGATACCATCTTGAGAGATAATCTGACCTAAGTATTGAATCTCTTCAAGGAAAAATTCACTTTTCTTTTGGTTGAGACAAAGCTTGTTCTCCCTCAATGCTTGAAAAATCACTTGGAAACGTTTCTTGTGTTCCTCCAAGCCTCAAGGACTTGGAATAGATGATGATATCATCAAAGAACACTCCACTGAACTTGCGGTAGGGTCTAAATATTTCCTCCATCAAATGATTGAATGTGGCTGATGCATTGGTCAAGCCAAAAGGCATGACTAGATATTCATAAAGACCAAACGTTGTAGGGAACGTGGTCTTTAGGATATCTTCATCCACTATCCTTATTTGATGATAGACACTTTTAAGGTTAATCCTATTGAAGTAGGTAGAGCCTTGTAGCTTATCAAACATATCTTCTATCCGAGGTACGGAAAATCTGTTTTTGATAGTGATATGGTTTAGTGCTCGATAGTCCTCACACATACGGTATGTACCATCTTTCTTTTGCACTAAAAGGACCGCATGTACCTAGAAAATGAGCTTTTTATTGACTTATCAAAATCCGGTGAATTTATAAGTGGTATAGTACAACCAGACTCATTAGCATCTATATACATGCCTTTCCCCTCTAGGTGAAGTAGATTCTCCTTTCAAGGAACTTCATGTTGGCATCCATGCGGTTGAACCATGGTGCCCCTAGGATAGCATCCTCATGTTGGAGAGGAGAGATGAAAAAGTCTTCTTTGTCGACATAGCTTTGGACATGAAGCCCCATCCCAATCAAGGGAGTAATCGGAGGCTTGTTGTCCCTTGAAAGATGTGTCAACAGTTACATTATTTTCGATCTCAAAGCTTGAATGCCCAACTTGGTGGCCAACTCCGTTGATATGAAGTAGAGCCAGGGTCAAACAATATGAAGGTATTATGTTCCCTTACCTTTCCCCAAGCATAGAAGAGAGGTGATCCTTTGTAATGAGCATCCTCTTCTGGAGCTTCGATGGTGGAAGCTCTAGGAGTCTCACTGCGGGCATTTCTCTTGGGGCAAGAACGATAGCACACTTAAAACACTTATGGTCCTTGCAAAAAGCTTCAAGCTCTTCAGGAGAGTTTGTTTTTACCTTTGTAAACTCCCTTCTCCTTGGACCGATTGCTGTTGTTGTTGTTATGGGAATTTCCTTGGGAAGAATTTTGGGCATTGGTTTTCCCCTTTGCATCACTTTTGTCTTTGTTTTCCATGGGCTTGACCTTCCCTCTAGCCCCTTGTTGGAAATTGATGCGGAAAGCAACCGTGGTGTGGTGGATTACTTTGAACCAAGACATTGGGAGTTGACATACTCGGCCATTTCTTCAAGTAATCGTGCACAAAATTGTTGCTTTTTCTCGGCAAAGTCTATCTTTTAACAGATAGTAGCCTTAAGATGTAAATCCCAAAACTTGTCCACATATTTGTGAATAGACTCATGGAGAGAAGCTTCAAACTGCGCCATTCGGTAAGTACTTTGTCCTTTGCATCGCTTGCAAGGAATTGCTTCATGATGGAAACTTGTAGAGTTTTCCATGTCTTTGGGGCTTCGCCGCGAAGGCCAGCCCACCATTGTGACGAGCCAATTTCTGGAAGTGCATAGCTACATGATGTA
Source organism: Adiantum capillus-veneris (assembly GCF_014529385.1). NCBI lineage: Eukaryota > Viridiplantae > Streptophyta > Polypodiopsida > Polypodiales > Pteridaceae > Adiantum > Adiantum capillus-veneris. The sequence goes on from NC_140959.1 coordinate 36,438,159, forward strand.
GCTTGGAGGACTCCGTGAAGCCCTCGTCTCCAAAGGCCGTATCAAATTGTTGGATGAAGGAAAATACTTTGTTGGTGGCACCAAAGGTTCCATCAAAGGTGAGAAAAGAGATACTCTGTCCTCCCTCTTTGAACTTCTTGAGCTTTTGTGACCTTCACCATGTAGGGTATGATTTGCGATGTCCTCCCCTCTTGTATTCTCTAGGAGAATAGCCATAGCTTTCGTCGGAAGAGCAGGAAGGTGAAGAAGAAAGAGAAGAGGGTGACCTCTTTCTTGACCTTTACGTTTCCTCTTGGGAGGAGTTGGCGATCGTCTAGAATGCCATCTTCGTGGAGCCACATCGTCAGAGGAAATTAGGGATTTATTACTTTCTTGTTCTTTGGAATCCTCCTTTTGTATGGAAGAGAGTCTTCTCTTGGGGGTCTCATCCCCAAGAGGCCTCCTAAGTTCTCTCTCCTCTTGGAAAGGAAGGGAGATCCCATAAGCACAAAGTTGTTGAGTAACTTCGGCTTGCAAAGCAGGGTTGCCCATAGCTTGCTGCAACCTAGTAACAAGATGATTTACAAACATGGGGGCATCATCATTAGCCCCTTCATGTGCAAAATCAAAGTTATCAATGTTCATTCTACTCTCTTGGTTATTGTCAGCCATGCTAACTATACTTATGTGTTTACTTAGTGTATTCTTTGGCAATTCAAAACCTTAGTTGCTACTCCTCTTAGCCTTTGAAAATCAACACTTAAGTATCTACACCCACGACTCGAATAGGTTAATTATAGAGAGTAGTGGAGTGGGTCTAATATTGTAGCATTGCCGAGGGCTAGCTCCTTTCAGACTTCTTATGGCTCAATAATGGTAAAGCCGTAGGCAAGTCTAAAAAGACCCCATTATTAAGACCAAAGCTCCTGAGGTGTGCACTATATCCCACATAGTGGGCTCAACAAAACCGATAATAAATCCCAGTCTCACTTACCCTAACATAATTAACAAAATCAACCATTAATAGGCTACTTAAAGACCTCTCTTCTTAAGCAAGAAAAGAGAAACCAAATGCTGTGATACCAATGTAATGGAAATGGCCTATGAACTTTGAGAATAGCGGAATTAAGAGAATTAGAGTGAGCATTTTTGTGAGATTACTTTGAGAACATAGAGGGTGAACTTAATTGATGGTAGTAGCATAAACATAGTACTTAATTAACTTGGCATGAACAATACTTTTGCAAGAGAGAGTATTAGAGAACATGACAATAGTTGAGGAATAGATTTATTTGGAGCCGCCCCCCCCTCTAAAAGGCGTTTGTATTATAGATTCTCCCATCAAGAGAGACTTGATACAATACAATCTTTGTGTTCCTTGTGACCTAGGTGATGCAATGAAGATGGAAAGCTTCATGCATCACGAGCATAACATAAACTTTACAAAAAAACATTAACTATCCCAAGCCTCAGTCCCAAGGCCTCAAACACCTTCAAAGGTGGAGAGAGGTAGCAGGGAATGAGGGTAGGGAAGAGGAAGAAGAATCATTCATAGGAGAAACAAATAGTTCCTCACTTATCATCACTCCTCTTGATTAGCATAGTATAATAGCATAGTAATGAAGATGAAGAAGATGGAAAGCTTAAGCATTGGAGCATGGCTCTTGGTTGGATTTGCATTCCATAGCCAAGAGTGTTGGTGTACACTCTCAACTTCTCAACAAGCTTGGAGAAGGAGATGGAGCTCTTCGACTTTGCACTTCCCACAATGAGAGAGAGAGAGAGAGAGAGAGAGAGAGAGAGAGTGGGAGAGTATACTCTCTCCCATGCTATTCCACCTCTCTTTCTCTCTCTCTCTCTCTCTCTCTTGTATTATTTAATTATATCATTTGGACATGTGTCCTCTTTTTTCTCTTTGAGAGAAATAACTTAATTATTTATTTTTATGCATCTAAATTCTCATTGGACCCCTTTAAAGCCTATCCAATAGGATTCAAGCACATCATGAGGGCAAAATGGGGAGGCTCTTGACATGTGTCTTTTATGCTTCTTAAGATATTGTGTTTGAATAGAACACTTCAAACATCTCAGTCATTTAACCATGAAAATCATTTATGACTCTTGAGAGATCATGTGTGAATTAAACACTTCAAAAACTTTAGTCATTTAAGCATGAGAAGCACCTCAAGCTTGGGCAAGGTTCCCACAAAACACCTTAATTAGCAAGCACCTCAAGCCTAAGGTCAAAGGACTTTTTAACAATAACTTTTGGAGGTCTTTAATGAAGCTAACCCTAAGGTCTTTAATCTCCATTAAGTAGCATTGCTCTTTAACATACCATCTCTTATTTGGACCCCTTTAACCTTGGCCCTGTGTTGAGGTAGATCCATAAGCACATGTCTATATTGTAACCCTTGTTCCCGTTTATTCTCCCACATTAAATGATCAGTTAAATATGGGAAAATCATTTGGGTTGGTTAGATATTAGATTTTATGACACAAAATCTTCTACATTTATAGCAAAATATATCTTTGTGCATATTATGTTTTATGAGTATGATCAACATCATGCTTTGTGGTGCTGGCGCAAGTTGACACTTGGAGTGGCCATATAAATATATATAGCCTCATACGCAAATCATAGGGACATTATACTCATGATTTTTTATGCGAGTCTCAAGCAAGGAATGCAATGTCTGTGCGAGAGCAAGAGCGCGCGCGTGCGCGTGCGCGTGCGAGAGAGAGAGAGAGAGAGAGAGAGAGAGAGAGAGAGAGAGAGAGAGAGAGAGAGAGCACATCTGTGCATGCATGCATGTGTATGTGTGTGTGCATGTGGCCACACATGCATGTGAAAAAATATTGGCCCGTTTGCTTTAGCTTGTGAAATATACTTCTAGAGGAGGATTTGCCTACTCAAACACACACACACACACACACACACACACACACACACACACACACACACGTGTGTGTGTGTTTGCCTAGCCCGTTTGCTTTAGCTTGTGAAATATACTTCTAGAGGAGGATTTGCCTAGCCCGTTTGCTTTAGCTTGTGAAATATACTTCTAGAGGAGGATTTGCCAACTCAAACACACACACACACCCCTCAAATGGGCCAATATTTTTTCACATAGCATATTTGCAAATTTGAACCATCCTTCACCTTCATCCCAACAATTGATTTCTATAGACTCAACACATCTGCATTATGTGCAACTACCCTCTATAGTTGGGACCTCCCCCTTGAATATACATATCAAAACCATAGGCTTGGATTATGGATACTTGTTGCTCAACTTCATTTGGTAAGATCTCAAACAATTTTCATGGTTGTTATCTTATATACAAGCAAAGAGGAAGTCATGTTTTGATATTTTTTTGCGTCACAAGCTTTACCATATTCAATATATTCCCAAATGGTCTTCAATTTCCAATTGCTCTTAATGAGGAGCAATCTACACCTCATAACTCTGGTTTGCATGTCAATGTTAATTTCCAATTCATCTTAACAAGGAGCAATACACCCTTCATAACCCCGATTTGCAAGAACACTATAATTATGAATGCATAAATACACGTTTACTAGGAAAGCATATAGCTGAATGTTCCCAAATGGTCTTCAATTTCCAATTGCTCTTAATGAGGAGCAATATACACCTCATAACTCTGGTTTGCATGTCAATGTTAATTTCCAATTCATCTTAACAAGGAGCAATACACCCTTCATAACCCCGATTTGCAAGAACACTATAATTATGAATGCATAAATACACGTTTACTAGGAAAGCGTATAGCTGTATGTTTCCTAGTTTCAATGTAAACAACAGATTATAGAATACAGTTTTGATTGTAGCAAGATTTCACATTTTGAGTAGCAAAGATAGAGGATATATTTTATATATGCTAGAACTAGTGAGATTCCTCATTATTAAATTTGATTAGTTTATCATGGTATCTTCTTTATGAATGAAGAGATATAAAATACAATCATACATTGCCAAAAATATATAAAATAACATGATAATTATGAGCATACTGGTCTATTTTGGATGATCGACAATCACCCACAAGCTTGTACAAAAGTTTGCTAATAGACTTTTCTTATCTATCTATTTTGAAGGCTATGGTTGTTACTATGTCTATTTTTCACTAAAAGTCTGTATGGATCTTATGTTTGTAAAAAAAGGTACATTAATGGGTACTTAGAAAGAATGCCATATCTTAGTAACATGTCGCATGGCTTAATAAGACTTGGACTTTTTCTTTAATTCTCCTTCTTTGACAATGACATAATGTAATATGCTCAAGAATGATTAGTAGATTTCAAAATTACCATTCATAGGCTTTGTTTATAATTTTGAATGTTCTCTCGTATGATGAATAGCGAGTATAGAAGTGCCTAAGCGAAAAACTACTGTGGTGTTTTAACAACACATGATCTACATAAGGATAAAAGCAAATAGGCACTTGTAGCTTTCGGCATAAAGTTTATAGGATGGATTATCTAGTAGACTCGAAGAATGTGTGGTAGGGATGACCATTAGAGTCTTGTGCTACTGAGTGACTAGAGTCTAGTGTTGACACATGTCTTCCAACCAATGGCAATCTCCTACAGACGACATGTCAAGTTCTAGTTTCATGCTTTTTGGTGGATGGTGATAGGTAACACTTGGACTCTTTTGCTTCTTGACATGATCAATAGTCAATGTGCACAATGGTTAGTTGAATGCGGATATGATTCTGAACTTCCTTGTATTTTGCAACAGTAGAATGAAAATATTTCAGGTTTAGAAACTGTTAATCTAGGTTTTTGCATTATGATTATTTAATGCAAAATACTCTTCAATTATGTCATAGTAATGTATCATTGATATTATGTAACATTTTATTTGATTTAAGGTTATTTATATAGTTGATATCTGAAGGTATTCTCAAACTAAAACATACACTAATTGGGTGGTGGAGCTTATAAAGGTGTGCTTACGATAAAGGAAGCTAAAAGTGATCCCTACAATTTGTGTGATTAGGATAAAGGAAAATGTAAGCAAAATCCTTACTGAGATCGAAATTTGTTGCCTTGCTTTGATTAAAGATTGTGGGTGAAACATCTTCATAGCAGGTCAAAATCTTTCTAGGAGTTTGAATTGTCATAAACTTTACCTACATGTCTAAGGAAATTCACAATGTAGGAGTACCTCTCTCTCTCTCTCTCTCTCTCTCTCTCTCTCTCTCTCTCCGCCCCGCCCGTCGGGTCCTCGTGACACTCATTTGTAGATAAGTCCTTTCATCTAAAATACTCATTTGACTTCTCTTTTGATTGATTGTTTTAGAATGCCAACTTAGTTAAAGTTTTGTTTCTAACGGTTGGAGCAATCACCTTTTAGCTTGATAGGTGATGTACATTGAATAAAGCTTGTAAAGCCTTAAAATTTATCACGTTTAGATGCTATTGAGAAAAGTTATCTAAAAATCATTGGAAGCAAAGCCTATAAATAACCTTTATTGCCCAAAAGGGAATCAATAAAAGGCTACCGATTCCTTCACATGCCAATTCCCTTTTTCAAAGATTTCCACAAAGATACTAGTTGACTTCAGTAAAATCAACTCACAATTATGGCTCATTTTTTAAAGCTCGACACCCTTCAGAGGCACTTTCAAAAATAATTCTACTTTTCAAAAGAAGGATATGATATTGAAAAATCTTCAATTAAACCTTTTTTTTCCATAAATTTAGCTCGATGAAGGATTATATTTTCAATTAACCCTTTTTTTTCATAAATTTAGCTCAATGAAGGATCATATTTTTACTCTTTAAATGAATGATAAGGGTCACCCTCCAAAAATGAGCATGAAATTTATAACTTTGGAAGGTTTCTGCAAAAACTGGATGCAGGGAGAATTGACAAGCTTATGACTGTTATGAAAGTGAATAGAAAAGTACTAAAGGGGAAATTCAATCCAAAGTTGCACAATCCAAAGGATACCTTAGACTCTTTGGGAAGCATTCTTTGAATGAAGCCTAATAGCCTTTGTGATTTGTAAAAACTTGTGCTAAAGGCTTTTAGATTTCCCCATTTAACTATAGGCTGATGAGCATAAGAGACATCTAGTTCTAAGGTGGCATCTTGTGCTTGTAACATGATGTCGAGTCTCTCTCAACCTTGCCATGGCTACAAGAGAAACACACACACACACACACACACACCCCCCCCCCCCCCCCCCCCCCCCCCCCAACACACACACACACACACACACACACACACACACACACACACACATATTAAAAACAAAAAAACCGGGCCATGGCATCCAACCACATATCCTACATAAGTCCATAACCGAGCTTTTTATAGGGAAGCTTGAACCACATACAACCATTGATGACCTCTAAAGCCAAATAGACTAAAGAAGATTCTGCTAAAAACAATTGGAAGCCACCACAACATCCCTTCTCTCTCAAGGCATGCCATTCCTAGACCATGCAATAACAAGAGCATTTAAAAAGGGTAATGACACCAACAATAGCATGAGAAGACATACCATGGCTTCCTGTTGTCCTCCTCCATCGGTCCTTCCCCCTTGTCCTTAGCAACTCTGAGGTTTTTCGGGTTGGCATCCCGAAGAATGTCAAACATGTCGTCGTAGAGGATGGGGGCTTTGTGAGGATCTGGTAGGGCTTCTTTTATTTTCCCGAACACCTGTGCTTGGGATTTGAATCGCTTGCAAGAGATGTTGGATATTTACTATAAGGTGATAGAACAATCTTCTGAAATACTGGGGAGGTCCTTTTTTCTTGGCAACGAACGTGAAGTTGTGTCCTGGGGTGGCCTTTCTATTACTAAGCTGGGCTTTGGCGGGCTTCTCGAGATTCTCAAGGGTTACCTTAATAGTATTTTGTAATCCTTCCTCTTGTGAGTTGTTGATATGTAATTAGTGTCCCTCATTACTTTAATTATGTGCTTATTATGAATGGTACATTAAATTATACACCATAGCAATTGCACCAACAATTGGTATCATAGTCATTGCTAGATTAGTATTTCCTAATCTAATTAGATCTTAGGCGTCTCTCTCTATGCTAAACTGTATTGGCATCTCATGTTAGCATTACAATTGCTAATAAAATACTCATTTGGCATTGCATAGTTAGTTGTTGTATTAGTGGCCATCCGAAGGAGCACTGCACTACAAAGCCAACATACATAAGATAAATGCTACATCCGCACTAGGGGGAGCCCATGACTCCATCACCTTGCAAGCAAGACCAGATCTGCACCATTTCGGTTGACGAAGCCACCAAGTCAAAACTCACAATTTGTGAGGGCATAATATAATTAAAAATTATAATTTACAATGCAAGCCATGCCCAAACTAGGTCATGGTATCCAGCCACATATCCTACATGAGCCCATAGCCAAGCTTTTTACAGGGAAGCTTGAAACCCTTACAAACATTGATGACCTCTAAAGCCAAAAGACCAAAGAAGATTTTGCTAATACACATTGGGGAGCCACCATAGCATTCCTTCTCTCACAAGGCATGCCATTCGTAGACCATGCAATAACAAGAGCATCTAAAAAGGGTAATGACACCAATAGAAGCACAAGAAGACATATCGTCGCATAGGAAGGACCGGGCCATCCGAAGGAGCACTGCACCACAAACCAAACATCCATAAGATAAATACTACATCTGCACCAGGGGGAAGCCCATGACTCCACCACCTCGCAAGCAAGACAAGATATGCACTGTTTGGGTTGAGGAAGCCATTGAGTCTTTGTTGTTGCCACCAGAGAAGAACCCGTCCCTTACACCACAGCAGTTGCCCTAAAAAGAACCAAAAAGCGGATCCCATAAGGTAGATCCATCCAAAAAAAGAACCAACCAATCACCCTTACGGAAAATCCGAGAAAGATGCTTTTGAAGCGAGCCTTGGAGCTCTACTCCGTGCTTTAGGAGAAATTTATTAAGTAAAGTCCTCTAAAGTGACATCCTTAACATTATTGTGCTATCTAGATCACTTAGAAGAGCACCCATGTAGTATAAATTTAAAAGCTATATAATAGCTAAAAGTTCCAAATTTTGTTTTTTTTGGCGATACTCACATAATGTGAGTCGATAGATTAAAGAAAACTAAAAAGAATTACAACATATCTATACTCCCACCAAGCCATGCAATGGAATCAAAACACTATTCCAGCTAGACAAGGAAGCCACCTGACCAACCAAGAAAAAGTCATTGGAACTACAAGGAGCCACTCTTACAAATGTCAACCATAAAAACATAGAGAAGAGAGAGAAAGAGGTGATTTGCAAGGGGATGCCACCATGTTGGGTGAGCTATCACCCTGCCCCAACATGTTCTCCATGCAGTCAAAAGAGAAGAGCCTGAAGCTAGAAAGAGATCCACCAAGCCATCTTAGAGTGAGACACATCCCATCTATCGAGCACCCAACCGTGGAACTCAATAAGGCATGTCTCAACAAATAGGACCAAAGAATAAGGGTGCCATCACAGGCCTCATGCCGCCCCCACCAGGAAGCACATGCCCTTATCTGACATCCACCACAACAACCGGAACATCAAGTCAAACTTGTTGAAGACCTAATCCACCCCCAAAAACCATGAACTAAGCATGTGTGAGCACATTTCTCTCCAAGATGGAGAGAGGGTCATATAAGGGGAAACAACAACATAAAAGGAAACTAATACAATGGTCTAGTGTGAACTGGTAGTGCGTGATGTGAATGGATAAGTGTGCCATTACTTTGGTAGGTAGACTAACTCAGTGTAGTACTAAATGTAGTATCATTGGCGAAGATATGTGTATCCAACAAAGTGCGTCAGTGATGATGACTATCAGTGATAGTCATCCAAGAGTCGTACATGTTGAGCTCAATGCCATCTCTTGTATGCCAAACATCACTCAAAATCACCGTAGCTTCTCTGCTCCAAAGGCCTTCGTGAAGATATTTGTAACCTGCTCCTCCATTGCCATGTACTCAAGGTCGATGTCACCTGCTAAGATGCTCTCTCTGATGAAGTGGTTATGCACATTAGTGTGATTTTTTCTAGCATGAAACACTGGGTTTTGTGCCAACTGTATGCTGCTAAGGTTATCACAATAGATGACAACTGGCCCTTGTACCTGTGCTCCAAACTCTTGAAGTAGCAATTCCAGCCATGCTACTTCACATGCCGCCACTACAATACCCCTACACTCTGTCTTTGTACTGAAAATAGCAATCATAGGTTGCTTCTTACTGCTCCATGTGATAGTAGCACTTCCAAGTGAAAACATGAATCCGCTAGTAGACCTGCAATTGTACATGCTACCAAACCAGTATGCATTTGTTTCACCATAGAGCTGCAACTCCACATCAGCCCTTTAGAAGAGTGCATAATCCAAAGTAGCACTCACATAACTCTATGTGTGTCTCACTACATCCTAGTGTGGTTTCCTGGGAGACTGCATAAACTGACTCACCAATCCAACTGTGTAGCTCAAGTCGGGACATAAGATAGTTAAGTAAATCGAGCTACCCACAATCTTCCTGTACATGGTAGCATTCTCAAGTACTAAACCTTGCATCATTTTCCAACTTCAAATTCTGATCTAAGGGCATCACAATTGGCTTATAATCAACCATACCATACTTTTTCAACATGTCCAAGGTATATTGTCTTTGTAACAACCATACACCCTCTTTTGTGCAGATAATTTCAATGCCCAAGAAATACCATAAGTCTCCCAAGTATTTGATCTCAAAATTTTGCATAAGTAGATCCTGTACACCCTCTACTTCAACCACATTATCACCTCCAACAATCAATTAATCCACATAGATGCATATCACCACAATTCTTGCCTCATTCTTCTACACATACAATGAATGATCTGCATTAGATATCTCAAAGCCCAATGAAATGAGGAATACCAAAATCCTCTCATACCAATCTCTAGGTGCTTGCTTCAACCCATACAATGCTTTCTTTTACCTCCATACAAGGTCAAGAAGAAGTACAATTTTTTTTCCTCCATCTTTCTCTCTCTCTCTCTGTGTGTGTGTGTGTGTGTGTTTTAATGTGTGTGTGTGTGTGTACGTGATTGCAAGAGCTCAAGTTCTCTCTTTCTCTCTCTTATAACAAACATCCACTGCACACTCTTAGTGTAAAATAATAATTGTATATGGCTTCAACGAGATACATCTAATAGAAAATTTATCTAGTCAAACTCTACAAATAGCATCTATTTATTTGTGCCTAATAGAGAAAACTAAACTAGTACTAGCTAACTTGATAAATATTTCATAACTACAATTATTTTGTTGGTTGATCTCTACATCATCATAATTCATTGCTCAAAGTAGAGGAAAATCTTGTTTGATATGTGAATCCCCCACAAACAATGGAAGTACAAATTTTCTCTCTTTGCTCGTGCAAAGTCAACAACACATAGAGAATATGTTGAGCGCATACCCCCCTTAGGAGTATGCACTCAATATATTGGAGATTAAGTGTATCTATTATAGACCCTTCTCATTTTCATCATGTGTTGAAGCTTCTGCAAATGCTCATTCCAATGTCCTTGAATGAAAATGAGTAATGGAAGCCTTGATATCAGGATGTAGACCATGAAGAAAACCTCAAACTTTTTAAAACTCGTCTATCCCACCAAGCTTAAGAAAAATCTCACGATACTTGGAGATGTAACTAAGTTACAGAAGAAGTGTGCATGTAGTAGTTTTCCCATGCCTTTCAATACTTATCCATTTCATTGCTGAGTAAAAAATCTTTTTGAAAGATATGCCAAAATTGCACCCACATCTTGAATTTCCTTGTTGGCACCACTTGTATGCCTTCCTTTGCAAAGCAAGACTCATCGTCGTCGTAAGATATGCAACATCTGGTGTGGACTATAGATGTTGAGTGTGGATCCTTTTATGCAATAATATATTAATCTATGTCTTTGTTGCATTCTGCTTTGTAGATCATGGGCTTTGAGTCTTCATCCACGACAATTTTTTTGGTCTTATCATAGCTTATAGGGAAAGATTCCAATGGTGGTGGTCCCCTCTTGGCTCTTTGAGTGACCGTCCTTGGAACCTATGTGTTTGCTCCTTAGCCATCTGCACCATAAAATGGTTAATTATCTCTATGAGTGCAGTCAAGTTTGTAGCCAAACTCATCTCAATTTGTTGAGATTGTTGTGTGGGTGAATCAAAGTCATGAAAATCAACTAAGTGGTGCTCATTTGGCTTAAAAAAATTCTCTTGTGCTCATACGTTCGGAATAGCCGCATCTAGCACAGGTTGTGGAGGGTCTTCAAAACCAAACGTATGATTTTTAAGGTTATTATTTTTTGACGACATGATGAAAAGCTCATACAAAATTATGTTCCATGAGAAAATCAAGAAAACTTAGCTCAAAGGTAGTGATGTGGAGTACAAGAGAGAAGGTCTCATTGTACTCCATGCCCTGGTACTTGGGAGAAGCTCTTGGGCCACAAGACAAGCTTTGTAGCGAGAGACACTACCATCAGAGTGAAGCTTCTTACACAAGAGACACTTACACAAGTGACCAATTTTTGATCAGCAAGAGTAGGTACAAGCTCCCAGGTTTGATTTTCAATCAGGGATTAGTATTCAAAATTCATGGCCCCACTTAGAAGCTTCAGGACTGGACAGAGCTTCTTCCACTAAGATTTCATCCACATGCTCAAAGTTTAATGCACGAGGATCATCCAAAGGGGCATAAGCTGTAGCATGGAGCACCTATAAATTAAAGGCACTGGCAGTTGTGAGGTTGGCCAAGTGTTTTTCTCCGTCAAAGACACATGCATGCTGAATTGAAGAACCCAACAAAGCAAACACATTGCTGCTCTCATAGATCTCATGGAGAGATAAGAATTTATTTGACATTGATGGACGGGATCTTTGAGGAGGACCCATCAAAGAAGGGTGGTATATGGGCTCAATAGGAGCTGATGGTTTTGAGGGATTCCCTTTGGTTGGGGACGAGCTGGGTATAATGGTAGAGCTTCAAGGAGAGCTCATTTTCTCTGTGTGGGGTGAAGGAGTGGGTGTTATGGTCACAGGAGGGCTGGAGCTTTCAAGTTGTAGAGGCTGGTTGATGGAAGTTTTTGGATTCTAGCACCTAGTAGGGTACAGGGGATTCGGGGATTGAGGGAAGAGGAAAGATCCGGTCTTACCCTCAAGAGACAAAGGAGGGGCTTGGTATAGTAAAGGGGTTCCAATTGGGGTAGGGGAATTGGGAACTTGTGGCATTTGGGGCAGTTGTGGTTATACTTGTGGAGGTATGAGAACCTCATCGGGCTCCTCCCGTGCAACAGGTGGAGTAGGTGAAGAAACAAAGTGTTTGTATTCAGGATAAGGCATGGGGTGGTTGGAAAGTGGTGGATCATTTGCATCATGCTAAGGAATGATCAAGGCTAGTTCATCAAAATAGACTGAGTGGGAGAGCTAAAATCTTTGCTTTTGTGGAACATACAACGTGTAGTCCTTCATTCCAAATCGGTCTCCATAGCCCACAAACACCATTCGAATGCTTGTGGGAGCAAATTTTTCTCCTCATTCCAAGTGCTTGGACAGGGTATGCTACATATCCAAAGACTCTGAGGTGCTACAAGTTGGGTATTTTCCCAAACCAGTGAAAGTATGGAGTGTGTAAAGGATCAATCGAATGCGGGGTTCGATTCTGAAGATAACAGGCAGTGGCGACTACTTCCTCCCAATATGATTTGGGGAGTCCTACAGTGAGAAGCATGGCACGAGCAACTTGGACAAGGGCCCTGTTTTTCCATTCAAAAACCCCATTTTGCTGAGGAGAGTAGGGCACTGTGAACTGCTATTGAATTCCCTCAGTCTGCAAAAGGCCTAAAACTCCTTAGAAATGTATTCCCCTCCATTGTCGGAACGCAATACCTAAACTGGGAGATCGTGCTGTTGTAAGGCGAGAAGGCAATAGTCCTTAAAAGGATAAACACCTGAGATTTTTTCTTGAGAAAATACACTGTGGTGTATCTGCAAAAATCATCAGTAAATGCTAGAAAGTAGGTGGAACCTGTAAGGGATGTTGTCTCCATGGGGCCACACACATCACTATGTACCAATTGATTGACCTATGTAGATCTTGTGTGAGATATGGGAAATGGTTTGTGGCTTGATTTTCCAGGGAGAAAACCTTCACAGAGGTCAATCGGTGAGAGCCTCTGAGGTATGCCATTGCATAGCTGATTCTTTGCCATTTGATGGAGAGTTGAACAGCTAATGTGACTGAGGCAATAGTGACACATAAGTGTAGTAGTGGCTTTGGTTACATGTAGACAAAGAGTTTATGTAGAGGCTATGCCAACATGGCGAACAAGTTTAAAAATCATGATGGGGTACAAATGGTTCACCTCAAGAAGTTTAATGATCACATACTGGATAGAGGGAAGATTGAAGTGGATCACACAGGAACCTTGGAAGAACTCAATGGATGACCCTGTGGAGGTGGCTACAGATACTTAGAGTAGGTTTCAACTAAGACCAGGGATGTGATAGATATACTGGATGAGGACTGAGGTGCCACTAGGCAAGGAAACTTGAATCTTGCCAAGACTTGCAGCAGTAAGGCTCCTGTTATCCCCAAGATAAACCTTCACCTTTTGTGTGAAGGACTTGTAGTCCAACAGGCAGTGGCGGTGAGGCGTCATGTGATGTATTGCACCGGTATCAAGTAAACATTATGTTGCATCATCTTGGGCAGTAATGAGGGCATTAGCAGTATTAAGGTAAGATGCAAATAGTTGAAGTGTTTCCATACCATATTGGACAAGTGCAGGTACCTCCACTCTCTGCAAATTGGCACGAGGATGCCGATCATTTTGTTGTTGTTCTTGGTGATTTGTTCAACAATCCCGCTCAGCATGACCATGATGGCGACATTGTTTTCACTGCATGGTTATTGTTTGATGGGTTTCTTGGAACACCACTTGACCTTCAAAAGGGCCGCCAATTGCTTTTTCCAGCAAAACGACCAATAGTTCTTTGCATGAATTGCAGGCCCGGTGGCTAGTGCAATGGATGTGCTACTGCGCATTGTATCTTCTTGGAGAATTTTGGCTATCAGTTTCTCAATGGTGAGTCCAACCACTGAGGCCTAGGTTGTGATGAAGGGTCTCCAAGAGGAGGGAAGGGCAGCAAGTACCAACATTGACTGGAGACTATCATCCAATTGAAGGCTTGAAAGCATAGCGTTATCAAGAAGTGTGCGTCAGTCTTTGAAAAATTGAGGTGTGGCTTGCTGCTCTATGAGCCCAGCAACAAGGAGTTTCTTGAGAGCAGTGACACAAGTGATGAGGTACTCATGATGGTAGGTGGAGTGCAAGAAGGTCCGAATTGCAGCTGATGTTTGGCAACATCGTATCATTTGGACTTGCCTGTCACTTAGGTGTAGCATCAACTATGCCTGGGGTTGCAGGTCTTTGGTTCTCTTGGTGCAGGCTTAGTAGTGGTGCCATCCACAATTTCCCATAGTGATACTCGCTTGAGCAAGAGGGTAACACGTGCGGCCCAGGTGAGGTAATTTGCACCAATAAGCTTATCAAGATGATAGCTTCTGATAGTGGATGGAATGAGGGAAGCAGGTGCTTGCTGAGTCATGCTAGTTGTTAGAATCAACTAGCAAGCAAGAGCAGAGGCAACGAAGGGAACGATGGTGGCGTGGGTGAGTAGTGTACGCATGTGAACGTCCATGGATGGTCACACGACACTCTTTTGAGTATTGGACTTATAATTTATTGATGCTCTTTAGCTTTGATTGGTACCTTTTTGTATGGTAAGCGTATGAAGAAAATGAGGATATATAACCCCTTCTATTGTTAGTTATGCTGACATAATTGCAAGAAGCCCCCTTTTCTCTCCCTATATTGATTAGGGAGAAATAAAGTAAGGGTCGTTTCGCACGGCCACCTAGCCTACATCCCAACAACCTCCCACTTGAAGTTCATGGTGGCCAATAGTGGCATCAGTATAGTTAGTCTATACAAAGTTGCTGAAGCATCACCTAGGCTTTATCCTACACCCATAAGTTCTATGCAATGTGTAAATTGCTCCGAGGCTAGGCTCTTCGTGAGAGCATATGCAGGGTTGTCGTCAGAGTGAACCTTGACAAGCTCGATGCGCTTGCCAGTCAATGCATCTTGTATGACATGGTATTTGACATCTATGTGTTTCATCATGAAGTAGCAACCCAAGTAAAAAGTTCCTCTCTCCTTTTCCAAGGGCATCTTCTAACCATAAGCACTATCCTCGCTCGGTGCATAATCAACCCCATCTCCCTCATCCCAAGCCTACTCAACCTCACTCTTTGTCCAAGATTCCCCATAAAGAAACGTCGGGGCAACCCTTCAAGAAACCAAATCCTCTTCCATGATGCCTTCCCTGTCACGCTCCTCTCCCTCTTTTGCTTCCCCCCTTGATAATAAACATAGATACCCTTTTCCCTCCCCACCCCCTTCAAAATTTACACCCTTCCCTCCTTGATAAAATCCCCAAAATATCCTCTTGGTGCCGCTCTCCCTCCTCTTGCTTCCACTCCCCAGCCACCCCCTAAGCCACTTCACCCAAACTATAGTCTTTCTAATAAACCCAAATTTTCAAAAAACTTGCAATGGAGGAGAAAGTAGACCTTGAGTATCCTACCTCTTGGGTCCACTTGCTCTTCTCCAAAGCTCCTATCTTCCCACATCTTTAGACCCCTCCTCCCCATGCCTCCCCCCTCCTTCCTACCCTCCCTTAAAAGGCAAAAGACGCTGCAAATATTGGCTCCCTCTTACCAATCCTCTTTTTTTAAAAATCCTTGCTCTAGGAAAACAAACCGCCTATGCTCTCGAGCACACAATAACCAATCTCTCTTTTCATAACCTCTCTCCCTGGTCCCTCTCTCCTTCTGAAAAGAAACTTTTGGGTCTAGGGCTAAACTACATCCCTCCTTCTTCCCCACCCTTGCCTTCATCCATTCTTGGTACCTACAAGTGCCTAGAAAAAGGAGCTTGCAACTTAAGATCTTCTTCAAAAATTCTCTTTTTACTCCCTCACCCTTCTATCTTCCCAACCATTCTTGGAACTCTCCTACACCCTCCTTGGCACTTAACCGAACTTTTGACCATCTCTTACCTCTGTTAAGTCCTCTTATTTCCCACTTTTCCCTTTTTTATCATAAATCCTTCTTTATCAACTCCCTTTCCTCTCTTAAGAATGATAATAGCATCGTCATTAAACCAACAGACAAGAACCTTGGACCCATCATTCTCTCCAAATCTTGGTACCTTAAGGATTCCCTTCAGCATCTCTCAGACCCTTGCACTTACACACAAGTTGTGACGCCTCCTCTTTCATTTGTTCAATCTCTCCTTCTGGTCATTCTCTCAAAGTTTCCCTTTCTTTCTACTGAGATAAAAGGAACTTTATCCTCTCCTCTAGTCACACTATACTCAAACCACGTTCCTTATTTTTCCTACATAAAATCCATAAACATACCCTTGTTGGATCCCCCATTTGTTCCTACAAAGGGTACCTCTTGGAGAATGCCTCTAAGTGGCTTCATATACAACTCTACCCTATTCTTCTAGCCAAAACACAACACCTTGAGGATTCTCATTCCCTTATCACGGACTTGGCTTCCCACCCCCTCCCTCCCACTAACATTATTCTCTTTGTCTTTGCTTTGGAAACACTTAACCGAGCATCCCGACGATCACAGATAGACTAGTAGCTCTCAAATACTCAATCCAAGGCATTTTCCCTGCACCCAAAGTCCATTTCATTCTCTCCCTTGCCTCACTTATTCTAAATCTTCTAAATCATCACTACCTCACCTTCAACGGTAAATTTTGGCACCAAGTAAAAGGAACCGCCATGGGTTCCAATTTTGCAGTTGTTTACGCTTGTCTTTTTCTTTGCTTTTTAGAAGATAACCTTAACCTTCTTTCCTCTCCTTTGCTCCTTTACTTCAAAATATTTTTTGGTGATGCTTTTGGTATTTTGGACGGTCCTCCCTCTAGTTTAAGTGGGCTTCTTAAGCAATATGGGCACCCTCTTAAAGAGCACATTAAAAATCTCCCATGCTATTTCCACTTCTGAAGCCTTAATTCTAGATGTACATTTTTTAAAGGGCCCATCATTTGCTACACAAGTTATACTTGATGCACATTGGCATCAAAAAAGTCTCAATTCTTATAACTACATTCCATGGCAATCTTGGCACCCCACACATCAAGAAGTTGCTTTCATCCTTTGTGAGCTTAAAAGATACATCAGAGAAAGTTCACTTTCTGGGTTCATCTCTATTCGCAACTTGTTCTTCGCTAGGCTAAGGGCTAAAGGATATCCCTCCCCTCTCTTAAGGGCTTTCTTTCTGTACATCTCTTACGGTTATAGATTCTTGCTCGTTAAAAGGAACTCTAAAACAAAATCCCCCCCTACCCTTGTCAAAATTCCCTTTTCCCCCCACACCCGCCAGCTCAACTTAGCTCGCTCCATTAAGAAAAACCTCGTCAAATGGTTATCCAATGATCTTGAACTCTCACATATTTCCAAACCTGTTATTTGTTGGCTAAACTCATCTAACCTTGGCAAACACCTTTCCATGAGCAACCTCCACACGTTCTTTATGCAGCACACTTTGGACCATGGCAATCAAGCATTCTCCTCGACTTCAATCGCTTAAGATGATACCACTTTTCCAACAACAGTCCTTAGATTTTTTTCTTTATTTTTGAAATATAGTCCTAGATGCTCTCCTTGAGTTGGACTAGTCCCATCTTTTCTCTCTTTAATTTCCTTACACCCTTGTTTTCCCTCCATATTTATGGCAAGGTACATTCTTGTTTATATCAAATCCCTCTCTTTAGTTACAACCTACCCATTTACATTGTAAAGAATTCTCCCTCCCAAAAGAGTCTCTATCTCTCTTAAATTTTGTACCCTGTTGGGAAATGGAGACTCACTCCTGAACTCCCCTACTTAAACCCCCTCCCTTCCCTCTGTACAGTTTACACCATTGATGAGCTTCTTTAATGCGAAATGTGTTTGGTGTAAACCTTTGGCTATATCTTCGCGCCCCCCCCCCCCCCCCCCCCCCCCCCCCCCCCCAAAAAAAAAAAAAAAAACTCACACACGCCTTTATTTTCACCTTTGTTCCCTTTTTTTTGGCAAGACAGGCTCGCTAAGTTATTTTTAAACATAAAGCTTCTTAGGGTTTTTTTGTTAAACCCATAGATGTACAACGCAGGACTTGCCTCTAACTATTACCTTCTTTTCTCGACGGCTAATCTCCCAGACTTTTCACTTTCATGTGGCAACCGCACCGTCCCTCCTTTTTCTTGATCTTTTCACCATATTTTCTTTACCACTCACGACTAGAATGATTCTTCTTAACTCTCATTTAAAATGGTAGGAATCCTCCCTAATTCACTTTAACGTTTAAATGGTGTGGCTGGACCTTTTGTCATAGGTTGGTGGGAGGTACAACATGCTGTCATTTTATGTGCTGTCATACTCTTCTGTGGTATTTTCTTCTTTGCCACTGTCGACCATCCCGCAACCTCACCATTGCCATAGCCACCCCTTATGAATCTACTCCATGCTTCCTTTCATTACGAGCACACCTGCAAACCTTCATTTTCATAGTGCACCAACACCACACTCCTGCCCGCTAGATTTTGCTCCTTCTTTTGCTTGCTAGACGTTCCATATCCGCTACCTTTCTTATCGCCTTGTGAGTTCCCTCAGACTGTTCTCGTCTCTCATACCTATAATGCATCCCCAATGTTTTGATTGGCGTCAACTTACTCTTGCCCACCTGCAACTCTTCCTCTATAACTGTCTGTCATCAACCACAATCGCCTTTGTGCTTGCCGTGTTTGCTGCTGGCGTCTCTCACCCCTACAACTCGTCTACCAACACAATTTTTTACGCACCTTGCACTCCTTCATTAGCAGCAATTCGTCAGAGTTTCTACAAACCCACACCTTCTGCTCCAGGGGAAACAAGCTCGCATTGTGCGTCATCGGCCCAATTTGTCATCTCTTCATCACAATCAATGTTTGCCTGCATGACGTCAGTCCACATTTGATTCAGTAGGCAGGGCTTTTGGTGGCAAAACACATAGGAGTTACTACATGACTCAATAGCAACAACCCCAACTAAGCAAGTAAATAGTGGAGAGCAACAACTCTCCTACTGAATAAGGTGAACCTAGTGGAACATTCAAAAATAGCATCACTCCTTGCCAAGCATCAAGAAGTACTAACCTCTCTGTAAAGCAACAACAACATAGCAGCTTGGCTCCTTTGGTTGCTTTCAACTCCTTCAAGGCTGCTTTAGTTATTGTTGGTGTGATAGGTAACTTTCCATCTTTTGTCTTTAAACCCTTCCTATTGCTATAGTTGAGCAACTTGTAGCAGTGACATATGGCTATCACCTCTCCTGTGGTTATTCCCCCTCCCTGCTCAACTGTTTCTACGGCCTTAGCGGCGCTAACCATGCAAGGCCGATTGCATGATACCTCCGAACCTATGGTCACTTCAGAAGTAACCTCGAGCACCCCTTCAATTAGTCCTTCTCCCCTGACCTTCCTCACCAACGTGCCTAGCCTACATACATCCTCGTCATCACATTCCCCTTCTACAAACCCTCCGGCATTGACAATGTTCCCTCCAAAGCTTGCCTCCTTCGCAAGTAGTCCCCTCCTTGGATTCATCTTGGCGGCCACTTACATCAACACTCTCACTCATGGGAAAATCTCCTTGGGGACGAATACTCCCACCCCAGGGACCTCTTCAAGAAAAACCTTCTTTAGCCCGGAGGAGATTCAAGGGTTGATGGCCAACTTGCCCCTTGAGGATCTCAATCAACTGTCCCTCCCTCAACGAAAAGCCTTGTCTTGGCAAGCTCCTCTAGCACTATCCCAAATGGCAATCCCTCCCTCACCTTTCCATCCTCCTTTGGCTCCATCTCCACACCCTCTTCTTCCTTCACCTTTGCTGCGGCCTTAACCAGTAGTCCACCCCAAATACCTCTCCCTATTCTACGCGCCAGGAACAAACCGACGGAATTCAACAAGATTGTGGCCCTCTCCTTCAAAAGGGCCGCCGATGTTTTCTCTAGCAAAACGACCAATAGTCCTTTGCATGAATTGAGCAAAGGCAGGGCCGGTGGCTTGCGCAATGGATGTGCTGCTTCACATTGTATCTTGCTAGATAATTTTGGCTATCAGTGTCTCACCAGTGAGTCCAACCACTAAGGCTTGGGTTGTGATGAAGGGTCTCCAAGAGGAGGGAATGGCAGCGAGTACCAACATCAGCTGGAGACTATCATTTAATTTAAGGCTTGAAAACAGAGCATTATCAAGAAGTGTACGCCAATATTCGACAAATTGAGGTGTGTCTTGCTTCTCTATGAGCCCAACAACAAGGAGTTTCTTGAGCGTAATGACACAAGTGATGAGGTCCTCATAATGGTAGGTGGAGTGCAAGAAGGTCCAAATTGCGATTGATGTTTGACAACACCGTACCATTTGGAGTTACCCGTCACTTAGGTGTAGCATCAGCTCCACCTGGGGTTGCAGGTCTTTGGTTCTCTTGGTGCGGGCTTGGCAGTGGTGCCATCCACAATTTTCCACAGTGATGTTTGCTTGAGTAAGAGGGTAACACCTGTGGCCTAGGTGAGGTAATTTGCACCAATAAGATTATCAAGATAATAACTTTTGAAAGTGGCTGGAATGACGGAAGCGTGTGATTGCTGAGCCATGCTATTTGTCCGAATCAAGTAGCAAGCAAGAACAGAGGCAGGGAAGGGAACTGTGGTGGCGTGGGTGGGTAGCATACACATGTGAATGTCTATGGATGGTCAGACGACACTCTTTTGAATATTGGACTTATAATCTATTGATGGACTTTAGCTTTGATCGGTACCTTTTTGTATGGTAAGCGTATGAAAAAAATGAGGCTATATAGCCCCTTCTATTGTTAGTTATGCTGGCATAATTGCAAGGGGATCCCTTGAGCGAATACCCCTCTTACCAGACTCATGTGAAATTGAAATTGATCATAGTGCATCACGAAGTGCCCTAATGGAATAACTATGTTAAGGAAGATGACCGTTGTTTACCTGTAGTCCCACTGTAAAATGGGTTAAATCATGAATGTTGTAGGTTCTAAATGAAAAGATTTCTAAGATTCTCATCACGTGTAATGTTACTTGTAACCAAAAATACCAATAAATTTATGATGGCACAACCTTGTGGCTAAGGAGTACCACACTAAGGGTCAAAAATCAACCTTATCCCCCTCTCTCTACTCACAACTGCTTCCATACGTGCGCATCCCTCTCTTGCCACCATACCATTCCCCCTATTCACACTCACCCTGCTCATTTATGTGTGTTCTTGCCACTACTTTGTCGCATGTGCTCTTGGAAGCTACCGGCTCCTTCCACATGCACGCCTAGAAGACCCCCCCCCTATGGGGGTTGTCTTGACGAAGTGTACATGTGAGGAATGCATGCAAGAGAGGGGAGAAGAGAATTGGGGGATGGTTCGTGGATAGGAAAGTGAGAGAGTAAGTCAAATCTCTCACTTTCGCTCCCTATATCGATTAGGGAGAAATAAAGTAAGGGTGGTTTCCCACGGCCACCTGGCCTACATCCCAACAACCTCCCACTTGAAGGTCATGGTGACCAATAGTGGAATCAGTATAGTTAGTCTATACAAAGTTGATGAAGCATCACCTAGGCTTCATCCTACACCCATAAGTTCTATGCAATGTGTAAATTGCTCTGAGGCTAGGCTCTTCGTGAGAGCATATGCAGGGTTGTCGTTAGTATGAACCTTGACAAGCTCGATACGCTTGCCAGCCAATGCATCTCATCTGAAATGGTATCTGACCTCTATGTGTTTTGACTTTGAGTGAAACATCCAATTCTTTGCCAAAGCAATGGCACTCTGACTATCACAATGCAGTACTAGAACCTTATGAATGCCCAAATCTCCCACTAGACGAGCTAACCATAAGGCTTCCTTGATTGCGTCAAACACAACAACATATTTTGCCTCAGTGGTAGATAAATACGTGTAGTCTTGGAGTTACAATCTCCAAGAGATAGCTGCTCCAGCAAACATGAGCACATAGCCAGATATGAATCTTTTACGATCCACACAACCCACATAATCCGCATCCTTGTAACCTACAATCGATGCATCGTTGTTTCCGAAGCGTAAACACTTGCTAGCTGTATCCTTCAAGTATCTGAGGATTTTCTTCACTGCTTCCCAAATGCTTATTGCTAGGGTTTTCCATGTATCTACTAACCACTCTCAGTGCATGTGTAATGTCTGGTCTTGTGGCTACCATAGAGTACATCAAACTTCCAACTGCTGAAGAATATGGCACTTTTTCCATATCCTCTTTCTCAGCAACTATCTTGGGAGAATCTTCCTTGCTAAGTTTGGAGTATGCTTGCATTGGGGTGCTCAGTGACTTCCCCCCTGCATACTAAAACATTGCAAGACTTTGTGAATGTACTTTTCTTGAGATAATTCAAGAATTTCACGTTGCCTGCCTCTCTTGATGTGCATACCAAGAAAGTGATTGGCATTTCCTAAATCTTTCATGGAAAACTGAGTGCTTAGCTTCTTTTTCAACTGATTGACCTCGTCAATTGATTTGCTTGTGATAAGCATATCATCTACATACAAGATCAAGATGATTAAAGAACCATCGTTCAACCTCTTTGCGTATAAGAAGTGATCTTCTTGACTTCTTGTGTAATCCTGAGACGGCATGAATTTGTCAAATTTTTTATAGCCCAAACCGCTCGGGCGCACGTGATACTCTTACAAAGCGTCTCAGTGCCTGACTGCTAGACTATGCTCTCTTCGGAGCAATAGTAGTATCTTGCACTTGAGGATTAGGTGCAACACTACTGAATTGAGCTGGTTCGGAGGATACATCCTCAAAATGAACGTGTCTGTACTCAACTTCTTTAATGGGCTTTTTTGATTCATTGAAAATGACATGTGAGCTACAAATGACTTTGTTGGATTCTGGGTGCCAGAGCCGATAGCCCATCTCTCCATTTGCACCTCAATCTTTACCGTACTTTTGCCTTTGCAAGAATTATCTTTTTTCATGTTTTTCTGATCTCTTGGAAAACTGTGACAATCCTTTTTGTAATGACCCTTCTTATGGCAATAGTAACACTCGACATTTATGGCACTTGCGGTCTCTACTTGAGTTCTTATGTTTGCTAGGACTACGAGGATTTTTCTCTCTACTTTTGCTTTTGTATTTGTTATTGTCACGGTCTCTTGCCTTCGTTGAACTACCAGCCATATATGCATCTCCATGACTAGCACTGTTGAGAGATTTACATCGAATTTCTTAAGTGAGCAACGCATTTGTGACATCATTGAACACTAACTTGCCATTCGGAGCCGAATTACAAATGGATGTGCAAAAGTTGTCCCATGAACTGGGTAGAGAGCATAACAAGAATATAGACTTGGGTTTGTTGTCAAACTCCTTAAATCCCTGAGATGTCAACTGACTGAACAAGGAGTTGAACTCATTTAAGTGACTAGAAACTATGCTACCTTCTTTCATGTTGAGCTTCATAAGTTTTTTCATTAGAAAATCTTTGCTGGATACACTTTTTCTCTCCCATGATGAACATAAGCTATCTCAAAGGTTCTTGGTTGTTGTCTTCCCTATGATAGTGAAGAACACTCACTCGGCTAGATGTAGATGTATTGTAGCCATGGCTCTCGTATCCAAAATCTCCCACTGAGCTTGTGTATAGTCATCATCCCCTGCACACTCTTTCAACGATTCTAATAGGCCTCTGTTTGTCAAAACATCTTTCTTGCACTCTTTCCACATGGTGAAGTTGCTTCCATCGAACTTGTGAATGAAATACTCCTCCTTTTTTGAAGAAGAAGTCATCGCTAGACAAGAGGGTTCGAGAGGTGCCAAACTATGCTGCAAAAAATTGGGCACAGTAACCTTCGTATCGGGAGTAAAATCTCAATCGATAAAGGCTCAAAGGTGCCAACAATAAAAAGACACGACTCGCGAGAAGGAAATCCGACAGAGTGTCCTTTGCATGAGGAGTCAAATCTCAACTCAAAATACGCATAAATGTGCCAATTGCACTAACTAAGCATCAAAAACTAATACTTCCACTGCCAATGTGATCGGCAACTCGGCGTCAAAAGAATATGAAACCGTCGAGATACATTTTCTATGGCGAGGGTACCAAAAGTGGAGAACTCCAGCTACCTGTATCACCGAAGGTGTCTCAACATTCGAGCACACCCCAGCTCAAATAAAACCTCACGCTATCGACCCTCCAAAGGCTAACGTAGACGGAAATGGACTAGCCACAATCTCAAAAAGGGCTCTTCCAGTCCGAGTCTCAAAAACGGCCGGAAAAAATTACCAAAATAGCCAAAAATGGCCCCACACCTAGTACAAAGGGAAGTGTTCGTTACTCAACATACATGAGTAAACCGGGCTCAAACAGGCGCCAAGAACTGCTACATGCAGTAAAAGTGATCCATGCGGGGATATCGACTCTCTCAAAAGAGCTCAGTAGCACTAGGTGTGCTCACACAAAAATACATCTGTCAATGCATTTGTCCACAGAGAATCTGCTGTCGAAATGACTGTCAAATCGCCTGTGAAAGCGTTGTGTCTGGAACCTGGAGAATCTATGTGTAAACTGGCTGAAAAGCCCTCTCTAACCTGCATGTTGGTGTCGCTATGTGCTGATTTTGATCGCCGGTTGGAAATATGCTAATCAAATAGCCGCCAAAGGTGTCGTAGTTAAAAGCAGTGCCGTAGAGCGTGATCGGTGCGCTCGGTGCCAATGTCGGGTGTCACTCCTCTATGGTAGAGGCACCTCACCCGTGCGTGTGACGAGCACAACTGTCGATCACGAAAAAAATCGTCCACGTGAAACCAGTGTCGGGTCGGATGTCGAAAATCCACCTGTAATGGGAGTAATGTCGAGCCGATACCGAAACGTGAGAGTCGGTGTCAAAATGGCTCTAATCGCCTTGCCACACCCAGAGAGAGAGAGAGAGAGAGAGAGAGAGAGAGAGAGAGAGAGAGAGAGAGAGAGAGAGAGAGAGAGAGAGAGAGAGAGAGAGAGAGAGAGAGAGAGAGAGAGAGAGAGAGAGTGGAAACCCTCACCTGGTATGGCCTGCGTCCCTGCACCTGCGCCATCTCTCTCTTCCTCTCTTCCCTTGTCGGCCTCTGTCTCTCCTTGACGTGCGTCTCTTGTCCACCCTCCCATGTATAGTGAGACGGGCAAAGCCAACTCCTCCTTAGCTACAAAAAACAGCCTCTCTCCACGAAAACGGTGGGGATGGCACGTGGAGAGAGAGAGAGAGAGAGAGAGAGAGAGAGAGAGAGAGAGAGAGAGAGAGAGAGAGTCTCCTGTCCTCTTTGCACCATCGTGGACTCACATCTGCATCATCGTGGGCTCGCCTCTGCTTTGGTTGCACCTCAGCCCTGGTGCTGCTCTACACCAGCCAATGTCTTGCATGCCATGGTCTTGCCTGACCACCTTCCCTCGTAGCTCCCATGTGACGGTCTTGCCTGACCACGTGCCCTTGTAGCTCTCATGCAACGGTCCCTCACAGCCCTCTGCAGCAGCTGCACCTGTTCTAGTCCATGGGAAACACACACACACATGCAACCAACAACAAAAGCGTCACCTACTAATCCCCTCGGCTTGACACATGGCCGTTGGCTCCAACCTTCCCCCACCTGCTAGTTGACACTCGACTTTGTTTTCCTACTTTGGCAAAAGAAGAATCTTCTAAGATTCTCTTTAATCAAGCACCTAAAAATGATCGTACCAAACATACTACTCACTAATCCCTAGAAAGGTGGATTCCCTTTATGTTATCTCCCCTCCTCTTGTGTCCAAAACTGTGAAGATTTTGAAAAAGTCTTTCTCCACCTAAGAGGGGCCCATCACAGAACTGTTTTTGGGTTACCCCCTCCCTCGAATAACTTTAGCTCAAAGAGATAAAGTTAGCATTACCCTCCTTGTGTGTCAGCGTGATAAAATTTCAATCATATTAGTCCCATCATGTCTTGTCTAACTGTTAACTCCTCTCATGGAGGCCCCTTTAGAATCTAGATGATCAAATTTCCTCAATGTAGAGATGAAAACGAAAAGTGCTCGTAGAACTTTGCATATTTGCATAAATTTTGACCATTCTCGCATATTTTACCAGATTTTCAATTTACCTTAATATTCTAAATTTTCCATCAGCTCTTGGCCAAACTGAGGTAAACCATCCTTAAACATTGGTTGCTAGGTTGGTCTCAAGTAGGAAAGCATATCCAATTAACACCACCACCACCCCCCCCCCCCCCCCCAAAAGAAAAAGAAAAAAAAACACACACACACCCAAGCCCACCCACCTACCAACCGAAAGACCACATGGAGTTACTTAGATGTCATCAGTAGATTACATATCTTTGATATGGTTTTTGATATAAATATATTGTAGCCCTAATAGGCCTCCCCGATTTTGGAAAGCCCTATTATTGATCTATGAAATATTTACAAATAAAGCGATGTTTTGAAAGTGGCGTGGTCTTTTATAAAATATTTTAAATAGTTTGAACCAATACACCATTAGACTACATAGATTTCCTGGTGCACAATAAAAGGTTCAGCATGTGCACACCATTTCGAAATCATTTGGCTTTGATGATAAGGTATTGTTAATTGTCCAATGATTATCTTGACATCAAATCAATTTTATGCCAAGCTTGACGACATGTCTTATAAAGCAATATTTCCATGATTGCATCACAAATAAACAAAGATTAAGTGATAAAGTTCAATGTGTGCCAATGTGTCGCCCTTTTTGTGTGCATAGTTGAAAGTGTCACATAAATTTTTGTTCCAACTGTTGCCAGCGTGGGGAATCGTTATGGATTACCTCTCCCTAACTTCACTAATTGTACCTCAAAATGGTGTAGTTAAGGATCTCCCTTGGAGCTAAGTGACACCTATATTTAATGCGGTGTCAGACTCTATGCGGTCTAGTTTAGAAGGTGCAAAATCTTTAGCTGTGAGAGTTCGTAATGAGAGTTACAAACACTTTGTGAAAAAACGTTTGTGGAGAATCACCAACCCTCTTTCTAAGGGTGACATAAAATCTAAGAGCGTTTGTGACAGCAAAGTCATTAACCCTCGTTTTAAGGGTGATAGAAAATCTAAGAGCGTTCGTGATAGCAAAGTCACAAACCCTCTTTCCTATCGTGCTTGGAGTTTGCTTGTTTTTGTAGTCGCGATTATGAGAGGATCACCAAATCACATACAATTTCACTTTAAAATACCATTTGAAAACACTAAAGTTTCAGCCATGAAACTTCAATGCTCATACAATCACAATTCTCAATCAAAACCCAAACCTCTTTCATGGTATCATGTAGTCTCGCTCCCAATTACATAATCGTAACATCAAACTATTGAAAGGAATGCTCGAGCTTCCACCTTTACGACGATAATTTTTTGATTTTGCAGAGATTTATGAGCTTCTAAATTGAAGCCCACACACCATTTTGATAAGAAAAAACCCTAATTCACTCCCTCACAAGCTTAGATACAAGATTGTGAAGAGGCGGGACTGGAGCACACATAGATTGGGTAACCATGGAAGCTATTACACAGTAGAGAAAAATTGTAGGTTTTCTTTGTAAAAAGCATCCCTCTCTCTCTTATCCACGGCAATATGAGTTGATGGGTCAATTTTGGATCATTTTGCCACTTTGGACCAAAACTAAGCCATTTTCAGCTCATTTTTTACCGAAAAAATATCATTTTTGATGCGAAAAATCCCCAACGGAGTTAGGAAAATCTCTAAATTTGTGGGAGCACTTGCATAAGCATAAAAATCATAGATAAGCATCATTTTCATCAATATACCATTTTGGATCACTTTCCTTGCAATCCTGCAAACAACGACATCTGTTAACTGCTATTTTTGACAGTTTTTGTTGGCATCAGCCTTTACAGGCGAGATGAGTGTGCCACCATGAAACACTTGGACTATGTACATTGTCAAACCAAATTAAGCATCTTATCAAGTGAAAAAGCACGCAAATGAGCCACATCTAGGGCCACGACTCCCCGGATAGGTATGTATATGATAGCGACCGCAGCCACGGCACGACAACGGGGAGGGGTAATGGGATCAATGGTCGGGGTTGGGGGGCGGAATCTTGAGGCGCACAAAACCTGGTCAGTGGAAAAAATGAGGCACACCGCAAGAAAGCGACGCGTATTAAACGTGACCAACAAGAAAAACGAGACGGGCGAGGAGATTTGAACCCGTGACCTTGCCATCCGAGTTTAGAGTCACATAGGCTAACCACCTCAGCCGCGCATGCATTGTGTATCAACAACCGTTTTTACAACAGTATATTGTAAGTCAACATGCATTGCTCACGATGTCCAAGTTTAGTGCGTGTCCATGTTTAGTTTTTAATTTGATATTTACGACTGCGATCTTTTCGGCTTTTGCACGTGAACTTATCCGCCTTTGATCCCATTGCCTCCCCCTCTTAAATATAGGTGTTACATAGTGCTAAAGAGAAATCTCCCTCTCACCCAATTTTATGAGTGTATCATCAAATGTCTTTTCAATCACTTCTTATCTCTTACCCCCTCCCTTGTGTGGGGCGTACCTTAAAAACTTAGGGCTAGGTCGTGTACATACTCTCATTTGCATTTTGCCCTATAGCTTCCACTGATAGCTTGCTATCGTTTCATAGTTAAATGCTCACAAACTCTATAAAAAGACATGCTTGGGTTGTTGTTTTGCGAGTAAAGCATGGCAACCGCCAAACTCTTGACGTTGCAACCATTTCACGGTTTGTTTTTGGATCTTTTGACCTACATTTTGACCGTCATCCTGGTGTCAAGGCCATTGGTTGGTAATCAAGAGCATAGTCTGCAGGCGACCTAGCCCTTAAATAGGGTGTGAAAAAGATAATTTTCTTGGCCTTACTTTTTAAGGTCAACCCAATGATGAAACCAATGGACTACTTCAACTGTCATGTTTCTTATTCTAAATTTTACAACACTAAAGTTGCCGATCCGTAAAGCAACAAAATGAAGGAACAAAATCAGAGAAGATTGTAATTTAAGGGCATCTTCTAAGTCAAAGTTTTGTTAATTTGTAGTTGATCATCTTCTCAAGAACCCTTCAACTTCTTTGACTTCTAAACCCTAAGAAATTTTATGAATTTTGGGAAAGGGAAGAAAGATAGTCCACAAACTGTTTGTTTATATTTCTTGAGGATGCTTGAAGACTTATTTTTCTCATAGAAATAAATCCACTCACAAAAGTATTTTGATACAATAGAGAGATGGTTTTTCCACATTGAAGCTCAAATATGACTTGAGACTGCTGAACATTAAGAATTCTTTGTGGTTACATTACAAGAGGCTATTCATATTAGCGACGCTCACACAGCGACGTTTAAAAAAAAAATTCCCAACGTCGCTATGAGCGTCGTAAATTTACAAGTAAATTTGCGATGTTCATAGCGACGTCGATTGAGCTAAAAAAATAACAGAGAGCGCTCAAAAACTCAGATCTCAAATCTGAGTTTTTCGATGCCCTCAAGCAAGGAGCAGGTAACGCTCTCCCTCTCTCTCTCTCTCTTTCTTCTCCACACACACACACACACACACACACACGAGGAGAGGAAGGAGAGCTAGGTATGCTCCTTCCCTCTCCTCACTCTCATGTTCCCTTCCCCTCTTTCTCTCTCCCTCTCTCTCTCTCTCACACACACACACATAATGTTTTTGAGAGAGAGAGAGAGTACAAACATAAACAAAAACGCACACACACATACATAAACAAAGAATGCACACACACATTGAGAGAGGAAAAGAGAGAGAGAGCATGCATAAACAAAAAACGCACACATTGAGAGAGGAAAAGAGAGAGAGAGAACATGCATAAACAAAAAACGCACACATTGAGAGAGGAAAAGAGAGAGAAAACATGCATAAACAAAAAAACGCACACACATTGAGAGAGAAAGAGAGAGAAACTAATTTAACGTCGTAGGAAACTAATTAAAATTAAAAGACCTAAAGATCTAGCCGACGAGGAGTTGAACTCAAGACCTATTATTCAAGAGGGAAATGGCATAACCAATCTATCATACTTGGCATGGGTGATAGAAAGGTTATACCATTTATCTCTTTTTATTGGCACACACATCCACACACACGCGCACACACAAGAAGAAGAGAGTTATAACGTCGTAAGAAACTATCCTAAAGACGTTAAAGATTAGGTTAGATGTAGACTTACGTTAAATTAGATTTAGGTTTATTTAAGTTAAATTAGATTAGATTTAGGTTTATTTTTAAATAGATTTACGTTTATTTACGCTAGATTTAGATTTACGTTATATTAGATTAGATTTAGGTCTCCATAGACTGTGATGCCTGCATGAAGCGGGTGAAGAAAGCCCTCAATGGAATATAGGGTATTGCTGCCTTCACTCATGGTGGGCTCCGTCGATCCAAAAGTACTGGTGAAATGTCTTCAGAAGATAGGGAAGAAGGTGGATCTTCAGGGCGGCAAGAGTCACTACATCCCCGACACAATGACCATCTAGACAACCTTTAGTCATTCAACAGCAACTTCAAAGTTAGTAACAAGAGCAAGAACGGTCTAAAGGGCCAATTGCTGTCGTCAGATGTGGATGGAGATGAGGCAGCATCACCGCCGGAAGTTAACTCTCACATCTTTAGTGATGAGAATGCCAACTCTTGCCGAGTTATGTGAAAAATTATGTGTTAAATCAGTTTTAAGGTTCTTATAATCCCTGTTAGTTTAGTTCTTTGTTTTTAATATAACATAATTTACGTTAGATTTAGATTTATGTTATATTAGATTAGACTTAGGTTTATTTAGGTTTACCCACACACACACACACACACACACACACACACACACACACACACACACACACACACACACACACACACACACAAAAGAAGAAGAGAGTTTTAACGTCGTAGGAAACTATCCCAAAAGACGTTAAAGATTAGGTTAGATATAGACTTACGTTAAATTAGATTTAGGTTTATTTTTAGTTAGATTTACATTTATTTAGATTTACGCTTATTTACGTTAGATCGAGTCCACGCAAGAATTACTTACAGTTTAAGGTTTAGAGTTAGACGAACAGTGAAAAGATGTTAAGATGCTGTGAAGTGCTACTGCTAGAGAAGAGGCAAAGGGGTTTTGTCCACTACATGCAGTATCATGTAGACGTGGGTCTGTAGATTTCTTGTACCCACAAATATAGGTATTGACCAATAAAGACGAGATTATAACCCGGTGGTTCTGATCTCCGTGCACCTCTAGACCGAGGTGTGCGGGGATTGGACATGACTAGAGAATGTGAGGTAAAGAGAGAGAGAGAGAGAGAGAGAGAGAGAGAGAGAGAGAGAGAGAGACGAAGAATGCCAATAGAATATTTAATTTGTTGTCCAGGTTATAAGATTTTTATCCTCATTATGAGTAGTGACGAGGATGTGGGACCGTCCAACCGAAACACCTATCTCTCAACGAGGGTCTTATGTCCTTGTAATCAATGCAAGCATGCTGTGCGACGGACAAGACGTGTTTCTTTGCAGCACGTTCGCGAATTTGGCGAGTTCGATCCATCTATTATAGATCGAGTTGTTGCCAATTATAACTCGTCGGACTCTGACGCTGGCCAACAAGCAGCAATCTTGCAACCCAATAGACATGTTCGCAGGCGCTTTGGTCAAGCAGCATATGTGAGGCCACAAGATGTAGCCTCTGACAGCTCGGGGGATGATCATACAGAGCACATTCCCAACGAGGCAATGTTTGAGCCCGAGATTGATGAAATGATCGAGACGATCATGGATTCAGAAAGGCTTATCTATGATGATATGAAAAGTGAAGCCGATACGCCATTGTATAATGGAGCACGTATGTCTAGATTGAAAACACTCCTGGTTCTTCTCAACATGCAGGCAAAGTTTGGATGGAGTGACACTAGCGTCACAGCGCTTTTCAGGTGATCTATTACAATTAGTTTACTTTAATAAAACACTAAATGTATAATGATCTGATAGATTTTTACATGACTGTATCATATTTTTATGTCGTGTAGATTGCTTAAAGAGCACATACTACCAGCTGACAATGTGATGCCAGATTCCCGAGATGAAGCAAGAAAGATTTTGCGAAACTTGGGGATGGATTACAATTCTATCCACGCTTGTCCTAATGACTGCATTCTTTTCAGAGGGGAATACATAGACATGGAGAAGTGTCCGAAATGTGATTCCGAAAGATATCGAGTAGATCTCCACGGGACAAAAATTCCACAAAAGGTTTTGTGACATTTTCCTCTGCTTCCTCGCATCAAGCATTTCTTCGAATGTAAGTCCATGGCCGCCCTAGCATCATGGCATGAGGAGAATAAATCTTCGGATGGTGTGCTACGAATTCCTGCAGATTGCGCAGCCTGGAAACATATAGATGGAACATGGTCGGATTTTGCCAGGGAAGCTCGAAATTTGCGCTTAGGCCTGGCTATGGATGGCATAAATCCATTTGGTCAAAGATCAACATCTTACAGTGTATGGCCCGTTGTCATCGTCAACTACAACATTCCCCTGTGGTTGACTACGAAGAAGGGGCACCTATGGCTAAGCTTGATTGTGCCAGGGCGATATAAAGTGGGGAATATGGATGTGTATCTTCGTCCACTATTTGAAGAGCTACAACAATTGTGGATTGGCATAGAGGTGGTGGATATGAGCCGACACACAGGACGACGGAATGCTTTGATCAGAGGCATTCTAATGTGGACCATGCATGACTATCCCGGGCTAACAGAACGCTCAGGTGATCTATTGACACTCCTCACTCAGACACTGTAAATCTTGTTTTTTCCCATAGTTGATCTATTATTATGTGTATACATGCAGGGCTTCAAACAAGCGGATACAGAGCATGTGTCACATGTGGACCTAGACTGAATGCACGTAGAGCGCCCTCACTGAAGAAGCAAATCTACGAAGGTCATCAAGCGTATCTTCCAGAGAATCATGTGTTACGCGACGGCTTTTTGGGAAGAGAGCCACCAAGGATGTCTGCACAAGCATGGTTAGAGCAGAAGGAGATGTGCGATGACGGATTGCCTCCAGGGATGAAGAGACTATCTCTATGGTACGAGTTACCATACTGGCCCCGACTCATGATCAATCACTTGCTCGATCCAATGCACATATTCAAGAATGTGGGTAATCTACTATGGGACCATCTGACCGGCAAGAAAGATACTTTGGGAGCCATAGTTGACCTTAGAAATGTGGATCGTATGGAGCAATATTGGCCGCAAACAGCGTCTGATGGATCGATAAAACTTCCTAAAGCACCATGGATTTTCATAGGAGCCCAAGAACGCAAAGTAAAAGAGACCATTCGATCTTTGGGGACCCCCACTGGCGTAATGCACTCGCTCCGAACGTGTTTTACTAAAGAAGGAAAGCTTACCGGTTTGAAGTCACACGATTGGCATAAAATGTGTCAGGTACGTTCATAGTGGACTTTAATATCATTGCGTAAAATGTGGACTTTAATATCATTGCTGCACATACTTTACAGTTTATTTTACCGGTTGCCATTGAGGGATGTTTGTCTCTCGACATCTGTAACACAATCTACAAACTTGCAAAGCTGGTGCAATGGATCTCACAAAAGGAGATCAACGTAGACTCCATACCATTCGCCAAACTAAATGCTGCGGAGCTTGTGTGCATGTTTGAGAAACATTTTCCTACTACCATGCTAGCCATTCAAGTGCATCTTCTTGTTCACATAGTTGATGAGGTGGAAATAGCTGGCACAGTTCATTCCAGATGGATGTTCTTCTTAGAACGTTTCATGAAAACGCTTAAGGGATATGTGCGTCAAAAGGCACGTCCGGAGGGTAGCATGGCAGAAGGTTGGTTGGTATCAGAGTCTCTAGTGTACATTGGAGAGTGGCTAGACGGATTTGATAAAGCCCGGGACACGCTATGGCGAACCATAGATGATGAGCACATATCTGGGATTGTCATGTGCAATCTCGGTGTAGAGAAGAAGATGACGGAAGATCTAGAGGCTAAAATCAACCGATTTTGCATGCTTCACAATCCAGTGATGCAAAAGTGGATTTCACAATATGAGGATGCAAAGCAAGAGCGACAAAGGGCACGAATCGAGTGGAGACGGGGAAGACGACCACCGATGCACTATCCGACGGTTCTGGAGAGCCTACCAACCTTCATGAGCTTAAGATGGTTGCACAACCAATTGAAAAGCGCACAACAATGCGGTGACGAAGTGACTGAGGAAGAGTGGGAGTACTCTCGGGGTTGCGCGACCAAGGTAAGTTTGCAATGTACGACTAGCTAGTGACTTTATTTCTAAAGTTTGAACGGCCACTCATAATCTTTGTTTGTTGTAGTATAAGTCATACACAGCAACATGGTGTAAAGGTCTACATTTTAGGGTGGAACGAATCGACAAAAAGCGTTTTACTCAAGATTGTGGAATCATGGCAAAATTTGAACAGTCTAGTCGACGACGTTCCTCTGATGCAGATCCTGTGGTGGCGGAACTCACTTACTTCTGCACGCTGCAAGAGATTTTGAGGATCGATTACAGAGGATTTTTTGTCAACTTGTTCGACGTGCAATGGTTCAAAATAATCATGGAGGGTCGCAACGCTACTGTG
This sequence comes from Adiantum capillus-veneris, assembly GCF_014529385.1. Lineage (NCBI taxonomy): Eukaryota > Viridiplantae > Streptophyta > Polypodiopsida > Polypodiales > Pteridaceae > Adiantum > Adiantum capillus-veneris. The sequence goes on from NC_140959.1 coordinate 36,473,026, forward strand.
CGTAGAGGAGAGTCTGGTTTTCTTGAGGTGGATTCTACTAAGAAATGGACTGACCTAAGAGACACTTTCGTACTACCCGAGCATTGTGAACAAGTAAGTATGTAAATAGTTAACATCCCCTTTTTACAAGTTATGTGCTTGAAAGCTCTCATGTAAGTTATGTGGCTCTGGCAGGTAATATTTCATCCTACAAAGTCTACATCAAACTGGTGGTACGTCATAGAGGTAGCCCCTCGTAGTGCAAGGACGTATGAAGGCTACCATGTGCCAATCACAACGTCATCAATGGAGGAGATCAGAGAAGATGCTCAATCAGAAGCCGCCACGGTGGTGCCAGACGAGCATCAAGATGCTACTACTCTATATGGGGTGCATGCAGAGGAGCTACAAAATGAAACAGAGGATATGTGTTTAAACGGAGAGCTCTATATAGATATAGGAAGTTATGCTGAGTTATGCGAGGATGAGAGAGAGATCTCTTAAAGCCACAAATATTGTATTTGAACAATTTTGCTCCGTGTTGTAAAAGCTCTGGCTCTCTAAGTACCTTCCATGGTGTATAACGCTCTTTTCTACTCGTGCTCACATCTTTTGATTGAAAATTCTGAGTTTTCGACTTGCCTCTTCTATCACTCAATTCATTGCGTCATTGTATTTATATGCGTCATTACGTCATTGTATTTAATGGTCTTTGCGTCATTGTCTACTCTATTCATTCAATATTAAGTTTAAATATTCGTGTGTTTAATACAGGTATGGATGATGAGGAGTTTCTTTCTTCTTTGTCACCGCAGCAGAGACAGTGGTACGTGGAGCGTCATCGCTCTGGCGCATCATCGCGCGTTCCTACTCCATCCGCATCTCCCTCTCTTTCGGAGCATTCGGCGCGCTCCGAAGCTTTGGCGTCGACGAGACGAGCTTCACACTCGTCTAGACACCGGCGCTCTAGTGGTGGCGGTGGTGGTTGTTGTGGGGATTCCGCCACCGATGCCTCCACACCGCCTCGTGTTCGACGAGGCTCTTTACCCTCCCCTTCTTTGCCCGTCCCCACACCAGCCACAACATCGCCATCTATGCCTGGTTTTGCACGGCTGACTGTTCCTAGCAGCTACACACCTCTACCTACTCCGCCAGGAGCCACCCCACTCGACAGTCCTCGCTTCAGGGCCCAGACGCCGGTGGAGACACCTGACGTCCGTACCCCCATCGACACGCCGCTAGAGACCCCTGCCGGGACACCCAGGTTCACGCATCACCAGCCAGAGGGCTTGCCTTACTCCGTCGACTTCAGCGGTGGCATCATCATGGATGATGACGGAAGAAGGTGATCTCGCGCATGCGTGGTCTTTGCTCTCAGCTGTTTAGACACTACATACTAAACAAATGGAGTGAAGTACCAAGTGATTTTAAAAACAGAGTCATCAGCATACTTCATGATGAGTTTCCCGTTCCAACACGGGATCAGCGCTTCAATGAAGACCTGATGAAGATTCGAATGCGTGAATACTGCAAACACATTAAGCGTTCCGAAGTGCAAAAAGCAATCAAGCATGGGTGGAACAGGCCAGATTGGCTGGCCAAAGAAGATTGGAAGAATGCGAAGAAAGCAGCGCGCGAGAATCCCGACAAGTGGAAGCAACAAAAGGATGCAGCCAGAGCGCGAGTAGAGGCAAGGAGCTCGCACCACTTGGGGAGTGGTGGATGGGCATCATTTGAGGCCGATTTTGTAAGTGTTTTCTCATTGCTCTTTATGTTCGATAGTTTAGGGTTTATGAGATTTTTAATTCTAACATAATGAAATCTTTGTATGTTTTGACAGTGGTCGATGACAGGACGTGATTCCACACCGTACGAGCGCGAGTACGCAGGCAGGAAGGGCTTAAACGCCCTGATGGACATTCTCAGTTCTCGCGCCGGCATGGTTAGTATTAGGGTTTACTCTTTTCTATTTTTTGTATTGTTTTATAAATGTCGTTATATGTTTATACTTACTGAAAGCTGTCTTATTGTCTTTTTTTGCAGAATCCGACAGATACGCCGCTTGGTCGTGATGAGACGTCTGACTAGACGACGTCAGTTTAGCCATAGCTAGATAGCATTAGTTTAGGGTTTCTCATAGCTTATGTATCATGAGACGGATTTTCTACGTCTTTTTGAACCATGTATATTATTACATTTGTCACCGCAGTTCATTTTGCCAATCAATTCTTTATGCCTATGATGTTGTACAATTGTCATTATTACATGTGCCAATCAATTCATTTTGCCTATGATGTGTACAATTGTCAATTTTACGCTTGTCAATTTTGCAAACAATGCGTCTTGTGGGTGACTATTTTGGGTCTATTATCTACCCTTGCACTTTTTTTAAAAAGTGAATCAAGTACAATATGGTTGATGGGTGGCAGGGCATTCAATGCCCTGTCACCAAAAAAAAAATCTCTCGGGCGTCGCTATAACCGTCGCTATTTATGGCTCTGTAGCGTCGCTATGAGCGTCGCTATAGACTTCTGTTTAAACGTCGCTATAAACGTCACTATACGCGTCGCTATATACGTTGCTATGAGCGTCGCTATATAGCGACGCATGTAGCGACGCTATTAGCGACGCCGGGGGTTATAAAAACCAGTGTATTTCCGTCGCTAACAGCGTCAAAAGCGCACACAACCTCTTGTAGTGTTATAAGACTCTTTTGGGTAAATTCTTGCTTCGAATTATAAGGAACCTCAACAAACCTTTGTAAAAAAATTTTAGCATATAAAAATGCCATTTTTTCAAAGTCATATTTTAGGGAAATAGAACAAAAATTGCTAAAAAATCTTCATATCCTAAATTTAGGTTCCTAAAATTTTTCAAAGCACACAATTTTTTTTCAGAACTACTCACATATGTGGAGAGAGAAATATTGGATATACTATCTTTAAAAAAAAATGCTTTCAACTTATTTCAAGCCCCAAAAACATGCACCTTGTCAAATTTGAAAGCCAATTTTGTCACTTTTTATTAGGTTTTTAATTAAAATTATTGTTTCTAATTTTTTTAAAAAGGAGAAATGTTATACTAAATTATTTGTCTGTGTCAAAGGACCCAATAATTTCTTGGCCTCTTGAAAACTACTAAGCCTCAATCCAATTTTATATAACAATGAGACAATATTGGACCAAAGCTTAGGGTTGCGGAGAGTAGGTTCTGTATCGCCTTGGCGGCTTGCAAGACTTGCACGAGCAGTGAGGTTCACATGCGTTGATTTGTGTGGCAGGCTTGGGTGGTATTGCTCTTGCGTGCATACGCTATGCCATGGACACCAAAATTTATCCCTTATGAAGAGATAATGCACTGTTGCCTTATATGGGTGACGTTTCAGAGTTTTCTGATTTGGTTACATGATCACGTTCAAGCCATTTCCGCTTTGTTGGACCGGGTTTTATTCATGCCGGAGCTACAACGGATGAGATCCGAACTAGATAGTAAGATGTGCATTTTGTGGAGCATGGACAAACCTATTCCGAAGTTTATGGATTTAAACATGGGAATATGCTTTGCAGCTTTTCGTCAATAGTTGGCATTTTTTCCCCCCAATGCATGTTATAAATGTCGCAACGTTGGACATTATGCAAGGAACTGCCCTATTGTTGTGGCTGTCAGTAATCCAATGGTCAAAACCACCTGGAAACATGTTGATAGAGATGGCAAGCCGGCTACGGTTGAGAATGTTAGTATCCCTAAGGAGAATGTATGTTCCGAGGTCGACGTTGACGACGTAGTCATCGAGGATGATTTTCCACATGTGGCAGATAAGCAGAAGGAAAAGATCATTATCTCTCTAAGTCCGTGCATGAGTTCTCAACTCGCAATGAAAACCAAGAGCAAGAAGTTACAATTGATTGCAATCTCGGGCAAAAGATTGACCTCCTTAGCCACCGGGTGTCTGTGATCTCCGGATTTTCAAGGAACTCCACTTTGAAAAATAAGAAGAAAAGAAAAAAGTGAATCTCCCAACAAGTGCTCATGCTTCTTCTCTGATGGTAGGGTGGCTCCGTTTTGATCGAATCTTGTATTGTCCCTGTGTATGCTTGGTTGCCCCTCATGGCCAAGTTGGCATGAGGTTATGGTGTAATTTTTTCAATTTTATCAATAAAATATTCTCACTTAATGTAAGATTTGCTATTAAAAAAAAACAAGATACATCCCCTATGCCTCATTGCCTGAGGTAGGTGAGTGATCCTTTTAGAATAAAGAGTCTATGTTGCAGTGGTGGTTTATCTATGTTAGGAAAATCACCCATATACTAGGGTCCACCGTGTCCTGCAATGATGAATTACGTTAAGGAATGTGAGGACAAGGGTAGAAAGGGGGGGGGGGGAGAACTCCTAGGCAAGGCCGATTAGACATACAATTCAGGGGTTTCTACAGATAGGGCAAAGGGCCGGCTATAAAAGAAATATTGGGTGGAGATGAGCATGCTTGAGAACCCTTTCCTTTTAGTGGTATCAGAGAAATTATCTTTTTGGGGAGGAGAGACATAGTGGATACCTTGCATGTGCATGGGTGGCCGAGGAGGCTCTACTCGAGAAGCATCCCTTGCATGAAAGGAAGGCAAGGACTGGGTTGCACAATTGGTGACACAGATGGTGCCAAAAGGGAGTGCCTTGGGAGGTTGAGAGATTCACGACATAGGCTCCTTGCCTGCTCTTCTCCCTAGCATGATAATTATAGCATCCGCCACTGCTAGGTTTGGTCTCCTTTTCACAAATGGTCACCCTAGTGTGAGGTTTAATGGCAATACATCTTTACTAAGGTAGGTTCTCATGAAGCGAACACACAATGGAATTCATCCTCGAAGGGATTAAGCCTTGAAAAGTTTGGTAAACACTATCGACAATGGGATTAAGATTATTTTTTTATGTTTAACATACCTTCTTAGTTTTTGGAGCATTTGAATATATATGATTCCCTAGGATTGTCTTCCCCGTTCCTCAAAAAATCCATGTGTAGCAAATACGTCCTCAAGCAAGGTGAAGCAAGGCATCTTAATAAAATTTCAAGGTGTGCAAAAAAGAACCGATGAGATCGCACAAGTTTCACCAATGAAGGATTTAACAAAAAACCATACATAGCTCTCATGTAAAGGCAAGGCCATGCACAACCATGGGAGGCAAGGCAAGACTATTAAGCTTAAGGAGGAAATGAAAATCTTAGAATCAAGCTAGGAGCTCCCAAATTTAATGAATGAGAAATTATCCTCATCTTTATTCTCCATTCTTGAACTTGCGGCACCTATATTTATTCGATGGATACCTAGGACACTAGCAATTTTAGATTGGTTTACTGAGGTGACACATGTACTATTGTTTAAGATCATGGTCAAAGAGGTTTGCTTCACAAAAAGCTCACTTGCTGAGTGCGGGACCTTAATTTGAGTAAAATTATCGCGCATACCCAATAGAATGGTTTCTTCGACATTGTTGAAATTTGATTTTTGTAGCTTGAAAAATGTTTGGTGGTCCAAGAGTTGCTACAATATTTCCTTCTATTCATTCCTTGATAGTCTTAGCGTTTTCTTGCGCCAACATCGTGCCATCGCTGCACAAATACTTTTCTTTGTCCTCGCTTTTGGTAATCCAAGAGCTGAAGAAGGATGTCTTTCTTTGCTTCTCTGTTCGTGTTCTTTTGTAGCCCAAAAATTACGAAGAAAAACCTGATTAGTGAGACATGTCCGAATGGAAGTGCTAATAGGGTGGTTTTGTATCTGTTCATCCAACCATACCACCTTCCAGCTCGTCGAAAAAGACTAGTTGTGGATCACCGAAACATTACTATCCTATAGAACTGTCCATTGGCAAGGAGCAGGGCGAGTGCGAGTGCGAGAGAGAGAGAGAGAGAGAGAGAGAGAGAGAGAGTCCACATCAACTTTGATGGCTATGGAAAAATAAATAAACATATAAAAATAATAATCCACCACATCAAGTTTCAACACCCTTTTTTATGTATAATGTATACAAATATATATTAAAAACAATCTCTGTTGTTGAACCTATGTGCGGCATTTGTTAAGTTGTAGTGCCACCCCGCAATTTACATATTAACAAAAACCCTATCTTCTTAGTATTGGTACATGATGAATATACGTTTAGCCCATTAGCAAAGATTTGGTCAAAAGTAGCAATTCTCAAAACTAGTTGTACTAGTGTGAAATATCTATAGGAGCTATCAACAACGAATCAATGTGTTGGCTTTTTCACTTGAGGATTTTGTGAGGGTTATTGTGCAGTACCCAATGAGTGTAATGAAGGACTATTTCATCATAGAAGCATCTATGTGCTGATATCAATTTAGGGGTAACTCACTTGCATATGGATGACAAGTCTTCAACTGTAGATTTATGGGTCCTATAATTTGTAAGCATGAATGGATGATTATAAGTCCGTGGTCAGGCAAAGCGTGGTTAACAGCTATTTGAAGTAATTACTAAGGCTCATTCTTGGTCACACACAAAAGAGCATCAAATGAATAACTATGCCCACCCTTTGTAGCTATGCCGAATTATTGGGCGTAATTGTGAAGTTCAAGGCATAGTTGAGAGGTTAAACTATGCCTTGGGTTATCATACAAGAGGCAGCTTAGTTCTTGATTTGATGCTCTATCTTGACTTAGTTTGATAGTAACCGATAACTATGCCATTTTAACCTATATTTATATTTATATAAACCAACTGGTCACATTTGCCTCCACCTCAATTTGCATATGCTATACCGCAAAATTGTGAATGTCAATGTCAATAAAGTTAAAAAATTCAGGCAGTTAAACAAAACTGATAGATGTGTATGTATTAAAAAGGTTCGGAACTATCCCGTCACAACAAAACCTCTTGGCAAACGAAAACCTTGTTATTGTAAGTAGTCGCTGATCATGGCGAGATCAGGAGTGTCAAAACTTTAGTGAGAAACTGAGCAAAGGGGTCAGAGGTTAAAGCCGAAGTGGGGGAGGAGCTTACCGTTGTCAAAAAGGGTGGCGGGTTTATCATATTTATTTCTAGTTTCTAAGGGAGAACCGGGCACACAGCGGCACTGCCATTTCGCAGGAGAGCTTCAGCAGCTCGTCCAGCTGGACTGGCTGCCCTGCATCCTGCCTCATCTCGAAGCTCTGCACAATGCGAGCCACCCACAGACTTACAGTGGCCATTGCCAACGCCCTGCCCGGACAGGCCCGCGCCCCTGCCCCAAACGGCGCCAGCCGCATGTCTCCCCCCTTCACATCCACTTCTTGCCCTCCTTCGCTGGCCAGAAACCTCTCGGGACTGAATACGTCCGGCTTCTCCCATATGTCCTCATCATGCGTAATTGCCCACATGTTCACCATTGCCGTCGTGCCGGCCGGAATGAAATAGCCAGCCACCTCCACATCGTGGACCGCCAGCCGCGCCCACGACATCAACGGCCCTGGTTGGTGCATGCGTAACCCCTCCTTCACCACTGCCTGCAAGTACGGCATACGCGCTATGTCCGCATCTCGCAGAGTATATTCTCTGTCACCACCCTTGCTGGTTGCCTGGCGCACTTCAGTGTGCAGCCTATTTTGCACTTGCGGGTTCAGCACCAGCTCTGCTAGTATCCATTCGGTGAGGATCGCCATGGTGTCGGTACCTCGGAATATCATTTCCTGTATTCAAGTCAAAGGCTCAGTTAATTGGAAAAATACAGTCGAATAAAGTGACTCATATTAGTCTACAGTAAGGTCATAAATAGAGGATATCTACTGAGTACTGACCCACAGAACGGCGACCATGTCAGTCTCCGCCAGCTTCTCCTGGCCCTGCAGGCCCAGCAGCACATCAACAAAATCAGTACCGGTCAGACTGTCAGAGCCGTCGGTGACGGTCTTGTCTGCATGACTTCGTTTGTGCTCGTCAATGATGCCCTGCACAAATGCGTATACACGTGGCACAAGCTCGTTGCATCGTTGACGTACCCGCAGAGGGTCAAAATTCTCAAAGACTGCTGGCAAATGATCAGCCATGTTGAAGGCCCCCAGCAACTCAAAGCCTTCGCGAACCATGCTCTGCACTAGCTCCGCCTCAGCATTTCCTCCCAAGGACCCATTCCCACACCCGAAGGCATACCGCCTTCCAAAGACTGTCGCCATTATATTATTCAAAGCGGCATGCTGCAGATACTCCCTCACTCTCACCAGCCCCTCCCCACCTTTCACTTTCTCTACTATTTGCCCCACCATCATCCTCGCGTCCTCTTGCCGCACATGCTCCTGGGCCGCCACGCGTCTGGCAGAGAATAATTGAGATGCTGCCACTTGTCTCAGCTTGCGGGAATGATCGCCGCGTGGAGCAAATCCGATAGCTCGTTCGAAAAGGAGCTGCCTAGCCGATTGGCTGAGGGGCCGCTCGGCGAACGCGGAGTTGCAGAGAATCTGGCGAGCTGAGGAGGGCTGGCTAGCGACGACGATGCGGGTAGAGGCCAAGCTGAGAGCCATGAGGGGGCGGGCTTTGTGAAGAGTAGCAAGTTCTGCAAGGCGGCGATGGGCCAGGTGGCCTTTTCCACCAGCAAATGCGAAGAGAGAGCCAACTAGAGGAAGTCCGCGAGGTCCAGGAATGGAAGGAAGAGCAGCGACGGCGTGAATGGGGATGGAGCGCAAGCTTGCTGCGCCCCAAGCAGGGCCGCCAGAATGAGACCAGCTAATAGAAGCAACGAAAACCCATAAAAGAAGAGCGCCTAAAGCAAGAAGAGCAGCAGAATAGAGAGTCGAAGAGGAGGAGCAAGCAGAGGCGAGGTGAAGGAGGATAGCGAAGTCGGCGTACTCAGAAGGGGGGGGTGAAGGCAGGAGAGACTCAATGTAAGCCATGTTGTGAGTATTGGTATTGGTGCTGGTTAACGAAGCGTTGCAATGGACGATATGGTATCGAGGAAAGGAGAGCGCTTATAAAGAGCGCTTGCGACTAGCTATGGCAAGGTACCTACCTACGACTCTGGACAGTGAGTTTATTCTCACGTTTCGTCTTTACATAGAAAAGGCACTGTGGGCTGCCAATAGATAAATGCCACTTTTCTGCACTAAATCAGAACCTAATTTTCACTTTCCAGTGAAAGCAGCAGCTCTAGCTGGTCGAGCAGAGCAACTTGCCTCTCCGCCTTCCAGAGTTCAGTCACATAAAAGGGCCTTTTATTTAGTAGCCTCCAGCAAAGCTGAGCAGGGAGCAGCTTGTAAAGTAGTAGGCCTGCTAAGCCTAGCAGCTTGTTCCTATAGAGAGAGAGAGAGGAGGATCTAGATAACCCACTCTGCAGCTACAATTGCAACAGGCGTACATTTTCCATCATCACATAACGCTCCTCTTTCTTTTTTTTACCCCACGCGTGACTTAGATTATCTAACATTTAGACTTAGAAAGGCACTGCACTAATATAAGGGAGCTAGACCAATGCAGAATTAAGATAAGGATGGACCAAAAAAATACCCTTTTATGGCTAAAAAGGAAAAAAAGTGACATGAATTTAAATGTTAGTGATGACTACATGTGATTTGGTTTCCAAGTTTCTTTGAGATAGAATAAAGAGATGACCTAAGTACAAACCAAAGTGGCTTGGCTATTGAAAATCTTTTCGCCTATAACCATTGAATAGATGGAGAGGGTCTTCAATTGCTACTTTGCATCCTCAGCACTGGTATGTGCCTATCCCTTTTGCTTTTTCTTTGATCCTTGCTAGTAATGCCCCCCATAGAACTTTTTAGATGAAATTCACTACAACACTAAATGAAGATATCGACGCGCTTATATCGACGGCCATGTTTTTTCACGTGTATATTGACGATATTAGCGGGCGTCGCTATACGCGTCGCAATGTGCGTCAATATACGCGTGGAAAGGCTTTATTTGTCACGCGTATAGCGACGCTAAAAAAAATTGGGGAAAAAAAAACGAAACCCGCGCGCAGGGATCATTTTCGCCTGCTCGGATCTTGACCGAAACCTGCTGCGCAGGTATAATGTCCATCTCCACCCTCCCCAACCCCTCTCTCTTGCTCTTGCTCTCTCTCTCTCTCTCTACCTCTACATCGTGTGTGTGTGTGTGTGTGTGTGTGTGTGTGTGTAGGAAAGAGAGAGAGAGAGAGAGAGAGAGAGAGAGAGAGAGAGCGGTGTGTGTGTGTGTAGAAAAGAGAGAGAGAGAGAGAGAGAGAGAGAGAGCGGGGTGTGTGTGTAGAAAAGAGAGAGAGAGAGAGAGAGAGAGAGAGAGAGAATTAATGTATGCTTAGGAAATTAAAACTAAAGAAAAAAAATTAAAGAGAGAAATGAAATGAAATGTTATATTAATGTCTTCGAAAGGCCAAAGTGACCTATGAGACATGAGACAAGAAAGTTACAATGTGATGGATCTGATACAAAGTCAGAGTAAGAAGATGACAAAATAAAATATTATGGAATCCTAAACTGCTGGGTGTGGACTAAACGGCTAAACGAGTTAGTTGGGATAGGTAGATCTCCTCCATGGTCAGTACTCTGACCGGACGTTGTGCATGTCGAGCCAAAGTGACCTAGCTAGATCCTCTGATGCAGCCTCTGTCGATGTTGTGTAGTCCTCCGCAGTCGTGGGCGTCTAGATCTCCCTAGATCAGTCGCTCGTTCGATCATTAGAGAGATAGGGAAGTAGAGAGAGAGAGAGAGAGAGAGAGAGAGAGAGAGAGAGAGAGAGAGAGAGAGAGAGATAGGGAAGTGGAGCTCCAGGAGTTATGGCAGAGAAATAGGAAAATAGAGAAATAGAGAGAGATAGGAAAATAGAGAAAGAGCGATAGCGAGAGCGAGATCGAGAGAGAAAGAGAGATAGCGAGAGTGAGATCGAGAGAGAAAGAACGAGAGATAGGGTACGTACACAGAGAAGAAACTATGGAACTAAAAGAGGCAAAGGGGTTTTCCTGCTACATGCATTGCCATGTACACCTGGGAGTGCACGTATGTGTCTACCCATATAGGATTTGACCAATAAAGACGAGATTTTGACCCGGTGGTCCTGATCTCCGTACACCTTTGGACCGAGGTGTACGGAGATTGGGCAAGACTAGAGAATGCGAGGTAGTTTACATTGTGAGGAGTATATATATATATATATATACATTAAAACAACATTCATAATCATTGTAGATGGCAACGTCATCAACTAACATGGAGGAAAAGATTGCATGCTCGTGCACGCTCTGCAAGTATCAAATCCTGCGCAAGCGTATGATATGTAATGAGCATGTGCACAAGTACGGAGAGTTTGCTAGAGAAATCATACAGAATCTGCGATTCGACTCCTACGGAACGGGCATTGATTTCCGCGACATAGCACCTACATCTGAGAGAGAGAGAGAGAGAGAGAGAGAGAGAGAGAGAGAGAGAGAGAGAGAGAGAGAGAGAGAGAGAGAAAAGATTATGCGTGAAGGTCCGACCAATATAGAGCCACGGATGGAAGCAGAAAAGGGCTTACAGACAGAAGACGACGGCATGGAGTGTTGAGAGAGAAGGAGAGAGCACAGAAATAGAACCCCAAAGTGTGTAGAATACACACATGAGATGATGTATATATAGAGAGGACCTGGGTGCCATATATAGAGAAGCCATATATTGAGTAGCTTCACATATAAGCTCAACACCCCCGCTCAAATAAGGGTCCCTAACTGTGGATGAAAAAACCCTTGGGGGATCAAGGGAAAAACCCACAGCTCTATATACACTCACCGTTATATTATAAAAATCATTGAATATACAAATGTTCACGAGGAGCTACATCACTCCTTTTACAATGAATATTTTATGAGGAGCTACATCACTCCTTTTACAATGAATGTTTTATGAGGAGTACATTACTCCTATCCTATCAAATACAATAATGAATACAAAGGTGGTGTAAAGGCTATCGATTAGCTTGTAATCAAAAGTGTCTCCGTGAATCTGCTGTGTAGTATGTCATCAATATCGCATCACCAAATATGTCTTCATGTTGTCATCAATATGGCATCACCAAACATATCTTCATAAATCTTTTATTGTCACCAAGTTTGTCTTCATAAAATCAATTCTTTGATCAATCCTGCATAGATCATAGACTCAAAAAAAAAAAAAAAAAAACATAGTCATGAAAATTATTAGCATCGTTAATGAAATAATTACGTTCACAATGCCATAAGAGATGATTCGCGACGCCACTCTTTTGACGACATATATATGCACGACAACATATAGTACATAAAGTATGAACGTAAAAGTACAAAATGTGTGATTATGTGATGCAAATGATATACTACATATTAAAACAATATTTATCAACGTAGCGATCAATGAATACCATCAAAGTATTAACAAAATATTATTATTGTATCAATAAAAATGAATAAATCATCATGGTATCAACGAAAAGCATCATGATATCACCGAGAATAATCATTGTATCAACGAAACAACATCATGGCATCACCGAGAATAACCATGGTATCAACGAAACATTATCATGGCATCACCGAGAATAACCATGGTATCAACGAAACAACATCATGGTATCACCGAGAATAACCATGGTATCAACAAAACATCATCATGGTATCAACAAAAATCACCATGGAATCAACGAAATATCATCATGGAATCATCGAGAATAACCATGGTATTAACGAAATATCATCATGGCATCACCGAGAATAACCATGGTATCAACGAAATATCATCATGGCATCAACGAAAATCACCATGACCAAAGTATTAACAAAACATCATCATGGTACCATCAAAATCACTATGGTATCAATGAGAAATTATCAATAAAACGACGTAAACTATATCTCTAAAAGAATAATTATACGAGAATCAATGAACTAGTATATCATATAACAAAAGATCATGTACCAATAGTAGCTCGATAGAATTTGGACGATCATCAACGGCTCGACTGAATCGGAACGATGTGTAACTGGCTTCTGCAGCAAAGTTAGGTCAGTAACAAATATATGATTGATGAAGAAAAAATATAATTGAGAAGTTTTCAATTATGAGAAAAATCAAAAGCAAAAAAAAAAAAAAAGATTTTGATTTTCAAACATATTCGCAATCCGAGACGATAACCCAAAAACGGTGCAAAATTTAGAGAAACTTTCTTCTGCAAGGTTATAGACCACATCGATTCCGATCCCTTCCGTGGGTAGTTTCTGCAAAATCGTTTTCTATTAGCAGAAAAATCAAAAACATAAAACGAAACTTGCTTTTCGGGTATGTACGCAGTCCGTGAACGATAACTCAAAATCGGTGCAGAATTTGAAAAAACTTCCTTCTACAAAGTTGTAGACCACATCGATTCCAGTCCCCACCCTGGGTAGTTTCTACAAAATCGTTTTTAATTAGCAGAAAAATCAAAAACAAAAAGCAAAAGTTGCTTTTCAGGTATATACGCAGTCCATGAACGATAACTCAAAATCGGTGTAGAATTTGAAAAAACTTCCTTCTGCAAAGTTGTAGACAACATCGATTCCGGTCTGTTTAGCGAGTAGTTTCTGCAAAATCATTTTTAATTAGCAGAAAAATCAAAAACAAAAAGCGGAAGTTGCTTTTCAGGTATATACGCAGTAAGTGAACAATAACTCAAATTCGGTGCAGAATTTGAAAAAACTTCCTTCTGCAAAGTTGTAGACCACATCGATTCCAATCTCTTGAGCTGGTAGTTTCTGCAAAATCGTTTTCAATTAGCATAAATATAAAAAACAAAAAGCGGAAGTTGCTTTTCAGGTATATACGCAGTCCGTGAACAATAACTCAAAATCGGTGCGGAATTTGAAAAAACTTCCTTCTGCAAAGTTGTAGACCACATCGATTTCGATCCCTGCAGCGGGTAGTTTCTGTAAAATCGTTTTCAATTAGAAGAAAAATCAAAATCAAAAAGCGGAAACTGTTTTTCAGGTATGTACGCAGTCCGCGAATGATAACTCAAAATCGGTGCAGAATTTGAAAAAACTTCCTTCTACAAAGTTGTAGACCACATCGATTCCAATCCTTTCGCGGGTAGTTTCTGCAGAATCGTTTTAGATAAAGAGAAAAATCGAAAACAAAAACGTACTGCTCTGATACCATGTTGAGAGAGAAGGAGAGAGCACAGAAATAGAACCCCAAAGTGTGTAGAATACACACATGAGATGATGTATATATAGAGGGGACCTGGGTGCCATATATAGAGAAGCCATATATTGAGTAGCTTCACATATAAGTTCAACATGGAGGAGATGCTGGATGCCTTCTTCCAGACAAGCGAGGAGAACACGAACGAAGCAGCACCAGAAGCCGTGCGCCTATCTCCTGAAGACATGTTGAGAAATTTGGCACGTCAACCAATCTATGAAGGCGCCAAAATATCTGTGCCTCGTACTTGTCTGGCATTTTTGAATCTTCAGTCAGTGTACGGGTGGTCAGATGCAAGCGTCACTGCTTTGTTTAGGCACGTAATTTACAAAAGAGATTTTTCGATTGCAACGGTGATGTGCTCGGAGAGCTTTAATTTTAATTTAATGTGGCTTAAACAGGTTATTGCGGGAGCAACTTCTCCCGGCTGGCAATGAAATGCCTCCCTCCAGACCAGACGCAAAGCAACTTCTGACCTCAGTTAGCTTGGACTACAACAACATTCATGCATGTCCAAATGATTGCATTCTTTTTCGCAATGAATTCACAGATTGTCTGTCGTGTCCTAAGTGCGGAGCAATGCGCTACAAACAAGATGCAGTTGGCGAGACAGTGCCAGCTAAAGTGTTGCGGCATTTCCCTATTATTCCTAGGATAAAAAGCATGTTTCATTGTGGTTCCATTGCAAAGTTGATGCGGTGGCATTCTTCGAATAGATCCACTGACGCAACATTTAGGGTGCCTGCTGATTCGAAGGCTTGGAGGCACATTGAAGATACCTGGCCACATTTTAAGAGTGAACCACACAATTTGCGTTTGGGCATGGCAATGGATGGAGTCAATCCATTTGGCTTGAGAAGCTCGTCATGGAGCACTTGGCCTGTGTGCCTTATCAATTACAACCTCCTGCCGTGGCTTGCTATCAAGAAGGGTCATTTGATTTTAAGCTTGATTGTACCTGGTAAGTTCAAAGCAAAAAACATGGATGTTTATCTAGCTCCACTAGTTGACGAGCTCCAGGACTTATGGCATGGGATCGACATAGCAGATGCGGTTGAACCAGTAGGACAACAACATGCAAGGATCCATGGACTTTAGTATGGGAGACGAGATTCCAGATCCCGCTTCCATGAGTGCAGATGCATTCATGGGCTTTGTTACACGGATGACGCCTGCTCAGATGGCAGAGGCTTCTCAGTACTGGGTAGCCAGAGGCACGGGTACTACGCCTCCGGGCTTCACACCCGAGGGTCCGACGCCTAGAGGGGGGACGCCTACGAGGTTCAGGACGCCTATGGGTACGACGCCTTCTTCTCCCATCACGGCCGCTTCGACACCTAGGGGTGGGGCAGAGGCGGGTACGTCCTCATCTCCGTAGCACAGGCGCACTCGCCGATATCGACGATCGTCAGGTGGAGGTGGTGGTTGCTGTGGAGGAGGGTCCACAGATGCTTCGACCCCTCCTCGCTCACGACCCCCGTCTTACCCAGGCACACCTCTCGACACACCTCTTGGCACACCTCGGACACCTTGGGGGGCACACGATCCTAGTGCCTCCAAGCTCTATACTGTATGGGGAGATGGTTCTGTTGACATGGATAGAGTCAGGACTGAGATGCGACAGCGGATTCGCCAGCTCGTGGAGCTGCAGTTTTTGACCAGCATTCTGATGTCTTGGGATCAGCAAGAAAAGAAAAAAGTCACGTACATAGTGGAGACCATCCTGAGAGAGTACCAGCCTGCTCCAAGTTCTTCCGTTGTTTTGGCGCGGTGGATCAAGGGTGTTGCACGGGACACCATCAAACATCGACGAGATACAGCTTGGAAGGCTTTCAAGACCGGCTCGCCGAAGCCTTCGGACATCCCACACGAGACGTGGCTGCAGATCAGGGAGGATGAGCGGACAGGGGCCACGCGGTTCAGACAGCAGCGTGAGGCCGCGCAGGTACGACAGATGACTAGGGGGACATCTCATCTTGGCAGCGGAGGCTTCGACACCTTTCTCTATGAGTTTGTGAGTTTCTAATCCAATCTTAACTATGGCGTTTTTTAAAACGCGATGAATCATGTATTCTTATTACTTTGATTTTTGTATAAACGTAGAATCTTGCGATGCATCGAGCTCCATCACGCGAGGAGGAGTCAGATGGATATCGCAGAGGTATCTATGAAGTACTGAATGATCTTGAAGCTTCAGGAGAGCCTGTAGACTGGGAGGCCTTACAGTCTCGCTGATCGCTTGAGGTGAGATGTTAATATGTGTGAGTTGATTTAATTAAGTCAGTATATGTGAAGTAATATCAATACTAATTTTGTGAGTTATCCTATGTGCAGGTTGCGACGCCTAGTCATTAGTGGACTAGATTCCATCTATATGCTTTGTGAGACATAGACACGCTTCTGTGTCTCTTTTTTGTACAAACAGTTAGTGTTCAGACAGTTATTGTTTCCCTTATGGTTATGATTATTGTCATTGTCATTGTATAGACAGTTATTGTTTCTCTTTCTGGTTATGCTTATGGTTATTGTTAATTTTGTTTATGGTTATGGTTATCTGCATTATGGTTTTGATCAAAGTGGTTATAGCCGGTTATGGTTTTAAGTTATGGTCATGGTTCGTTATGGTTATGCTTTTAAGTTATGGCTATGGTTTTTAGTTGGTACGGTTGTCTTTCATTGGCCTTAAATCTCATGTGAGATCCTACATGGATAGCATGTAGGAGGAGTATACATGATATGGTTTTTTTTGAAAAGTTTATGTAAAAACAAAGGGAACTCTGCCAAAATTTTTGCGCACGGGAGCATGGTTGATATTTTGGTGCTGCTCGCTTTCTTGGGCAGAGGGCAGGAAGTCTGGCTGTGGCTGTGTCCATCTTTTAACTGGGCACAGGCCAGGCTACCTGCCCTCTACCCAAGAATTTTTTTTTCTGCTATGGTTGTCGCTATCCACGTCGCTAATAGCGACTGGTTTCACAACGACGGGCCGCGTCGATAACACATTTTTTTGTTGTAGTGATTCATCGTGTTGGGCCATGGATCAGGATCCCAACTGTTCCTTAATGAAACTATTGCCCACTTGGCCTCATGCCACATTAGTCTCCACTATTTGTTAAGTGAGACCAAATCTACTTTGTACCTTAGCTTGAGGTATATTCTCTTTGTGATTGGCAAAGCAAAATTCTTGTTTTTGTGCCATTGCCAGAAATTTGAAGAAAACCTTGTGCGAGCTACATTTGAAGAGATCATGTAGGAAAGCAGGGAACATAATCTCTTTGTTAGATAACACAAAGAATCTGAAGAGTGGAAGCAAGAACTTCTAGATATTCGAGACAATGCTTAGTATGGGTTCTCGGCTACTAGCCAAAACATAGATTGGATAGACTTTGTAGTAGCGGTTGAGCGAAGACATATGTTGACACCCTTTTGTATCTTTTGGCTCCTCATGGGATAGACCGTGCTTGAGGCTAAATGTACATTATTTTCTATGATAATACAACTCTACCACTCTCAATTGTAAGTATTGAAAAATAAATATAGAACAAAATACCTTCAACTGGTGAGTAAAGGGATTTTGTGTCATAGAACTCCTAATGGTCATCACTAGCATCAAATGTATCAAGGGAAAGGGATAAGTTTCTTGAGTTGATGTTTTTTATAGCTAATGCCACAAAATTCTGAAATTTTGAAAGAACTTCATCCTCCTTCCTAAGAGGATATACCCACACTTTCCTTGAGGAGTCATCAATGAATGTAACAAAGTACAATGAACCTCCCATGGATACGTTAGGCATAGGTCCACATACATCACTATGCACTAACTCTAATGGCTCACTTTTTCGAGTGCTTCCCCTTTTGTGTGGTGACTGTGTTTGTTTACCATAAAGACAATGCTCACAAACTGAAAAGTTTGAGAAATTGAAGCCAGGCACATAACCAAAACGAGATAAGATTTTCATTACCTTTTGAGACATATGTCCTAACCGGCGATGCCACACAGAAACACTTGGCTGCTCGATTACACAAATTACATGGTTTTTAACATTGGATACATGTAGTATGTACAAAGTCCCAGACTTTGAACCATGTGCTACCACTAAAGAACCTTTGGTGATCTTCCATGAGCTATCACCAAATGTGCAGTAATATCCTGCGTCATCCAATTGTCCTGTACTAATCAAGCTTTTGGTAAGCTTCGGCACATGTCTCACATTCTTGAGCATGAATGAAGAACCATTCTAAAATTTCAGCTGCACATCACCGACACCAACTATGCCGCAAGCAAAATCATTGCCAAGACGAACACGACCTTTACGGGCTGCATCATATGTACTGAACCACTCTTTGTGAGGAGTCACATGAAACGATGCACCTGAGTCAATAACCCAATCTTGTAAAGCATAGTCATCAGTGGCAACCAAAAATGCTGAATCCATGGCAGATGTGAGATAAATATCTCCATCGGAATCTTCAACAAAAACATTGTTGATCTCTTCAATTTTTATACTGCTTTCCTTAGTCTTGCGTTCTTCCAACTTCTTGTCTTTACCTTTCTCTTGTTTCCACTTTCAACAGTCTTTCTTCATATGACCCTTTTTGTGACAATGATAGCACTCAATGTCTTTTCAGCCACGTGATTTACTACGAGATTTTCCTCTCTGATTCTGCTTGCCTTTTTCTTGTGATCGACCACGAACAACGAGAGCATTGCTAGTACCACGAGAAGTATCAAGATTCTTCCTGTTAACCTCTTCAGTAAGAAAATTGCCCTGAACATCAGCACATGTTAAACCATCAGGAGGTGCTGAGTTACTTATGGCTGTGCGAAAAGTATCCCAACTTTCTGGCAGCGTAACTAGCAAGAACATTGCTTTGACCGAATTGTCAAAATTGACTCCTTGCACAGAAAGCTGACTGAAAATTGTGTTGAACTCATTGAGATGGTTGTACATGGGTGTGCCCTCATCCATCTTCAAATCAACTAACTTTTTCAGCCAATAAACCTATGATGCTGCACTTTGCTTCTCATACAGGTCACATAACTTCTTCCACAGCTCATAACTTCTTT
The DNA here is from genome assembly GCF_014529385.1 of Adiantum capillus-veneris. Taxonomy (NCBI): domain Eukaryota; kingdom Viridiplantae; phylum Streptophyta; class Polypodiopsida; order Polypodiales; family Pteridaceae; genus Adiantum; species Adiantum capillus-veneris. The sequence goes on from NC_140959.1 coordinate 36,492,236, forward strand.
GACAAAGTCAGCATGATGGTGGACCTGGCAAGCTCATCCAACTCCTGCCAATCATACTCATCCATATCCTCAGGCTTTATCCCTTTCATCTTTATCTGTCCGATCTGCTTCTTCTGTACTAAGACATTGTAAATTTGTTTCTTCCAAAATGGGAAGTTAGTAACTTCTCAATGTTGAACAAAGAGTTCTCCGATGATGAAGCCATCAATCGACAAGCAACAAAAGTGATAGATCCGCTCCACTAAAGAAGATGATAGAAAACCTGAAAAATTTCGGCAGAGTCTCCCCTACAAAACTGACTTCCGAACCCAAAACAAATGTGTACAATGAGTGAAATGCTAATCAAAGTGGCTAAACCGGCCAGATAAAATCTCAAAGAACTGTCACTGTCAATGTCTCCAACTCTAGAAGAGTGTCTCTGACCAACTGAACACTGTCAAAGGCATACGCATAAAGATGACAGCAATGCCAACAATGGCGGGTCAGTAGATGCACACCAATACTGCACTAATCGCATAAACATATATCCTATGTCAATGACGAAACTATGGGCATGTCGGGGCTCGCTCCAAAACTTGTATCACCAAAAGGATCTCCACATTCGAGAATCCCCTAGCTCAATAAAACCTTACCACGACCCTCAACAATAGGCTTTGTGTATTTTCATCACAATATATAAACCGCATAAGATATTACATCAACCACTGAAACCCTTTTTTGTAACCGCTGTGATGGTTTGTCTGATATAACAGACCCTCAAGACCTTACATCAAATATGCATGTGATAGACATTGCAAAAAGAGTCTGCAACGAAAACCTGTACACGCAGAAGAACCGACGAGGGTAGACCACCCTGCTGTCTGAACTGAATATCTCTCAAATTGTGCAAAATTTGCAGAAACTTCCTTCTGAAAAGTTGTAGACCATGCAAAAACGGTTGGGAGTAGAGGGAATGGACTTGAAATAAGTTGTTTTTACAGATCAAAACAGATCTGTAAAAATCTGCAGCTTCTACTTCACGACCTACAGGCAGTCTAAGTGACGTATCTCAAAATTGGTGAAGATTTTGAGAAAACTTTCTTCTGCAAAGTTGAAGAGGACAAAAAACCGGTCAGGCCAATGAGAATCAGCTTGAATGAAGACGTTTGGGTAGGCCAAAACAGATCTACAAAAACGTGCTGCAATTTTTGTTGCTTCTTTGCTTGCCTCTCTGCTGAGCTCCAATGGTGCTCCCAATCCCTGAGCTCTGATACCAGTTGAAGAGCGCATGCGAGAGCGTGCGTGTGTGTGTGTGTGTGTGCAACAATGGAGAAGAGAGTAGAAGAAATGAGACACAGGTTTGGGTGGACTCCAAAACACAATAGTGTTAGGGTTATGAGTCCTTATTCTTATATGTAGAATGAATGGTTAGTGTTAGTTCCCGGTAGTCTCCGGCCGCCCAACACTAGGGACGGCACATTGGGCTTTACCACCCCAACAACGTGATAGGTTACATTTTTATTAGGTGATCTCCCTGGGGTGAGGTCTTCACTAGTCGATCTGCATTGTGGGCATCTATTGGGTTCAATCTCCCCGGGGCACCTTTACCCAGTCGGCATGGCTCCCCATATAACCTTCCACACGAACACCTTCCTCTAATATATATTTCGACTCACAATTGTGAGTATAGAAAAAAAAGGATGATCATACAGGGGAAGGTGCGTTCGACAAACCATGGTTTTTTTATACAAAGTAAATCCAAACGCATTAATTTGATGCAAGAAAATATTGTCGACCTAGTAAGTGTGCCAAAAAAAATTGACATGCTTAATTAGAGAGTATCTACAAAGATGCCCTCTGGAAAATAGAAGTAAAAAGGCCATGGGAGCTAGTTGGACGGGTCAGGGACAGGTGGCTGAGGATTCAATGAATGGCTAGGGGAAATTGTCGTGTGCAAGAGACAAAAAGAGAGATAGCTGAACACATCAAACATAGAGAGAGACAGATGGATGATGTGTGTCCTGATGTCCGCGGAGAGAGAGTTTTTCTAGTGCATGTAGAGGACCAGGAGCAGGTGGGACACATATTGGAGAGATGCCTCATGATTGTATTTGAGGGATGCTTCTATGGTCAGTGGATCACCAATGAACTTGTCGTGCAGTCTAGTAAGCATGGTGAACTCGCTGCGCCCTCACTTTGGGCTGATGGTGCATGGCTTTGTGGGCTATCAGCGAGGTATGGCAGGGTGGACAGGAGCAAGAGGGAAGTTTAGTGTAGCATGGGGAAAGATGATGGAGGTGCGATAAACATGGGAGGTGCAAGACACAACGATTCGGATTGAGCAAGAAAAGGCAATAAGGGAACTGGCCGGGGGGGGGGGGGGGGGGGGGGGGGGGGGGTTTGGGTTGCAGACATACAGATGGTTGTCAAACTCCTGCGCAAGAATGGGGTGCAACTCTTTTTCCTTCCATTTGAAAGATTCCTTCTGAATCGAATCGACAAATTAATAGCTTTGTTTTGAGAATGGACCGAAATAGGGATCCCTTGGGGGTTGGATGGCTCAATGTCCTTGAAATCTTTGCCTCAATAGGAGTCACATGACCACAAATTGCCGAAGTACTAACATTGGATACTACTTTTGGCCAATTTATGAAATGGATGTAATGACCTTTTCCATATGGACATTTCAGGAAGGAGGTAAATGTGACATAATCAATACAAAATAACTAACAAAACTATTATTATACTTAAGTCTTATTTACATAATCGATACAAAATATCTAACCAAATGTTATTATAGTTAAATCTCATTTATTCACAAGAAAATCCAAGAAAAATTTGTCACATCTTATGTCAATCGTGTTACTTCAGATTGGCGAGCTTTTCATTCTTTGTGAATGTTGTTTTGAGAGGGTGCACTAAACCTTTCAAGGTTTGTACAAACCATATACTCTTGTTTGCCCTAAATTCTTGGGCCATAGGCATAACTCAAGGAGCCTCAGATAGTTTCATCAACCCACTTGCAGTAGTGCACAACCAATAACGCTTCGTCTTGCCAGCATATCTCATGTCCACCCGACATAAAGTCACATCCCGAAACAACTCTCACGTAGGTCATTTAAATCTAGAAGAAATGCTCAGTGTCTTGCATATATCATTTTTCGTTAGCACTGATGACCAATAAGTACACAACCTTGGCCCACACACAAGGCATGCATTGTAGCCGCTAGTCTTTAAGCATGCACACATACAACATTAGTATGATGTACGTACATTGTTTGGACACAGTTTAGGGTGTGATAGCAATTTACGTGAGCATTCTTCATAGCCCAAATAGTCATGCATCATGCACATCAGAATACCTCTTATGATGACAATGTAACGACATGTATATTGGGTCATGCCGCTCATGTCCACCACTTTGATGCTTGACCATAGTTGTTGTATCTCTTCCAATAGAAGACGAAGATATACATCCATGTTCGTCACTTTCTACCGGCTCGATACAATCAGGTTTAGGAACAAGTGTCCCTTCTTCGATGCTAGACACAATGGAATATTGTCGTTGAGAATGACAACTTGTTGTAGATATGATGTATGATGTAGACTGTTGCCCAAATGAACTTAAGATGTCCATAGCCAAGCCAAACCACAATATCTAGGGATCTTGTGAAGAATCCAATCATGTGTTATTAATGTGGTTTCATGCCATAATGTCCATGATAGGAATCCTTATCACACTATCTGCTTATCAATTTTCCTTGTACCATGATCTCAAATGCACAACTGAGTTGCATTTAGAGAAATGCTTGATGAGAGGTGCAAGCGACAAAATGTCTCAGCACCTTTTACAACAGTTTTTATCCTCAAAGAGCTTTTTGATATCTATCTGCTCCACACTTTGGACATATCTATATTTCATCATACTTTCCTTAGTATAGACACAATTATAAAGATAAGCATGTAATAGAATTATAATCATCTGCAATTTTCCTTAAAGCTTTTGTGCGTCATCTCTTTATTCTGGCATTGCATTGCTTGTTGGCATATGTGTTACTTAAGAAATCTGCAGTACAAACATGTAAGCTTTCAAGAACATTCAATGCATAAATTAAGTAAACAAGGCATACAAAGTCACCAGAAAAGCTCAGTGAATATACTATTATCACTCCGCTTGAACTTTGCTTGCAAGTTCACAATCTCTCCTTGACCAATATTTGCACTTGAAGGAAATTTAGGGGTAGACACCACATTCCCTTATTGAGCGAATTTCCTGCAAATGCACCTTGCAGGTTGCAAAATTGCTTTTGGATCTCTAGCATCAGAGTCCTAATAAATTAAAAATAGATGAGATTCATTGCACATGGATAATGCATGCATAAGGTGGGTCCTACTTTCAAAGCAATGAATCATCGTTGCCCACATGTGCTGATGAATTCTGGTCAATGACAATTGGATCTATGATAAATGATCAAATTTTCCATAATTTCAAAAGTGTTGCATTCAAACAAGTTGAGTATGATGCACAACCCATTTGCATTGATTGAATGGACATGACACCTTGGCCGACAAATAGGCATCTCGATTGGACGGGCCCACTTTATAGTCATTGCTCATAATTACTATCTACACATGTCAAAGTGGCTTTCCCTCCAATAAAACTATCACCAATAATTTAGTTTTCAATTAAAAAAATGATAGACTAGGACACTGCTCCCTACTAAATGAAAAGCCACTAGTAATACGTGAGTTTTAATTAAGAAACATTAGTAATTAGCACACTCATTATAACAAAAAAATTATACTCAATTAACAAAAAGTAGACAAAATTCATTTGTTTCTTTTATCCATTGTATGTGTGCTAGTGCGTGCACGCACACACACTCATTTGTGTGCTTCAGAGAGGGAGAGTAGTAGGAAAAAAGTGTGGAGAAAGGGGGTACATGGAGGTTACTAACATAGGCCCCCCCCCCCCCCCCCCCCCCCACCCCCCCCCCCCCCCCCCCCCCCCCCCCCCCGAGGCACAACAAACTCAAATGAACTTGCGATAGATTAACATATTTCAATTTCTCAAAAGGATGCCATCATTTTGATTTTTCCATTGTGCATAGTAATTTATTGAAAATCAGAAAAGAGGACACTTAACTATGAAATTTTGGTACTAAATGTTAAAAAACGATAATTCTTTTGCTACAAGTTCTTGTTTGCTGTGGTGCTATACGTTGCATATTTCCACTGTCCTTAGGGGGACTATGCCTCATTTTGCCCTTTTTACTAAAAGGGGATTGTAACCTAGTCTTTAAGTTGGAACTCAAGATCATATGAGTCTCAATCGAGGAATTAAGTACACATGCCTAGAGTCCTGCTACCTTCTATTAATCCTTTCAATCATTCCTAATTATCGATTACCTGCGATCATGTCGATACACACTACCTATGAATCTTTGCTAGTCATGACTCATGCTTCAACTTCTCACCCTATATTTTAAAATCATCACAATCTTATTTCATTTAGTGGGAACTATCCCTAGCTCCCTCATCATTGACATAACCAATGATTTCATATAGATCTTGCACTAGGTTAAATATGCTTGGTTTCCCAGTGTGATATGTTTTATTCTCTCTCTCTCTCTCTCTCTCTCTCTCTCTCTCTCTCTCACACACACACACACACACACACACACACCCACATTCTTTCACTGTCTCATTTTGTAATATGAGAGAGAGAGAGAGAGAGAGAGAGAGAGAGAGAGAGAGACATTTGTCATGCACATCCTAGAGAGAGGCTATTCCTACATATCCTCAAATAGACGTTCAATTTTGAGCCAAGTGGTCAGAGAGAGAGAGAGAGAGAGAGAGAGAGAGAGAGAGAGAGAGGAAACAAAAGAAAACCCACATAGACACATGCTTGTCCTAGACATCCTAGAGAAAGGCTTGTCCTACATATCCTCAAATAGATGTTCAATTTTGAGCCAAGTGGTGAGAGAGAGAGAGAGAGAGAGAGAGAGAGAGAGAGACAAGGAAACAAAAGAAAACTACTCAATGAGGGTGTTGCTACCATTTTAGAGGCTTTCAAGTATTTTTATGCAATTATGCGAGTCTTTTGTAACTATGTCAATTTTGGCATAGTTGCATTAGTAGCATATTACGGATAACTAGTGCATGTGTGACCATACTCCGCGTAAGGTTCTTGACTAGACAAAAGTATCAAATGAGCTGTCATGAGCTTTAAGTACACCACATGAAGTAGAAGCTCACCTCATGATCATGAACTAGAAGTGTTTTCAATTCTCGCTTCTCATTTTGAGGCACAAAGGAAGGAATAGGTCTAGTAGACATTCTCGTCTTCTTGTCTAGAGTCATGTGAGATGTGAAGATCCCTTTGCTAACGTAGCTTCTCCTTTTGAGGCACATAAACGTGTGATAGAGATTGACATTCCACAAAGAAGTGAATAGTTGACACCTTGTAAAGCACTTTTGTTGTGAAGACGCGGCAAATGGCTGATGCATTGCAATCTTTTCCTGTGTTTTGAAATTTGTTCTTGGATACGTTAGTCAATCATAATAAAACAAAACAACCTTTGGAAAGGTTTCCTTTACACTCTTTAATGGGTGCCTATAACCTTTCAGCTTGAAAGATGATAAGGGCACACTTAAAGCTGGGGGTGCCTATAACCTATGAGCTTGAAAGGTTTTTAGCTCCAAATTTGGTGAAAAATTTCCCGTTTTCTTCAAGGCAAGTTGGGGATTGTCATTAAATTTTTTGGTTTGCTGAATATAACCTAAAAATACACGTAATCACTTTTTTTTTCCGTTCTTCGCGAAAATGTTTGCTCTTACTACTAAATAGGAATTGTAGATGCTACGATGCACCAGTAGCAAAATAGCAAAAAAGAAGAAGGCTATAGGCATTACCACAAGTAATCTCAAAGATAGCATACTAATCACTTGTATTGCCCAAAAGGGAATCAATATGTGCCTCTTATCATTTGCACATGCCAATTTCTTTCTTTTCAAAGGCTTTTCACAAACGGACAAAGATAGACTTCAACCAAACCCACTCACAACAAAGACTGGCTTTTGAGAATTTTGCGAGGGTTTATGAAAAGAATGATGGTGTGAAAAGACTAAGTTAAAACTCTTAAGCTAGTTCATCCCACATACCGGGCCAAGCTGTCACCAAGAAACGAGCCTCCTACTGGGGGAGCCGTCCTTCTTGGTCTACTTGATGTATATGATTGTGATGTGGTTGGTGTACTCAATGACATGGCTCCCCAGTTCGCATGTCCTATGCTAATGCTAGATGCCCTGGCTCGCGTTGTGAGCAGGGCTTTCTCACGTAAATTTTTCGGATTGATGAATAGCAAAACTCACAATTGTGAGTGAATTATATTGATCGACCAAAAAATTACAAGGTCTTGTCATGCTCGTGTTGAGCCATGACGTCATCCAGGGACCATAATTACATCAACTATTAGGGCAGCCACCCCTACCAACCCGTCCCCTTATCCTGGATGCAGAAGCCTTATTATCATGTCAGTAGATGCAGAAGCCTTATTATCATGTTCTTCTGAGATCTTTTAATTACCGATGGCCAAGATTTTCCCCCTAGGCATGCCATCTACTGACAATAAGGCACAAGTAGTCCTAGACCAATCCTCCGAGTGTTGCTTGCGCCCGAGTGTCCAAATTAGCACTTTGCTTTCTTGTATAATTTCTACGAAGCTTGCCACCTCAAAACCTCCTTCAAACACACGGTGGTTCCTTATCTGCCATACATTATGCAAGAAGAAGTACCTGACGATTTGAGTGCTGATGAGGAGGGCAGGACCACTTGCATTCCTTCCCTCCAAGGAATAGATCAGTCTTGAAAAAACCAATTTTTTGTGTTCTTCGGACCCACTTGCATATTTTCCCTGCGAGGCCTTTGATAGTTGGGCAATCCATGAATAGGTGGTCCAGATCTTCACTAGCCAACCTGCACCCCAAGCATCGATCCGACCCAATCCCTCTCTTTTAAATCTTCACCCCCGTCGGAAGAGCACCCCAAGTTACCTTCCATAGAAATACCTTCATGTGTTGCAGAACCTTTGGCTTCCAGATGTTCTCCATTACTTGCTCCCACCTTTCCTCCGGCCATTGTTTTTTCCATATCTTGTTAAGGGGACTAGACCAATTCTTCTTATGCATCAATGTATGATAAATGTCTTTAGGATGGGGTTTCCATAAGAGATTGCTTCCAGGCCATTTCCAGGCATTCCAATCAAACTCCGAATCACAAATTGGCATCACTATATTGTCAAGCTCTTTCATCACTTTGTGGACAAGCAAGACCTCCAAGCTATTAAGTCGGTACTGGGTAACCAGAAGGTCAATGGTTTTTCAACTCTTGTTGTCATTGTCCCAAAAGTGCCCAAGTCGATTCAGACCCTTATTATTAAGCTTCCTGGTTGTCTCTATCCAATAGGGAATTTGAGGCGAATCTACAACTTTGGAAAGCCAAGGAGACCAATGCAAAATGGAGTTCTTGAAGTATCTGGTTTCTTCCCCCCACTTTAAGACTCCTGTTGCTCTATTGCATTTTCTTACCAATTCTCCTGAGCTGCCCCCAGTCTTAGGGTAGACCACATCGGGGCTAACAAATTGTCATGAAACTCCACTCCTCTCCACTTTCCACCTTTCGAGCCAAGTTTAGCTGCTTCTATCATATCTTTGATCATTACAGCCCAAACTTGATCCTGTTTAGCCAAGAAAACAACAAATTTGGCGCAACAAGCTTCTGCATGGGCCACAGGGTTGAGAATTCCGAGGCCTCCTTGATTTACCGACCGAGCAACTGATTCCCAACGGGCCGGCCATTGCCATGGCCTGGAGGATTTTGTGTTGTTTTTCCACAAAAACCATTTTACTGGTTTGAAGAACTCTTTCCAGTGACCCTTAGCCATCTTGAGAAGCGGGCTAGTGAAGGCAATATAAGGAATCATAAAGGCATTTATTACTTTTAGCCGACTTGGGAATGGGAGAAGAGCATACTCCCACGTACTCATTTTGTTTTGATTTTTTCAAGCACCCACTCAAATCTTTGCTTGTGAGTTATGTCCACCCCTAAGGGGGCTCCCAGATGTCTGAAGATATTCCCTTTTGTGACAATCTCCCCCGACCAATTAGAAGGGTCAAATGAGTCATTTTCCGATAGGGAGATCAACCTTGACTTCTCTATATTACACTGGGAACCCGAAGCAACTGAGAATATTTGTGCAATCTCCAAAGCTTTCTTGATGACTTGGGGGCACGCCTTTAGGAAGAGAAGAGAATCGTCTGCAAAATGTTTTGCTAGGAGTTGGCTATTTCTTGGTAAGGCCAAGCCTTGCAACTCCCCTTGTTCCGCACTAGCTTCGAGCGTCCTAATTAACGGATGTGATCCTATGGCGAAAAGCAGGGGAGCCAGAGGACATCCCTGCTTAATAGACCTTTTGACCTCGAAAGAGCCCACAATTCTATCATTGAATAGAAGCTCTGACTGGCTTCCGGTCCCCAGTACACGTTCCAGACGACATAGGCAAGGCCCAAAGCCCAGAGCTTCCATGACGGATTCTATATATGTCCATGTTATTCTGTCATAAGCCTTATTTAGGTCCAACTTTAGTAGAGTGCACTCTTGCTTTGTGACAGTTGCGTACTCAATGCCCACCATTGCTGCCAAGATGTTATCGTAAATGGACCTTCCTTTGATGAACCCATAATGATGGGGAGAGATAACCTTAGTGAGTAAGGGGGCTAGTCTGAGGGCTACTGCTTTAGCAATAATTTTGTAGGCCACCGACATCATCGTTATAGGGCGCCAATGTTTCACTTGAGAACAACAGATCTGTTTTGGGATGGGTTTGATAAGCCCTCTCTTAACACTTATCTCTGACAACCCTTTGACAATGGCTTTATTGGCCAACCTTGTGATTGGGACCTTGAGATCATCCCAAAATTCTCTATAGAATTCCACCGTCATCCCATCCCAACCCGTAGATTTTTCCTTGCCAAGGGCTTGCAATGCTAGTGAACATTCGTCTTTGGAAAATGACCTTTCCAAGCTATTAGCTTATGAGTGGGGAATCTTCTTCTTGACACTCTGAAGTAAGGTCCCTCTGGCTTCTTCCACTTCTTGGGACTGGATCTCTGGCCATCCAATGATTTGACTAAGATAGCTCAACATCAGACCCGCCATCTCATCCTGGTTATGAATTGCTATCCCTTTCTCATCATATGGCGAGCGGACGTGGCCCCAGCTCTTCTTGATTTTTAAAGCCCTAAAAAATTGAGCTTGATTAGAGGCTTCAGGTTGCAGGAAAGTCTCCCTGGAGAGCAACCTTGCCTTTCTGATATCTTCTAACTGCTCATCAGCAAGGTTAGATTTGGCTTCAAGCCATCGTTTGTGCTCATCCTCAGTAGCAAGCCCATTGGCTTTTTTGGAGGTAAGCAAATGTACCTCCGCTGTAAGATGCAGAAGGTGTTCCTCCCTAACTTTCTTGAGTCGGGGGCCCGAGGTTTTGATTGCTTTCTGTATGCTCTAAGCAAAGAGGTCCCACGCATTGTGCTTGTTGAGGTGGACATCTTTTTTGAGCTTACCCATTGCTTTCTTGGTTAGATTCCTGAATAGAGGATCTTTGAATAGGTATGCCCTTGTCACTAACAGTTTTTTTCCATCTCTTGGGGTCTGCTCCTCCCCTGTACTCTTCTTAAAATGTATGTGCAGAGGAATGTGATCTGAAAGGCTTTTTGTTGGGACTACCTTCATCTCCATCAACGACGGTATCCAGTCAGCTTGGTGTGAGCAATAGCATATGTCTAGCCTAGAGGCAGTGCGGGCATAATGTAGGCTTGTGTAGCTGAAACCAGGCGTACTGTTCCATGGGCCGACTTCCCATAAGTCGATCATTGCCCACTTTTCGCACAAATTTTTCCATTTCTGAGCCAGCCAGCATACTAGAGGATCATGTTCTATCCCTGCTCTTTTCTACCATATAGCTCTCTCTTTTGCATTGCAAGGGTCGTACACATTCACAATGGTGAAGGGATGCTCTTCCCATCTGATTGTAATCTCCGGGATTCTGCCGGCTGGGTGGTTTAGAACCACCTTCGGCTCCAATTCTCTGTCCGCAATGCTGAGGATGCCACTGAAACTGTTACTTCCTTCTTCATAGAATACTAGTTTCTTTCCTAGCACCTGCTTTCTCTTGCTATGGGCATCTAAGTGGTGTTCTTGGATGGCCCAGCAGTTGACTGCCTTCTCTTTTTTTATTTCCTCCCAAAATATGGTACTCTTCTTACAGGTTTTGAACCCCTTTACGTTCCAAGATTAGATAGTGAGAGAGTCCATCATAAATGAGGGCTTCATTGGGATAGAGGAACGAATTCTTCAGCATCATCCGAATCATTCCGCCCCCCCCCCCCCCCCCCCCCCCCCCCCCCTCCCTTGGTCTCAGGAGAATCCGAGGGTTTCAAGTCAGGGAATTTCTTTTCTTGCAGTGTTGCAAATGGATTGTGCAGTGGGATAGTGAACCCCCCTCCTTTCAAAGGGGTGGAGGACGGATTAGAACCTTTTACCTCAAATGTTCTCACCACTTGAAGCACTTTGGAGTCTCTTGCCACTATCTTCACCCTTTTGGCTCTTTTCATATCACGGACTTGAACAGCCGTCACCATTGTCAATGTCATAAATCTCGAGGTAGCAGCGGGAGTAGTGATCATATTATTATTGCATGCACTTTCGAACATTTGTTGTATGGGAATCAATTTATCCCCAATCTTTTCGTGGTTTTTACATCCACATCATACCTTCTTTATCCTTCCCTGCAGTTGCCCCTTCGTTACTGCCTCCTTGCTTCTCCAGCCCTTCCATCGGGGTTTCCATTTCACTGGGGACCTGTGCTGCCAGAGCTGCAGTACCATTAGACTTCAAGGGGCAATCCTTGATGAAGTGTCCAAAATTGTTGCATTCAAAACATGCTCCAAAGTGTGTTCCAAAGTTGAGCGGAATAGTAACAAGCCCAGCTCCGACATTGATTACCATGCTCTTAGGTGGCATTTTAGACATATCCCAGCCTATACAAACCCTGTTTGAGATTCTGTCAAACCCTCTCTTGCTAGGTATAAATAAGGGAGTACCCAGTTGACTAGCAAGCATCTTGAGATTATCCCACAACCAGCTAGGCAATCCCACAAACTCAACCTAGATCGGATGAAACCCTTGTAGAGATTCAACTGAGTCAAACACTGGCTCCAAAGGCACCACACAAACCGTAGTCCTATTAAATACTAGGGGCCCTTTGTCAAGGATATTTTCCACATCGGAGGCCTCTTTGAATCTCACCGGACAAAAACATTCAGCTAGGTAAAAAGTACTTTCAACTGCTCCTCCATGACCAAGAATTTGAGGGCCCTGAAGCCATTGAGTCATCTCAAACCTGTTCGGGATTCTTCCATTGAACCCAAATACAAGCGTTAGCTTAGCTTGCCTGGCTAACTGTTTTTTGATAAGTGTTGGTGGAATTGCTACAGTGATAGCCTCGGCAATCTCCACCTGCTGTGGCAAAGACTTTTTTAAAGTAAAAAAGGCCCGATCTGCCAACCCGTCTTCAATCAGCCCACTGTAATCTGTTTGGGAGCAAGTTCTTTTGTTGTTGTTGGGGCCGGACTCAATCATTTTGTTGACTTCTTCGAGCTCTTGCTGAAGTCTAGCTCTTTTATTCTTCGATTTTTTGATATCTCCTTCACTCGACATCCCTTCTGATGAGCTTTTTCCATAATCCTTAGAGTTAGGCCCCTTGAGTATGCTAGCAAACAAGACGCATGGGCTGCGAGCTGTAGATGCACTTGACGCCTTATTTACGCTCGTATAGATCGGACCCTGAGGAATCCCATCTTTGAAAGTTTTTACCTCGAAAGTGAGCCCCTGAACTGAGCCCAATTTCTCTCTTGTTTCCTCAAAGGGAACTTTTTCAATTGAGACTGTTTTATCCTCTTTCACGGTTGAAACCTTTGGCAAAGTGGGATTCGGCATTTTTGCATCATCCACCGGTCTCAAGACCGAGCCGTCGCCTTCATCCATCGGCACAACTACCTCCATTTCGAGTATTTTACCCACCGCTAACATTTGTGAAAATTTGACAATGTCTTCACTTACGACCAGAGCGTCGGGTTCCATTGCCAAATGACGCAGACTAACAATACTTGATTAACCTCAAGACTTTTAATTGAGGGCAAAAAGGCTTTAAAGAAATAATAGATTCAAGACCTAAAGGGCCAAAACTTGATTAACCTCAAGACTTTTAATTGAGGGCAAAAAGGCTTTAAAGAAATAATAGATTCAAGACCTAAAGGGCCAAAAAGGACTTCAAGGAGATAATAATCGCTTTAACAACTAGCTAATAATCGTAGCTTGGCCTCTTAGACAATAATCGTCAGCATGATAATAATCGTAGCTTGGTCTCTCAGACAATAACCGCCAACAAGATGATAATCGGAAAATTGCCGCACATACTAGGTACTGTATACACTTTCAAGCTCGTGAGGTACATAATAGTAGCGCAAAGATTTTGTTGTTGCGGAGAATCCATTATTGAGCTTGCATGTGCTAAACTACCCGACCTCCTCAAGAACCCAATAATTCCCTTCCTTGCTCACTCCACCCCTCTCCAAGTGCTCAATCATGCGCCCAAACCCTCACCCCTCGATAGCGCAAAATCCCAAACCCTCATCGGCCTGCATACCCGCTCATTGCACCATTGCCTTCGGTAGTAGGTAACCTTTCGTTCATTCTCCTTCTCTCTCAACTCAGTCGATCTTTTTTTTAATGAATACTGAGTTTTGCCCAAAAAAGAAACTCTTAAGCTAGTTCAAAAGAGACCAGGACAAGATTAAAAAGTCAACAAAGAGTTTTCCACCTCAAAGTTACATGCTAATAGAACATGGACTTCGACTTTTGAAGCTAATAAATAATGAGGGTCCATTTTGAAAATTGTCAAAATGATTGCTCCCTTTTAATAAGGAAAGGAAAATTAGGAGAGGTAGATGTTGGGCGATGGAGGGAGGGGAGGTGGGCACCATTTGCCAAGTATTAGTGTTGATTGTAGCCAATTCCCAAGGCTCAAAAAGAGAGATCTATAAAATAACAAGAAGACCCATACAACTCTAACTGTAACAAACTTTTTCGTCTTTCAATTATAAAGAGCTCACTGAATGTGAGCTTTGAAATAAAAAACAAGTAAATATGACCCAAGGAATGTGACCATGGAAAAAAAATCTAATTATACTAGTAGATTTTTATTAAACTTAGCTCAAAAAATAACAAAGGATGCGTAGAAGACCTTGCTAGTGTTTTAAAAAGAGATCTAATAGATATTATACATTGCCACTTAATTTGGTTTTCATATACATTATAGCATTACATTATAGCATTCGTTGCAAGGTCTTCATAGAAAAACCTTGAGTCAATTAAAGTAAGTGAAGGTCACATTTCTAATATCTTATTTTTTTCATTTTCCCAATTCACTTGAGGTGTGGATGTCTCTTCATGTTTGGAAATGTGTCAAGCCTAATAATTTTGACACTTATCCATTATCTATGGTTTGCTTATACTCTCCCAATTTGAGTTGGATAGTCCACCTCATACAATGAGGCTATTTCATCGTCAAAAGTCCATATCATCACCCCATCTCATCGACCACATCATCAACAAATCTTTGACTATGACACTTTGCATGCAACATCACCTTAATTTCCAAGTTATCCACACCACCCTAAAGTGCTATCTTGCATGTCACTTTATCATAACTACAAGGTCCTCCACCACCTAATGTGCCACTTTGTACATGATGGTATTGGCATGGCATGCCACATCCTTATCACCCTATAAAACGGCTTGCATGCCAACCACTACCTCTCAAACTCATCATTCATCTCTTTTGCCACCTAATCAATCCATGTCATAAAACCGATATGTTATTATCTAACATGGAAAATGAGAGGATCCCCTGCACCACCTCACTTTTCCACTTATGCAATGAGCATCATCAAGCCTTCTAATTAGGTCTTGCCACATGGCCAACCATCTCATCCATGCATGGCCACCTAAATTGTCACGTCATCTTTTTTTATTTAAAATCCCAAATTAAAGTTGTGTTGGCAAGATGAGGGGCTTGTAGCCCAAGAGCTCTATTTATAACTAATGACTAAGGAGGTTAAGATCCTTCTAGGTTCTCCTTCTAAGGAGGTTAGAACCCTCTAGGTTCTTCATTCTAGAGCCTTCTAGTGATGATGTAGGCAATGCCATAAGAGATGATGCAGGCAATGATGTAGGCTGTGACATAAGTGATGACTAGGTGATGACATAAGAGATGATGCAAGAAATGACATAAGCAATGATGTAAGCCATCTTCTAGAATTTTCTAGAAAATTTTTGAATTGTCTAGTGCTTTCTTCTAGGAGCTCAAGAAGATCCACTCTCCAATATTCATGACAAGCGCACCTTTGAGGTGATGGTTTGGAGTGTGCCGATACATGTGTCGCAAGCAAGGAGAAGAGATGAGATGTGGGTGGGTGGAGAAAATCTCATGGAGGAGAGGAGACTTTTATTATCTTATCCATAAAGAATATGTCAAGTGTGGGTGGACACGGGTGTCTGCGATAAGTTAATCCTAGTATAATATACAATGATAGGTGAGAGACTCTCTAAACTTACGTCCACTGGCTCTCTCAAAGTACATACATACTAATGTATAGGCTCTAGAAATGTGTGAGAGCCTACATATGTATAGGCTTTAGCAATGTGCAAGAGCATATATCTCTAGTAGAATGCATATGCATATCCTGCAGCTATCTTGTAATGACATGCATAGCTCCAAGATGCATCATTCTCATGCTAGTCACTGCTTGACTAACGACCTCAACTTCAAATTCTCTTATCGAAGCTACTATGTCGACCTTCAACACTAGTTGGTCGTACATGAGACATTCAAATGCTAATAAAATTTGTGCAATCCTTGCACATCTCCAATCAAAATTTTTTTGATTCTGCATTAGGATAAGTCAGCCATCTATGTTACATTGTCTGGTAATTTTCCAGTATGGATTTGTATGCCTTTAAAATTGCTTCCAATGGCTCACGTTTTTTTTCCGACTAGCCCATCCCCGGAACATGAGCTTTCTTCAAAGCTCACTTCAAAGTGTTAAGTATGGAGCCTGATTTACCCCTTGTAGCTTTGAGTCTTAAAAATGCACATTTGCAAGACCCCCATTATGAGGAGAAGCCATCGTGGGTAAGAAAAATCACTCACCAAAATATTCCCATTTTGTCGGAATATTATGGTCGGGGTCAAAAAGTGATCAGAAAACGGCCGATGGCCGGAAGTGAGTGGCCAGTGTGGTCGGTAGGTGGAAGTCTTTGGCCGATGACCAAATTCAATGGCTGATGGTTGATTCTAGGCCGACTAGTCTTCTCTAGGACGGCCGCACATGGACGCATTGGAGAGTCCAACTTGGACTTGTCTACACAAGGGCAGCTACACACAATTGCCTCTCATGAGAGAGGGAATCCCTTTTGGCCTATAAAAGGAGGCCCCTTCTACACACAGAATGCATTGTGAAGTTGATGAAGCAAGGTGCATGTGAGGTGGTGAGAGTGTAGCAAGGTGGGAGCTCCATTAAGGGTATTATCCCTTTGTAACCTACTTCTTTTTGAAGTACTAAATCCATTGACTGACTGCTTTCTCGTGGATGTGGCCCAGATTGGGTAAACCACTTATATTGTGCTCTCTCTCTCTCTCTCTCTCTCTCTCTCTACTCTACTCTATAATCTCTCGTGTGTGAAAAATTATCTCTCTCCATTAAGTAAGCTACTATAATATCTACTTAGCTACGTTCTATTTCCTAAGATGATGGCTGCCTCTCAATCTGTAGTGAACTAATGGTGAGCAATGGTATAACATGTTCACTCCACCTTTGTAACATTTCAATGCTGAATCTCATAAATCATTATCAACTCCAGTGTGTGCTTCTCCATGTGTCAATCTAGGCAAATAGTCGGCCCTCTAATGTGTGGTTGAGTTCTTGACTACTATAGTGAAATACAACTCAAGCAATATGATAAACCACTGAACAATATGTCCTATATTGTAGGGTTTGTTCACCAGGTATAATAGTGCTTGATGATCCACAAAGAAGACAAACTTGTTTGGGCGAAGGTAGTGTCTGAATTTTTTCATAGCATAGACCATTCCTAGTCCTTCTCTCTCCATGGTTGTGTAATCCCTTTTTTCTATTAAGCTACCTACTAGAGTAATAGATGGGTAAATCTATGTTGCTCTCTCTAGGCTATGCTAAAATGTATATGAATGCATAAGCTGATGCACCGACATGGACATGGAAGATCTTTGTCCAATAAAGAGCTTTTAGGATTGGAGAAGAAATCAATCTCTGGTTCAATAACTTGAGTGCTTCTTTACATTTGTCGGGTCTACTAAATTTTGCATAGAGAGGTTTGGCAATGATTGCATAAATGTAGACAAATCTTATATAGTAACTGCGATGTCCCATGAAGGCTTGTACCTACCTAGTTTTTGTTGGTCTTGGTAGAGAAAAATCACTTAAATCTTCTCAAGATTAGTAAAAATTATGTTCAATGTTCCCTAGAATTTTCCCTTGTCTTACCATGAAGACACATTTCTCTAGGTTCAAGCAGATGTGATAGGTTCTGCATTTCTCAAAGATCTTCTTCAAATGCTCTATATGCTCGTTTCTAAGAGAGAATGCATTCATAAGTCATCCATGTAGATCTCTAAGAAGTGTCTTAGATATTCTTTGAATGGATGACTCATCAACATTTGGAATGTGGCAAGTGCATTGGTCAAGCCAAATGGCATCACTTGATAAGCAAAGATATCCCATTCTATGGCAAAGACTGTCTTATGGTGATCCTCTAGCTTGTTAAAGCTGGTTGTAACTTGAAAAGCCATCAATAAAGATGTAAGCTTCCTTGCCTACAACTCATTCAATCTGATGGTCTGTAATTAATAAGGGATAGTTAGCTCAGATATAGTAGCTGCATCTACCTGTGTGAGATTTTACACAAACTTGCAATTTGCCTTTTTTCTTAGGCACTGCTACAATTGGTGACACCTAATCCATGTGCTCAATCTCATTGATAAACTTGAATTCCTTAAGTTTATCTATCTTCTCTTTGATATTTTTGGCAAAAGTTTCATTATATGTATAGGAACTTTGTCTGTGAGGCTTTGCATCACTCTTACGGGGTATCGTATAGTGACATATCCTTGGATCTACACTCTTAATGTCCTTGTATGACCATGCAAACACATCTCTATATTCTTTGATCATAGCTATCAATAGCTGCTCTTCCACCTTCGTGAGATCAGTGGCAATGTATGGTGGTCCCAATTCCTCTCCAGGTTCAGCTAGGTCTTTGCGCTTCGTCTTCTCATGTCTATCATAAGACGTCCCCAATTCTTTGTGGTTTTTTGGCCCTTTTGATCTGCTTTTTGGACTCTTTTGGCTACCTTGCTTTGGAATCTTTTAATTACAATGGTCTCTACTACAAGTTGGTAAAGTTTCTGCCCAAAATCTCAGATGAGGGACATGGATTGTGATCCATGTTACATTACTTCTGGACTTTTTGATGCATTTGCAAAATGGAGAGTGGATGTTGTAGGTCCAATACCAAGGACCAATAACGGTAAAAATTATATCCTTGTGGCTGTGGACTATTTGACAAAGTGGGTAGAAGCAAGAGCTGTAAAAGATGTAATAATAGGAAGAGTGGCTTCTTTTTTTTATGAATAGGTGTGTTGCAAGTTTGGAGCTCGTATGGTTATCATTTTTTATCATGGAATAGGGTTTAGCGGAAAACTTGTTGATGCTCTCATGAAGAAATTGAAAATCCAGCATGTGCATTCTCTTCCTTACTACCCACAATGCAATGGACTAGTTGGAAACTGCAATGGTCAAATTGTGAAGATGCTTTCAAAGTATGCTAGAGAGCATCCTAAGGAGTGGGACTTGGACTTGAAAAAGTGTTTGTAAGCTTATAGAACTACTTGTAGAGTGTCTACACAATATATGCCGTATGAGCTTGTTTATGGAAAGGAATCTCTCATGCCTATACAAGTACAGTTGGATGCATTGAAGTTATTGTGTAGAATGCCAGGTGAGCATAAAGACAAGCCAGAGGAAAGAATTCTTGCTCTAGAGTTGTTGCAAATGAATAGAGAGAAAGCGAGTGATTATTATCTTCACCAATCAGATACAGGGATGGAGAAAATGAGCACATATAAGTATAAATGGTTATAGATTGAAGAAATATTTTACAAGGAATGTGGTTCCAAATGCAAATAGTCTCTTGGTTGAGCATTAATGCTCAGCCTAGGGGGTGGGCAATGATGATGGACAACTTTTGGCGTGTACAAAGTAGTGTGTATGGACATGTGTACAAAAAAATGCAATTACATGCATTTGGAAGCTTCAAAATGTGGTTTTGGGTTTCAAACATGATGCATCATGTACACAAGGTAGATAGTTAAGTTTGCGTACAGCCAATAGGACACATGTACATGCCTGGACAGGGTGTTGAAGCCTTAGACATGGTTCCAAGTGGCTTATTTTCACTCTAGGGAATGTTTTTGTGCTTTCTAAAATGAAAATAATGCGATTGGGAAGTGTGTTCACTCTCATCCCACCTCGAAAGTTTGACATGTGCAATAACTGTCTATTTATGACATGCAATATACAATGAGACACAAACCACCTTAGAGGCATTCAACAAAATAATTTTGGTATGGGACTATGAATTCTGGATATCAAGGATCAAACCTACAAAATATGGTGGATTCTGGAGTTTGTTTGGTACTTTTTTCCACAAAAAATGCTCGTCAGGGGTCAAAACTGGCCCTAAAAAGGACCAAAAAAATGGTCGAAATGGTGTAAAATGGCTGAAAATTGCCACATCACTCACAGTTCCGTGCTGATCAAGGTTGAGAAAAAGTGTGGGGAGTGAGATATGAGCACTTTCACCTCTTTGTGAGAAGGAGGAGACGTGGTTTCTACAGGTGGTCCTATGTAATACGTCGTATTTGCGTCATATTCAAGTGTGTGGAGGAGTGAAGATGTTGCCACCATGATGACCTGCACTTCTCTCTCAACACATGAAAACACTTGTTGTGCAAGTAAATCAGCATCCTCATGTTGTTTCCTAGAAATAAGATACAATTGAACCTCTATAAATTCATTAAACAACCTATGGATGGCATGACATTTTGTCCTTAGGCTTTCTTGTTGCATGCATAAATGCCTAAAATCTGCTTCATAATCAAAAGTGCATCCCCCTTAACCATGAGATTTTTTATCTCTTGACTAATGCACATCTTCACGTCATGAAGTAGTATGGCGTACTCTACTTCATTGTTGCTAGTAGAACTTGAATTCACCTTTTCTTTCATGACCACCTCTCCACTTGGGTCAAGACCTCTCCTTCATCTAGATATGGATTGTAATGGAATAAGTGATACTTTTTGGTGGTGGCAATGGTACGGTCTTTGCTTCAAGCACTTTAATCTCCTTGCCATGCACTCTATAAGTGAGAATCCCTGCTGATTTTGCACATACTGTTCGGGTTAAGGCCTATGTGCCTTGATCGATTGCCCAGGTCATGGGCGCCTGCCCACTGTTACCTTATACTTATAGTGAGTATACTGTATAGGGGGAGCTGCCACTCTTTGAGTCTCCCCACCCATATCTATGTGTCGTGAGTCTCCTTCTCTCTCTCACTCTCCGTCTGTGGTGATCTCCGATCCCCTTCAATTGGTATCAGAGCGATAGGTGTGAGAGCGTAGATGGACGGCTTCGCGATAAGCTCGTCGACTATGGCGGAGAGGTCACAGATTTGAGCAAAGAAATAGAGGCATGTGGACAACCATACAGAGGCTTGCAAGAGAGCTCTCAGGAGCTTCCTAGTGCTCACAGATTAGTCCACAGTTCCTCTACGGATCATCCCACTATGTACAACATCTTCCCTCTTCTCGACAAGCTTTGCATCGGCTACATCGGCGAGAAAGGTTGGAGCTTGGAGCTTCCATAGACATGAAAGCATTGTGAGATTGATACATTCAGCTCACGCATCGAGGTGGGAAGTGAGTTTGAGCCTTTCTATGAGCTCAAAGAAGCACAGAAGAAAGTCGTTTAGTTTTTGGCAGTTTGACAACAGTCTACTGTTTTGCTCATAACATGAGCTACAAAGTTCCGATTCCAAAACTTTTTGGTTCAAAACGGATCTGGCTTCAATATCTACGACTTTGTAGAGGAATTGTTTTCTGATTTAGAGTGCAGGTGGGTCTGAAATTAAAAAAAAGAGACTGTTTTTCAGGACAATTTTGGGCTCTGCTGTTTTCTTTGCTGCAGACAGCTTACCCATGCACACTGCAAGTAGCAGGCACATATGAGGTGGATTGGTTTGATTTGCTCGATTGTGAGCATTTGCAGGTGTTACAAGATCGGGTTTGACTCCCAGGTATAGGTTGAGTCTAGTACTCCCACAAGTGTTGCCAGTTGCAGTTGAGTGGTTCTTCTGCAGTGTTGTGGCTTGCATACATGGTCTTTGAGCGGGTAATGCTCTACGTATGCTTATGTGGTGAGCAATAGATCTTGTGAGCAAGTGCAGAGGTTGGTTGTGGATGACATGTATGGTCACTTGTGGTACTCTTTGTGAGCATTTGTTGGACACAGGTTTGCAGAGCTTATGCATGTATGTTGAGTGTAGTTTGATGCGTATTGATTGCTCTTTGTATTGAGCTTGCAGGACAATGGTTATTTTGTGTTGATAGCCATTGTGCGTCGAAACTCTGGCGAAATTTTCCTTGGAGTTTTATGCGCGTCATTTATGTGCTCTAGGTAGAGATTGCGGGTTGTACTCAGCATTTGTGTGCAGTGTTCTCTGCAGGTGGGAGATTTGTGCGTGTGTATGCATCAATACCGCACAGTGTGGGCTTGGTGATTAGCTCACAGATTGCAGTGTGATACTAGAGCAGGCGAGGCTTGTATTGACATTGCGGGAGCTTTATTTTGGAGTGTGTCTCACTGATTTTACATTGTGTTTCTGGCCATATTTGTAGACAGTTTCCAGGTGTTGTTGGTGAGGTGGTTTTGCTTTCTAGTTTGCTACGTTGTGCTCATGGCAGAGACAGGAGATCGCTTAGATTATGATCTCTCTGAAATGTGCATGTTTGATGGGTCAGACTTTGCAGCATGGAGAGAGTGTATTCTTGATGGATTGACACAGCGAGGGTTGCATCGACCATTGAGTGGTGATGCAGGTAGACCTTCAAACATGTCTGACGATCAGTGGAAGGAGCTAGAGGAGATGGCACTATCTACACTCTCTTTGCACCTTGCGGAATCTGTATATGCTCTTGTTATGTATGAGACTACTTCGAGAGCACTTTGGCGCAGATTACATGATATGTATGATAGATATGAGTCATCACGGACTCGTGTGAGACATGTATATTCATGAGCACGCCGACAGGTGACATGTTGGTATCGTGTCATTCTGGACACGTTGTCAGGAGTTTTTTGGAGCAAGGGATTGCGCACATGTACATACCCATGCATGGTGCATCGAATAAAGGATTGCCCATTTTCCAGAGCCAGGTGGTTACGTGGGGCCCACGTGTGTATAGGTAGGACAGGGTGTACATAGTACATCGATTTTCACTATTACCAGTACCACTGTGTTACTCTACAATAATGAGGAGTTTATAGCGTGTAAAACTTCTCGAGGAAGCTATCCGTCGGCCGACGACATGAGGTAAGCAGGTGCGTCAGATGGCATCTAGTGGCGTCAGGAGGGCGAACGGGGTCAATATTTGCACGCGGATGAGGACGGACACAACGTGGGTGTTTTCTTGTGAGAGTTATGCAGAAAAGTCATCATTAGGACCAATTTTTGGGGCCACTTCACGTGGTTGCGGGATGCATTATTTGAAAAAACTGAGTGTTAGGTGTGCGGATCATGCAAAAAGGTGACAACTATGCACTGCGAGGTCAGTTTTTGGCCTGTTCGGGGTCCGTTTGAGGTCATCTAAAAGGCCACGGGTGCCCAACTAATAAAGCTAAGTGTGGGAACTGAAAAAACTGAGAGAAGACCAGAAAAAACATGAAGAAGAGAGGAGGAACAGCCGCAGGTGTGTTTTTGCTCATTTTGGAGCCTGTTTTGGCCGTAAACTGCTCATCCTAGGTCGGATTTGAGCACTTTGACATTGTAGACTGGGGTTTTGGGCCGTTCCGGACGCGATGGTGCTGTCCATTTTGCCAAATTCCTCACTCTTTTTTTGCTGTTTTTCTGTGTAACCTTCTCCGGTGAGTGAAGCTTCTTCTCCAATTTGTGATTGTATCTGGTATCTTTTACCCATATTGTGTGAGTTGTTTGCCCCATTGGTGTTGGCCCAAGCTCATTTGTATCTAAACATCAGAAGTTCTCCTCTTTTGAGCTGAGTTTTTTGTGTGTGTGTGTGTGTGTGTGTGTGTGTGTGTGTGTCTCTGTGTGGAGTGGGCAAGTGGGCAAGTGGATAGTCTCTCTCCTCTCACTCCAGAGGTGTGTTCCTTGTCTCGGCTAGGTGTGTTGTGTAAGCCGAGTGGTGCCCCATAGTGTGTGTGTGTGTGTATTTTCCCAAGAGTGTGTGTCGGGTCGTTATAGAGGCGCTGTGTGTGTTTTCATCCCGCTCACATTCTTTTGGCGCCCCCACAGAGGATCTTCTTCGAGTACCTTCTGCTTCGAGATTCGAGACTACAGGTTACAGATTACAGGTTACAGGTTACAGGGACAGGTACAGGTGATTCACACAGGTACAAGTAGCTGGAGTACAGTGATATACTAGCAGTGATGTCACTTGCAGTTGTTGTGGGTATGCATCACTTGGCGCCTGTTTGAGCGCATTGTCTGCTGGATTGTACGTTACTTGTGGAAACTGCCATTGTACGCATTTGTGGAGCCATACTTGGTTGTATTTGGCAGTCCCAGCCATTTCTGAGACTTGGTCTGGAAGATAGTCATTTCTGAGACTTGACTATATGCGATTTGCATTAGCCTTCATGTGAGGGTCGATAGCGTGAGGTTTTTATTGAGCTGTGGGATTCTCAAATGTGGAGATCCTTTCGGTGATACAGGTAGCTGGAGCACCCTTTTCGTGACCTCGCCATAGGCTATGTACTAGTGAGTCCTATTTGATGCTCGGGTTCTATTGTTGACAGTTTATGCATACATAGACAGTCTATATTTTGGGTTCCTACTGCTCTACTTCTGGGGAAACTCTGTCAAAATTTTCCCAAGTTATGATGGCTGGTTTTTTGGTATTTTGAGCCATTTATGCTGTTATGCTGCTGAAATTTTGGCAAAATCAGAGGTCAGGTGTGCCTTCTTGGGAGCTTCATGGTTGGCTTTAATGGATGATCAAAATGGCCCTCAGTTCACTCCTTTTCATTTAACTCAAAGAATTCATATTAATGTTCATGTGTCCAGGAAGATCTTTTTCCAGCAGCGCATAGTCTTTATGTTTGGGCCAAGAAGATTGAGAGAGATCCTGGAATGTCCTTTGCCTGTTGTCATTCCGATGATTAACTATGAAAACTCATTTGATGTGCATGTGTTTGTCCTTATCTAAAGTTGAGCTCCATTGAAGTTTCTGGGGATTGGGTAGTGAAAAGTTTTGGGTTCTTGCACGTGTGTTCGAAGGGTTTCTCAAAGCATCATAATTTGGGTAGCCATGGCTTTCTCTTATCCGGAGTTTCATGGAAGAAGTGATGAAGATGTGGAAGAATTTTTGGAAAAGATGGAGGTTGCCTGCATTAGCAACCAGATTCATGACCCTACGCAAATGTTACGCCTTCTCCAAATTTGTTTGAAGAGTGATGCATGAGTTTGGTCTAAAGCATTTGAAGAGGAGTTGCGTGTGGCTGATCCACCTGTAAGGTTGAGTTGGGACAATCTACGACATGGGTTGGAAGTGGAGTTTGTGAAGATAGAAGATCCTGACAAGGTGTGGCAAGAAGTACAGGCTTTGGTGCAAAAGGAAGGTGAGCCAGTAGATGCGTACATACGTAAGTTTTCATTGGCATGGGAGCGAATGTGCAAGGCTTTAGCACCACAAGTACCCCCGCCTGACATGATGAAGAAGGACAGGTTCTTGGCTGGTCTTTGGGAGAATATACGTTGGAGAGTGGAGCTAAAGAAGCCTAGGACATATGAGGATGCACTAGAGGTAGCAAGGAACAAAGAGTGGAAGCTGAGGAAAATGAGTCAGTTAGGGGTGGAGTCTTTGCCAATGAGGTCTGAATTTCAGCCTATAGAGTCTTTACAAGGGCGCATGTCAGGGGTTCATCATGAACCAGTAGTTACTACTCATGTTATGCCAGCAGTGGTCACTACAGCAGTGCAAGATGATGGGCTAAGGCAAGACATGAGGCAAATGGTAGATTTGATGAAGAATCTCAGCCTAAACATGCTAGGTCAAGTGGGAAATAATCGAGGTCGAGGGAGGTTTGCAAATCAGCAAGGAGGTGAAGAAAGGCCTAGGAATGGTGTTGGACAAAGCAATGGTAGGTTTTGGAGGCAGACGCCCACATGTTACAATTGTGGAGAGTTGGGTCACATCAGCCCGCAATGTGATAAGCCACCAAGGATGGGGGGAGACATGTATCCATTGCCAAGACAGGTGCTAACTAGGTCAAATGATTATGGCATCGAAATTAAGGGAGACGAAGGAACCAGTGGACTGACCCAGGAGGAAAAGGGAAAGACAAAAGTGCTAAGTGTAGTCACCTTGGAGAAGGCATCAAAGCTAGAGGATACATTAGTGATGCCTATTGGGAAGAGGACCACAGAGGATAAGGAAGGAAGAAGTGCCCCAGGTCCTAGTAAGAAGAAAGGAAAGAGCCATGAAGGCGAGGATGTCAAGGCCAAGAGGAAAAGGAGAGCTCGTCGAAAGTTTCATGTTTCAGATTTTCCACTAGGGGATGGGCAATTAAGCTATGACTTGAAGGAGGATCTGACGAGCAGGAAGGCAGATGTTACTTTTGGGCAGCTTATAGAGATGGTGCCTAAGCTAAAGCGACAGTGGAAGAGGATGGTTAACCCAATGGAGAAAGAGCCAGAGAGAGGTTCAGTGAAGGTGTTGGCAATGGACGAGCTACCAGACATTTGTCCAATAGTAGATGTGTGGCATAAAAGGAAAAATTTGGGACAAGGTTATGTGTATGGCGGAGCCCAAATATGCGTCATAACACACTCATGCGTTGAGAAGCTGGGTCTCACAGTGGCTGGGGTGTCAGGTTTTCGGATCAGATTGGCAAACCATCAAAAAGTAAAATGCTTAGGTGTTGTAAAGAGATTAGAAGTGGAGGCATATGATGCAAAGGCAGTGGTTGATTTTCATGTGATGCCAGCAGGGTTGGGAGCATATCCTATTATACTGGGCAGACCATGGTTACGTGTAGTGGGAGCTGTTCAAGATTGGCGACATGGTACGATTAGCCTCTATGGAAAGACAGGTACCAAGAAGCTTTATAATATGGACACAAGGAAATGATTAGAGGAGCTTTATGAAGATGAGGATGAGTCTAGTGATGAAGACTATTCCACAGTGACTGATGAGGACAGTGATAGTACTACCAGCAGTGATGAGGATGCTGATGTTTCATTTCTTTTTATGGACAAAGAAATCCAGGAGGATGGTTTAGTTTCATTTGCGAATGAGGATGAAAGTGAAGGGCCTTATGAAGTGATTGAAGGGCTGATGCAAACCAAGGTTGAGTTTTCAAAGAAGCGGGAATTGATGACACAAATGATCAGTGGAGACCTCTCAGCTATGGAGAAGGAGATATATTTGCACATGCAGGTCTATGCCAAAGTAATTGATGATTTTCTTGATGGGAGGTTGATAAATGGCATCACTACAGGTTTTCCTTGGGAACCAGGTGAAAGTTTGATTAAGCTTTTGATGCAAGGAATGCCAAGTGTTTTTGTGTGGGATCCAGGTGGGATGAGCATCTACTAGTGTTGCTGCTGCTGAGCATGAATGCTCTAGCAGGCTAGGGGGTGGGCAAATTATGTCAGGAGTTTTTTGGAGCAAGGGATTGCGCACATGTACATACCCATGCATGGTGCATCGAATAAAGGATTGCCCATTTTCCAGAGCCAGGTGGTTACGTGGGGCCCACATGTGTATAGGTAGGACAGGGTGTACATAGTGCATCGATTTTCACTATTACCAGTACCACTCTGTTACTCTACAATAATGAGGAGTTTATAGCGTGTAAAACTTCTCGAGGAAGCTATCCGTGGGCCGACGACATGAGGTAAGCAGTGCGTCAGATGGCATCTAGTGGCGTCAGGAGGGCGAACGGGATCAATATTTGCACGCGGATGAGGACGGACACAACGTGGGTTTTTTCTTGTGAGAGTTATGCAGAAAGGTCATCATTAGGACCACTTTTTGGGGCCACTTCACGTGGTTGCGGGATGCATTATTTGAAAAAACTGAGTGCTAGGTGTGCGGATGATGCAAAAAGGTGACAACTATGCACTGCGAGGTCAGTTTTTGGCCTGTTCGGGGTCCGTTTGAGGTCATCTAAAAGGCCACGGGTGCCCAACTAATAAAGCTAAGTGTGGGAACTGAAAAAACTGAGAGAAGACCAGAAAAAACGTGAAGAAGAGAGGAGGAACAGCCGCAGGTGTGTTTTTGCTCATTTTGGAGCCTGTTTTGGCCGTAAACTGCTCATCCGAGGTTGGATTTGAGCACTTTGACATTGTAGACTGGGGTTTTGGGCCGTTCCGGACGCGATGGCGCTGTCCATTTTGCCAAATTCCTCACTCTTTTTCTGTTGTTTTTCTGTGTAACCTTCTCCGGTGAGTGAAGCTTCTTCTCCAATTTGTGATTGTATCTGGCATCTTTTACCCATATTGTGTGAGCTGTTTGCCCCATTGGTGTTGGCCCAAGCTCATTTGTATCTAAACATCAGAAGTTCTCCTCTTTTGAGCTGAGTTTTTTTGTGTGTGTGTGTGTGTGTGTGTCTCTGTGTGGAGTGGGCAAGTGGATAGTCTCTCTCCTCTCACTCCAGAGGTGTGTTCCCTGTCTCGGCCAGGTGTGTTGTGTAAGCCGAGTGGTGCCCCATAGTGTGTGTGTGTATCTTCCCAAGAGTGTGTGTCGGGTCGTTATAGAGGCGCTGTGTGTGTTTTCATCCCGCTCACAACGTTAGATGGCGCTGTTTTCATCGTATGCGACATGGTAGGAGACATGGCAGTCTCAGAGATGTATGTAGTGATGCCATGGACTCAATTGCTTTGACAGTTGAGGCAGATGTAGTGTCGGAGTATACTAGTGACGGGGATGTCACTTTTATCTCGAGCTATGCACGAGATGCTATACATGTGGATAGTGCACTCCCTTTGCAGTGGTTGCTAGACGCAGATGCTATGTTTCATGTCACGCCGCATCGTGAATGGTTTTGTAGCTATTCTAGCGGGATGCTTGGCAGTGTACGTTTGATCGATGGATCGGTGCATATGATAGCAGGTGCAAGAGATGTGAGACTATCATTACCGAGTGGTGCATCTTACTTGTTACGACATGTGTGCTATGTACCAAATTTGACAGTAAGTTTGATCTCGATTGGTCAGCTTAGAGATTGTGGATGTCAGATTTCGCTACGAGAGCGAGATTTTGTGTTGCATTTGGGCTCGCTAGTGATTGCGAGAGGTGCCAGGAGTGGTATAGGTTACCCATTGCATGTGGATCAGGGGAGAGACAGTGTTGTCTCTGTGATCATGCAGCCAAGTAGAGAGCGAGAGAGCAGGTGAGTCTCTTTTGCTTGTGGGTTGCAGGATGCTTTGCATGGAGTGCAGAGCAGTGACCTTGTTGTGCAGGTTGCATCTACAGATGCACAAGCAGAGCGGGACATCTCTACTGAGTCACAGCAGGATGAGTCATCAGAGGTGATGACAGAGATGACTCACATGGATGCTGAGATGTCGGCTATTGTGGAGTCATTTCTTGATATGCTTATGCCAGAGCTTGATGCAGATTCAGCACAGATGGATACTCTTTGTACACATGTGATATGTGGTGGGCTCGAGGAGTCACTCTAGAGCTCGGAGTCAGAGTGCCATGGTCTCTATGATAGGGGACACGATTGCCATGAGTTGAGTTCTGAGTTGGAGGTGGCAGAGGTTGCTAGGGTTGCATCAACGTTCGGTGTCCTCATGTATGAGATGCTGATCTCGAGGCCCGACATAGCAGCTGCAATGGGAGCATTTGCAGCAGGGTTGATTAATTGTTCGATGATTGATCTCGGCATAGAGCATAGGGGAGGTTTGCAGATATTGGACTGATACTTGCAGGAGTACATGAGCTCTTGTAGACTCTTTGCAGAGCTTGGAGCTAGCTCTGTGTGGCTTCCGCAGTGGGATGTTTGTCTATCAGTAGAGCCGGATACACTAGCTCATCTAGAGTCAGTGGGCATAGGTTGAGAGCATATCTCACCTTCTATTAGTTGTACACTAGTAGATCTTGCTTAAAGGCACATTGGCCTTTAAGTGGGAGGTTGTTGGGGTTAAGGCCTATGTGCCTTGATCGGTCGCCCAGGTCATGGGCGCCCGCCCACTGTTACCCTATACTTATAGTGAGTATACTGTATAGGGGGAGATACCACTCTTTGAGTCTCCCCACCCATATCTGTGTGTTGTGTGTCTCCTTCTCTCTCTCACTCTCCGTCTGTGGTGCTCTTCGATCCCCTTCACATACACTATCTTCTGCTTTGAAAGATTATTGAAACTCTTGTAGTTCCATAACCCATCTACTAAGACTCATTTGAAATGAAACCCAAGGAACAAATTTTCTGCATCAAAGAGAATAAAAAAAGGTTTTTGTAACAAGTAGGATCTAAATTTTTTCACCACAAATATGAGAGAAACCATCATGAGTTCTTCTTTTGTGTAGCCTTTCTATAAATTATTCATGACCCTACAAGCAAAGTAAATGGTCACATCTTGGTACTGTGAGGATCTTGTTGTAACAAAACAACACCAATTGTTCCTTTTGAATACTAGAGCTTGCAAAGAATGCATACTTCCAACAAGGAGGCACGAGTGTTGGTAGTTCTAAAAAAATGAGTTTAATGTTACAAGAATATTCTTCAAACTCATTAGACCAAGAAAATTCTACTTGTTGTGTACAAGGGGTGAAGTAACTCTAAGGCTAAGTGAATGAAGTTTGACATGTACTTCACCTTTAGAATAAATGAGATGACCTTGTTGAGACTCTTGGGGGAGGGTAACTTGATTAGAGACTTTTCCTTTGAAGGATCCACCTCAATGCCTTTGTAGAAAACCTTGTGACCAAGCAAGATCACTTCATCCTCACCTATGTGACATTTGTTGGGTTGAGTTGACCTCCCATGTCATAAATTTTCTTCAAATAGTCTTTTAACTTTTGTAGGTGCAATGATGTAGAGTTATTAATATGAAAATCATCAATCTACACTCTTATGGAATTTTTGAAGAATACTTGGAGCACCATCTTCATGAAGCATTGAAAAATTGTTGGAGCATTTGTCAGCTCAAATGGCATGACTTTAAAAGAAAAGCAACCCCAATGACTCATTTGGTTGCCTCAGTAAGCGGCCTATAATCAACAAATATTCTCCACTTCCTTTTTTTTTTTGGAGTAACCACAACTAGAGACCCACTCTAAATTCTCCACCAGATAGATAAACCCAACAGCTAGAAGCTTCATGACCTCCTTGAGTAGAGTCTTCTCCTTGATGACTCCTAGCCTTTGTAGCTTTTGTGCCTTATGTGTGGCCTTAATCTTTAACTTGATCTTGTGTTGAATATCATCTATTCTACACATTTAAAAAAACCTAGAAAACTTCCGTAGCACACATCTAAATTTCTATCTTTCTTCCTTTGTAAGTGCTTTTGATAGCATACATTTTAGCATCCCTTCATCCTACAGACTTTGATTCTCTTGTGGGGACCTACCTCCTCCAAGCCTCGGAAAGAGGTCTCTTGACTATTTGAACTAGACCTTACCTCCATGATTTCACTAGAAGACTCCTCTTCTATTATGCTACCACTACTTTCTTCTTCTGAGGTGCATCAGTCTAGTCTTCCTCTGTATCACTTTGAGATGATTCTTCATGAAGCTCCTCTTGAAATTTCTTATTCTTCTCAAAGACAATTTTCTTATGTTTTTCATTCCTAAAAATCAATTTTCCACCTTCCTTTTCCTGCATAGCTTGCATTTTCGTTATCCATGGTTTTCCCAGGATAAACAGATAGCCATTCCCCTCGGTAGAAATAACATAAAAAATCAGCTGCCTTATTAATGCCAAAGGCTTCCACCACAAAAACATTTTTACAAATACCTAGGTACCTAGCTTTGCTATTGTTTTCCATTTTGACTTTGATTTTATCAATCTCATGGATATGCATGCTTAGTCTTTGAATGAGGCCCTTTGTCATGATGCAAATATATGCACTCCCATTCATTAGACCATTCCTAACCATCTTTACTTTGATATAACAATCTAAAACAGGTGTAATGTCCTTATTCATTTCAAGTTGCACAATCTTCACAATAGGCACATTCTCTTTCATCTTTCTCCTAGTGCTAATTGCCTTCGTCAACTCCCTTCTAAGGCTTGTGGACACAATGAAAGAAATTGAGGCCATGAGATATCAAGACCCTTACCTCTCATGTCTTTCAAAAGGTTGTATGGAGACATACCATGTCCAAGAGGGAAGTCTTGGAGGTTGATACGACGTTGAGTTCTCTTTCCTTTTTTGGTTTCCTTCACTGTCTTGCCTCGTTCATGGTCATCTTTTTGTGATGTGACTCCTTCATTTTCCTTATCTTTTCATGGCCTTGCTTGATTCCATGTGCTTCCATGTCAACCTCATTTAAATTGGTCACCTCTACTACATACAAATTTGGATCCGACAAACGTGGAACTCCTTCCACTCCTGCTCATGGTTGAGATCTCACTGTACTGCAAACCTTCCACTCTCTTGCTCATGGTTGAGATCTCATTGTACTGCAAAAACATGGGTTGTTGACTTGTACCTTCCCCTGCATTCAAAATTGGATAGTTCAAGTTAGGCCTTCCCACCTCTCCATGGCGCCGGAAACAATTATACATTCCATGCCCTAAGAGGACAACTATACATTCCATGCCCTAAATCCATGAGAATTCCAACACTGCAATACCGACCTGGGTCATGGCTCTCATTTCTCGGCTTTCTTTGTTTGTCCCTTGGGACCTATAGCTTATGCAAGGTGAATTGACAAGTTGTTCAAGTATTCACTCAATTTTTCAATTACCTCAATGATTACCTCGAGCATCTCCTTGGAATTTGATGTTTGTGTTGTCTCTTTACATTTAGGACCCTCTACCAAAAGCTCTCTTTGAATGCACTTTAGTTTCCTCTACTTCAAGGAAACCCTAGTTTTGGCAGCATCAAAGGTGGTAGGTGCACCCACCTCTACTTTTATATTGAGTGTGGAAGATAGACCCACTATGAATCTCTCCTTCTTTAATATTATTTAACCATCCCCAGGGTTAGCAATATTCCTCACCCATATAGCCCAAAGACGTAGAAACTTGTGCTTTTAGATGTAGTAGTCATCTAGGTCTTTTTGCTTGTGGGCAACAATGTCTTGCCATAGTTTTGAGTGTTTTGGGGGTTGAAAAAGTACCTCTTGAAGTGATCCAATATATCCTTATATCTTCTCTATCTTTATTTGATAAAGGGGAAAACCAAGTATTAGCATCATTTCTAAGAACTATCTCAAATATTTATAAGCATTTCTCATCACCTACCCCTCATCACCTACCACCCTGTTTATATGACAAGCCATTTTGCATTTGCTAAACACGATTTAGCATCCTTTCGAAGCTCTCCAAAAAAGAGTGGATATCTTGATACTTGTTGATGGATCTCCATTAAAGAAATTTCAAATTGAAAACGCGTTTCTTTTGTTTTCTTTCTTAACAAGATTTACACACACAATTGTTTGCTAAGTAGCAATCTATTCTAAAACAAAATTTTAAAAAATTCAGTGGCCTATATAAGGCTATCGAGAGAAATTTGATTATAAGAAGCTTCTTTGTAAGAGAGAAAACAAGAAAGTGATATTAATATTTTAAAATATTTGTTATCGCAATAAATATTATGTATTTTGAAATCAAGTGTAACCATGAAGTATTTAGATTACAATGTATTTCAAAACAACACTTGAAAGCATTGTAACAAATTGAGAAAAGAAAAGGTGAAAGAGGGTAAGAAAGATTCTGTGTGACCAAAAACTCAATGAACCTCTTTAAATAGAGAGTAGACAATTGTCACAAAGGCCTACCAAAAATTATAGTAAAAAAGAAAGTTTGTTTCTATGTGGCACTAATCACCAAGCTTTATCCAATTATCCACAATTGCACCCAAAATCTAAGGCCTTGTACAGTACATAAAAGCTCATTAGAACACAAGGGAAAGATAGAATCTTCATACGGGAGTTAAAATACACATGTATGTAACTATTAAGTAGTTATAGAAAGGTAACACTTGTCAAGATTTAGTGAAGAGTAAGTGCGGATTATAACATGTATTAGACTTAACCGATCAAAAAAAAAATTCTCATAATTGTGGTACGGATAGCTTATTGCAAAACTTGTTGGGGCTGTGTGGAGGCCATAGATATAGGTATCCTCACACGAGAGAGGATAATGGTCGGAAAGAGCTGATTTGACACTCAAATATGATTTCTATCACACTCACACGTGAAGCAAAGCAAAGGATAATGTCTCAAAGAGGCGTAGTTAGAAAACTCCAAAACTACTATGCCCTCTCGTGTGGGTGGCCCCTTAAAAGGAAAGATAATTATAATAAGTTAAGAGTTGAAACTTTGAATTGAAAGATGCCATTTCACTATGGTTAGTTTTATTTTATCGAGTCATAATACTGACCACAACCTTCTATATATAGCCAAGTCATTGTTCAAAAGAAGAACAAAGACATTTAGTGAATAGGTTGAATCACCTTTTCAAGATATGATGATAAATATATAGTTTGAGCGCATACCTAAGTATTTTAAGTATACTTTTAATGTAGAATGCTATGATTGCTTGCTTTAAATTATGGAAAGTGACTCTTCATAGCATGAAGAGTGACATATTTAGCAAAAAGCTTAGTTTAACGATAACCACTTACTTAATCTTTGCTTTTTGACGAAGCATGTTGTCAAATTTGGCATAAAATTGGGTTGAAGTCAAAATAATGAAAAGTTTCTTTATGGGAGCCACTTGTCAATATGTAGGGAATTGCATAAGAATGCTTCTCATCTTTAGCTATTTTCTATGTTTTCTTAAAACCAATTTGCGATTAGAGGCACGTTGGAAAATGCTTTGAAAAATTGACTTGGATAATGCGGATATATTAAATTATTTAAAGCTTATAATTTAGATTCAGATATCTAGATGTAATTTAGGGTCATTCCAACTTTATCGTGGGAAGATGGGACAGACGTTTTGGGGGGGGGGGGGGGGGGGGGGGGGGGGGAAACTATATGTAAAACCTATATATCGTATGCATTTAAGGCCTATGTATAAAACCTTTTATCTATGAATTTTTAATGAATAAAAGAGACCTGATTCTATGAATTTTGTATTTTTGTTTCCAAGATCCTTTTAACAACCCCCTTTTGTATGTGAGAATGTGAGAAACAATAGAACTAAATAATCCCTATTGTTGAATGCACGTGATAGGCAAATATATTTGAGTGTGACCCCCAAACCACAAAAACCCGCCCCCCCCCCCCCCCCCCCCCCCCCAAACCCCCCAAAAGCACATAAAGAGTAATAGTAAGGCCATTGTATGTTATTTTGAACTGGCAAGATATGTGAACCTATTAGCACAATTACTCATGAGGGACTGCTCTCATGTCATTTGTAACTTCAATAGATTCTATTTATGAATTTCATATTGAAGGGATTCTAATGTTTAGGGTGTAATATAGCATGTTTTAGCCTTTCAGAGGTGAACTTAGTGGGACATGATGATCCAGATCCTTCAATTGATACTAATCCATATTTACACTTTCTAGGTAGGTGTGATGCAATGATAAAACATTGGTTTCTCCCTTAAGATGTCCTTCTTGAAAGATATTGATTGTAAAATGTTGTTGCATCGTATATGTTTGATAAAAGCAGTAGATTCAAGGTAAATAAAAGACGTACATTAAGAGGAGTTTTTTGAAGCGGATTTGGAAACCTCATAACCTTCAAGTCTTTTCATCTCAATTCGATGAAATTGTGTTTGAACACAATGAACTTGTTAGTTGCACAAGGTGAAGAATGGATCACCAGCTTGGGTGGTGCCTCCTAGGGGCATACAAACCACTAATCTTTGGTTGTATCTCCTCGATAAGGAAAAGTTATGTCTCTTGCTTATGAATTGTACAAACCTTCATGTAGTGCTTGAGGATCATTGTACATTCTTCGATGAGTGCTTGAGTTCTTTTATTGATTGCTTTCAATGCAATGCTAGTGACGTTGTCAGGAGTTTTTTTGGAGCAAGGGATTGCGCATATGTACATATACATGCATGGTGCATCAAATAAAGAATTGCCCATTTTTTAGAGCCAGGTGGTTACGTGGGGCCCACATGTGTACAGGTAGGGCAGGGTGTACATAGTGTATCGATTTTCAATATTACCAGTACCAGTGTGTTTCTTCTACAATAATGAGGAGTTGATAGCGCGTAAAACTTCTCGAGGAAGCTATCCGCGGGCCGACGACATGAGGTAAGCACGTGCGTCAAATGGCATCTAGTGGCGTCAGGAGGCCGAATGGGGTCAATACTTGCACGTGGATGAGGACGGACACAACATGGGTGTTTTCTTATGATAATTATGCAGAAAGGTCATCATGACGACCATCTTTTTGGGGCCACTTCACGTGGTGGCGGGATGCATTATGGAAAAAAGTTGAGTGCCAGGTGTGCGGATGATGCAAAAAGGTTATAACTATGCACTGCGAGGTCAATTTTTGGCCTATTCGGGGTCCGTTTGAGGTCATCTAAAGGGCCAAGGGTGCCCAAGTAATAAAGATAAGTGTGGGAACTGAAAAAACTGAGAGAAGACCAGAAAAAACGTGGAGAAGAGAGGAGGAACAGTCGCAGGTGTGTTTTTGGGGTTTTTGGAGCCTGGTTTGGTCGTAAACTGCTCATCCGATGTCAGATTTGAGCACTTTGACATTGTAGACTAGGGTTTTGTGCCGTTCCGGACGCGATGGCACTATCCATTTTTCCAAATTCCTCACTCTTTTTCTGTTGTTTTGGCTGTGTAAGTTTCTCCTATGAGCGAAGCTTCTGCTCCAATTTGTGATTGTATCTGGTATCTTTTACCCATATTGTGTGAGCTATTTTCCCCATTGGTGTTGGCCCAAGCTCAATTGTATCTAAACATCAAAAATTCTCTTCTTTTGAGCTGAGTTTTTTGGGTGTGTGTGTGTGTGCAGCTACATTAAAATATATTAAAAAAGAGCAGCTACATAGTCCATGCAATCTCATGCAAAGGGCCTGCCCGCTATGAGGGGCAAAGTAGACCCGACCATTTATCAAATATGAGACTTTTACACAAAAACCATAACCAAATACACCTTGAAAATGAAAACTACATGAGTGCCACCACAGGGTTGCTACTTCTCATGGAGCATCCTATGCCCCCACACCAACCAAACATACCAAAGAGAAACAAGAGAATAAGGAACTTGTAGAGGAGCCACTAGCCACTAGAGCAAGCCCACCAAAAAACTTCATCTGAGATCACCAAGCTAGTAGAAGCACCATCCTACACAAGCATCTTGATCCATTGGCACCCATGAACCATCTCTAGTATATCAAACAACCAAGCCAACATGATCCTTGACTCATCTCTGGTGACAACCTCAATGGTGCCAGTCGACTACCAAGGAGAAAACAAAGACTTGCCATAGGTTGAATTCACATCCTATTAGCCCCTAGCGATCACAGTTTCCATTTTCCCAGAGTGCCCTCCATCAAGCCTAAAAATATGGGGTCCGATATGAGGAAAACGAGGTCAAGTAGGAAGGGCAATCAGTGAACCCTCCTTGGGGCTAATCCTTGCCCCATGCACGCCATCACCTTCCATGCCCTTGTTTCTTGATGCATTTACACATGGTAGTCCCTATATGTCCCCTCCTCTCATGAGCATCCGTGCTAACGAGACTAGGGCAAGCTAACAACCAAGCTAAGAACCTCCCTCTTTGGTGTTGCTAGCTTTACGAGGAAATTGGTCAAATCTTATGAGCAAAAGGACCCATACTCTCACATTGTGACCCTTCTCAACTACCTACATCTTGCTTCTCAATATTTTGTAGGGTTCATGGCTTCTTTGCCTACTCTATGCTTGGTTATACAACACTATAAGGCCCGTCGACCCATACCATAAGGCCTTTATAGGCAAGGTTTGATCACTCTCTAGTTATGTCCTTATCTCACAGCTTTTAAGATATGGCTAGTGCAATGTGTTCAAGAGGGGACGCTTTGAAGCATCCAAGAGATTAATATCCAAGAAGCTTTTCATGGATTGTTGTAATAGACAAATATGATAATTCATTTTTTGATATTTTCATGGAGTTAAGTGTTTCAAGTTATGATTCAGGAGTTTTAGAGTCCATAGGAAAAGTCAAATTTTGATTTAAAAATTTCCAAAACAAATTTCACCTTGTTTAGTAGCTATTTTGCAATAGGTTTTGAGAAATTGAAGATTTTTTGTATAAGTGAAATATTTTGTTTTTTTATGTAGTTTTTCTCTTTGAGAATTTTTGTTTCTATGATTTTCATGTTTGTTTGGTGCTCTAAACATGAGTCATTGCATAGATTGACGTGTTTTGAGGCTATTTTTGAATCGTCCATTAGATTCTGAGAAATGAATCATGAATTTCTTTTGTAGACCATCTCACAATAGTTGTTAAGCTTCCAAAGATAAATATCTAATATCTCACAAGCTAATTCTCAATCTTTGCTCTTTTTTAGTTATAGGCCTCCAAATAGGGCGATTTTCAACCTTTTATCTTTCTCTTGAGTATATGCCTTTTGGTTGCGGATGTGTTTTGGCTATTTTTGGTAGGTGATTGATGTGTGAGCGGTGTACCTATTTATGGGGCTAATTTTGGAGCTCATATGAAACTGCCTTTTAACAACAAAACCACATGTTACTGGTGAGACTCTTATGTGATTGTTAGCAGCAAGCTAACACGGACATCATTTTTCAGAGTTTCTTTGTAAAACATTTATCGGCTACAAGCTTCCAGATTGTATCAGCCAATCAACACCCAGCTTTGGTAGAACTCCAGGATATTAGTTTTGACCACCAGAAAACCTTGGCTAAGGTATAAAAGAAAATTCTTATAAGTTTTTGGAGAAGAAATACACAGCATGAGCTAACGACGCTCACTTCTCTCCTTCTTGCGCTTCCTACTCCCTCTCTGGTTGTCACATTGCGATTGCGTTTGTTGCATTGCAACCGCAGGTAAGAGCTCTACACATTGACGTAAGCCATTCACAGTATTTCGTAGCTTTTGGCGTCGCCTAATTTCATCATAACTAAGAATTTATACTTTTAAATCAAAAACTAAGCATAGGTGGGATATTGGGGTATCATTGCTAAGCATTTAGATACATTTTGGGTAAAAAACAACTAGGTTAAAAATCCACTGCTGTTAATAATCGCGATTTTGGAACTTGACCTAAAGTGGTGTTTGAGACCATAAGCATGTGTGCTTAGGTCATATAAACATGTCCTAGAAGTTTCGTTATGTTTGGATGTCATTTGATGCTGTAAACAGATGTGATTTGTTTGTCGATGAGCGATTGGCTTTTGGTGATTTCAGTCACTTGACTGTAGCTTGAGTTAGATGCGAGTTTTTAGTTGTTTTTCGAGAGATTGACAACCTCTTGTAGCCTCTATACACTAGTCGAGACAGCTTCATCCCATGGTTTAACAAATTAATCGTGGTTCTCGCTAATACTGCAATAAGATAGGATGGTGAGGTTAGACACGCGTCCCACATTTGGCACCGTTGCCAGGGATCAAAGAGACCTAAACTAAGGAAAAACAAAAACGTCTTGTGTAGTTGTCCTTTAACTTCCTCTAGGTTCACCTAGAGTTCAAAACTTTCTTTTAAAAACCGCATAGCTTAAGATTGTCGTCTTTTGCTGTGTGCAGAGGTAGCTTGGAAGTAATCGTACTTGCTGAGTACCTTTAGGATTGTAGAATTGTAGATATAGATTAGGATTTGGAGAATGATTGTACTGACTTTTTGAATCTTGAGTATAAATTGGGAGAAAATTTATCCAAACTTGTTGAAATTTGATTCATAGGCTTATGTTGATGTGATAAATATGTGTACATGTTCAGTTGACCAAAAATTTACAAAAATTTATCAAACGTAAATAATCGCGATTATTTATATTTGTCCTATTTTTAAACTTTTTTAACCAAGTCAGCATACCACTAGTTTTACTATGTTATAATAAGCCCACAAACCAAATTTGGTAAGATTTGGATCACTGGATTGAAAATTGTGACTACAATTACAAAGTTAATTTGCGGACAGATAATTGATGACCATTTTACCAAAAAAATATCCAAACTTGATGAAAATTGTCTAGTGACCTTAACTTAAGGTGCTTAATAGATCTGTGTCAAAGTTAGGGCAAAAACTTGCAAAAATATAGATAGAGTAAATAATCGCGATTATTTACATGTGCTTCAAAACTTGACGGTTTTGCAAATTTGAGTATACCACATGGTCAAGCACATCAAGTAGACCTCACAAATCAATTTTGGTGAAATTTGGATCCCAAAAGTAAGACTTAAGCCAGATTCTCGAAATCCGAGTTTGCGAACACCAAACAGTTGATAAACTTAATCATATTTTGTCCAAACCTGTTGAAACTTGTCCAGGGACTCTAACAAGTTGTATACTTGCCAAACCAATCAAAAAAGTGCAAAAAACTAACAAAAGTAAATAATCGTGATTATTTACTTTTGCTATCTAGAGATATCAATTTTAGCTTTTGAACTTATACAGTGATAGACCAACATAACATAATGCCACAGGGCAATTTTGGGCTCAATCGGATCAAAATTGATACATGTACACTTAGTTTTCAGGTTGCAGATCAAACCTGTGATTTTTTGCTAAAGTCAAATTTGAAAGTGAAATTTTGACTCTCATAGCTCGATTTGAAGTGATACACAGAGACCAATTACGAGAGTTAGCAAAAACTCTACTATATTTATAGAAGAATAGCTAACTTGATCAAATTTATACAGGAATCGGGTTGCAGACGAGGAATCAGTGGCTTGACAAAAAGTTGCAATTGAATCAAGTGAAAATTGACGACAAGTCAATCCAAAGGTGAGTACTCTATCCAGGGCTTCATAAGTCTATATGAACCTTAGATCTGGTCGTGTACTAGGAAATCAAGGCATACTCGGAGAAACCTCCATGTTAAGCCCACTAGCCTATTCTGAATCAATTTGGAGTTCAAAATCTCAGGTTTCCTTTATATCTACTGTTTCAGAGACCTAAAGCCAAAATCTGGTACCATTTTCACCCTGTGCATCCAAATGAGCCCATATTTCACTCAGAGCATGTATTTGGTATATACTTCAAGTCTATAAAGCCAAGTTTGCAAAAAGTTGAAAAGTTTTCTTAGTTGTAAATAATCTCGATTATTTACTTTGATTGTAAATATTTGTTTTGACCATACAGTTTTGTTCCTTGCATGTTTTTATGCATCTTTGCTTGTTCAAAAATTGATTTGAAGAAAATTGGACCAAATTATCAGCATTTCAGCCTAAAGGAAATTTTAGAGAAAATTCCAACAAATCTCCTAACTTTGCACTCTATTCATAGATCAAGAGCCATGCAAGCAGCGGAGAGGGCCAAGAAGAAGCTCAACCAAAAAGAGAAACTACAGGAACTTCCCACTTATCAACTAGACCCCGAGTCAGTCAACGCAGCAAAGATGTTCTACCTCTCCAGAGAACAATTAGAAGAGCACCACACTACGGTTTTCACTAGCAGGTTCAAAAGTGAAGAGGGGCATCAAGTGGAGTTGCAACTCCTGTCCAAAGAAGTCTATGATGTAGCCGCCAAGCCAGAGACAAAAGAGGCTAACCGCAGGCTGGGGCTCAGGGATTTCTA
The DNA here is from genome assembly GCF_014529385.1 of Adiantum capillus-veneris. NCBI lineage: Eukaryota > Viridiplantae > Streptophyta > Polypodiopsida > Polypodiales > Pteridaceae > Adiantum > Adiantum capillus-veneris. The sequence goes on from NC_140959.1 coordinate 36,533,558, forward strand.
CGAACAAGAGCCTTGCGGAGTAGATTTTCAGAAGGCTTATGAGCTTCTATCCACAATAAAAGAAGATGGAACTGCACGGATATCCGAAACCCATGGGAAAAAAGTCGAACTAGTGATCACAAAAGAGATAGTGGTAGAGGTACTCCTATTGCCCACAGAAGGAATGACCATGCGAGCAAGGGATAGGAAAACTGCAGGCACATTTACCAAAGAGACAGCCGTGGCTACATTCACCGACCTAATTCACAAACAAGTGGAAGAGCCAGTCCGTTTGTACCACCAGCACTTCCATTTCTTGGCAAAAAGGCCACCAAGGTACACTACACCAAATCACGCCCTGGCCACCACATTCACTCAGGTTCTCAAGTCGACAACAAGACAACCAATGGACCACGCACAGTATGTCTTGACAACCTTGAAGGGCACCAAGAAGGAAGGCAAAATCACATACTTGGGTGCGCTAGAGGTCTTGACTCGAATAGCATATCATGCGATCGGCATGGCCGACAACCTACCGCCTGCTCCAGATTAGAATACATGGATATTGGCAACACAACCCTCTCCAAGAGCTACAAGGTCAGGAAAGATCATATAAATCTGATGAAGAGTCAGCTGATAGCTCGCCGGAACGGCACAGCAGCGAGAGCTTTGACAACAACGAAAAGAGAGCTTGGAGAGAAGAGATGAAAAGAAAAGTTGTGGCCTCACACCAAGAAGAGCCAGCTCAAAAACAAGCGCGCTTTGAAAGAGAGAAACATGCATACCAGCGTAGTAGACATGCACAAGGGAAGGACCCAGAAAAATGGGTACCTGCTGGACTTAAAGGCCCTCGAATGAAGCATCATACAAGAAAAGAGGCGGATGATCCAACAGAGCGTTCAAAAAGAAGGTACCAAGAGGCTGAAGCTCTAAAGCTGAAGGAGGCAGAAGAAGCTGCTAAGAAAGCCAAGGAGGAGGAAGACCAAAGGCAAGCCGAGGAAATGACTAGACAAGAACAAAGTTATGGATCTCCCCGATCCACCTCACTGCATACAGAACAACAAGACCATCCCATGCCTAGCCCACCACCATCACCTGCAAGCAAAGACACCAATAAAGAAGCGGAGCCTGAGAAAGACAAAGATTCTGAGTCCACCAAACAAACAGAATCCGCACAGGAAGCTGACCAGCACAACAGACAAAAAGACAAAGAGGCCGAGCCGGAACAGGATAAGTCCACCAAAGATACTCAACAAGCTGAAGAGAAAAAAGCACGTGACTCTGTACAAGAGTCTGATAAAGAAGCAGATGCGGAAAAAGAGTCTACCACTTCACATGAGACAGAACCCGAGCCAGAAGAAGGAAGAAAGGCCGGCACCTGAAGAGACAGCAAGGTCTGAGCCAACACCCTCTACTTCTACTCAGCCAAAAACTACTGAGGCATCAAAGCCTCAGGATACCCAAGAAGAACACCAACCATCCACCTCCACAAAAGAACCACCAGTAGTTACGACACAGCAGGAAACCACACATGAGGCTGCAGGCACATCTCAGCTGGCAAGACAAGAGCAGTGGCAAACAAACAACGAGGTAATAGTCCAAGTCAATGAATATGCACGAATGATACAGGAAATGACGGAGAGACTGCGTTCAGCATCATTAAACCGCATCACAAAGGCCAAGGAACTTGAGATGGTGATCGAAGCTCTCCAAGGAGAGTTAGAAGACAGGATGACTGTCATCACCGATCTTCAAAGGCAGGTGCAAGAGATGAAGGCCGAAGCAGAACAACATTAGTTAGCCAGAGATAGGCAACAAAAGGAAATGGAGGAATTAGGTGATTTACTCACCAAATTATCTGATGCCTGCAAAGCAAAAGACGAGCAGCTGACAAAAGTTACAAATGAACTTCTTACAACATCTTTGTCAGCTAAGAAAATTTAGGTGCAATTACATGTTGCCAATGCTTCTCTGCAATATTCCAAAGAGCCGATCAATGATCACGCAATTTTCTTACGGCAAATCAGAGAAAATCCAGCCATGGCCTCGATCAAAGGAGTTGACAAAGCATACAAGGCACTCGAGAAGAAAAACAAAGACCTTGAATTGGAATTAAAGCTAGAACAATCACAGTGCAGGGACCTGGCACTGATGCGAGTTCAGAGAGAAGAGGAGCTCCTAAAGGAGATAGCAGAATTCAAGCAAATTAATCAACTCCTCAGAGATGGAAAACCAGACACGCAAGAAGAGGCAGGCACTTCAAAGCCGCCACAGATAGATATACCCTCGGTCGATTTCCTAAGTTTGAGACACATTTCACAGCAGAGCCGAGTGGTGATGAAGATTTTCAGATTAACATCATAGATGAAGACACAGGGCCAATGGTCTAGCTGTCAAAAGCTGAAGAAGACGCACTGAAGAAGAAGATCACCCTAGAGGTGGATGAGCAGTGGAGAGCCGCAATGGATTGGGAGTTGAGAGTTTTATACTCTGTCAACGTCACTCAACTCACTCCCAATCAAATCAACGCTCAATGGCACCAACAATCCTTGTCGTACCCTCTCACCAAAGTAAAATTATTACAGGTAAAAGAGAGGATGTACAAAGATATGCAAGAAGATGGCGCAGATAAAGACCACCCAAAGTGGAGGTTAAGCTGGCCGAACAAGAATCCGAGATACCTGATTCTGTTCACAAGAGCACCTGCAATCCTTCAAAGAGATCCAACCTTCTGTCTTGTACCTAGAGTAAGGACATGGCAAGCGCATGAAGCACTACAAAAGAAGAGGCCAACTTGCTTAACTTCCCAAGGCTGCTAGCTCCAGAGAGAGGCCAAGGGACATAGGAATACATGGTAAAAACCCTAACGGGAGCCATGTCTTTCTTCAAGAGTCTACCATATCTCTCCTATGCCATGTTATATAAAATTTGCAGAATGCTGCTCACATGTATATAAGTTTTTAACTATCATTTTTGGAAGGAAACAAAGGCTTATGCTACGATCTCACTGGGCAACCTTCAGAAGAAGTCCTTTACGGATTCTATGCCAGGTGTATGTTCTTGCCATCGAATAATATGTTGGCCTTTGAAGAAGCCTTCTACACTGTATTCCTCACCTGGAAAACGAGGATATTTGCACCGGTGATCAGCAACCTAACAACCAGGTTTGTAGGCTACTAAGTGGTGGAGCTGAAGAATAAAGTGACAATGCAATTTCTGCAAGTTCCCGACAAAGAACAAAAGATCAGATACCAAAAGGCACTGGACGCGCTTAAAGACCGCCTCACCAGCCCTAACCCCGAAGATTATTTCAGCCCATAAAACTGTGTCAACGGACGACACAGGCGAGGAGGGGGGGAATGTTACCAGCAAGCTAACACGAACATCATTTTTCGGAGTTTCTTTGTAAAACATTTATAATTTTGATATATCTAGAATATAGTAACTCCTATTTTCTCGGATAAACTCTATAATTAATGAGCCGCGGCTACAAGCTTCCAGATTGTATCAGCCACTCATCACCCAGCTTTGGTAGAACTCCAAATTATTAGTTTTGACCACCCAAAAACCTTGGCTAAGGTATACAAGCCAATTTTTGTAAGTTTTTAATAAGTTTTTGGGTAAGAAATACACAGCGCGAGCTAACAGCGCGAGCTAACAGTGCTCACTTCTCCCCTTCTCGCGCTTCCTACTCCCTCTCCGGTTGTCACATTGCAATTGTGTTTGTTGCATTGCAACCGCAGGTAAGAGCTCTACGCATTGATGTAATCCATTCACAGTATTTCGTAGCTTTTAGCGTCACCGATTTCATCATAACTAGGAATTTACACTTTTAAATTGAAAACTAAGCATAGGCAGGGTATTGCGACATCATTGCTAAGCATTTAGATGAATTCTGGGTCGAAAATGACCAGGTCAAAAATCCACTCCTGTTAATAATCGCCATTTTGGAACTTGACCTAAAGTCGGGTTTGAGACCATAAGCATGTGTGCTTAGGTCTTATAAACATGTCCTAGAAGTTTCGTTACATTTGGATGTCATTTGATGATGTAACGGATGTGATTTGCTTGCCGATGAGCGATTGGCTTTTGTTGATTTCAGTCACTTGGGTGTAGCTTGAGTTAGATGCAAGTTGTTAGTTGTTTTTTGAGAGATTTACAACGTCTTGTAGCCTCTATGCACTAGTCAAGTCAGCTTCGTCCCATGGTTTGACAAATTAATCGTGGTTCTCGCTAATACTGCAATAAGATAGAATGGTGAGGTTAGACATGCATCCCACAATGATTGAGATTGCAATTGTGATTGTGACACAGATTGTGACTAGGATTGAGAGTGAGATTAACATTACAATTGCAATTCAGATTGGCTTGGGGGGGCGGGGAGGAGGGGCAAACTCTACCGCGTAGAGTGCACCTATTAATTGGCTGTAATCATCAACTCTATAATTCAAAAAGTTTCTCCTGCTTTTGTACTGCAATTTTCCTCTCTTCTCATACCATCCCAACCAGGGGACTTCTCCTTGCCAAGAGCTTGCAATGCAACCCAACATTCATCTTCAACAGAAAAGGCCACCTTGAGACGATTGGCTTCACGTTGGGAAATTTTCATGTTGACACTCCCGAGCAAGGTCACACTCATCCACTTCTTGAGAGTGGGTCTCTAGCTGGCCAATGATTTGTCTTAGGTGATCAAGCATCATCCTAGACATTACGTCTTGGTCTTGTGTAGCATTCCCATTCTCATATGCGAGCGAGTGGACAGAGCCGCGACTCTTACTGATTTCTAGGGCCCTAAATAAACATGCTTGATTAGAGGCCTCTGACTGGAGAAAGGTTTCCCTAAATATCCACCTCGCCCTCCTGACCTCCTCAAGCTTCTACTCAGCCAGGTTGGCTTTAGCTTCTAGCCACCTTTGTGTTCTTCTTCACACGCTAGCCCATTAGCCTTTTTGGAAGTCGGAATAGCAACCTCCTCTTTGATCTGCTTCTAATGCTCCTCCCTAGCCTTTTTCATCCAAGGGCCTGAGCTTTTGATCGCTTTCTTTTTACTTTGAGCAAAGAGGTCCCAATCTTTATGTTTTTCAATATTGACATCTTTATTGAGTTACCCAAAGCTTTTTTGGTACGCCTTCTTAATAGAGCGCCTTTAATAGGTGTGCCTAGTAACAAGTAGCTTCTTACTTCCCTTGGAGGCCTAACTCTCCCTATTGGATTTCTTGAGCATAGGTGTAACGTTATATGGTCTGACATACTCTTTGTTGTCAACACCTTCATCTTAAGTAGCAACGGGATCCAATCAGCCTGGTGAGAGCAATTGTACCTGTCAGGCTAGGAAGTCCTGCTCACATACTGTAAGCTTGTGTACATGAAGCCTAGTGTGATGTTCTAGGGACCCACCTCCCACAGGTCCATCATAGCCCTTTTCTCATAGAGACTCATCCATTTAGTTTTTAAGAAGCTGCCATATAGACTGGTTGAGCCTATTAAGTCACTGCTCTTCTCCATCATATTAAATTCACCCATAAGTAGCCACTCTCCTTCAATAGGGGAATCCCTAAGGTGCATCCACAATTTGTCTCTATCCGTAGGGGCCATATATGTTGACTATCATGATAAACTGATCTACCACATGACTCTCACTCCTAGGGCTCTCTTAGAGGGGTGATTAAGGACCACCATGGGCTTCAGTTCCTTGTCCACAATAGATAGGACGCCACTCAACCCATCCACTCCCTCTCCATAAAACACCAACTTCTTTCCCCATGCCCGTTTTCTCTTGCTACAAGCATCCAGATGATGGTCTTGGATAGCCCAGTAATTAACGTCCTTCTCCTTTCTAACTTCCTCCTAGAAGAGGGCGTGCTTCTTTCTAGTCTTCAATCCTTTCACATTCCATGACTTAGCCAGGACTTCCATCATTGAGAGAGGGGGAAAAACTCTTTAACATCTAACCCCTGCCCGATCTACACCTCCGTGGCCCCGAGAGAATCCGGAGGAACCTCCGGGTTAAGGGGATTTCTTTTCTTGTAGTTCTTCAAATGGATTATGCAGTGGATGACATGATTCACCACTATTAATAGGGTGGGGGTGTAGAGGAGCCTTTACCTTTCACATCTCCCTTAGCCTCTAGTGATATGGATTCTCTTGCCACACCTTCACCCTTTTGCCCCGTTCAATCTTGGAATTTCCACAGTTGACGTAGTTGCTACTGTCAAAATTAGGTGTCGATGCATGGAAAACAAACAGATTTTCTTTGCGGGGGCGTTCGGGGGTTTGTAGTGTGAAACTCCGCACCTCTCTAGTTTTCTCTTGCAATTTGGTGACTTCATTGTCAGAAACCATAGCCTCTTTTCCCTCCCGTATTCTTGTCCCTTCGTAGATCTTTACCCATTTCTCTCCCTCTTCCGCTGATGTTTCCTTGATAGGAACATGATTGACCTCCCCTAAACTAGAGGCCTGGGCTATAGGCTCAGAGTTCACTTTAGTTCTCATGGGGAAATCCTTGGCAAAGTGCCCAAATTTGTTGCACTCAAAGCACGCCCCAAAGTAGGTCCTGAAATTGAGCAGAATAGTAACAAGTCCAGTTCCAACATTGATCACCATACGTTTTGGTGGTTTCATAGACCCAAATAGAAGACCTGCCTAAAGGAAGCTGAATTCATTTACGAAATTGAACACACCGATTGGGTGTCTCCAATTGTGGTAGTACCCAAGAAGAACGAAAAACTACGAGTGTGTGTTAATCTCAAAAAGGTGAATGCAGCTACCATTAGAGACAACTTTCCTCTTTCGATAACTGAGCATGTTTTAGAATGAGTTGCAGGAAAAGAAGCCTATAGCTTCTCGGACGGCTTTTCGGGATACAATCAACTTTTGGTTGACAGAAAAGATCAGCAAAAAATTGCTTTTGCAACAGAATGGGGTAGATTTGCCTATCGGGTTATGCCGCTTGGGTTAACTAATGCTCCAGCCATGTTTCAAAGGTTGATGAGCCATGCTTTTAAAGAATATCTTAGGAAATTCTTAGAAGTATGTATGGATGATCTATGCGTACATTCATCAATCCGAGCTGATCATATTGAACACCTCAAAAAGGTATTCGAAAAATGTAGACTTTATAGGATTTGCTTAAATCCTGAAAAGTGCACATTCATGGGTAGACAAGGAAAAATTATTGGACATATAGTGTCTAAAAATGACATAGCTACTGATATTGAGAAGATTCATGTCATTGTTGATTTGCCTAGACCAACAACAGTAAAGGGGGTACAAGCCTTCATGGGACATTGTGGATATTACCGAAGGTTCATCTACATGTACGCTATAATTGCAAATTCCATGTATAGCTTGATTACGCACTTTGAATGGACCGAGGCGTGTGAAGAATACTTCATGAATCTTAAGCAAGGTCTCACCTCAGCTCCAATATTAAAAGCACCAAATTGGGATAAGGTGTTCCACGTACATGTAGATGCTTCTAAATTTGCTATCGGTTGTATACTAGCTCAACCATGAGACGGGAAAATTGACTTTCCTATTTCTTATGCTAGCCGCCAATTGAACATGGCGGAAAATAATTACACCACCACCGAAAAAGAAGAATTAGGAATGATCTATGCCATTAAAAAGTATAGACATTACCTATTAGCCAATAAGTTTGTGTTCTTTGTGGACCACCAAGCCTTGTTGTATTTGGTTAACAAGCCATGCAGCACAGGGAGAATAGTAAGATGGTTTATCATTCTCCTCGAATTTGATTTTACTGTGGTTGTAAAAAAAGGCACTACACATCAACGAGCAGATCATTTGTCAAGGATTGTTTCAAGAGAATCACCTAAAGGGATAGACGATGATCTACCAGATGCCTATTTGTTCTCCGTAGAAATGATACCTAGATGGTCGAAAAGCATTGTGTCATTAATGAAAATATCTCAAGTGCATTCACAAATACCACTTCCTATCACAATCGGATTAATCGAGCAATCAGCTATGTATCAAATACTAGCTGGAAGGCTATGCAAAAGAAATCGGGACGGGATATTGCTTTTATGCATTAACCCTAAAGAAAAAGAGCAATACCTAAGTAAAGAACATGTTACCATAGTATGACTTCACTTTGCAGAAGAGCAAAGTATGCAACAAATCTTGAGACTTGGAGTATTTTGGCCGACTATGAGGAGAGATGTTCAATCTTTTGTAAAAGATTGCCCTCAATGTCAAAAACAGACACCCATACCTCATGTAACATTGTTTCAAATGTCACTTGTTCCTAAGTGGAGTAATTATTTGGTTACTTACTTATCGAGCCGAACATTTCCTGAGGATATGAATAAACACCGTTAAAAAGCAACTGAAAATGAAGCAAAAGACTATGCTCTTATTGGGAACCAATTGTATCGGAGAGGTAAATATCAACATTTACGTCTTTGTGCAAATGAAAACGAATATATTCTAATTATAGAGCAAGCACATGTTGGATTAGCTGGAGGTCACTTTTCTAGTGAAACCACCGCAAGAGTAATCTTGATGGCAGACATATGGTGGCCAACACTTTTTGCAGATGCTAAAGAATATGTTCAAAGGTGTGATGCTTGTCAACGAGCAAAATGCCAACACCAGTAGATAGCATGCCCTTAAGACCAATGATGGGGGCTAGAGCTTTTGCAAAATGAGGTATAGATTTTGTTGGACCAGTACACCACCTGCTTATACAACCCAAGCTCAATACAACATTGTAGCTACGGACTATTTGACCAAATGGCCCGAGGCTAAAGCAACTCAAAAGAATGATGCCAGAACCACTGCTGCATTCTTATATGAGTATGTATTCATGAGATATGGACTGCCAATAGAGATTGTCAGTGATCAGGGAACTCATTTCCTCAATGAGGTAATAGAGTATTTTCTTAATGAGTTTATGGTTATCCATAACAAATCAGCTCCCTATCACCCACAAGAAAATGGACAAGCTGAGCATACAAATAAAATTCTTAGCTCGGTACTGACTAAAGTGGTTAGTTCAGGAAGGACAGACTGGAAAATGAATCTCCATGCCACTCTATGGGCTTATCGAGTTTCATTCAAAACAGCTCTAAATGCTACACCCTTTAACCTTGTTTATGGTCTTGATGCCATACTGCCAATAGAATTTCTATTGCCGACATTAAGGGTAGCACAAAATCTTGAGTGGACTGGACATGAATTGTCAGAAAGACTCAAAGATTTGGAAAAGCTAGACGAGCAAAGGCTAACTGTTGTAGCTAATATCTATGCACAAAAGCGGAAACAAAAACAGTTTTTTGATTCCCACTTAATCACAAAGATCTTCAAGAAAGGGGACTTAATTTTAATCTATTCCCTTAAGCAACATATTCCCAAGTTTAAGAAAAAGGGAAACAGACCATTTATCATTGAAGATGTATCTCCAAGTGGAGCAGTAAAATTGTACACCCTAGATGGTGAACCAATGGCTAATTGGATTAGTGGATATCATTCAGAGAAATACAATTTGCCACTAATCAATGAATTGCTAGAAAGAATGCATGCAACCAAACAAAGAAAGATCAAACGATAGCAGGTTATTGATGAAGCCCAAGAGGAAGCTAGACTTCGGATACTCAAGCGGAAATCTGCTCTCAAGAATCAACAGATACCGATTCTCATCAACACTTTGGAAATAGATGATCGACAATGGGAATTACCTAAAGATGCAGTTTCACCAGATGATTATTGGTTAGATGGAATGGACCTGCACATCAAAGTATAGCTCAACAATCATAGCACCAATGCTTTGGTCGACATAGGAGCTAGAGTAAATGCAGTCACTTATTCCACATACAAGAAGGCAACAAGTCAAGCATTGATGGCAGGAATAGCGACCATTAAAGGATGCAACAAGAACCCAACTCCAACATTGGGAGTAGTCAACTTGAACGTGATAGTACATGGATGTTCATGTCCTCATCAGTTTGTATACTTGCCAGATGAACACATGAATGAAACGATGATTCTTGGAATTCCCTGGATGCGTAAATACATAGCAGTACCACATTGGGATACGAATTAGCTAAAGCTATCACCTAAAAGAGGGCAACTCATTGTTCCAATTGCACCGAGCAAGGAGGAATGGAAAAGACGCAATCAGCAGACCAAACCACGAAGTAGTCAATCTTATCCATCCCCGCGACAATCAAATGCTACAAGTAGCATGCAAGGAGTCAGGAAAATTTGGGTACCAAAAGCATAGCTTAAGGATAAGCCAATTAAAATATGGGTGCCTAAATTTTCACCGACAAAACAAACGAAGGTTCCAAGGGTTAAAACACAGAGATGAGCATCTCTGAGCAAGGAACCTAACATGGAAATGGTTTGGAAGGAAAAGGAGCACTTATCTCCCCAAACCGCAAAACCAATCAAGCAATGGCGAGTTAAGTCTCAAAATACTCCACCCATGCAGCACCAAACCGACCAAGCTACCAATCGCGAGAAAAAGCTCGACAACAGTCAAAAGTGCTACCAACAACTCAAGCAATCAGTGTGCTAAAGCATCCGGATGGTACAATCAAACAGAGAGCACACAAGCTACAAGATTGCTCTTTGGAAGACATCAACAACAAACCTCAACATCGGAAACCCTTGAGTTAATTGCTCAAGACCCAGCTCTTGCACAACATATTAGTTTAAATTGCATTGATCTTCATAGCATGGTAGAGCCAACCACAGCTATGCAGATACACGATTGTTCCACCCATGCACACAGTCGTCCCGGAGTATTCCATCTAGGAGGGGTGGAACGGCACTAAGTACCAAGTACTGAGTAATTAAGGGCAATGTTTGAAGAGGGAGGAAAAACTTTGATGTTAACGTTTGATTTTTTGTAAAATTACCTATTAATACCCTTATAATTCATCATCAAGGGAAAATTCACTGATAATATCTTCTCGATGAGTGTAAATAATGTATATACTATCAGAAAATCATTAAAAATAGTCCTTTTTTGGGTATTTTTCATCATTTTTGTTAATAATGAGGCTTTAAAAATAGAAAAATCCAACAAAAAACATTAAAGCTGTGCTTTTAAAGGGATTTTCTTAATTATTGGATTTTTACTTTACTTTTAGAGCATTTTGCTATTTTCTTTGATTTTTCAAATGAACAGGTCAAAAATTAATAATAAATAGCAGGGAAGCTCAGATGGAAAAACGGAAGACACGATGGTGATCACAAAGACAAGGCGGACAAGCACAAAAATTCCAACCTGACTCCACAGATGGCTTGCTATTGAGGTACAAATACAATGTATATGATTGGTTTGATGAAATCCATCAAGCAAAGCCCTCGAAAAGCAGAAAACGGCTCGAAAGTTACAAAGCGTCAAATTCTACATACGAGATGAAACTGACTTCAAATGAGCCAGAACTGGACATGTTACTTCACAACTATGTTGCGGACAAGTCCAAAGCCTCAAAGTTGACCGACCAACCCAACAGATAGAATAGTCACAAAAAACGGTGATTTCAAAGTCAACAAAGCACAAAGTAATGCCGGCATGACCAAACTTGACCAAATTCAATTTAGGACTTGTATTAGGTGTATGAAACATGTCTAGGTCAAAATTTGTAGGTTTTGCAAAGAGTTTGTCACTGTTGTAAATAATTACGATTATTTATTTTTGCATTAGTTTTTCTTGGAAATTGTCACCTCACCTCACCTATCATGTGTACATACCTATTACATGCCAAAAATCAAGTATGAGCCAAAATGACCACCCATTACTTGGAAAATTGTCAAAAAAACGCAAAGAAGTCTTTGCAAGCCAAATTCTGGGTTATGGACAACATTTCTTGATCCAAATGACCTTATCTCTCATAGACAGGGTCCATACAATGCCTAGAACCAATTTGTACCAAAAAATGTCAATTTTTGAAACAAAAGTTAATAATCGTGATTATTTACTTTCTGGTTGGAGCTCAAAATCTCAAATTTCCTTTATATCTACTGTTTCAGAGACCTAAAGCCAAAATTTGGAACCATTTTCACCCTGTGCATCCAAATGAGCCCATATTTCACTCAGAGCGTGTATTTGGTATATACTTGCAGCCTATAAAGCCAAGTTTGCAAAAGGTTGAAAAAAATCCTTAGCTCTGTAAATAATCGAGATTATTTACCTTGGTTGCAAATATTTGTTTTGACCATATAGTTTTGTTCCTTGCATGTTTTTATGCATCTTTGCTTGTTCAAAAATTGATTTGAAGCAAATTGAACCAAATTGTCAGCATTTCAGTCTAAAGGACGATTCAGCGAAAATTTCGACAAATCTCCTAACTTTGCACTCTATTCACTGATCAGGAGCCATACAAGCAGTGGAGAGGGCCAAGAAGAAGCTCAACCAAAAAGAGAAACCACAGGAACTGCCCACTTATCAACTAGACCCCGAGTCAGTCAAAGCAGAAAAGGCGTCCTACCTCTCCAGAGAACAATTACAAGAGCACCACACTACGGTTTTCACTGGCAGGTTCAAAAGTGAAGAGGGGCATCAGGTGGAGTTGCAACTCCTGCCCAAAGAAGTCTATGATGTAGCCGCCAAGCCAGAGACAAAAGAGGCTAACTGCAGGCTGGGGCTCAGGGATTTCTACGAACAAGAGCCTTGCGGAGTAGATTTTCAGAAGGCTTATGAGCTTCTATCCACAATAAAAGAAGATGGAACCGCACAGATATCCGACACCCAAGGGAACAAAGTCAAACTAGTGATCACAAAAGAGATAGTGGCAGAGGCACTCATATTGCCCACAGAAGGAATGACCATGCGAGCAAGGGACAAGAAAACTGCAGGCACATTTACCAAAGAGATAGCCGCGGCTACATTCACCGACCTAATTCACAAACAAGTGGAAGAGCCAGCCCGTTTGTACCACCAGCACTTCCATTTCTTGGCAGAAAGGCCACCAAGGTACACTACACCAAATCACGCCGTGGCCACCACATTCACTCAGGTTTTCAAGTCGACAACAAGACAACCAATGGACCACGCACAGTATGTCTTGACAACCTTGAAGGGCACCAAGGAAAGGAAGGCAAAATCTTGTACTTGGGTGCACTAGAGGTCTTGACTCGAATAGCATATCATGCGATTGGCATGGCGGACAACCTACCGCCTGCTCTTCATATTAGAATACATGGATATTGGCAGAACAACCCTCTCCAAGAGCTACAAGGTCAGGTAAAAGATCATATAAATTTGATGAAGAGTCAGCTAATAGCTCGCCGGAACGGCACAACAACGAGAGCTCTGACAACAGCAAAAAGAGAGCTCGGAGAGAAGAGATGAAAAGAAAAGTTGTGGCCTCACACCAAGAAGAGCCAGCTCAAAAACAAGCACGCTTTGAAAGAGAGAAACAGGCATACACACTTAGTAGACATGCACAAGGGAAGGACCTAGAAAAATGGGTACCTGCTAGAATTAAAGGCCCTCGAATGAAGCATCATACAAGAAAAGAGGCGGATGATCCAACAAAGCGTTTAGAAAGAATGTACCAAGAGGAGAAGCTCTAAAGCTGAAGGAGGCAGAAGAAGCTGCTAAGAAAGCCAAGGAGGCGGAAGACCAAAGGCAAGCCGAGGAAACGACTAGACAAGAACAAAGTTATGGATCTCCCCGATCCACCTCACTGCATACTAAACCCAAGACCATCCCATGCCTAGCCCACCACCATCACCTGCAACCAAAGACACCAATAAAGAAGCAGATCCTGAGAAAGACAAAGATTTTAAGTCCACCAAACAAACAGAATCCACACAAGAAGCTGATCAGCACGACAGACAAAAAGAAAAATAGGCCGAGGCGGAACAGGGGAAGGCCGTCTAAGATACTCAATACGTTGAAGAGAAAAAAGCAAGTGAATCTATACAAGAGTCTGATAAAGAAGCAGATGTGGAAAAAGAATTTACCACTGTACATGAGACGGAACCCGAGCCAAAGAAGGAAGAAAGGCTAGCACCTAAAGAGACAGCAAGGTTTGAGCCAACACCCTCTACTTCTACTCAACCAAAAACTACCGCTCGGCATCAAAGCCTTAGGATACCCAAGAAGAAGACCAACATCTACCTCCACAAAAGAATCACCAGTAGTTACGATCCAGCAGGAAACTACACATGAGGTTGCAGGCACATCTAAGCTGGCAAGAGAGGAGGAGTGGCAAAGAAACGACAAGGTAATAGTCCAAGTCAATGAATATGCACGGCAGATGTAAGAAATGATGGAGAGACTCCGTTGAGCAGCATTAAACCGCAGCACAAAGGCCGAGGAACTTGAGACGGTGATCGACGCTCTCCAAGGAGAGTTAGAAGACAGGATGACTGTCATCACCGATCTCCATAGGCAGGTGCAAGAGATGAAGGCCGAAGCAGAATAGCATCAATTAGCCAGAGATAGGCAGCAAAAGGAAATGGAGGAATTAGGTGATTTACTCACCAAATTATCTTATGCCTGCAAAGCAAAAGACGAGTAGCTGATATAAGTTACAAATGAACTTCTTACGACATTTATGTCAGCTAAGAAAATTCAGGTGCAATTAGATGTTGCCAATGCTTCTCTCCAATATTCTGAATAGCGGATCAATGATCAAGTAATTTTCTTACGGCAAATCAGATAAAATCCAGTTGTGGTCTCGATCAAAGGAGATGACAAAGTGTACAAGGCACTCGAGAAGAAAAACAAAGACCTTGAATTGGAATTAAAGCTAGAACAATCACGGCGCAGGGACCTGGCACTGATGCAGGTTCAGAGAGAAGAGGAGCTCCTAAAGGAGATAGCAAAACTCAAGCAAATTAATCAACTCCTCAGAGATGGGAAACTAGACATGCAGGAAGAGGCAGGCACTTCAGAGCCGCCACAGATAGACATACCCTCGGTCTCGTTTGTTGAGTTTGAGACACAATCCACAACACAACCGAGTGGTGATGAGGATTTTCAGATTAACATCACAGATGAAGACACAATGCCAATCGTCCAGATGTCAAAAGCTGAAGAAGACGCACCGAAGGAGAAGATCACCCTAGAGGTGGATGAGCAGTGGAGAGCCGCAATGGATTGGGAGTTGAGAGTTTTATACTCTGTCAACGTCACTCAACTCACTCTTAATCAGATGAACACTCAATGTCACCAACAATCCCTACCGTACGCTCTCATCAAAGTGGAATTATTACAGGTAAAAGAGAGGCTATACAAAGATATGCAAGAAGATGGCGCAGATAAAGACCACCCAAAGTGGAGGTTAAGTTGGTTGAACAAGAATTCGAGATACCTGATTCTGTTCACAAGAGCACCTGCAACCCTTCAAAGATATCCAACCTTCTGTCATGTACCTAGAGTAAGGACATGATGGCAAGTGCATGAAGCACTACAAAAGAAGAGGCCAACTTGGCTTAAGTTCCCCAGGCTACCAGCTCCAGAGAGAGGCCAAGCGACAGAGCAATACATGGTGAAAACCCTAACGGGCCCCATGTCTTTCTTCAAGAGTCTGCCAGATCTCTCCTGTGCCATGTTATATAAAATTTGCAGAATTCTACTCACATGTATACAAGTTTTTAATGAGCCTAAGAAAACAAGAGCCCCATGGCTATCATTTTTGGAAGGAAACAAAGGCTTATGCTACGATCTGAGTGGGCAACCTTCAGAAGAAGTCCTTTACGGATCCTATGCCAGGTGTATGTTCTTGCCATCGAATAATATGTTGGCCTTTGAAGAAGCCTTCCACACTGGATTCTTCACCTGGCGCACGAAGATATTTGCACCAGTGATCAGCAACCTAACAACCAGGTTTGTAGGCTACTCAGCGGTGGAGCTTAACAATAAAGTGACAATGCAATTTCTGCAAGTGCCCGACAAAGAACCAAAGATCAGATACTAGAAGGCACTGGACGCGCTTAAAGACCGTCTCACCAGTCGTCAACCCGAAGACTATTTCAGCCCATAAAGCTGTGTCAAGGGGCGACACAGGCGACGAGGGGGGGAATGTTAGCAGCAAGCTAACAGGGACATCAATTTTTGGAGTTTCTCTGTAAAACATTTATTATTTTGATAAATCGGGAATATTGTAACTCCTCTTTTCTTGGATCAACTCTGTAATTAATGAGCCGGGGCTACAAGCTTCCCAATTGTATCAGCCAGACATCATCCAGCTTTCGTAGAACTCCAGATTATTAGTTTTGACCACCCAAAAACCTTGGCTAACGTATAAAAGCCAATTTTTGTAAGTTTTTTGTAAGTTTTTTATAAGTTTTTAGATAAGAAATACACAGCGTGAGCTAACGGCGCTGACTTCTCTCCTTCTCGCGCTTCCTACTCCCTCTCCGGTTGTCAAATTGTGATTGCGTTTGTTGCATTGCAACCTCACGTAAGAGCTCTACGTATTCACGTAAGCCGTTCACAGTATTTTGTAGCTTTTGGCATCGCCGATCCGCGACCTAATTTCATCATAGCTAGGAATTTACACTTTTAAATCGAAAACTAAGCATAGGCAGGGTATTGGGGCATCATTGCTTAGCATTTAGATGCATTCTGGGTCGAAAATGACTAGGTCAAAAATCCACTGTTGTTAATAATCACGATTTTGGAACTTGACCTAAAGTGGGGTTTGAGACCATAAGCATGTGTGCTAAGGTCTTATAAACATGTCCTAGAAGTTTCATTACGTTTGGATGTCATTTGATGATGTAACGGATGTGATTTGCTTGCCGATGAGCGATTGGATTTTGTTGATTTCAGTCACTTGGGTGTAGCTTGAGTTAGATGCAAGTTGTTAGTTGTTTTCTGAGAGATTGACAACTTCTTGTAGCCTCTATGCACTAGTCAAGTCAGCTTCGTCCCATGGTTTGACAAATTAATCGTGGTTCTCGCTAATACTACAATAAGATAGGATGGTGAGGTTTGACATGCGTCCCACAGTGATTGAGATTGCGATTGTGACACAGAGTGTGACTAGGATTAAGAGTGAGATTAACATTACAATTGCAATTCAGATTGGCGGCCGGGGGGGGGGCAAACTCTACCGCGTAGAGTGCACCTATTAATTGGCTGTAATCATCAACTCTATAATTCAAAAAGTTTCTCCTGCTTTTGTATTGCAATTTGCCTCTCTTCTCATACCATCCCAACCAGGGGACTTCTCCTTGCCAAGAGATTACAATGCAACCCAACATTCATCTTCAACAGAAAAGGCCACCTTGAGACGATTGGCTTCACCTTGGGAAATTTTCATGTTGACACTCCCGAGCAAGGTCGCACTCATCCACTTCTTGAGAGTGGGTCCCTAGCTGGCTAATGATTTGTCTTAGGTGATCAAGCCTCATCCTACACATTACGTCTTGGTCTTGTGTAGCATTCCCATTCTCATATGTGAGCCAGTGGATAGAGCCGTGACTCTTATTGATTTCTAGGGCCCTAAAAACACATGCTTGATTAGCGTCCTCTGACTAGAGAAAGGTTTCCCTAAATATCAACCTCGCCCTCCTGACCTCCTCAAGCTACTCCTCAGCCAGGTGGGCTTTAGCTTTCAATCACCTTTGTGTTCTTCTTGAGAGGCTAGCCCATTAGCTTTTTTGGAAGTCGGAATAGCAACCTCCTCTTTGATCTGCTTCTAATGCTCCTTCCTAGCCTTTTTCATCCAAGGGCCTGAGCTTTTGATCGCTTTCTTTTTACTTTGAGCAAAGAGGTCCCAATCTTTATGTTTTTCAAGATTGACATCTTTCTTGAGTTACCCAAAGCTTTTTTGGTTAGCCTTCTAAATTCAGGGCCTTTAATAGGTGTGCCCAGCAACAAGTAGCTTCTTACTTCCCTTGGAGGCCTAACTCTCCCCATTGGCATTCTTGAGCATTAGGTGTAACGTTATATGGTCTGACATGCTCTTTGTTGGCAGCACCTTCATCTTAAGTAGCAATGGGATCCAATCAGCCTGGTGAGAGCAACTGTACCTGTCAAGCTAGGAAGTCCTGCTCACATACTGTAAGCTTGTGTACATGAAGCCTAGTGTGATGTTCTAGGGACACACCTCCCACAGGTCCATCATAGCCCTTTTCTCATAGAGACTCATCCATTTAGTTTTTTCAGATGCTGCCATATAGACTGGTTGAGCCTATTAAGTCACTGCTCTTCTCCATCATATTAAATTCACCCATCAGTAGCCACTCTCCTTCAATAGGGGAATCCCTAAGGTGCATCCACAATTTGTCTCTATCCGTAGGGGCCATATATATTGACTATTGTGATAAACTAATCTGCCACATGACTCTCACTCCTAGGGCTCTCTTAGAGGGGTGATTAAGGACCACCATGGGCTTCAGTTCCTTATCCACAATAGATAGGATGCCACTCAACCCATGCACTCCCTCTCCATAAAACGCCAACTTCTTTCCCCATGACCGTTTTCTTTTGCTACAAGTATCCAGATGATGTTCTTGGATAGCCCAGTAATTAACGTCCTTCTCCTTTCTAACTTCCTCCTAGAAGAGGGCGTGCTTCTTTCTAGTCTTCAATCCTTTCACATTCCATGACTTAGCCAGGACTTCCATAATTGAGAGAGGGGGAAAAACTCTTTAACATCTAACCCCTGCCCGATCTATGCCTCCCTGGCCCCGAGAGAATCTAAAGGAACCTCCGGGTTAGGGGATTTCTTTTCTTGTAGTTCTTCAAACAGATTATGTAGTGGATGACATCATTCACCACTATTAATAGGGTGGGGGGTGTAGAGGAGCCTTTCCCTTTCACATCTCCCTTAGCCTCTAGTGATATGGATTCTCTTGCCACTCCTTCACCCTTTTGCCCCTTTCAATCCTCAAATTTTCATAGTTGACGTAGTTGCTACTGTCAAAATTATGTGTCGATGCAGGAAAAATAAAGGGATTTTCTTTGCGGGGCATTCGGGGGTTTGTAGTGTGAAACTCCACACCTCTCCAGTTTTCTCTTGCCGCATTTGATGACTTCGTTGTCAGAAACCATAGCCTCTTTTCCCTCCCCTATTCTTCTCCCTTCGTAGATCTTAACCCGTTTCTCTCCCTCTTCCGCTGATGTTTCCTTGACAGGAACATGATCAACCTCCCCTAAACTAGAGGCCTGGGCTATAGGCTAAGAGATCACTTTGGTTCTCATGGGGAAGCCACCATGAAGGGCCATCTGCCACCTCGCCCATCATGCCCACCATGCAATGGATCCCTGCACATTGGGACCATACATGCAATCGAAGCAACCACATCATGAAAATCCACAACAGGCAGAAGGGTTGCACCAACCTCCCATGCCATCCCGAGCATCACAAGAGACTTCCATCCTCAAGCAACAATCGCCCGAAACACCCCACCTTCCAAAGTCTCAGGCCGCTCCGACATTGAGGGCCTGGGGACGGCGCGGTGGCCCCCGAGCTTTGGCTCCCCACACATGCCCAGCCACCCCCAAGGTGAGCTTTGTCTGAAGCCCAAGACCAGGGACATGAAATGGTTTCTCACGTCTTTGCAGGTGCATGATTCCTCTTCTCACCAGTCCGTTCCTCCGTCGCCATGTTTCCAAAAGTGTAAGGACAAGGAAGCAGGTTCTGCGGATCTGCGGCCCATACAAATAAGCCTCCTTCCTAGGGCGAGTTCCTTTCCATGTTTGTTGCAATTCACACTAAGTGCGGACAATAATAAAAAATTTGCTTGGCAGCTTTTGGAACAACGAATCGTGTTGGCGTCCTATTACTTTTGTCGTCACGTCGGTTGCGTTACGTGTTCAAAGCCTTCCCCAAATTTTATACTTCAAAAGTGTTGGACATGGCCGACGTCCGGGGTGGTATATCCGCCCTTTCTATGGTGGGTCCGGAAACGAAGCTGCTTCTATTTTCTCCAATAATGTTTTGCCACGGTGGATATGCGCTTGAAGGAGAAGGACTTGGGCTAGCTGTCTACACCCAGCCTTAGGACTCTCCTCTCCTCACCTTCATCCTCCATGCCATACATTATGCAAACCCTAGAAAAGTGAGAGGTAAGTATTGATCTCACATCGAATAGGAAGTGCTTGTCAAATCTACCAATAGGAGTGAATCTAAGAAGCCACCAAGCATCTAACAAGCACTAATTCACAAGCCACCCCATAAGGCTCACCAAGGAAAAAAAACATGCTTGAGCTCCTGGCTACGCGATTTAGCATGAGGGCAATGGCTTGGATCTTGCCAAACGGCCACCTGTTGGCTCAAGAATCAGAGAAACTATATAAGGCTCTCTGTAGACTTTGGAACCATGCTTGAGCTCCTGGCTACGCGATGCGTTCCAAAGTCTACAGAAACCATGCTTGGCAATGGCTTGGATCTTGCCAAACGGCCACCTGTTGGCTCAAGAATCTGAGAAACTATATAAGGCTTACCGAGTAAACAAAGGATTTGTACTGAAACATCATTTAGCTTTTGTAGGTTGTTAACAAACAAAGCACGATGATCTCCTGTGTACATTATTGTTGCAGGCAGTGTGGCTTGGTGACAAGACACGGGATATCCAATTGAGGCCTCTATAATAAAAAATGCACCACCTCTCTCGCCATCAAGTGGACGCTTGTCTATATTCTTCTGCGTAATAGTCTCTCACAAAGAACATGCACCATTTCTTTAAGTAAAAATGAAAACTTGTGAAGAAACTAATAAGCTACAAGGTCCTTTACTTGGTTGTCAAGCAATTGAGGTAGGTTTACTTGCTGGTCTGTTGTAGATTGCATGTCGTAGGTGATATTCACAGATTGCTTCTATTGCAATGCTGCTGGAGGGGTTGTTGCTTGCAAAATTTTAACGGATTCTCCGATTTTAAAGGTTACACCATTAGCTTCAACATCACTATCTTTGATCAAGCTTTTGGAAAACGGTTCCTACTTATCACTCTTTTGGACGAGGTCAATGATAAACTCACTAACACTTTGTCAGAACAACAAATGTTGGCTTCCAGCTCTCTGTAGACTTTGGAACGCATCGAGGTCGTCCTTCTTCTAAAGCATACACAAGGTACACACCTGCTTGTCAATAGAAAGAATATGCAAGGTCATTATTAAAAGCAAGCTTGAGCTCCTGGCCATGCGATTTGGCATGAAGGCAATGGCCTAGATCTTGCCGAGCGGCCATCTATCGGCTCAAGAATATAAAAAACCATATTAGGCTTACCGAGTAAATAAGAGTTGCTTAATGCCTATCTATTGGTAAGTATTAATCTCACATCGATAGGAAGTGCTTGTCAAATCTGCCAATAGGAGTGAATATATGTAAGCAGCTAGCAAGCCTATTGACTTGAACAATATCAACACTGTAAAGTCATTTCCACTGCTCACCATAAACACTTGGCTGTAAAAGTATGGAAGAAAGAAAATTTTTGTCATTTTGTTGATATATTTATTGGTTTTCACATTAGAAGGATAATTACATTTAGATAGTTTCTTCAAGGCAAGCAAGAAATCTTGCCATACATTTTTTTTTTAATTTCTTTAGTTTTTTTTTCTTTTTTTTGGGGGGGGGGGGGGGGGGGGCGGGGGTGGGGGGGGTATGTTA
Organism: Adiantum capillus-veneris; assembly: GCF_014529385.1. NCBI lineage: Eukaryota > Viridiplantae > Streptophyta > Polypodiopsida > Polypodiales > Pteridaceae > Adiantum > Adiantum capillus-veneris. Next base: position 36,555,085 of record NC_140959.1, read on the forward strand.
TGAAGATTATTCCTTGGATTACCATGGTTGTCCCTCGAGAGCATTTGAAGCAACGACTAAGAAAGGTCTGCATCCTCTTAGCATAGAGCCGGTTGAAAATTCAAATTAGCCACTTCGAAATTAGGGTAAGAGCAAGAAAGTAAGTGAAAAATGCAAGGAAATAGTTGAAAAAAGCTTACAAATGTCCAAAATTTATCAATACTTCTAGTTTGCAGTATTACAGGGAGGAAACTTGACCAGCTAAGCACACTGATACGAAGGTCAATGATGGCCAAAGTAAGGAATGAGTGTCATATTATATGAATTAGTGCTTGTAGCTTCCAAAATGATTGAGTAGTTGAAAAGACGTTTTGTTGAAATTAATGTCGATCTTAATATTAAAGGGAAAAAAGATTTCTTGAAGGAAAAATTCAAAAATCTTGCAAAGATTTTTGAGATTTATTGAAAGGATACACACCTTGAGCAATTGAAGGCCAGTGGAGATCATTGGCATAAAATGAGTGCTATTTGAATTGTTGCATCTAGTTGAAAAGATGATTGAACATTTTTTATGTTAAGAGTAACAGGTCATGAGATTTAAAAATGTATGATCTTAGAATAAAAAATATATGATATTATAACAATCATAAATTCTCAATAAAAACCCACTTAACTTTATGGAAAAAAAAGGTTGGTGATTAAAAAAGCTCTCTAGTCTTAAGCAATTGCTCCACTTAGATATTTATTTTATTTTATATAATGCAGCACTACATCTACTTTAGAAGCCAATCATAACTTTTATGTACAATTATCTTTGAGCTTCAAGCTCAAGTAAGGATTTCAAAAGCTGACAAACCTATTAAAAGAAATGAGTTTTCTTCCAAAATCCAAAAGAGATATCTTTATGTCCTAGTAGGTTACCAACCAACCTAGTATTAAAGCCACAAAATTGGCTTTCTTTTTATAGGATTCTTGTAATTAGTTCTTGTAATTGAAGTGACAAACATTATAAGGCCTTTAGCAAGCAAAGGTATAGTCTTTTTATAGGATTCATTTACTGTTAGGTTGTAAAGTAAGCATTTTCAAGCTAAGATTGTGGAAGTGAAAGAGCAATGTTTGTGAAGCTATGCTCATGATTTGCACTAAGGATAAAATTTCTTCATACAAATTGGTTTTTTTACTCTCATAAATAGCCATAGAAAGTGTCCAATTTTTTTTTCTCACATTAGTTTAAATTTAAACATACTCATAAAGCACTTAAACTCTATTTATGAGAAATTTGGCTTGAACAATGCAGCTTCTACAATCCCTTAGAAAACTGTCAATACATAGCCAAATTGCAAAAGTATCCTAAAATTTTCACACATGGTATATAGATATGTTGGAAGGGAGTGTCCTTTACACGTGGCGTAAGCTATGAGATGAAGGCTAAATTCCAAAAATAGGAGTAGCTCTTGGACACGCGATAAAGAGGGAAAGAGAAAGAGAGAGAGGCCGCCGCTTCGGCGGCTGGCCGTACTAGTAGATATAATGTTGAATTTGTCACATGTCCATTGCTGAAGAGATTATACTCATCTCATAATAAGTATGAATTTGACAAAAAAAGAAATAATAATCCCAATGTTGCATTGTTAGTTGTATGGGGTATTAGGTGCTATAAAACTCAAGATAAAATAATCATATTATACCAAAGCCATATGAACAAGGACACATGTTTAGATTGTATCAATTTGACTAAGACATTCATAAAAGTGCACACTTTGTTAATAAATCAGGATTAGCAATCGTTCATATATCGACCATAAATTCAACTCCAAATATGCTCTATCCTTTAGAGGCATGAAAATATATTGATTACTAATAGAGCTAATTTTTTGAAGCAATTTAGATCGAAAAAGAGTTTCCAAGTGCAAGGTGAAAGGCAAAATTTATAGACCAAAAAGGCCAAAAATTTTCACCTCATTAAACAACTTTACAAATATAAATGGTTACATTTTGCATCTCTGGGAATAATTCTAGAAATTTTCTTGCTTAAAAGGACATAAAAGTGTCCCATTACCAACATACTGGTAATATATTAATTAGATACGTGAAAAATATATTATATTTGTGAAGAGATTTACTAAAATATTCCAACATATGGGACAAAGTGATAAAAAAAATAACAAGAAAAAATTCAAGGACTACGGTTGGCTTTTCATATTGGCCATCTCAAAGAAACATTTATCTAAATATGGTAAATTTTTAAAATTATCTCAAAGGGAGATTGATTGAACTTTAAGCAATCTCAACTTCTTCAAAAAATCCATTTAGAGCTGTTAAACTTCCATGATAGTTGAATAAAGACTTTTGCTAGTGAATACTGATCTAAGTTAAGCAAAAAAAAAAGAAAGATGAGTGTTACAATATGATGGAAAATGAGCTGCAAAGTGTCATTGGAAATTTGGAAAGTTTATTAGGATCTTTTCGAAATGTTCACCTCACCTCTATAAAGATAAGCTAGGCTTAGCACACCGACTACTTTATAAGCTCTTCCCGCTCTTATAGAGCTTTTGCACGCTGTTGCAACATTGTTTTGGATGATGAGAGATGTCTTGACTCATCTTCTTCATTGCACTCATAACGGCAAGGCTTACGAGAGAGAGAGAGAGAGAGAGAGAGAGAGAGAGAGAGAGAGAGAGAGAGAGAGAGAGAGAGAGAGAGAGAGAGAGAGGCAAAGTTAGTGTAACTTTGCCAAAATTGGTAAGAGTGGGGATTGCGTGGGCTTCATTCTTGCCACTAGACAAAGGTTGGTGATGGTAGCAAAACATTGCCATCCCTTTCGTGTAAACTCATCTTTGATGGAGGCTACTTGCTCTGGTCTACTAGAAGGCGGAGAGGCAACTTGTTCAAGGCCACAACACTAAATCACACGAGGTCTTAAACGTGATCGAGCGGTGTGATCAACGGTGATGGGTTGAGGGCGGGGATCTTGAAGCAGACGGACGGGTGAAAAAAAGCCATGCGGGGTGACTCGAACCCATGACTTGCTCGTTGACAGACGAACACCCTTACCACGTGGGTGTGCAGCTTTTGATGTCATCCATGGAAAAACATACCATTATATAGTAAACACAAATAAGAAAAAAGCGACTTCGAACAACAGAAGCAATCTCGATCACAATTTTGATCTGACAATGCATGCCAGTTTTGAATCACGCGCCCTAGTTGCCACTGCCAATCCCACTGTTTGATCTTCATTGAAGAACCCATGTGATATAGTGCTGAGACTAGAGCTCCTCTTTTACTTATGTTGGGAATAGGTTTTGTCCTATGATCCTAGCCTTCTGTTTGAACCTCTCTTTAAGAACGAAATGATCATCACCCATATGATACATCTCTATCCTACCGGAATGTAAAGGTGGCATATAAGCATGTGTTCATAGGTGGAATAGAAACATATGGGCACATGTGGAAAAGAACCCAAGGTATGGAGTAATCAATGATGCTAAATAAGCAACTTGCACTAGCTCTATATAATGAGTCTTTTCCACATGTGGGCACATGTGGAAAAGGACCCAAGGTATGAAGTTATCAATGATGCTAAATAAACAACTTGTAGTAGCTCTATATAATGAACCTTTGCATACCCAGTTTATCAATATAAGATCAAACTATCTACTTTTTCTCTCTACACTCTACTCAATTTTTCTCCCTTGTGTAATCAACATTGTCATTAGTATGTTAACACTATGAATGGTTCTCTTCTTAATCCTCCCTAAACCCAACAACTGGTATGAAAACATGTGAGGGATTAGCATCTCCTAATCTTTGATCCTTGCATTAAACTTTTAATCTAAGTAGCATAATAAGCCTATTACTAATCCATGCAACTAGCAAATTGTGGGCAAGTTCATGAAAATCCATAGAGCCACTATCCTCCTTGGTAAAATTGCCATCGATTAGTGTATGTATATATATTTTCACTTGCATTTAGGTCGTTTTTGGTATTTCTTTTGCATGATCTTTTCTCCTCTAATTACTCTCTATTCGAGCTCCAAACTGTCGCATTGACAATGTGTGGCATTAGTGCTCTGCGATCTCTTCTTGACAAGCTATAGAGCTCCCCAATTGGACTCCTGTAGTGCAACTAGTTGCTCAATTAATTTAGCCAGTCAAACTCCTCTAGTGCAACTAATTGCTCAATTAATTTTGCGAGAATAGTGTAATATTTGCCCCCTATTTTGCCTTGCAACAACTCCTATGATAGATTAAACTCTAGGTATGAATAATTTTTTAACTCTAGCTATTGAGTTATATTGTACTCTTAGTTGAATTGGGTCTAAAATCTGGGAAAGGAAGCCAATTGCTTCTGAATTTTGGAGTTTCTATATTACGTGGAGTTTTAGACTATTGGTTGTTCTAGACTAAGCTCTGTAAGAATTGGTGATGGTTTCTATTGCTTAGGGCTACTGGATGCTTTTCACTGATTGTGAATCCCCACATTTAGATAATCTAATGTTTCATGGATTATGAGACTTGATAATCATACGATATGGATTAGTTGAAAATGTTAGGTAAAGATTTTTCACCTAGGCACGATTGGTTTACAAAACATCTTGTGGATATTAGTTGGTTGATGATCCTTCTTATGACACATGTGTAAAAACTTAGATCTATTTCTTGATTACTAAAACCATATTAAACTGTAAGTGGTTTAGCAAGAAGGCTTCTTGGAAATATGCCACCTGCTGGTTCGGAATACCTGTTGTTGGCCACATGGTGGCTCGGAATACCTAGTTGATTTGGGGCTGTTAGGCTCTCCTACTTTGTAATTTTTTGATGTTAGACATGTTAAATTGTTCACTTTAGCCCTTTTAGGTTATAAAGGGGGTGTTTCATCTCAAACCTAGCTTACTAGTGGCACATGCTTTGATGACTGTTGGTTCATAACTTGCCTAGTGCCTGGTTGATAAACACCTTTTACTACCTAGCTTCTGCTGATGATATTGACTAGGAATGATTTAACATTTTGTAACTCTTGAACTATATTTCATAAAACCAGTCAGTTGTATTGCATAGATAATGATTAAACCATTTTTTGACTAAGAAGTGATTAAACCATAGATCTTTTGACTAAAGAAGTGATTAAACCATTTTTTAATCTTAAAATTCATTGGAAACAAGACCATCTTAAAGTCAGAAGTGGTTTGACAAAAAGGTTTCATGGGATAAAAATGGATCAAACACTTGGATCAAAAGGGGTGTTGGCCTTCTTATTAGAACTTAATCTAATTAATATGTATATTTTTTAAAAAAAATGGGGTAACTACTTACTTTTACAACCTGTTATAAGGATTCCACTTGGATCAGAAGGGTTGATGGCCTTCTAATCACAAGCCTATAATGAATTTTAAAGAAACACTTTACACTTGATAAAGAGGAGTAATGGCCTCCTGATCTCACTGTGATAGCCTCATAACATTTTTTCTGAGAATGGATACTTGTTGTATTTAACTCTTCACGGATGGTAGGTATAAGTTAAAAAAGGTTTTAAGTAGGACATGAATAACAAATGATAGGGTTCTTTGACACCTGTAAAACATATTCAAGGCTGAGGAATATGATGTCTTGTTTATATGGATGCAGGCGAGGACTCTATCGTTACTTAGGATCTTTTTGGCTTAGCTGCTCCGTCCTCATTCTCACTATGATGTACAAAAAGGAATCAAATATACTGAGTCATTTTTGTGCTAATCCTTGTCCTTTGTATAAAGCTAGTTGTCTTTTGAACTGTTATGTGCTTTTGTGTATAAGTATAAGTCTAAAAACAACAACACACATATAGAGAGCTCTTTCTCAATTTTCTTGGTTGATGGATATCTAATAAGAGTCACGTGTTTTGTGTACAAACAATGGCAGCAAATTCACCACGGAAAATCCAAGAAAAAAACAATATTTGGTAGACAACTAGAGCGTAGATAGGAAGTGCATGACTCAAGAGTCAGAAGCAACGAGTTTTTCTTTGTGACTAGAATAAAAGCTTGTTTTCAAAATCAGGATATGTACCAAGCTAGTAGGAAATGAACCGGTGATAGAGCTCCACAATAGTGGGCTACCTAAAAAAGAGGCATATTTAGAGAGCACATTGGTTTGTGTGCGCATGCCAATTGTGTTAACCTCATGAAAGCATGAGAAGCTCTTAATGGGCTTCTTATCTAAGATGTCATCTCAAGGTCATCTCTTGGTATGCATTGATTGCTTGAATGCACTAATGGCTGTGGCAAGGGAGCGGTGTGTGGTTTTCATTGGTGGATGCACCTTTCAGAAGGCACATTATGGAGATTTGAGGTCATTTTTTCGTCCCATAAGAAATGGTACAAAGAGAAAATATTTTTCATTTTTGAAGATGTAGAGAAGAAATTTAAAAACAAAAGAATTGGGGTAAATCCTCAATCTTTTTACCATTTGCATAGGATGTCACTTTTCGGGGCCTCACATGAAGTATCGCTTTCAAATCTTTGGGAATGTGTCCCTTTCCCAAAAAGTTCTCCCTCCCAAAGCATCGATTTTTGACTTTGGTCCAAATTACAAAAATTTCCTTACTCATTTTATCTCTTTTTAGCACCATATCCAATCCATCATCTTCTTCCCCATATCCAATCTTTGGTATTGGTATTATAGCCATGAATTCTGCTTAGAGAGGTATCTATCATCTCCATGTTGAGTTGGATAAAATGAATATTCTCCCCTTCGCAAAAGAAATAGGGTTCATGAAACTCCTCCTTTTGCCATTGAAATAATGAGATCAAAGTGAAAGAAGCACATTGGCGTATGGGCAGATGGTAGATTGTATCCTATAGAGCCCATCACCAAATGTACCCCGTTATTTCTCAACTGTTCTTCATTGATGAGATTTGTAGGAGATGGCATAAAAGGGCTATTAGGCTATATAAGAAAGCATTGTAGTAGAGAGGTTCATTCTTAAACTGGAGAACCATTTGCGTACAATAGTTCAAGGATTGTCTTAACCATCAACTTCAGGAAATCAAGAAGAAGATAAAGAACCTGTAATCATTGCTGAAACTTCTTTAGACTATAATTTTGATTTGAGTCTAAAATTTGATGAGTTTTCTTTTTATGTTCATAGAATTGGTCTTCAAAAGCAGCTGCACAAATTTTTTGACTATCAACAACAAGTAAACTTGGGCATACATAGAAACAAGTTTCTTTCAGAGAGAGGGTAGAACCATTAATTGATACTTCAGGGCATTTACTACTCTCGTTAAAAAGATAATTGAAAATATCTTCAATTGAATAACATTTATTAGAGTTTTATCAGGCATGTGACATTTGAAGTTAAATGTACCAAAGTTGATACTCTGGAGTACCACATTTGGTACTGTAGGGCATCGCACCACATTTTATCTAAATCTCATTAATTTTCTTTGATCTGTTTCACATTTCATGTAAGAAAAAAATGGAGGAGTATCCTCAACAAACCAAGTTCTCTTCCACAACACAAGACTTGCATGAGGAGTACGGCCTCAGTCTCTAGAACGCAAATTCCCTAAGGAACTGATTGATGAAGACTTGCCACCTGAATAGTGGCTAACTATTTTTAAGTACAAGTACCAAAATAACAACAAGATCTTTTTAAACCATTTGCAACCACATCTGGTGGAAGACACAAATTTTTATTCTCCAAAGTTTACCAGGGGTCCCCTTCATGTGGTGAATTGACCAGCAAATTTGCTAGGTGCTATGCTTACGAGAAATGTCATGCACTAAAAAAATACTTAGCAAGACATAGAGTAGCATGGGATGGATGTGGGGAAGGAGTGTTGCAGACGATAACCTCTAGGAATCGCACCCTTGACCGTAAAATTGAGGCATGGAAGAGCCAGTATGGTTCCTCCCCTGGAAGTGTCCTACATTCAAATAAGAAGGCACAGATGACTCAAAATGGCAGCAACATCTGCACAAAACCAGAGTAATCTAGCAAAGGGGCATTGGGGTGGTTGACTACCTACCCGATTTAGAGACATTGTCGCAAAGAGTGCTAAAGTCGGTTTCACATCCAAGGTTGTCAAACCTAACATATCTGATGGCATCTATTCAAGAAAACAACGACCAATTACTGGTATATGAAGGTAAAGAGGGAATGGAAAAAGTTTGATGGAGGACATTAACACCCTAGAAGTGTGCATTATTTGGCTATGACAACGAATCTTTGTCCCTGATGAAGAGATCAGAGGCCAAGCTAGGAGATACTCGGTGCTTGTTATGATGACACGGGGTTTTTGAAAATATCAAAAATCTCCAAGCTGTGGTTCTACATTAGGAGGTATTGTATTTGGCTTATTGCATTGTGCATGAATGTTAAAAGTGTTTATTTTGCACATGGTTTGGTGATATGTCTCACTTCTTCAATGGTTTATTTGCTGACATTTTCTAAAAAATCCAAAAGCTCCAAGCTGTGGGTCAACAGTAGGAGGTATTGTATTTTGGCTTTTTGCATTGTGCATGAATGTTTATTTGCACATGGTTTGGTGATTTGGCATGTCTCACTTCTTCACTGGTTTATTTGCTGACATTTTTAGGGATTTTGGTACTTTCTTCAACTGTTTGTTACTTTGTTCAGCTGGTTTGGTACTTTCTTTAATTATCTTGGTATTTTTATTAACACTAGGTGTTGTGATGTTACTTTCTTTGGTACTGTACGATGCTTCTTTATTTCATTTAGTATTCTCTTGAGATATTTTGGTACTTTCTTGTCACTAAATTTTAAGTGTTATAGGGTATTGTTGGTTTGTCTTGGGTGCTATGTTGGCACAATCCATGGTACATTTGGTGCTTTTTAATTCATTTGGTACTCTTTCGACCTATTTTGAAACTGCTTTGGTACTTTTGAGTTTAGTGCTTAAGTAATTTATTGAACTGTTTTGGTACTTTCTTGAAATATTTTGATAGTGCTTTGTAATTTCTTGTACTGTTTTGATACTTTATTTAACTATTTTAGTACTATTTTGAACAAAGGTGCTATGTTGGTACTTTCCTCAAAATTTGGTGCTTCTTTATTTCATTTGGTAGACTATTTTGAAACTAGTTCGGTACTTTTTCGGTACTCATATATGGTACAATTCGTTAAGTCCTTGGGCGCTATGTTGGCACAATCCTTGGTACTTTGGGTGGTTTTTTGTTCATTTGGTACTCATTTGACCTATTTTGGTATTTCTTTGATACTATCTAGTTACAATGTTTTGGTCTTATAGGGTGTTGTTGGGTATGTCTTGGGTTCTATGTTGTTACTGTCTTTGGTACTTCTGGTGCTTCTTTACTTGATTTGGTGCTCTTTGAAAGTATTTTGGTACTACATTGGTATTTTTTTGTTACAAGTTTTTGGGTCTTATTGGGCACTACTAAATATGTTTTGGGTGTTATGTTGGGACTGTCTTTGGTATGTTTGGTGTTTTCTATACTTCATTTGGTACTACTTTGGTACTGGTTTGGAATAGTTTTTTGACAAATTATTGGGTCTCATTGGGTATGCCTTGGGAGTTTTGGGTTTTTTGTTGTGCCAATATAGTGCTATTAAAAATTGTTTTGGTAAAATTTGACTTGTTTTGGTACTATTTTGTTACATATTTTTGGTACTACGTTGTTATTGTTTTGGTATTGCATTGTTGCCTATTTAGTACTATTTTGGTACTGCTTCAGTTTGTCTTGGAAGTTTTTGGTACTTCATTGTACCAATTTACTGTTGTTTACAACTATTTTGGTACAATTTAGCCTGTTTTACTGTTTTGGTCCCTGTTTGGTACTATTTTGGATTTCTTTTGGTATAGGTTTGGTATTATTGTGGTACTATTGTAGTGCCTACTTAGTACTATTTTGGTACTGCTTGGAAGTTTGTGGTACTTTGCTATACCACTTTAGTGTTGTATGGAACTGTTTTAGTACAATTTGACCTATTTTGATACTGTTTTTGTACCTATTTAGTACTATTTTGGTATTTTTAAAATAAATTTTTGGTACTTCTTCTGTTCTTCCATGCTAATTGTTTGTTTTGGTAGATAAGTTAATAGAATATGTTTTGCAGATGGAGTATACCAAGCTCTGCAATGAGTGGTTGGAGACCCAAGACCAAAGTTGTAAGCAAGTTGTGTGCTGATGTGAAGAGGGGGATGACATACACATTGACTCCAAGGCCTCACGTTGTGGACCTTGAGAACACAATTCATGTGTTTGGTACTTGTGTTGCATGCGGGGAGGCTTCTTATGTGGTTGGTACCTTCATACTTCCCTATAGGAACCAGTACCATCCACTATGTTTTGCAATTGTGTTGAGAATGAAAACTATGTCCACGAAGGCACGTTGCAACACCGCAATCCGTTTGGAGGCAAAGGCATGGAGGTCAGGGAGGTCATTATTGAAGAGTAAGTGGGGTGCTTGTGTTGCACACTATATACTTCTATCATTTGAATTGATGTTCTAATATTGTCTTTGATCTTTGTGTACATGTAGGTAGAGGATCGTTTGTGTGGACATCCATGACAACACCCCAGTGGATCGGAAGGATCTTGTTGGTCACAACAAGTTAGATGCCACTCAAAGGTTCCAGGAATATCCTTACAAGTCAGTGCATGAAATATTGCAAGACCTTGATGCTAGCACATTGGAAGGGAAAGGGGCTGATCTTGCTATAGACTCAAGATTGGGAAAAGATCAGCTGAAAGCCAAAGTGCATGAAATTCTACAAGACCTTGATGCTAGACGGTGGAAGGGAAAGGGGATGAGCCTATAGTAGACTCAAGCTTGGGAGAAGATCAACTGAAAGTCAAAGTGTAAGAGAGGGTTAAAGAGGAAAGGGGACCGTAGGAGAATCAACAAGGGCAAAATGATTCGATTGAGAAAGTTGTTGGAATGGATATTGAACAAGGCGAGAAGATCAACGAAGAAATGCAGGCTGATGAGGAGGTGGAAATTGAAGTTCTCTCGGTGGTAGAGTTTTTGGATGCGACATCAAAATTTGCATAGGATAAGGTAGGTAGAAAGTGGAGGATGAAGGTAAAGAGGGTAGTGAAACCTACTAAAAGTGCATAAGTAGGTGCAAAGGAGCCCAAAGATGCGTAGGAGACTAAAGACGTGGAGGAAGCCAAAGGGGCTAAAGGTGTAGAGAAGGCTAAAGACATGGAGGAGGTCAAAGGTGTAGGGTGGCCAAAGATGCAGAGGACTAAAGGCTTAGAGGAGGCCAAATGTGCAGGGAGGCCAAAGGTGCAGAGATACCTGATGTGATGCCCTTAGAAATAGTAGATAGCATTGACTCAGCCGCCCTCTCTAAAATATTCCTTATAAAATCTAGAAAGCACCCCATTGGTCGTGGTCTCAAGCTGCAACCCTGCAAGAATTAGCTGCTGTTGGGATCACATTTTGTACTTTCTTTTGAAAAAATATGAAATACCAGCCAATTTTGCTTATGTCAATGCATTTGGTGGCATGTCACTCTATTCTTGAAAGATATCAATGTGTTGGTATTGTTTGCACAATTTGGTATTGTTATGTACAAAATTAGGTACTATTTGGGTTTTTGGTACTCTAGTGCTATGGTACTGTGTACACAAATTCGTACTATTTTGTACTTTGGTTCTTTGGTACTTTGGTACTGTGTTATACCAAGTTTGGTACTATGTCACTACTCTGTACTATTTTTGGCTTTGGTACTCTAATTTGTATAGATTTCCTAAGTGCTTAGTTTACCTGGCACATAAATTTTTAATCAATCTCAATGTGAGATGTGGGCTCCCACACTCAGATATGTGCCAACCCTTTTGGAGGAGTTTGATGACAAGCCTATTTTTATAAAGCTCCTAAGAAGAGTGTGGTGCAAGCATATGATGTTCAATGAAGCGAACACCCTCCTTGTGGAAAACACGAGATACAAGCCCTTGAAGAATGATTACGCTCATACTGCTGCATCGGTCGTATGAGCCAAAGTATTATGACCCAGAAAAGTCGAAGTATCTTATGAAGGTCATTTTTCCATGGATCTGTGGGTGGCTAGCTGAGAAGTTCCCCACTGCTTACAACCACCACGTACCCCTGTTTGATGTCAAGGATGGCCTTTCCTTGTACGTTTTGAACTAGTTTGTATCTTTGGAGGCGTATTTGTATGGCTTTGACTCCCCTGATTGTGTAAAAGATTTTGTAAGCTTGAACATTGCCTCTGTCATTTTCATGAAAATTATGAAAATTATCATTGTGCGTGTACCTTGGTCCTTCAATTTTTTTTACTGGTGCACTTTATCTTTTTGTAGACATACTTTTTCTTGCTACTGCTTTGGTACTTTTTTGTTACTGCTTGGTGACAAGGGTAACTTTGGAGTTAGTGACAAGTTGGAGTTGCTAGGATGTCTTGAAGCAAGAGGAGAGAGATGATGAGACCAAGAAAGGGAGGATGAGTGAGAGAAAGTGGATAGTTATTGCGGGGTACTAGAAAGGCTACTTATTACCTCCATATTGTTGGGCTTTATAACTTTGGCTACAAAAGAATTGTACACAGCAGTCAGCTAAAACTATTTAGCACAATACCAAAATTTGATACTACATTACCAATTTTGTAAGTGAATGATTATACAGGTAGTAGATAGTACCAAAGTTGGATAGTATAGAATATCAAATTTGGTACTATAGTACTATAGAGTATCAAATATGGTAGGAGATAGAACCAAATTTTGGTAATATAGAGTATCAAATTGGTACTACAACACTTAGCTGAAAACAAAAAAGTATAATACCAAAATTTAGTGCTACAGTAACATAGTAATCAGTTAAAAACTATAAAGCACAGTACCAAAGTTTTGTAATGTAGGGTACCAACTTTGGTATCAAAACTTGGTATTGTAGAGTACCAGATTGATAACAAAGAAACAGTATTAGATAGTACTCATCACAAGTAAGATTCTATTCAAGATAATTACAATTGTTTTGCCAATTGTTACAATTGTAGTTGGTGTAAAAACCATATGGATCCCCTCCTGATCACTTCTTTCTTCATAAGGCATACTGCTGTAGATATTTTGATATATCTATGAGGATAGTTTAAAGTGGTTATGCAAGCCATGGTGAACAATATGGCTCTAAGAAGATGGGAGTTGATTACCATCGATGGTTTCTGATTCAATAGGGTATAGGTATCAACTTTGCCCTCAACCTGGGCATAGTACAAACCCTCAACTAGAATTCCACCTTTTATAATCTTGTTATGTCAAAGGTTCTTGAGTACTCTTGGTGCATGGTATATGGTTTTTGTGTACTTTAGAAGGTAGAATTCCTCTTTCTCCTCAATTGCATTCACTGCAAAATTATCCCCAATGAACAGTAATTGGCTCAACACTTCAGGGTTTCCTTCATAAACATGCTTTGGGAGGAAAACAAATCATTTTAGTTCTCCTCATCATCCACATATCCTCCATTGCCCATTCAAACATGGATCACAAAACATGAGAATGTCCACAAAAACACATCACAAGGATTGTGCGTTGAGTATCTGTCAACATAATGGAATGCGCAAGAGCCTATGATTGGTTTACAGCCCATAGTGGATGATTCAACACATCATTTAGTGAAACCAACTAGAACACTCTCTTTGTGGTGACACTCCCAGCTTCCCTTGCTAGTTGAAACCTCGCATTCAAAAAATTGACCACGTTAGTCACACATTTCATGGGCCAACCATTGGGTTTTAGCTCCTCATGCATTAGGGTTCTCTTGATAACAATATCTGCACCACCATGCTCTCCTTTTCCATGTCCTAAAGCAGAGAGAAGTTAAACATCATATAAAATCTTGTCAAATGATAGTACTAGGCTAAAAAGTAGTCTGGTTGTCGTGCCTTGAATTGTGAAGCGGCACCATTTGACCATACCCAATGATAACGCAAATGGTGTCCTTATTGTTTCATTTAAATGTCCTGTATCACAAAAAATGTTGAACAAAGAGTGTGTCATGGAGTTTATCATCTAATAAGTAAAAATGTAGAGTCTTCTCAATAGCTCCTACTTAATTTTTTGATATAAGAGATGAGCACCAATATTGTTACGTATGTTCACCAGCAATGCATGGACTGGATCTCATTTTTCACGTTAAAGCTGTAATTCTCTGCAAGATTAACAAAACTACATCTTTGGAAAACTTAAGCAAGTAGTCTTTGAATTGTTGGGCCTACCACCACCTAAACACAAAGTTATGCTTGACGAAGCTTTTCAACTGACGTGAGAAAAGATGAATGAAAGTTACACTTTTCATCCTTTCCACGACCAACCCCTCCTTCTCTTCTCTTTTCCTTTGGTATTAACTTGTTCAATACCCACATCCTTAAATATCTTAACAATGACCTCCCTACTATCTGTTGCAATCTTGTCTGGGCAGAATGACAACTTTCTTACACCACATCTAGGGCACTCTCCAAGCAAGCATCTCTTTGCATGATATCCATGATCCTCAGGGGGTGAGGGCGTAATATGGAATTTAACAAGTTACTTATGTGCTAAAAATCTACTTGGTTTGTAGAACAATGACCTGCGTCACTATGTGTACCACAAATGGAGCATGTACATGGATGTTCTTTTGCATGATGCCCAAACCTTTTTTTGCACATTTGATTGAAAGCATCCTCAAAGTATACTATATGGATATGGTGAATACAACAGTAAGTACAATGCTCTTTCAATTCTTGGACAAAGAATGGCTTGAGTGTCTCAAGGACCTAAGTGAAAAATTCACCGCAGGATATGTGCTCTTAAATTTTTTGTAAAGATCCACCTATAAAAAAAAATGATCCACGTTAGAGCTTAGAATATTGCAAAAAAACAGCAAAGCACCAAAGTAGTTTATAGTACCAAATTTGGCACTGTATTTCTAGAAATCAGACTATAGTACTAAATAGGGTGCAAACAAGCATCAAGTATGGTTTTATGTAACCTATACAAGTGCCCTAAAAGTAGCAAATCTATTTTTAGAACCCAATTTTATACTATACTACCTAGAGTGATTGGTGCCCAAAAGAATTAGATTGCTCGACTATGCATATAATCTTTGGTACTATGCTACATAAAAGCACCAAATTTGGTACTATGGATTCCATACGGTACTATGCAGACACACTAAAAGCACCTTGCATGGTACCAAAATGGATCCACAGTACCCAATTGGGTAGTTTTTTTTAAACTGCATAATACCAAATTAGAATTTTCTTTTGTATACAAAAAAGTGCCAAAGTTGGTACTATGGATCCAATTATGTACTTTGAACGATAGATTGAAAGCACCAAATCTATTTCCAAAACCTAATTTGGTATTTAATATCAAATGTGAGTGGCTCCCAAAAGTACCAAATTGAGATCGTGGATCCCTAAGGTACTATATAGGGACACTAAAAGCACCTTGCATAGTATCAAGCTAGATTCATAGTAGCAACTTGGGTACATTTTTGTACACTGCATAGTACCAAATTGGAATTCATAGTACCAAACAAAAAACTTTTTTGCATAATGCATAGCACCAAAGTAGATTCATACTACCAGATGGGTACTTTTGAGTATTCAAAAAGGCTATGTTTCCAAAATCCAGTTTGGTATTGTACTTCCTGTTGGGGTATAGGCGCATGTGCCTTGCCCGACCGCCCAGAGTCTGGGCGCCCACTGACTTGTATACCTTATACATAGCATAAGTGTATAGGGGGCTGCTCACTCTTTGAGTCTCCCCACCCACATCGTGTGTGTCTCCTTCTCTCTCTCTCACTCTCCGTTTGTGGTGCTCCCCGATCCCCTTCAATTGGTATCAGAGCTATGGTGACCGCGGAAAGCACGATAGCTTTGAGAGCTTTGAGGCGATAGCTCGCTCGCTCTCGACGGTAGAGAGATTAAGAAAGCTTGGAAGCTTTGTGAGAATGCAATGCAATGGGAGCTTGTGAGCTCAGTTGAGAGTGATGTATGCTCTTGTGGAAGCTCAGAAAGGAGTGTGGAAGATTGTGTGTAAGTGAAGGTGCTGCCCTAAAACTGTGTGCGCAGCAGCACAGTTTTCAGATTCATTTTTCTCCTTGCAAAATGCAGATCTGAGAATTCTGCTGAAGTTGCCCATCCGTTTCGACGTGGTCTACAACTTTGCAGAAGAAACTTTTTGTAAATTCCTCACCGTTTTGCTGATATTCAGCTCAGACTGACTATATACAGAAATTCTAGATTTTCTGTTGTCGCATTGTGTGCGAGTTTGATGCACTTTTGGAAGCACGGGAGATGCTTGAAGTTGAGTGCATAAATTCTGAGCTGAAGATGCAATTGCAACTTCTGTTAAGCTTGTGGTTCGAGGGTTTTTGGTAGACTTGGGCAACGAAGTACGGAGGCGTTTACACACCACCGAAGCGGTCTCTTGAGAGACGCAGGTTTTTGGAGCACACAGTTGGAGCTTCTTTCACTGGTTTTCACAAAATACTTTGGCAGTGATTTTGTGCTTGGATTCATGGTCTTTGCAGATGGTTTGCATATGGTTATGGCACATGGTTGATGCCCATTATATATGCATTTTGGCGAGCACTTTCAAGTGCCGGTAAGCTCTCTTGAGAGCATTGTTTTCGCATTAATCAAGTTTGCGGATTGCAAATCTTTTGGCGTTTGCTTATGCGCAGTCACTCCGTTGATGTATGTTGAGTGTAGTTTGATGCGCATTGATTGCTCATTGTATTGAGCTTGCAAGACAATGGTTATTTTGTGTTGATAGCCATTGTGCGTCAAAACTCTGGCGAAATTTTCCCAGAAGTTTTATGCGTATCATTTATGCGATCTAGGTAGAGATTCCAGGTTGCACTCAGCATTTGCGTGCGGTGTTCTCTGCAGGTGGGAGATTTGTGTGTGTGTATGCATCGATACCGCACAGTGTGGGCTTGGTGATTAGCTCACAGATTGGAGTGTGATACTAGAGCATGCGAGGCTTGTATTGACATTGCGGGAGCTCTATTTTGGAGTGTGTCTCACAGGTTTTACATTGTGTTTCTGGCCATATTTGTAGACAGTTTCCAGGTGTTGTTGGTGAGGTGGTTTTGCTATCTAGCTTGCTACTTGTGCTCATGGCAGAGACAGGTGATCGATCAGATTGTGACCTCTCACAGATGCGCGTGTTTGATGGGTCAGACTTTGCGGCATGGAGAGATTGTATGCTTGATGCACTGACACAGCGAGGGTTGCATCGACCATTGAGTGGTGATGCAGGTAGACCTTCAAACATGTCTGACGATCAGTTGGAGGAGCTAGAGGAGATGGCACTATCTACACTCTCTTTGCACCTTGCGGAATCTGTATATGCTCTTGTTATGTATGAGACTACTTCGAGAGCACTTTGGCGCAGATTACATGATATGTTTGATAGATCTGAGTCATCAAGGACTCGTGTGAGACATGTACATTCACGAGCACGCCGACAGGTGACATGTTGGTATTGTGGCCATTCTGGACACGTTAAACGGTGTTGTTTTCGTCGTATGCGACATCGTAGGAGACATGGCAGTCTCAGAGATGTATGTAGTGATGCCATGGACTCAGTTTCTTTGACAGTTGAGGCAGATGTAGTGTCGGAGTATACTAGTGACGGGGATGTCACTTTTACCTCGAGCTATGCACGAGATGCTATACATGTGGATAGTGCACCCCCTTCGCAGTGGTTGCTAGACGCAGATGCTATGTTTCATGTCACGCTGCATCGTGAATGGTTTTGTAGCTATTCTAGCGGGATGCTTGGCAGTGTACGTTTGACCGATGGATCGGTGCATGCAATAGCAGGTGCAGGAGATGTGAGACTGTCATTACCGAGTGGTGCATCTTACTTGTTACGACATGTGCGCTATGTACCAGATTTGACAGTGAGTTTGATCTCGATCGGTCAGCTTAGAGATTGTGGATGTCAGATTTCGCTACGAGAGAGAGATTTTGTGATGCATTTGGGTTCGCTAGTGATTGCGAGAGGTGCCAGGAGTGGTACAGGTTACCCATTGCATGTGGATCACGGGAGAGACAGTGTTGTCTCTGTGATCACGCAGCCAGGTAGAGAGCGAGAGAGCAGGCGAGTCTCTTTTGCTCATGGGTTGCAGGGTACTTTGCATGGAGTGCAGAGTAGTGAACTCGTTGTGCACACAGTTGGGGCATGACTTGAGCAGTCACACAGAGAGGTGACAGAATTAGACATGCATGCTTTGCTAGTGACTGAGCAAAGCAGAGAGTCAGTTGTGCGAGATACTTCTATGCAGGATAGACAGGTAGAGCGGTCTTGCTCTAGTGAGTCACGACAGGAGGACGTTGTGCAAGAGTCTATGCATACGGAGTTAGAGCATGAGAGCTCTAGTGAGTCACAGTAGATTGAGTGGTCATGTTTGCAGTGGATGATTGCAGAGGAGACTGAGATGTCAGTGATTATGCAGTCATTCCTTTCTATGCTCGACAGTGAGCATGGGGATATAGTTGTGCAGGATATGTCTTCGAGCAGACACCTAGAGCAGCTGGTTTGCTCTGAGGTTGCACGACAGGTTGATGCGTCTTTTGCGGACAGTCAGGAGATGCATGTGGCTGACACGCCTTGTCAGTCAGAGATGCCTATTGCCAAGGATATATATGTTGATGCATGCTCCGTAGAGCTAGCAGGGCCCGCTAGCATTGCATCGGCATTCGGTGGTCTCATGTATGAGATGTTGATCTTGAGACCGGATATCGCAGCTGCAGTGGGAGCATTTGCAGTTGGGGTTGTCAGTCGTTTGTTGACTGATGATGGCATAGTGCACGAAGGAGATATGCAGGTATTGCGTACATACTTGCAGTACGTGTGCGGTACGTCTGGTGGTGTATGGACTTACACGGGAGCAGGACAGCCGGATGCACACGATCATAGCCAGCCAGTGGGCATCGGTTGAGAGCAGTTTTCTCTCGCCTTTTGTAGTCTTTAGATTGATTCTCTTGCTTAAAGGCACAGTCGCCTTTAAGTGGGAGGTTGTTGGGGTATAGGCGCATGTGCCTTGCCCGACCGCCCAGAGTCTGGGCGCCCACTGACTTGTATACCTTATACATAGCATAAGTGTATAGGGGGCTGCTCACTCTTTGAGTCTCCCCACCCACATCGTGTGTGTCTCCTTCTCTCTCTCTCACTCTCCGTCTGTGGTGCTCCCCGATCCCCTTCACTTCCAAGTGCAAGAAGTATCGACAAAGATCAAATTGTTACTATGGATCTCATTAGGTATTATGCAGACACACCTCAAGTATCCTACATAGTACCAAATTCAATGCATAGTACCAAAGTGGGTGCTTTTTTGTATATTGCATAGTTACAAACTGGATCCATAGCACCAAACTAGAAATTCTCTATATACAAAAAAGCACCAAAAATTGATACTATGCATCCAGTTTGGTATTTTGCAGGATCCACTGAAAGCACCAAATCTGTTTCCAAAACCCGATTTAGGATTACACCACCAAGTGTGAGTGGTGATCAAAAGTACCAAATTGGGACTATGCATCCATATTTTTGGGCATTGGAACCCAAAAAATTGTAATATGCATCATGTTTGGTACTGTGCAAAATCTAGAGAAGAACCAATTTGGCACTATGGAGGTAGGAATTGGTACTCACAACGGTATTATGGAGCTGGGATTGGTATCGTGGTACTATGGAGATGGAAGTTGGTACCTATAATGATTGTTGCCCAAAAAGTACCAAATTGGTACTGTTTGGCCTAGAGTAATTGTTGGCAAAAAACTATCAATTTGGTAATCTACAACTAAACGTGAGCGCTACCAAAAGACTATAATTTTTGTGCTATTCCAGCAAAGACCAAGGCCACCAAGGATTGTATTGTAGGAAAAACATATTAACTGAGAGTCATCTAGAAGATGTATGGGATGTTTGATGACACATTTTGCCTCGATCTTGTGCTTAAAAATATCCTTTATATTATGTAAAACTCTTGTCTTGGATTTCTAGAAAGCGGTCACTAAATCTCTAGTTTCACTTGTTATTCTTGTATGCAAATGCAAATGTTTGTGACAAGGACTAATTGGCAACACTTCATCCTCATCTTTCATTTCTAGTCAATTGCTTGCTCTCGCTATATTCCATTAATGAACACCCAAGAAAACATTAATTTTGGACTAGTTCACTGATGTTGTTCTTTGGTCACCATTGTTTAGTATCATTGTCAAAGAGGTTCTTTTCACAAAAAGCTCACTTGAAGAATGGGGTACTTTTAGCTGAGTCAATGTGTTGCGAACATCAAAAAGAAGACTCAATTATACATCTAAACTCCTCAACTTGGAAAATGGTTTATGATGCATGAGCTACTTTAGAATTTCTTGTTGTTCTACTATTGTTAGTCCTTGGGTTTGCGGACGCCAACATCTAGCCATGGATTTGCATATATTGTTCCTTGACTTGGTTCTAGAAAGTTCAGTTGTCTTAGTAGGTTTGCACTCCTTGCATCATTGCTCACGCTTCTTTTGTGCCCAATAGCCCCGTAGAAATTCTTGGTTGCTGACAGGTTCATGAATCCTCATGTTTTCCATGATAGTACCCTCTGTAAATGCAGGTATGCTTGACTCTAGGTTGGTGAAGGGATCACGCTCAGCTTCCATCACCATCTCTGTAGATATGATACTAGCCAGAGCTGCCATGGACTCAGATGCAGACACATACGCGTGCATGCATGCACACAAACACACACACACATACGTGCACACGCACGCACACGCACGCACGCGCACACACACACACACACACACACACACACACACTCACTTGTAGTTTCCCCGTGCTTGCTACTACTTGCAATTCTAAAGTTTCTTACTGAAACTTACAAACTTTGAAAGATTCTCCTTCAAAACTCAGAACCCTAGCTGATAATGGGATGAAAAGGTAGATACATTAAAACTTTTTGCTACCCAGTACTAGCCACTACATACAATTCAAAAAGTTTCTTTTCCATATTGAAACTCACCTCAAAATTTTCTGCTTTAAAGTTACAAAGAACCCTTCTCTAGTTCTCAAACAAACCTAACTAGTAATAGTTTTTTTTTTAAAAAAACCCACCCAACCCACCTCACCTCACCCCACCCCAAATCAAACACAACCAGTAAACAACCCCCCCCACCCCCCCTCTCTCGTTCACTTGGGAATGTGCATCTTTCTGGGTTCCAAGTGGTTGAATATGCTCTCAATAAAATACCCTATGGGCACAAGCCCTATTGCCTTGGTAAAAATCAGGTGGTGACCCTTTTACCCTAGCCTTAAATAGTACTAGGGATTTTAAAGCCTTTCTCTTCCCCCAATCCGGAATGATTATTATTCCCCTCCCTCTTGTTGTACCACCGGTCTGCCCCTTTACTTCATCTGCAGACTGCATACTATATGAATCCTCTCCCTAAGGGGATACACTGTGGGGTGTTCTCGACATCTGATGCATCTGCCTCCTTTGCCCACTCTATGTATGATTGCTTAAACTTAAGCACTATGGAATTGGTTGAGCAAAATTCGCCATCACAGGTTGGTGCCACACTGACTTTGAAAGCATAAAATGGTGTTTTCTATTACAGTAAATTGTCCTCTATTTTCTCTTTTCTGTAGTTCACAAATGTATATATTATTTTTCAATTATTTTTTTGGTGTTGGGGAATTGATTGAGCAAATGCAACTCTGTCCCTCGGGTTTGATGGCGAGCAACTTGTTTAGTAGTTAAATGAGGTTTTGATGGCGAGCAAATGCAACTTTGTCCCTCGGGTTTGATGGCGAGCAACTTGTTTAGTAGTTAAATGAGGTTTTAACTAGGATCTACCAGTGTGTGCTTATTCCCATGTTGAGTTTGTCTCGCCCTTGAAATTACTAGCTAGCATTGAAAAGGTTGATACTGGTTCATAATTAAATCACTGTGCTATTGAGGATTTGATAGGGCATTACTTACTCGCGCCTGACATTGGTTTGTTTATAAAAAACTCTCATGAGATTAGTTAGTGGAATTTAGTCGATCTACACATAAGTTTTTTAGTTTCGCAATTAGACACAAATTTTTTTGGAAGCTTGACCAGTATAATACTTACTTTAATGGACTATTATTGGTTTGTTTGGGAAGACTAATCAATTGTTATCGAGCATTTACTATTGTATTTCTTAGAGCGCTCATACTACTATCTCAGTCTTATATGTGCAAAGACTCTCATATGATCTTCTAGGGTATAGTAGTCTATCACTTCTCATCACACTAATCATTGGTTTTCTAAAAACAATTGCATATTACTTGTAAATAAAGCATAGAGCACGTAATAATCTTGCTTGGTGTTCTTCCATTACGATAAAAAATAGTAATTATTTTTTCACCTTTACTTACTTACCTAATTACATCTTCTAAGCTATCATTTCTAAAGCGATGATTCGTTCTAAACTTATACCATACTTTGACTAAAATCCCCAGTGTTTTCTTTGACTAATACTACTTTTTAGGCCATGCTCTCTCTATTATATCTCTTACGTCTCTAAAGTTATAATAGATTGTTTGAAACATTTTGTACCCTATTGCACTTAAAATGAGGCAAAGAAACCTTGTGGGATAGTGATTTTTGGTAAGACATTTGGATTAGAATAGGTAGTGGCCTTCTGATTAAAATTTACTCTATTTAAATAAACAATAACTCTTTCCTAAAAAATGGAGTCACTTACTATCTTTGTAACGTATAATCTCATTTCAAAGAAGAAACTGAATGAGTGATGACCTTCAGTTCATTAAAGGAGTAAAAAAAAAAACCCCTCTCAGAGAAGTCACGTGATAGGAAAACAACAATATTGGATGTTAGTAAGTTTAAGGTAAAAAGATTTAAAGTAGGACATGGATGACAATTGATAAGTTCTTTGACACCTGTAATACGTATTCAAAGATAATAAATCTGTTAACTTGTTTATATGGATGCACATGCGGACTCTATCTTTACTTATGGTCTTTTTGGCTTGAAGCTGCTGTTTGCCATTGGTGCACCTTAGCGACATCACTTATCATAACTATCCAGTGTACAAAAACATTAGAGTGATAATTCATTCTCATTGTAAAGTGCAAATATGAATCAAAGACTGAGTCATTTTTGTGCTTCTCTTTGTTTTCCTTTTTCTAAAGATGGCTATGTTTTGAACTGTGATGTTATGTTGTGTATAAGTATTAGTTTAAAATAGCAAATCACATGTCCTAAACACAAGGTTCTCCCAGATATTTGGAAGACTCCCCAGACGCTGGTTTTAGAAAACTTTTGAACTATAAAGCTTAGATGGACCCACTGTCTATAAGTCCCATTTAGGTTGACTGGTGTTAGGTGGTCCTTCTTTGACTATAGTTTTGGATTCTTGCTCACGGCTATAGTAGTCTCTGGACTTTGCCAATTTTAGGGTTGGAGGTTAATCCATACACACTTACCCTGATTTTGATTGATATTTTAGGTACACAATACTGACAAGATGACTGCTCATATGAGAGTCAGCTATGACCCACTGAAACATGCAAGGATGATGAAACAAATTACACGCACAATACTTAAAGGATCATCCTCTTAAAAAAGCCTTGTCAACTAGAATCAAACCTTTCCTTCCTAGAAAATCTAAAAGAAATACGAAGTCGTATCCCAAATAAAACCTTTGTTTTACAGGCTTTATCCCTATCCTAAGGACTTGAGCTGGCCTCTAAACCCCCTGGGAAACTCATCAAAGCTCCTTTTAACCTCAACTTTATTGATCATATTAAATGTGCCTCTAATGCTGGCCTATACATCTACGCTAAAGGGAATATGGAGTTTGCCAAAAACAACCTTGACTTCTACACTGAGTCAATCTGGAATATCTTCAGACTTACGTAAAATGTACCTATAAATTCCTTGACCCTAAGGCTTCATGTGAATCCAACATTATGTGGTTTGATCATGCTTTTTGGTGCATTCTCAACCATTTGGAACAGATGTTTTTAAAAAAACCAATAGATTTCCATTTATCCTTAATTTTCTCTTGGCTTGGTGGGCAAGCCAAGTCCTTGTAATTGCACAGATTGCTTTCAATGCCTTTAGAAACTTGATGCTAGAATTCTCAAGGAGCTAAAGTCTCACGAGCTTGGCACTTATCTCACCACATAGAATGACTATAAAGGCATCAAGATTGCTACTAGTCTGCTCAAACCTTGCATCAAAGATGATGACTCCACATCTCTCAAAAGGCCTAACTCTCTAACCACCCCTAATAATTCTTTTACATCATTTTTAACACCCAATAGTTTGACTAGCTATAATAGGGGTAAATCCCTCAGTTTCACGAGAGGTAGAGGGAGAAATACCCCTGTTCAACAGCTCCTTGACTTGTAGCTTATTGTGATATGCAGGTGATTTCATGCCCTTGCGAGAAAAAGACCATTGCCAGCCATACTTCTGCAGGAAATTGTATTTATATGCACTATTTATAATGAACTCCTTGATTGGTTTTCTCCTAAATCTATCTTTTATGAATGTTTTAAACTTCTTTTTGGTAATCATAACATGTTAGATAATGTCTTGATTGGATGGACATATCATCAACCCATCAAAAGTTTAGTTTGCAACAATGACTAAACTAGCTATCTACTGATAGTACTTGGATTACTCTAGATTTAAGTTTGAAATTCCAAAAACTTGCACAAAATGGTTCATTATTGGTCTTTATAAAGCTGCTAATTGTCCAATTTTTATGTGCAAAAATCATACTTGGTTGGCTACATAATCAAGACTTGTTGGAAATGAGTTTTCACTACCTAACCTTTCTCCTAGGGAGACCACGTACGAGCCGTATCATTAAAAATTGTTTAGATCTTGGCTATTCTATTGACTCTGTCAAACTATGTATGTTCTTTCCAACTTATAAACATCACAAACATAAAGTCAGATGGATTTTAGATGCCTCAAACTATGTCTTTACTATATCACGTCCTACCTGGATCTCATATCATATGGATTTGAAGTAGTATGTGCAGTTAAGCAAAAGGTGTGTTTGGATTTTGCTTAAAATCCATTATAACTCATATTGGATTGTAAAAAAATTCACAAAGGTTACACTCAACCTCCCCAACAAAATTTCCATCTATTTTCTGCAACAGATATCACCCAGTGTTACGAGAATGTCCCCCTCTATGGTGATCTTGAGCTAAAACATGTCTTGAAAAATATGATTAAGATTGCATTTTATAATGCTAGCATGAAAAATCTCTCATTCATTTCTCTTGTTAGTAAACCTAGATGGATTAGAAAGACCAATTCAACACATAATGCTGACTACATGAGACTAAATTATGCAAACTTGTCTCATGGCTTCTTGCCAACTGCTCTGTACAGTCTGGGGGTAGGTGCTACAATCAAAGCCTAGGTATTCCTATGGGGGTTTCTTGGTCCCCCCTCATGTGTAACCTATACCTAGCCTACTTTGTATACAAATGGTTTCTTAATACCATGAGAAATCCAAAAGCAAAACATAAGCTTTTAGATTTTAATCACACCTATAGGTATATGGATGATATTCTTAGCCTTAATAATATATCATTTCACAATGAAATTTCATCTATTTACCCAAATTATCTTAAGATTGAACCAACATTAGGGAAAGGTTTTGATACCCCTGCAAGGTTCTTTTCTACTTCTATACAATTCTTAAACTTTTGTCCCAATAGCCCTACAAAAATTCTTGGTTATTTACATGTTCATGAATGCTCATAATTTTCATGCTAGCACCCTCTATAAATGCAAATATGCTTGACTCTAGATTGGTGAAGGGATCACGTTCAACTTCCATCATCATCTCCGTAGATATGGTACTAGCATGATCTACCATGGACACACACACACACACACACACACACACACACACACACACACACATAGAGAGAGAGAGAGAGAGAGAGAGAGAGAGAGAGAGATGCTTTCTTGCACGCTGCAAGTCCCCCCCACGTCTTGCACCGACATCGATCTGTTATGGATCATTTCAAAAATAAGACTAAAGTATAAAACTTCTGAGGATTTCCACTTTATTTTCTCTTCTTTATTTCCTTTTTCCTTCTTTTCTTTTAGTCTTGTTCTACTTGGGAAACCCGTCAAGTGTAGGTGGTGTCAAAGACAACCAAGTTTGTACCACCATCCCTTGCTTTCAGCCAGCTAGCTTCATGGAGATTATCCAAAAAAGTAGGGAGGTGATTATTGCCATTGGTAAAAGGAATAACTCCAACAAGTGGAATATGGAAATCATTGCTTTCATGATTGCAAATCGCTAATGATGTGTAGGGGATCATGGATAATGGCTCACCTTCGTGTAGGGCCTTGTAGCTTCTTGGTGTATCACCTAATCCCTCAAGGCTCTAACACGCTTGAGGTTACTTTGTACATTTCTTTCTGGAGAATTTAATGCATTCACTAACAATTGTGATTTTGGAAAAGAAAAAGGATAAATTAAGTATAACCACTCATGTAGGATAAAATGTTGGTACAAAGCTTCTAAAGAATTCAATGATATGATATGTACATCTATTGATGATTAATGTTCACAATGAATGGTAGGGGAGCACAATTTTGGCCTATTTTAATGAGGATAATAAAGAAAGATCCCTTGACTCTAAGGCTAACGCTAAAGCCACAAATGCTGAGACTCTAAGTGATATAGGCCATGAAAGTCTGAAGAATGTTAAGACTTGACTTGAACAAGAGCTAAAGGAAGTTAACAGGCAGCTAGGTAGCGGCCCTAATGGTAATAAAAGAACCTACTCACATGTAGAAACTATTTATGTCGTGATTTTGCTAACTCTTATGTCCCTCAAGGCTCTAACAAGCTTGAGCTTTTTATGTAGAAACTATTTATGTCGTGATTTTGCAAACTAAGCTGACGTTGGTTTTTGGCTTCAGTGGGAGAATCCAAATAGCTCTGAGCTGATAGAATGGATTCTGGGGCCACAAATCCTTGGGCATGGAGGAGCAATTGTAAATACTACTTACCTAGCCAAGGGTTTTTTCACAGTTAGATTCAAGGAGGTAGCAGACATGTCAAAGATCCTAGACAAAGGTCACCTTACATTTAACAAGACTACAGTCTGTGTTGTACCATGGGAGCCAGTGTTTGACTTGACGGAGTCCCTCCAGTGGATTAATCATGTCTGGGTTGAGTTTGCAGGCTTGCTTGGTTGGCTTTGGGATAATATCAGGATGCTTGCTAGTCAACTGGGCACCCCCTTGTTTGTTCCTAGAAAGAGGGGTCTAAGTAGGTCTTCTATTTGGGGATGGAATATGTCTAAGAAAGCACCAAAATGTATGGTGATCAATGTTGGAACTGGACTTGTTACTATTCTGCTCAATTTCAAGACCTACTTTGGGGCGTGCTTTGAGTGCAACAAATTTGGGCACTTTGCATGAGATCACAAATCAAGAGGCGGGAGGAGACTTTTGTGCTAACGCTTTTCCTCTTTTGGAATGCATGTGGTGTGTGTGAGCATAAAGCCCTTACAAGTTAGTTTTTGGTGCTTGAGCTTACTATAGAAGAGTCTTTAGGTGTTTCAATTTTCTTTGAGCAAGTCAGGTAAGTGCAAGGTTTTAAGTCAAAGCACTAAGACTCACACAAAGTTTGCCAATTGTACTATTCATATATTAAGAAATACCAAATTGGAAAAATGAATCCAAGAATCAAATCAAACACTCCAAAGCAAAGAGAGAAAACACTACCAATTCTTTAGATATATAGAGTGTTCACCCTAATAGATCTAGGAGGGAATCTAGAAAGTCTTGAGAGGAGGTGCAAACAATACTCTAGAACAAAGATGAGCTAGCCAATATCAATAAGCATGATGAAAGACAAGTAAGGTGTCGTACTCACAGAGCTACAGTGTAGCTCGATAACATGACTAATTATCCATTGTGCCTCGCAAGTCAAGAGGTTCAACAAGACCAATACAAGGTTGAGAGGAAAGCACTAGGCTTGGTATCCACAATGCCACCAAAATCATGCATTACTTACTTGAGAAGGTGTCCCTATTTCTATGTTGATTATCAGGCACTTCTTTACTTGATAGATAAGATTTTCAACAAGAAACTATGATTATGTGGTAAATATTTCTCTCAAGATTTAAATTGAAGATCTTGCACAAGCCTAGAGATACATACTGTGGAGTAGAATCCTTGTCCAAATGTACGAAATTGATGAAAGAGCCCTTGCTAAAGGATGAGCCAATAGATGCTCAACTCTTCCAATCAGAAGCAACAGGAGACCAAGAATACATTTAAATGTCCATGTTTTTTATGATGGGCTAAAGAGAAGTAAAGCTAAGAAGAAGGTAGTAATTTTGACGGGTTTGAGGCCCCGAGTATAAATAGGGTGATACACTACTTTAGGGAAGTTGTCTTCATTACGAGACTCTAAACCCCAACATCGAATAAGCCACAAACCTAGAAAGTAGCTATATCTAATCACTGCAAAATCTCAATTCCTAGAGGACCCTATGAAACATACATCCAATATGAAGACCCTTTTGAAATGCCTTACCCTTTCCCTTGATAACAAAATGGACTTTGCTTCCATAATTCAACCTTGGGATTGAAAACCCAGCAGGATAGCAATGAGGATAGGTTTGCACGATAACATTCATATGCCCATCAATGACTTTGACATGGTCCTATCAATAGGCTATAGGATGGTTGTTAAGTCTTGATACTCTCCATGCAATCTCTTAGGTGAACAAATTTGTGCATAGCCAAGCGTTCATCATCAGCGAGTCCATGAGAACATTTCCTATTAATGACTTGCACTAGACACCTTTTGTTGTTGTATCTCAAGGGAGGTACCTTATCACTACAATTTCATGCTTCTTTTTATTAAGACTGCTATGACACCTTCAATTCCTTGCACCTACATATAATTTGCAAAAGATGAGGATTTACACCTACCTCTTTCACCTTCAAGATTAGTGCACCTTGCATACAAACATTCCAAGATTTTGGCAAATATTAATATGAGCTATACCACCACGCAAGTGATATGGCCCTGGCAACATAACTTGGCCAAAAGTAAACTAGTTGTCTTAGTCTTCCTGCAGATAATTGGGGCTTATATTTCCCTTTCTGTGAAAATGAGCAGCTTATCATGATGTACTTACGAAACTCGTGAAAAAAATATGTACATCGAGCACAACAAAAAGCCTTAGCCATAACCATGTGATCATTTTTCATGGGCATTACCATACACGATATGCCTTAAGTTGAAACACATTTCATGAGCGATGAGCCTCCATGGTCTACAGCACTAACTAGTTCATTCATACGGAAGGCCCCCTGTAGATAGCAAGCAATTCAATTTAGTAGTGCCAAATACAACTGTTTCCATCTTTGCTAAGTGTATATTAAGAAGCTTTGTGATATGGCTTAGGATTTTTAAACAACCTTTACTATGTATTCTACAGTATGCAGATGTATTGTCAAAAAGGAAGGAGTGGCTTGAGAGAATTTTAAATACATATATAGCTCTTTGAAAACAAGAGTGTCAACAATATCATTTCGGACATGCCCATTAATGATCACAGTATATTGATCCACATTGGCGTCTGAGGGAAGGGTGAGCTACTGTATAGCGAACTTGAACATCAAGCCTTTATATGTATTGCAAAAAGCCAAAAAACATCCAAGCATCTAAGATCACATTTCCTCCAAAAATGTGTTTTTTGCAAGAAATCAAACAGTATATTAACAACATGGTAATGTATTTTTTTTTGGCCCTGCCTTCCAAGAAAAGGGAGTTAATGCTGAGGTTTTTTGAGCCCGTGTAAACCGGGTTTTCTTCTTTTATCCATGCCATGCAATGAAGCATAAAAAGAGAGAGACCCTCTCTCTCTCTCTCTCTCTCTCTCTCTCTCTCTCTCTCTCTCTCTCTGTTATGCCATTTCCCTCTTGTCTTGAGTTCAACTCTCCTCGTCGGATAGATCTTTAAGGTCTCTTGGGATAGTTTCCTACGACGTTAAAACTCTCTTCTTCTTAGGTGTGTGTGTGGATGTGTGTGTGTTTGTGCTAATAAAAAGAGGAAAATGGTATAACCTTTCTATCACCCAAGCGTGGTAAGACTGGTTATGCCATTTCCCTCTTGAATAACAAGTTTTAAGTTCAACTCTCCTCCTCAGATAGATCTTTAAGGTCTCTTGGGATAGTTTCCTACGACGTTAAAACTCTCTTCTTCTTCTTCTTCTTCTTCTTCTTCTTCTTCTTCTTCTTCTCTCTCTCTCTCTCTCTCTCTCTCTCTCTCTCTCTCTCTCTCTCTCTCTCTCTCTCAAGCCGTGCCATCATCTATTGCAAACATCTTGTCATACACAAGAGTCAACAACTAAAGGATAGCACATTTTTTACTTCAGAATATGCAGGTTTTACTCAGTAAGAAAATTTGAAGAAGCAAGTAGGTGCAACTCAACCAAGGCTTTTGATAGTGTCAAGCTCATGATATTAGATATGTTGTAAATATAAGAAGAAAATATTGGCTCTCCCTCGTGCCATGGCACCACAAACAATTTTTTGTGCAAAACTTATGATGATCGTATTTGTTTCCTCTGAAATAACATTTCAATCCTATAAATTGCATATGCAAACGAGTGCTCAAAAAAAACCCTAGGATTCATGTAGTTCCACCTACAAATATTTTGAAATTTACCTCTAAATTTTCAATTTGAAGGGAGAAAGCCTACAAAATTTAAAGAAATGTAGGCCTTAAATATGTCAATACACGTCTACAATGTAGGTTTTCCAAGTTTTTGGAACAAAGTTTCTCTCAAGCACTGATGCAATATATTCTATGTTGGCTCTTATGTTGGCTCTTATTCTGGTTAACTTGTCAAAGCTCACACCTCGTACGGCCAAGCCTTGCTCCACATCCATGGAGATGCTAGAACTTGGAGGTCATGTAATAATTAAAATCCTGTCTCTTACTTTTTCATGAGGAGTCGTTAGAATGACAATTTGCTCCATGATGTCCATAATAAATATCAAACTACCACTAAAGACAGACCTATATTCTCGTGATAACGTCCCTTGGCTAGTCCTCAAGCCTGAATATAATCGTTATTAACTTCAAGAAGTGGGCCCCTGTACTAAAAACCAACACTGCAAAACACACATCGGCGGTCTGTCTCGTGATGTCATATGATGTATAAAGTTTCTTTTGTCAATATATTCTCACATATTTACGAAAAACAAACACATGGCTTGTGAGAAGGCTGTATTCTACCAGTTTCATAAAAAGAAAGCCTGTGTTTCGAACAATTTTACTTCGGCAAGGGAAAAGCTCAACTCACATTTTAGAAGGTGACATGAAGACTACCCCTCTGAGTTCTTGGCCCTCGATTGCCAATACTGAGCGCTTGGAGTCGTCTCCAGAGAAGGCTGAGAAAGTACCCTTGAAAGTTAACACACCACACAACAAACTGCCACCATATGATAATGTAACATTACCTTGAAAGACCATGATGGAAACGAAACAGATGGTAATTATCAAAGCCCATATGAAAGTGGCATTTGAAGTAGACTTGCGCATATTGTTCTTCTTCATTCCAACAGTGTCCACCATAGCTCTTCGTGTGGTGGTTTTGAAGCGAACTGCTCGATAAGAGCCTGAGCGCAGTAGCACTCCATTCCTTGGAGGACGTGGAGGTTTCTTTGAGGTACGCTTGGGAATCGCATGGCTGGAGGATGCTTCACGGAGTTGGTCCTTAAGGAACCCTAACTCCAGCAATAAGGAAAAAAAATTATACACCTTCATAAGGTTTGAGCAGTATGAGCTTACAAGCTATGAGAGGGCACAAAAAACAGAATCAAACAATACATACACGCTTAAGAAAGAAATGAAATAAAAGAATTATCTGGACGAAGCATAACAATCTACAATTTGAGCACCTAAAGCATCCACCAGCAGAATATATTTAACTTGACAACACTAGCAATATCCTAAAACATAAAACACCATGAGCATCATATTTTACATTAAATTTTGACATATAATGTATACTCAAATTAAAAAACTTCTACAAGATCTTATTTCAAGTTCCTGATACAAGCTTGATAAAGATCGGTGGCCACCAACTTTATTCACAAAACCAAAAGGACACTTAGTCTGGCTATTGTGATGTTATGGGGCAAGGCATACACAGTCCATAGTGTCCGAGGAGAATCGCAATCTCTCTAAGAGCAGCCCTTCCACTATAGTAGGCTACGGCTAATATCACCCAGAGAAACAAGTAAGCCAGTCCACCCCTTGAAACGGCCAGGAATGTTCGAGCCATCTCCCAAAGTAGCCTTTGTAACCACACTGACTCACATGTAGCAATACAAACAGCCATGTACTCTGCCTCTGTGGAGGATAAGGCAATTGTCGGTTGTTTCTTGCTACTCCATGAAACTGCTCCTGAGCCAAAAGAAAAGGTGTAAACTGTAGTCGATCGTCGTCCACCTGGATCTTCACCCTAAACTGAATCACTCCATCCTCAAAGAATGATCTTGGAGTTTGTACCTCCAATCGCATAGTGAATGCCTAATGACTTGGTCGCCTTTAAATACCGCAGAGCCCAAAGAGCCTGCTCCAAATGTGACTTGGCGAGTCTCTGCATGAAAGAACTGAGAAGTCCCACCACGAAATTGCCATCAAACCGGGTGCTGAGAACTCAAATAAGATAACTGAACAGTTTCTAATACTTTGTAGCAATGTGATTCTAGTGCATCAAGATTTCTATCTAGATGACATGACTGGATACTGTTGTGAATATATCAAGAGTTGCGCAAGGATGAGATGGCTACACAAGGATCTAGATGCATCAAGAGTTCTGGACTAGATGAGATGGCTATATTGAATAATTAAAACACAGTGTTCAGTGTGAACTAAGTGTCTAATTTTGTGAACTGCATGCCCTGTGAATGTACAGTCTTGTGGGGATGGTCATGGGCATGGTTTGCTTGAAAGTGAAATGAAAGGATACAAATTTGATAATAACAAGATTTAGTAGATCGACACATCCATGAAAAGATCGGCGCGGTCTGGATGTGATTGCTTATTGTCACGTGTGCACTTCACTTCCGCTACATGGACATGCTTCAGCTACAGTCTAGCATGAGTTGTTAGCTTAGGACCTAGCCTGACACTTTGTGAGCCTCTAGCAGAACGTGCATGTCCAGGCCGGTCATAGTTGCATAACCTCTCTTGCATAATATAGCATTTTAGCCTACAGGCATTACCGCGTGTGAACCACCTCTTGTGTACTCATTGATTTATTAAAGTGACCCTTGGCATTCCAAATCGTGGGATTTCAGCGAGCCCTGCTCGACCCAGCCCTTATCACCTATATAAGGAGCCCTTTGGGCGCTCGAGACACCACAAGAATGGGAGAGTAGCACCAAACGGTACCCGCATGACCAAGCAGATCTCCAGCGTTTTCGCAACATGACCCAACGTTTATGATCAGCGTTTTCAGCCCTTGATCATCAGCATTTTCAGTCAGAACAGCAGCAAATTTCAGCCCGTCCTCGTCCTCGTCCTCGGCGATAGCATTCAGCCCCTAGCCTCGTCATGGTTGCATATTCTAGCCATCGACATTGCTAGCCCCTTTGGCATTCAGCCATAGCCTTGTCGTCGTCGTCGTCATCGACACCGACAAGTACTAGATCGTCCCTTGTTACTATGCTTTCAAGTGAAGTAAAGTGTCCTTTGTGTTTGTGCGGAGTACTAGACCCGAGCTAAATCCTTGAGCACTTCCACTGCACATTACAATTACAAAGATCATGATTTGTATATGAGACCTTTGACAAAAATGTGATTTAATCAGTGACTGATGCCTTTGTGAAAGTGCTGATGGGGAGTCTAGTACCTGAGTACATAGAGTTAGTGTCTACTGAAAAAAGTGTTTGTCCTTTGGCTGTTTTGCACGCGTAATCGAGGGCGATTACAATTAGTTCAGGAGGGAGGAATGTCAAAAGTTGGTGATGTGGCGTGCCCAGCCTGAGAAAATGGCCAAGAGAACAAGGAGTTAGAGTTACAAACCTCTAACCCAGAAGATGTGGCGGAGAGGCCTAAGAGGTTGGGGTTTAAAAACCTAACCCCCTGCCAACTTAAGGAGCACCGGCTGAGGGGCCTAACTGTAACGGGAGGGCACCACGTGCCAACGGAAAAGAACAGACTTTAGACACTTCAAAACAACTAAAATGAAAAGAGATACACTGCACACGAGACACGGAGTGGCTAAGTCCCACCCCAAGAGAGCACTGGCCCCAAACTGTGTCGACCCTGGACGCAGAGTCTCAGAGAGAGTTGGACCCTCAAGGAGTTGTACTATTATGAAGCAATAATAAAGAAACGGCAGAAGGGGCACCAGCCTTTGGGGCCAGTGAGCCTAGGGACGGTACTCCGCCCTTCCGTGTCGAGTCTCGACTCTCCTCTTCTCCCTCTCAATTCAAGTTCAATTCAGTTATTTGCAGTTTTGTTCGTGTGTTGCTAACTTGCAAATTGATTTCTCACTTGGAGTGTCCAAGCCGATTACAATCAAACTTCTCAACATCAAAATCTAGCTAACAAGCGGGCCCCAACCAAAATAGGAGATCGGCTGAGAAGCAGCTCAGAACAACGCTCGTTTGAAGCTGTACCAAAAAGATGCCACGGCCCATGATCAGCTCCAGAATGCTACCCTCGAAACCGCCAAGTGCAGACTGAAGCCACTCACGAACTCTGGCGCGTGAGGGGGAGTCTTACCATCGCGCCCAATCAAGGTCCATCCCAAGTAGTGTCAAGTAGTCATCTCAATGTTAGCAAGGTCTTCTGCTGTCAAATTGTATGTCCACATAAGAGGTGCAGGAGCACCATCACGGCGCCCAGTGCTAGTATGGTGGCTGCCATGGAGCAAAACCAACAAGAGGGCACCAATTGAGTGTATCAAATTGTAGAGAGGAGGGAACTCCAGAGAAGTAGCAAAATTCTCTCTCTCTCTCTCTCTCTCTCTCTCTCTCTCTCTCTCTCTCTCTCTCTCTCACACAAAGTGATGACATGGCATGACCAAATGGAAGAGAAATGGCCAAGTGGACAAGAAACTCAACCGACCAACTTGAAGAACTTA
The DNA here is from genome assembly GCF_014529385.1 of Adiantum capillus-veneris. Lineage (NCBI taxonomy): Eukaryota > Viridiplantae > Streptophyta > Polypodiopsida > Polypodiales > Pteridaceae > Adiantum > Adiantum capillus-veneris. The sequence continues at coordinate 36,590,216 of NC_140959.1, forward strand.
TGAGCATCGGCCATGGGGCCAAAAACCCAAAGCTTGAATTCTGGAGGAATTTTTCGTAATCGCACTGATGACGTGGCAATTGTACGGACGCCCATGTTTTGCACTGATAACGTGGCAAGCTGTACGGATTTCTGCAAATTACGTTGGTTGATTTTAGCGCTAGCTTTTGGAAACAGACGCTTTTGGGGTTCAATGCTTTTGAACCTGATGCTTTTGAGGCTCTGCTTTCGGGCATCCCTTGTATTGTTTAGAAGAGCCCTTAGGGCCTCACTCTGCAGAACATCTGGACGCAGAGTTTGAGAGCAGAGGACACTTGGGATTTGCACCTTGATGTGATCAATAATTAAGAAATACCGAAAGGGGCGCAAGCCTTTGGGGCCAGTGCTTCTTGCCGTCTCTCTCTCTCTCTCTCTCTCTCTCTCTCTCTCTCTCTCTCTCTCTCTCTCTCTCTCTCTCTCACACACACACACACACACACACACACAAAAGTTTAGTATTTTAAAATTTTTGTTCGTGTGTTGCTATTGATTTCTCGCTTGGAGTGTCCAAGCTTGTAACAATGGTATCAGAGCTCAGGAGGATCCGATCCCTTCTGCAGCACACACAGATTCTTGAGGAGATCTTCGTGCCCCGACCTCGGACTTACTAGCCACTCCCACCCTTTGTCCATTATTACGCATCAAGCGCACTCCCGTCTTCATCGCTCTGTCTTAAAGGGCATAAGCCAAAACGAACCCAAGAGTACACATGGGTTCTCGCGAAGAATGTTACAACAAAGATAACACCTCTCGGTGGGACGGCAAAGAAAATTTGAAATCCAATATGGGAACTGAAGAAAAGAATGAAGATATGGGAAATTTTTTGGCTGGGAAATTTTTTGGCAGGGAAGTTTTCCAGAGCGGAGTACAAACGTCAACTGCAGGTTGACACGTGTGTGAAAAGACTAATCAAGTACTCCAGAGACCCAGGATTTGCAAAACACCTAAAGGATTACCCAATTGATGAGATTCACTCGAGATGGCGTGAGGCCATTAATTCTCCTCACACGTCGGGGAGAAAACTGAAAGGACAGATGAGTGCAGAAAAAAGGAAACTGTACTCACAGAAAGAGCTGCACAGAGCTCTTGACAAGAAAATGAACAAGATAATGAAAGACTTGAAGCACTCTCGGAAGAAGAGGAGATCGGTGGATTTCCCGATTATTTGGGCCGGAAGTCGAGTATCGAGGTGGCAAGCAAATCCAAGAAGCGTGCTCATTTCAAGGATGACTCATATTTTTCTTCATCTTCAAAGAGTTTTGACAGTTCGTCCTCCTCTAGTTCCAGAGAGGATGAGAAAAGGCAAAAGAAGCGGAGAAAAAGCAAGAAAAGCAGATTTTTGAAAAAATCTAGAAGGCATGGGAGGCCATCTAGCAGTTTGGAAGAGGAGAGCTCATCCTCTTCTCACAGTGAGCAGATGAGCAAGAAGACCAAGGAGTTCAAGGGGGTCAGGCCGTCAGGTTTGAGACATTTTCAGGCTACACAAACACCCATCGAGCCCTTGAGTTTGTACAACAGTTTGAAGTCGCCTTTTCTGGAGGTTGCAACGTTCATGGAACACTCCAAGGTGCGAAGGGCAATATCTTACTTAAAAGGAAATACACAGACATGGTGGTCTACTCTGTTGTTACGCAGAGAAGCACCTACGACGTGGTTAAAATTCAAAGTTTTCACGTCAACTTGGATATCAGACGAATATGAAAGAGATGTCATCATGGCTTGGCATCACTTGAGAATGATTAAGAAAGATACATTGGATGACTACTGCCAAAGGGTTTGGGATACTTATTTGCCAATGTCTTCATTTTTTGAGGGACTAGATTAAGAGGTTTTGCTGTGAATTGCCAAAAGAGATTAGAGGATATTGTCTAAACCAAAAGTCTGACTCTATTCAGAGACTTATGGGACATGCTAAGCAAGAATTTGGAATGCATGTCTGCTCATTGGCTTATCCTATGGATAGGATAGTATCCACCTCAACAAGGTAAGAGTCTGTCGGTGAGGAGAATGAATTAGGGGAACCGGATGACGGCTCGTCACAGGATTTTGGGACAGTAAGAGAATCATATAATAGCGCATCCGAGGGTTCCAACGAACTAAGGGAACCAGATGCAAGTTCATCAGATAACTCCGGAGAAGAAAGGGGCTCAGATGATAGTGTGTCTCGGGGTTCCGGCCATTGAGACTGATGTGCCAATAAACAGGAGAGGCTAGCGAAGTTACCCACAGGTCCCAGGACACAAGGAAAGGAAAGTGAAAGGTAAAGTGATACGGCGGTTCATAGTCAAGTTTAAGAATTATCCGGCATTGGATGCGAAGTGGATGGAGGAGGACCTAGCAGATACTCCTCCGATTTTAGAACTTTACCTTGAGGCTTTTGGTCTAGCTTCAACTCTTCCAAGAGTTCCCCATGATCTGCGGGTTGAATCTGGTGCAGCCGGGACTGCACAAGAGGGGAGTTACTCCGGGACTGCACAAGAGATAACCCAGATGCAATAAAGTCATTGATTTCCTTTGTGATTTCAAGGATACTAACAGGCTGACAGTATTCTGTTGTATGACTTTATGGAAGAAGTACTTCAAATTGGAAATTTATGTGGATGAATTGTCTTGTGGGGATGGTCATGGGCATGGTTTGCTTGATTGAAATGTGAACTGGAAAAGATATGAATCTAATAGTAACAAGATTTAGTAGATCAAGACATCCGTGAAAGATCGGCATGGTCTGGATGTGATTGCTAAATGGTTACGATGATCAAAATTTGAATCTGAGACCCTCGACAAAAATGTGATTGATCAGTGACTGATGTCTTTGTAGAAGTGCTGGATTGGTGGAGTTCGGTGCATGAGTACATAGAGTCATTGTCTACTGAAGAAAGTCTCTGTCCTTTGGCTGTTTTTGCAGGCGTAATCGAGGGCGATTAAGAGAAGAGAATGTCACAAAGTGACGACGTGGCATGACCGGCCGAGTGGACGAGAAACTGAACCGACTACCTTGAAGAACTTACGAGCACCGGCCGTGGGGCCAAAAACCCTAAAAACCCAAAGCTTGAACTCTCCAAGGATTTTTCATGAATCGCGTTGATGACGTGGCAATTGTACGCACGCCCGTGTTTTGTGCTGATGACATGGCAGGTTGTACAGATTTCCGCAAATTGTGCTGGCTAATTTCAGCGCTAGCTTTTGAGAGCAGACGCTTTTGGGGTTTAGTGATGCTTTTGGGGCTCTGCTTTTGGGCACCCTTGAGCTATTTATAAGAGCCCTTGGGAACTCAATTCGCAGAGCATCTGGCCGCAGAGTTTGAGAGCGGAGGTCCCTCGGGAGTTGAACCTTGATATAATCAATAATAAAGAAATACCGAAAGGGGCACCAGTCTGTGGGGCCAATGCTTTTGGACGCGAAACTTTGTCGTGCCGTGGAGACTCTCTCTCTCTCTCTCTCTCTCTCTCTCTCTCTCTCTCTCTCTCTCTCTCTCTCTCTCTCTCTCTCTCTCTCTCTCTCTCTCTCTCTCTCTCTCTCTCTCTCTCTCTCTGTGTGTGTGTGTGTGTGCGCGTGCGTGCGTGCGTGCGTGCGTGCGTGTGTGTGTGTGTGTGTGTGTGTGTGTGTGTGGTATTGTATCTACTTGAAATACACAGACACAGAGACAATTCACTGAGGAGTTCTGGAGAGAAACAGTCCCAGAGACAAAACCTTGATTTATTCATACAAGGCACTAGACAGGTAGAGGAGCAGCCACCATGGCAAAGCTCAAGCTCATACTCGCACCCGCGGTACTCTCCTTGACCGAGCATTGGAGCTAGGGAGATCGAGACGCCCTCGACTGAGGAGAGGAGCTTCACACCATCGACGGAGACTACAGCAAAGGATTCGAGCCATCCTGGCTCAACACCCAGAGTATAGATGAGGATGGATTCATCACCCATTGTATCACCCTCTTGTATTGGGAACCCATTGTATCAATGATCACACTTACCCCACACAGCTAGATAGTAGCACTTATTCTTAGTACCTCTTTTCTTTTTGTACCCAGACATATATCAGATTTACCAATTTGTAACGGTTTGGTCTCATAGGTCATTTTGGCCTTTTGAAGACGTTAAGCTAGGAAGGAATTCCTGAAGAAGAGACCAACACTCAAGCAAATTGGGATATTTTTGGATGATGACCTCACTCTAATACAGGTAGCACACATGCAAGAGCTAATGCCAGAGATCAAGGCAGCGAGGGAGAAAGGAAAAATTGCTTTCTATGAGGGAGGGAGAGTAGTGTGTTGGAAAAACGCATCGCATGACGGTGCGAGACCTATGGGACCAACCTTAAAATGGCAGCATGGAATTGTAACGGATCAATGAAGCTAGATGTAGGCGCATTTAACGATAGCTTTAAGGTAAGAGACATTATTTTTTACTCGGAAACGCATCAAACTCCTGGTGGCACATTACCTAGAGTGACAAGATACCACTGGGAGACTACTTGTAGGCAAGAAGTGGGATCAACGCATAGAGGACAGGGTCAGGAGGTGTGGCTATCCTATTCAAGGAGGAGTTGTAATCCCTCATTCGTATTGTTCGGAGGGATGAGCAGGTCAGATATATGTGGGTTAGAGTGAGAGCAGAGACAAGGAGGCCACTCTGTTGGTACTCAAGGCTGAAAACGAGCGTCCTTTTGATATGATGCTACGCTCTCACCAGCTTTCAGAGCTATATGTGCAATAACCAACAACGACCACCCTCGTTACCAAGCTTCTTAAAGACTTCAATATGACATCAAAAGTCGACAAATTCAATGGATCCGGCTTCCACACTTGGCAGAGCAAAGTTAAAGGCTATTTGATGCGGAAAAACTTATGGAATGTGGTCAAGCCTCTCGCAGCCGACGAATCTGGAACATCCACTGCAGTTACAAGGGCATTATCAACTGAGCTACAAAGGAAAGACGAACAAGCTTTTGGTATTATCCTAACCTCCTTAGAAGACGATTTTATTCATTATTTGGACGATGTTGATTCTTCAAGTGCTGCCTGGATAGAGTTAGAGAAGCTTTTCGGTGCCAAAGCTAAGTATTCAAAAATGAGTTTAAAAATGGAATTATATTCCATCCGCATGCGTGAAGATGAAAATATTGCAGCTTTAGCCAATAGACTGAAGAGTATTAGAACTCAACTTGTTTATGTCGAAGCTTCAGTACCAGAAGAAGATCTCATAGCCATTTTGTTAAAAAGTTTGACTGACAAATTTCATCAGATTGTTACTGTTTTAAAAGAGAAAGATCCGCTGCCCTCCTTGGATGGTATCATCAATTCATTGCAGGAAGAAGAACGCAGGGTACCTAGTACCAATTCTACTATTATTCCCAGTGCATATATAGTCTCGAATGCCGTATCCCCCACCGATTCTTCTGATACTTCCAGTGCATATGCAATCACTAAATGTGCTGCTACTATAGCAGCTTCATCTCGACCATTCAATGGAACCAGAACTTGTGCCATTTGTGGACGCAACAATCATCAGACGAAAAACTGTTTCAAGAAAATCCTTGTGTTCACTGTGGTAAAACAAATCATCCGTCAAATAAGTGCTTTCAAAAGGGTAAAACTCAAATTCATGTGGTTGAGGGAGACACTGAATCTCCAATATATTCTGTTGATGAGGAAATTTATTAGATCAACTCTTTTCATGTTGTTTTTAGTCAAAATAAATTGTACGGGTTATAGACACTGCCACAAAAATAAGTGGTAAGACCTCCCAATTTTTATCAATTCTCAGCCCTTTTTTGTTGCACTCTCATGAGGTTACTGGGTACACCTTAAACCGAAGGTTTGGCAGTGAACCAAAAACTCCAATATTTTTTGGTAGCTACATATTTCGCCTACACCCTATCTGTTCAAGGGAGGGTTACTGATCTAGCACCAAGTTATGGATAAACCAAAAATCCTTGGTTGTGAGAAAACCTAATACTCACGGTTGACGAGTATACCAAAAACTCGAGGTATCATGAGTTGCTTGTCCAGTTCGGGCTTGAGGGGGGGATTGTTGGGTTCAAGCCCATGTCGGTTAGCCCGTGAGAACAGGACTCAAAGCATACCGCTATAGGCCATCAAATTAGTTGAGTTTGCATGTTGAAAAGGTGAGGTAGACATCAACCTCAAAAGGCTATGTAAAGGTTTCCTTCAATAAACTTAATGTAGCGTGTTCTTTTACTTCACAAAAACTGTGTCGAATCTCTCTCTCTCGTCTTCTGCTGCTCAGCACCACACCATGGCTATCCTCCGGCTCCACCCGCCCTAGCTCAAGTTACAACACACTCTACATTGCAATATGCTATTTTGCCCCCAGCACATCTCATTATGCATCGCCCTAGGGGGAGTCCCCCTACATGATATTGGATGAGAACAGATGGGAGTTCTCCAGGAATGGAGATGTCATTCTTTTGGGAGACTTCAATGCCAAGACGGGTCAGTCTTAGACAGGTTTCTACGATATCTCAGAGGAAATGTTAAGGGAATTGGATGTCAGTGATATCGGATTGGCCACGTGTTCGCAAGATGAAGAGCATACTAGATATGGGGGATATCTGACAGATTTGGGGACTGCTCATGGACTGGCCATCTTGAATGGCCTCCACAAATTTCCAGTGTCGAGCGGGTTCACTTGCTTTCCTCATAGACATGGGGCCAACACAATGGATTATGTTTTGGCTCAGCCCAGTTTCATACCCTCTTTCAGGACTTTACAGTCGGACCTAGCCCTATTGGGGTAGCAGTAGATCATGCTCTCCTCACGTTTACCATCTCATTCCAGTTCAGCACAGCTTGATTGGCACAGACACCTATGCATACCCAATACACTTTTACTTCACAGATTGATTCTGTTTACATAGATGGTATCTACAGACGCTTATGCACAGAGGATCCGGGGAGACCTTTAGGGGAGCTCACTTATTGTTAGGGCCAAAAACGTTTAAAAAAGGGTTGTTTGGTAATCCGCCGATTAAGAAATAGGCCAATACTCGCTTGACACGTATACAAAAGTATGGCATCCGTGTCTCCTCTAGCTTGAGCTTTTGCGCTTCTACTTTAGCGGAAACGTCTAAATGTCACTTTCATTTGGCTGAATTGCCTATACTTGATGGCGTTCCTGTTGTTTTTGATGGATAACATCATAATCTGGGCCTGATGTACAAGTGTTCTTTTCTATTTGATATTGTACAATATTAAGCTAGAAGATACAAAATCTTCCTTTTCAAACAATGATGATGACACCTATTAATGACTAATCCGTATTTTTTTTAATGTCTACTTTTCACTTACCCTCTACTTCTAAGCACCACATCAAGAGCTTGCACTCATCACGTGCATACATAATATCTACATCAACATGGGACCACACCTGAAGACATCCTTTCTCACATTGTTTTGTATCAATGACCACACTGTGCGATTGTGGCTTGATTGATCTAGTCACTCTACCCCCACTCGCCTCGTTTCGGTAGCGTACCCACATCGTGCGCAAAAGGACTCAATAAACTTTTCACTCCTCCCCCTATCACACCGGTTCAGCTCTTGCCCACACTGCGCTTGTCATGTGTGAGCTTGTCACCCTCCTATCATGTTGTTCTACCTCTGCGGCCACACCACATAAGAACCTTGAATCACCTTGTTAATTGGATTCCTAAGGTTTTTCTAAATCATGTGCAAAAGCGCTCAGAGACTTTGACACTCCCTATGTTGCGTCATTTTAGCTCCTACCCACACTGCGCGAAGAGGGCAGGGCATCATAGAGCTTGTCACTCCCCCCCCTCATCGCGTCGTTTTGGCTCCATGCACGCACCATGCAAAAAAATCTTGAGTGACCTTATTATTTGGATTCCTATGGTTCTTCTCATACGTACAAGATATTATTAGCAAAAGGCCTATTTGGTGCCACACTATGCCTTGCTTGCACAACGGGATAGGGGGTAGTTTTAGAATCTCACTACCCTAACCCTCATGTTGTGTGGGTCATTTTTGGGGCACCAATTTGGTGCCACACTATGTCTTGCTTGCACAACAAGACAGTTTTAGAATCTCATTACCCCAATCGTGACGTGTGGGTTATTTGCATTCACAGATTCACCTTTCGTGCCTACTATAGATCTCTTTTTATATACAGACCTATTAAGCATATTGGACCCAATCATAGTCACAAAATTACTCAATTCTATTTTATAATATATAATACTCGTAACCGATAAAACCTATATTATTTGTTTGAAATCACAGATGCGTCCAAAATGCCCAAAAACCCCGGAAACGACTGGCTATATGCCTCCTTCTGACACCCGGAGAGGTCGGTATGGCCAAAAAAGGCCTCCGGAGACACTATCCCGTACTGTGCCTACCCCTCTCCTCGCACAGTACGGGATAGTGCCTCCGGAGGCCTTTTTTGGCCATACCGACCTCTCCGGGTGTCAGAAGGAGGCATATAGCCAGTCGTTTCCGGGGTTTTGGACGTATCTGCGATGTTAAAATTTTGTCATTTTGCTCTATTTGAAAGTTAGTTGAGTCAAAAGAGCTGAAGCAACAAAGTTTTATTAACATGGCTTAAAGGAAAAGGGGCTCGAGAGTGATGAAGCTTCTAATAATGCTGGTCCATGCCAATGGTTTCTAAATGTCATGTTATAGGATCATGGTCACATGGAAGTCTACATAGAAGAGTGAACAAAATTCAAGCTCAAGTTTGATCTCACACAAATGTTAGAATAATTAAAAGGAAACTTGTCTTAGGAGTTATAGATGAGTAAAATGATTGTGTGACAAAGGGGAAATAAAGTGTTAATCATGGTGTTGCAATGTTTAGAGGAACATATGTTGTAACTTTACAAGGTATTATATTGTGAAAATGAATGTTTTGCAAGGAGATTTAAAGTAAATTTACAAGGAATTATATTGCTAAAATGATAGTGTTTTGCAAGGAATGATATTTTAACTTTGCATTTAAAATAGTCTCCTCCTTGGAATGATTGTGATGTTCACAACAAGGTGGTTGTTGTCGTTTCTTTGATCTCATCCTCTATAATTGCCTCCCTTGGTACCGACTGATTAGTTATTTTAGTGCATTGCTTCTTCTTTGTCATCCTCCCTTTCTTGTTGATATGGAAAATGAAGTTTGTGCTTGATAATGAGACTTCAATGGGCCCTTGTTTTGCAAAATATGGTCCATGTAGATAGAGCATATGTTGCAGGATATAATGAGATCCAATTTCCAACTTAGAGAAAACTGAGTGAATCTTTTCGCTTTTAAACCTCCTATTGAAGCATCCTTCAAAACATTTCCTATCCCCTTAGAAATAGTTGGATCCTTCTCCAAATGCAGATGGCCACCATGGAAAACTATTTATGAGAGTAAAGCTTCAAAAAAAAATTATTTACCTTCCAGTTCATGGATCAACAGGATACAAGTTGACTTCTGTCCATATCCATTTGCTTGCTCCCTTGGCTTTGTAATGCTTGAGCTCAGACGCCTGCAGCCTTTGACACATAACCTTCACGGTGATACATAACCTTCACGGTTTCTTACACTTGGTTGAGCTTGATTTCCATATGGAACAACTTAATGAGTTTCTAGGCAGAGTGGAAATGGTGGGAAAAGCTGAAGGGAGCTTCTAGCCAGAGCAAAAGTCGTAATAAAGTTTGGAAAGCTTGTGAGGCTGAAGTGAGGCTGAAGTAGTAAGAAAGTTTGGAAAGCTTGTGAGGCTGAAGTGAGCTTCTACGAAGAGCAAAACTAGTGAGAAAATTTGGAAATCTTGTGAGGGTGAGGGGAGAAAAATGGTTTCCATGCAGAGTAGAAATGATGGGAAAACTTGTGAGGTTGAAGTGAGCTTCTAGCCAAGCAAAACTAGTGAGAAAGGCTTGCGAGGGTAAAGAGAACAAAATGGTGGTTCTCTTGCAATGGTGAAGAGAGCAAAATCGCAGTGGTCCTTCTAGCTAGACCAGAAATGGTCGTCCTCTTGCGAAGGTAGAGAGAGCTTGAAAAGCTTGTGAGGGTGAAGAGAGCCTAATGAAATGGCTTGAGAGAAAGAATAGTCAGGAAAACCATCATTCAAAAGTGAAAATTTTGTATTTGCCGCCAAGTCAATAAAATAGGTTGAGTAGGGGAGAAAATTGTGTGAAAATGACATCTTTTTTTTATATTAAGATCTGTACCAAGATACTCTTTAAATGCTCTAGATATGCTTTGAATACCCAAAACGATCAAATTTGGAGCCGTTTTGACCATCAAATGCTCCACTAATTAACAAACTGACCAATTCCTTACACAACCCTTTTTGAGGCCCTTTTTGGCCCTAATGATATTGACAGAGACACTACAATCTACATGATGCAACAGCAGAGGCATACCCCCACACTGAGCCTGGGCAGCGCCGACGTTAGCAAGATTTATATCATTTGTTTTTGAGCCAGGATTCATGCAAGGCAGGGCGACTCTTCCATGAGCACTCCCCCCTACCGGTCATCACTTCTATGTAGGTATGGGGTCAATATGCATCATCTCTCTACACCATCTCGAGGCAGCCACCTCTTCCAGATCCGCCAGAGCCATGACCACACACGTGCTTTCTTTACCGCCGAGATGGTAAAGAAAGCCATTGATAGGATGAAGACTAGGAGAGCATATGATCCGAGGCCTGGTAGCAGAGCATTTTATATATGCCAAAGATTTGCTTGCAGAGCTTTCTAGCAGTGATGTTCAACCGTGCCATGTGCGAGAGCCTACCTGATACTTGGAGTTTGTCCACGATTGTACCTATCTTCAAGTCAGCAGACCCTATGAAGCCTCGGAACTACCGCACTATCATGATTGGACACACATTGGCACGGTTGTACGCATCCATCCTTGAGTAGCAGTTGAGAAAATGGGTAGAGAGAGAGGGTGTCACGTGCACATCTAACCCTATGTGCATGTGGACAAGCTACTTCATGACAAGGGTTCAGTTAGCATAGCTTAGGAAGTGTTTTGGCACTTTTGTGAGTCTGTTCGCAGATCGTGCATGCCCAGGCACTTAGAGTAGATGCATATCCTCTGGTTGCACACAGCATGATCATCAACATTACCATCAGAATCCATCGGGAGCATTTTCCAATGCATTAAACCTATTTTCCCTATTTTAGCCATTTTCACTTATTATTTTTAAGTGACTTTTGTTGGGAACTGGGTAGGGCAAATGAGCCAAGGCAATATAAAAGAAAACCTAGTGCTAGCGAATTCTGGCAAAAGAGGAAGAAGTGCACAGGCAAGTGACTTGCAGCAGGCATCTCTCTCTCTCTCTCTCAAGCAAGAACCTTGAAGGCCTGGCGTTTTTCCAACAAATAAAGGCCAGCGTTTCAGCAGCCCTTTGACCAGCGTTTTTTAAGGCAGCACTTCAACATTTGTGATGCCCAGCATATCAGCGTTTGAAGCCTCTCACATCAGCGTTTTTCATGCAGCAATTCAGCTTTTGGACAGCCTGCATCAACAGCGTTTTTCAGCCCCATTAGCCAGCGTTTTTCAGTCCCCCATCGGTCCAACAGTCTCAGCCCAAATTAGCAGCAGATTCAACAGTCTACATCAGCGTTTTTGCCACGCTGTAGCAGCGTTTTTGCCAGCCCTAAAGCAACGTTTCCCATCAAGACATCAAGTACACAAATCAACCCCAACTTGGTGCAACAGGGACCGACTCATAGCATTCAGTTTTCAGCATTAGCTTCGTCATCGTCGTCCGCACCGTCGACTTCAACATAGAAGCACTTAGACTCACACCATCACCACCTTGTATCAGATTTGTGCAATCAATGGCATAGACCTCTCTCGCCATCGAGAGAGGGGCCCTTGGAGGAGGGTTTGACAACTTTCTTGTGTCGTATTCTTCTCTCTCTATCTCTCAGTCTCAGCACCTTCATTCACAGTGTTTATCCACTCTGTTTGTGATCACTTGCACTCTCTCATTAAGGAACAGAAGGCTCTCCCTTCCGTAAGTAAAGGAACCTTGAGCACAATTCAGAGCACTCATCTTGAGCAAAGTTCAACTTTCCCTTCCGCTGCACCTTACATTGGTATGAGAGCTTTGGCAGTGTTTTGTATCACTCAAGGAAAGAACCACAAGAATTATTTTTTTGCTTGTTGTGGTCGCACGTAACCCAAGAGGTTCCTAATTGTGTTTTTGAAGAGTGACAGGAAACCCAAGAAAGAAGGGCTTGTCCAACCTCCCCTTGTTTCTCTTTTCACTCATTGAGAGCGGACTGTGCACTTAGCGGCCGGCCAATCGACGTGAGGTGGGAAAAAGCAACCTTGGTGTGAGCGCAAGGCAGCCAAGGGGTGCGCCCGCGGAAAAGAGAAGAGCTCGGGTGAAGAGAAGATCCTTCTCAAACACGGATTGCAAGCGAAAGAAGAACCTCAAGAACTCAAGCACCTCAAGAACCAAGAACCACAAGAACCCAAGGAACCACAAGAACCCAAGTTCTTCCTGAACTTAAGAACCCACCACTTCAATGTATATTGCACCAACTCCTATGGAGGCTTTGATCAAGTCGATGATATACATGATGGCACAACAACAAGAAGCAAATCGCGTTGCGATGGCACAACAAGAAAGAAAAGCAGAACGACAGGAAGCCGTGGAGCGTGAACGCCAAAACAGACAAGAAACCTTGGATCGCGAAGCACGCTTGGCGGCCGAGGAACGAAAAGAACAAAAAGCAGAAAGAAGGGAATCTTTGGAGCGTGAGCGCGATCAAGCGCGCTTGGCGCCGAAGCAAGACAAGCAGCTATGGAGTGTGAGCGTGAGCAGGCGCTCATGGAGGCCGAAGCAAGACAGGCAACTATTGAGCGTGAGCGTGAGCAAGCGCACGAAGCGGCCGAAGAAAGACGAGCGGCCTTGGAGGCCGAGCGTAAGATACGGAGAGACCTACGCATGCAAGAGTTGATCTGACAGGTTCTCACCTCGAAGTCCGAGCCGGCCAAAGGTGTTGGTGGTTCATCAAGTGACGCAAGCCGAGATTCGGACTCCAACAACCCAGTCACATAGAAGTTGACTTTCAATAAGTATGATGGTAAGATGGATGCTATTGTTATTCATTCTTGGTTGCATCAATTTAATGCTTATTTTGCAACAACTAAGAAGACAGGCAATAGCAAGGTTTTGACGGCAGCCATGTACCTTGCCGGTGATGCCATTAATTGGTACCACGCATGGCAAGAGGCACAGTTGGTCACGCACCTAGAGGAAGCCGACGAAGACGCGCCCCTTTCCTTCAATTAGGCCGACTTCCAAGACAAGCTCAAGGCGCGGTTTATGCCACCACATCACCTAGCGCGGTTGAAAGAGGATTGGCACAATCTCAAGCACAATGGTATGCCAGTCATGTCTTTTTCTAACCGTGTTTTGCAGCTCGGCACACAATTACACAAAATCGGATGATGAGCGCAAAGAGGCTTTCCTTTTTGGGTTGGACGAATATATCAAGTTTGATGTAGAAGTCTTCGACCCCTCGGATCTCAACAAAGAGGTAGCAATTGCTCTCTCCCAAGAGATGAAGCACAACAAGGGCAAGCCCAAGGAAAACAAGTCGTCTCAAAGTACCTCCTAGACTTCTCAGAACCCTCAGAATGATAAGAACGGTAAGAATGGTAAGAACGGTAACTCTTCTAGCCAATCTTTCTCTAATTCTTCAGAAAAGAACTCTAACAATAAATCTAAGGGTAAAGCTAAAGTACCTGCAAAACCTAAGCTAACCCCGGATGAAAAAGCCGCACAAGGAATTATAGGAGGATACATAATGGCTGAAGAACAAGTGATTTATGCTAAGGAAGGTAGATGTTATCAATGTCATGTCAAGGGTCACATTAAGAAGGCCTGCCCTAAGACAGCCCCACCTAAAGAACCTAAGGCACCCACAGCAACCACAAGCACTTTAATGAACCAAGCTGAATCTTCTCATGTCTCTAACACACACATTGATGAGTCTCTCATGAAGTATTATGGTCATGTAAAGGGTCAGCGTTTTATCATATTGTTTGATCCAGCCAGTATGCATGATGTGATTAGTGCCTCTCTTGTTAAGAGAGCCCGCCTAGAGGTTAGTCAGACATCTCCTCTCGAGGTGTCTAGCTTCGCTCCCGGTATGGACTCTCTCATCACGAAAGAGTGCCTTGATGTGTTGTTTACAGCTCAACAAGCTGGTTTCCATAGGAAATTTCTTGTGTCCTCTTTCAAGATGTGATATGCTTTTGGGCATTAGATAGTTTCGTGAGCATAACCCTCTTATTGATTGGGAGGTTCTCATGTGCAGGTAAAGCATGAATTACGACGAGGAGCACAAGCGGCATTTATCTATGCTACTCCAATTTCCCAGAGCATTCACACTCCAAACAGGTATTCACATTTGTTTACCAAGTTCAAGCATCTCTTTTTGAAGGATGATCTTCCACCTCGTCTCCCACCCAAGCGGCCGGAGGACCATCGCATCGAGCTTATGAAGGGGACACAGCCTGTCAGCAAGGCTCCCTATCATTTGAACAAGACACAAAAGGAAGAGTTAGAGCGGCAACTCACTGAGTTGGTGGCTCGAGGATTCATACGTCCGAGTGTAAGTCCTTTTGCTGCTCCTATTTTGTTTGTCCGCAAGAAAGATGGTTCGTCTCGTTTGTGTGTTGATTACAGGGCATTGAATAAGATGACCGTCAAGAACAAGTTTCCGATGCCTCGCATTGAGTATATCCTTGATAGGCTCAATGGGGCAAAGGTTTTCAGTAAAGTAGATCTCAAGAGTGGATACCATCAGGTATGGGTATTCAAAGGCAACATCTTCAAAACCGCTTTTCTCACAGAGCGAGGGCAATGGGAGTATGTGGTTATGCCTTTTGGATTGACAGGTGCCGTGGGTATATTTAATCGTCTCATGGTAGGCCGTTTCGACGATATGGTTGGTGTATGTGTGTTCATCTTTCTTGATGATATTCTCATTTTTTTCTGCATCGTGGGAACAACATGAAAAGGATGTCGAAAGGGTACTAACCCGTTTCGATGAGTGTCAGTTTAGATTGCAGCTAAGAAATCTGAGTTTTTTCTCACTGAAGTTACTTATCTGGGTTATATTGTAAGGTGCAGTGGAAGTGAATGTTGAACTTTGCTCAAGATGAGTGCTCCGAACTGTGATCAAGGTTCCTTTTACTTACGGAAGGGAGAGCCTTCCCTTCCTTGAATGAGAGAGTGCAATGGACACAAACAAAGTGATGAACACTGTGAATGAAGGTACATGAGACTGAGAGATAGAGAGAGAAGAGAATACAACACCGGATAGTTGTAAAACCCTCCTCCAAGGGCCCCTCCCTCGATGGCGAGAGAGGAACATGCTATTGATTGCACAATCTGATACAAGGGCTGATGCAATGAGTCTAAATGCTACGATGTCGAAGTCGACGGTGTGGACGACGATGACGAAGCTAATGCTGAAAACTGAATGCTTGAAACACTGGCTTACTGCTCATGAAAAACGCTGCTGCTGGTCATGGAAAAACGTTGGATCTGATGGTGGATAGATCGCTGATTTGCTGTCTCTAATTGCTAGTCCTTCTTGCTGAATAACGTTGGCTGTCCAGGTCCAAAAACGCTCCTATTGGGGTGCTGAAATCGTTGGGACAGCGGACTGAAAATCGCTGGAAACTACAGCTTCACGAACACTGGCTATGGTGCTGGGAGCTATGGACTGAAAAACGCCGAGTCTAAGTGCTGAAAACGCTGGCTCTGCTCATGAGAGAAAACGCCAGGGTTCTTGGGTTGGTCTTGCTTGAGAGAGAGAGAGGTAGATGCCTGCTGCAATTCCTTGTCTGTGCCCTGCCTCTCTTCTGCCAGAATAGCCTAGCACTAGGTTTGCTTATATATTATCTTAGCAAAATTGCCCTACCTAGTTCCCAACAAAAGTCACTTAAAAATAATAAGTGAAAAATGTCAAAAATAGGGAAATGGGTCTATGCACTGTAAAAATGCTCCTGATGGGTTCTAATGGAAATCTTATGATCATGTTGTGTGCAACCAGAGGATATGCATCTAATCTAAGTGTCTGGACATGCACGGTCTGCGAACAGACTCACAAAAGTGTCAGATCACCTCTTATTCTAGACTCACTTGACTGAACTGAACCCTGGTCATGTTGTAGCTTGTCCACGAACACATAGGGTTGGATGTGTCACATGACATATATCATTTCTGCAAACGGCGTCAAGCTAGACCCCGCGAAGGTGGAACAGGTAACGTAATTGTATGACGACGTCAAGCTAGATACCGCGAAGGTGGAACCGGTACGTAATTGTATGATGTGCATTCTTTTCTTGGTTTATGTCAAGCATATAGTTCGCACATAGAGAATTTTGCACGCATTGTCCCACCTATGAATGATGTTTTGAAAGGGGTTAAGACTCGTTGTCAGTGCGTAGACTTGCCCAAGGCAGCCATTGAGGCCTTCGCAGCTCTCAAGGTTGCAGTGACAGAAGCAACGTGTCTTATCCTTGCCTCTTGGGATGACCCCTTTGAGGTATGGACGGATGCGAGCAATGTCACCATCGGCGCTGTGCTTCAGCAGCATGGTCGTCTAGTAGCTTTCCTTATAGTTCGCACAAAGAGAATTTTGTACGCATTGCCGAACCTATAACTGATGTTTTGAAAGGGGTAAAGACTCACCGTCAGCGCGTAGACTTGCCCGAGACAGCCATTGAGGCCTTCGCAGCTCTCAAGGTTGCGGTGACAGAAGCATCGTGTCTTATCCTTGCCTCTTGGGATCCCTTTGCCCTTTGAGGTATGGACGGATGCGAGCAATGTCGCCATCGGCGCTGTGCTTCAGCAACATGGTCGTCCAGTAGCTTTCCTTAGCCGAAAGCTCAATAGTGCAGAAAAGAACTATTCAGTTTATGATAAAGAACTTTTGTCTTTCATTCACTCTCTTAAGCATTCAAAGCATTTTCTTTATGGTAGAGAGTTCACAATTTGCACAAATCACCAAGCCCTCAAGTGGCTCCAATCTATGCCTAGTGCACATTGGAGAGATCGCCAAGCACGGTGGGCACAATTTTTTGAGCAATTTGGAGGTTTGATTGAGTATGTGCCTGGAAAAGCTAGGGTGTCTTTCAACAGCATGAAGAACCAATATGCGGATTCCAAGTTTGGTAAGCAATGGTTGCAGGCTCTTGCCTCCCAATGGCCAAGCAACTGTCTCATTCGTGATGGTTTGTTGTATTTTCGTCAACGTCTCTGTGTGTTGCCCTCTCTCAGGCCAACCATATTGCATGATGCACATGATTCTCTCACGGGTGGGCACAGGGGAATGAACACCACTTTGGAAAAAATAGAAAGATTCTTTTATTGGCCTAAAATGCGAAAGATGTGTTTCATTATGTCACACAGTGCACTATATGTCAAAAGGTAAAAGCTCCTTGAGGTAAGCAGCAAGGCCTCTTGCTTCCACTGCCTATTCCCGATAGACTTTTTCAAGATATTTCCATAGATTTTGTGACTAACCTTTCACCTAGTTTGCATTCAAGGAACACTCAATGTTTGCCAATTGTTAATCGTTTCAGCAAGTTTTGCATGTTGATTCCTTGTAAGGCCACAATCACTGCACAAGATGTGGCACGGTTGTTCATAAAGCATTGGTACCCCCTCTGTGGTTTGCCAAAATCGATTGTTTCAGATAGGGATGTTAAGTTCACATCCAATTTTTGGCGCGCACTCTTTCAAAATTTTGACACTAAGTTGGATTTTTCATCAGCTTTTCATCCACAGTCAGATGGTCAGACAAAGATTTACAATCAGTTGGCTTTTGATGTTTTAAAGTCATATGTGCATGCTCAACAGTCTCACTGGGAGCTCTATCTCCCATTGGTTCGGGCTATTTTGAATGACTCTTTTTCCTCTGCCATTGGTCGAACTCCGTATGAGGCAACTTTTGGCCGTCCGTTCCAGTCACTTTTGACTCACTCAGTCAGTCAAATGCCTGATGCCAACGCTGAAAGTCGGTCATTGGATGAGATTTCTAAGAGTGTGAAGCTTAGGCTAAGCAAAGCTCAAGAATCTTATTCACGGCAGGCTAATAAGCATCGTCAGGATGTTTCGATCAAGGAAGGGGATTGGATGTATTTAAGAATCACGAAGCAACGTCTTAAGCAAGTTGGAAAGAAGTGCCCAAAGTTGTCTTTTTAAATGTATGGTCCATTTCCAATCATTAAAAAAATAAATGAGGTTTCAATGAAATTGCAATTGCCTAACTCATGGTCAATCCACAACGTTTTCCATGTTTCTTGGTTGAAAGTGTTTCAGGGAAGTTGGGAACACCTCCAAAGGACATCTCGGAAGAAGAAGAGCCAGAGATCATCAATGAAGCAGAAGTCATGGAGCCGGAGCAAGTGCTGTTGCATCGGTTTCAACATGGTTTAAAGAAGCAAGTGAGACAATACTTTTTAAAGTTCAAAAATCGCGGAACCCACGAAGCAGTGTGGGTCGACGAAGAGTTTTTCAAAGATTATCCAGAGTTGTTGGAAGACTACAAGGAAGTCATGCAGATCGGTACCAGTACCTCACTTTAAAAAGGAAGGGATGTCACGTACACATCTAACCGTGGACAAGCTACTTCATGACGGGCTACTTCATGACGAGGATTCAGTTAACATAGCTTAGGAAGTGTTCTAGCACTTTTGTGAGTCTGTTCGCAGACCGTGCATGCCCAGGCACTTAGAGTAAATGCATATCCTCTAGTTGCACACAGCATGATCATCAACATTACCATCAGAATCCATCAGGAGCATTTTCCAGTGCATTAAACCTATTTTTCCTATTTTAACCATTTTTCACTTATTATTTTTTTGGTGACTTTTGTTGGGAACTGGGTAGAGCAAATGAGCCAAGGCAATATAAAAGAAAACCTAGCACTAGTGAAATCTAGCAGAAGAGGAAGAAGTGCACAGGCAAGTGACTTGCAGCAGGCATCTCTCTCTCTCTCTCTCAAGCAATTGAAGGCCTGGCGTTTTTCCAACAGATAAAGGCCAACGTTTCAGCAGCCCTTTCACCAGCGTTTTCCAAGGCAGCACTTCAACATTTGTGAAGATCAACGTTTGAAGCCTCTCAGATCAGCGTTTTTCCAGGCAACAAGTCAGCATTTTGGATAGCCTGCATCAACAGTGTTTCTCAGCCCCATTAGCCAGCGTTTTTTAGCCCCCATCGATCCAACAGTTTCAGCCCAGATTAGCAATAGAATCAGCAGTCTACATCAGCGTTTTTGCCAAGCTGTAGCAGCGTTTTTCTCAACCCTAAAGCAACGTTTCTCATCAAGACATCAAGTACACAAATGTCACGTGACACATCCAACCCTATGTGTCCATGGACAAGCTACAGCGTGACCAGGGTTAAGTTCCATCAAGTCAGTCTAGAATAGGAAGTGATATGGCACTTTTGTGAGTCTGTTCGCAGACCGTGCATAACCAGTAACTTAGATTAGATGCATATCCTCCGGCTGCACACAGCATGATCATCAGCATTCCCATCAAAATCCATCAAGGGAATTTTCTCAGTGCATTATACCTATTTTCCCTATTTTTGACATTTTTCACTTATTTATTAAGTGACTTTTGTTGGGAACTAGGTAGGGCAATTTTGCTAAGATAATATAAAAGCAAACCAGAGTTAGCACTTTCTGGCAGAGGAGGCAACAGGAGCATTGCTCAACAGGCCGATTCTCAAGCAAGACAAGAACCGCCATAGCCTGGCGTTTTCCCCCAGCTCAGCCCTTCAGCGTTTTCAGCCTTGGAAACCTCAGCCCTTCAGCGCTTGTGAAGCCCAGCAAGCTCAGCGATTTCACCTCAAAAGGCCAGCGTTTTTGCAGCAGTAAAGAGGACAGTCAGCGTTTTAGGGACTGAATTTCAGCATTAGAATACCCAGCGGAACAACATTTTGCACCTGCATGATTTGCGTTTTTATGACCAGCAGAAATCAGCGACAAACTGCATCAGACCAGCGTTTTCTGTCAACAACATTAGCGTTTTTGCAATAGCAGCGAGTCATCGTTCGAAGCATTCAATTTCCAGCCATAGTTCCGTCCTCGTCGTCCACACCGTCGACATTGACATAGCACGCATTTAGATTTGCATCAGCCATTGTACCAGATTGTGCAATCAATAGTAGACCACTCTCGCCATCGAGAGTGGGGCCCTTGGAGGAGGGGTTTACAACTCCCTGGTGTCGTATTCTCTTCTCTCTCTATCTCTCAGTCTCATGCACCTTCACGCACAATGTCCATGCACTTTGTTTGTGTCCATTGCATTCTCTCATTAAAGAATAGAAGGCTCTCCCTTCCATAAGTAAAAGGAACCTTGAGCACAGTTCGGAGCACTCATCTTGAGCAAAGTTCAACATTCATTCCGCTGCACCTTACATTGGTATCAGAGCTTTGGCACTGTTCTGTATCACTCAAGGAAAGAACCACATAATTTTTTTGCTTCTTGAGGTCGCATGTAACCCAAGTCCTCTTGGGCGTGTCGATTCCTAATCGTGTTTTTGAAGAGTGACAGGAAACCCAAGAAAAAAGGGCTTGTCTAGCCTCCCCTTGTTTCTCTTTTCACTCATTGAGAGCGGACCGTGCACTTAGCGGCCGGCCAATCAACGTGACGTGGGAGAAAGCAACCTTGGTGTGAGCGCAAGGCCGCTAAGGGGTGCGCCCGCGGAAAAGAGTAGAACTCGGGTGAAGAGAAGATCCTTCTCTAACACAAATTGCAAGCGAAAGAAGAACCTCAAGAACCCAAGAACCAAGACCCTCAAGAATCCAAGAACCAAGACCCACAAGAACCCAAGTTTCTCGTGAATTTAAGAACCCTAGACTTCAGTGGATGGTCATCACTCGAAGCGGAATGGATACTTCGCTTGGAGGTGGTGAGCATGGGAGTGGCGAAGAAGAGTTTTCCTAACCAGGAGGTTTTTCTGACCCTTCCCCATCTACGCAAAGAATTGCACTAACTCCTATGGAGGCTTTCGACATGATGATGATGGACAGGAAGTTAGAACACGAAGCAAGAAGAGCAGAAAGAATGACAAAATTTGATCACTAATGCACAAAAAGGAAAGCAGAAATGGATCGCGAGAACAAAGCAAGAAAAGCCATAAACGACCGACACATGAAAGAGATGTTGCGACTCTTTTCTGAACTGCAAGCACAGATGCAAGAGATTCGGGAAAAGGAGACTCTCTCAGTCTCTTCTTCTCCAAAGCATGACTCTAAGGTGCAACGGAATGAATGTTTGCGCTTTGCTCAAGATGAGTGCTCCGAACTGTGCTCAAGGTTCCTTTTTCTTAGGAAAGGGAGAGCCTTCCGTTCTTTAATGAGAAAGTGCAATGGACACAAACAAAGTGAATGGACACTGTGCGTGCAAGTGTATGAGACTGAGAGATAGAGAGAGAAGAGAGATACGACACCAGAGACGTTGTAAAACCCTCCTCTGAAGGCCCCACTCTCGTCGGCGAGAGTGGTCTACTTATGATTGCACAATCTGGTACAAATGGTATGCATGAGACTGATGCAAGTCTAGGCTATGTCGGCAATGATGACAGTGATGACGAGACCGACCTAAGGGCTGAAAGCTGCAATCTTTCTACTGCTGTCCAAAAACGCTATGGGCTGAAATCTACGGCTAGTCCAAAAACGCTGATTTGGGGGCTGTTTTCTGTGGGTCTTTGACGCTGAAAATCTGCAGGTTTAGGGCTGAAAACTGAGGTTCTTAAGGCTGAAAACTGATGGTCTATCCGAGCTAAATCTGCTACTCTTCAAGGGCTGAGTCTGCAACTACTTCATTGCTGAAAAACGCTGCAGCTGTAGCTCTTCAAAAACGCTAGGCATGCTGAGTTTCCAAAAACGTTAGGGAAGGTCTTCTGCTTGCGATGGTTACTGATGCAAAACGCTATCTGCTGAGGTCTTCCGGCGATGGCAAAACTGATGCAAACGCTAGGATCTGGAACTTGCTGGCGACGGCTTGTGGAAGGAAAAACGCTAGGGGCTGAAGTTCTTCTTGCTTGGTGGGGGAAACCAACAAGGTCTTGTTGAGAAGTTGCCTGCTGAGCTTGGCTCCTGTTACCTCTTCTGCCAAATAGTGCTAGCTCTAGTTTGCTTGTATACAAACTTAGCAAAATTGCCCTACCTACTTTCCAACAAAAGTCACTTAAAAATAATAAGTGAAAAATGTCAAAAATATGTAAAATAGGCTAAATGCACTAGAAAATTCCCCTGAAGGATTCTGATGGGAATGCTTATGATCATGTTGTGTGCAACCAGAGGATATGCATCTACACTAAGTGACTCGGCATGCACGGTCTACGAATAGACTCACAAAAGTGCCAGATCACTTCTAATCTAGACTGACTGGACTGACTGAACCCTGATCATGCCATAGCTTGTCCACGGACACATAGGGTGGGATGTGTCACGTGACATCCCCTCCTTTTCAAAGTGAGGTACTGGTACCGAACTGTATAGCGTCGAGGGAGATCGCCAATAGCATCCGGATTCCTCGAAGGGACTCTTCGCCGGCCCACTCTGACGTGTGGGTCGTGCGGTACTTGAAACGCTTGCTTCTTTGGGCCGCGTCGAAAGCGACAACTTCTTCTGTGGCTCCTTCAATGCTTAAACTTCGTCTAGAGTCATACTTCTTTCTTCTTCAAGAATCTCCATGGCTGAAAATTCCTGAAACCACTTCCAACACAAAACCATGAACATACCTATTCCATGTAAAGTGAGTGGAAAAAATCTTGTCTTCCTCAAAGACTGTGTATGCAATGTAGATGAACATAGAGACGCAGTGACAACCCGTTCATCAAACACATGCAAACAATGAGATTGAATCTCTCTCTTATGATCTAGAGCAATCAATTGTGGCAATTCACAACGGAAATGCCCATGCTTGGTGCTCATACTTTCATGTCCTCTTTCTACAACTGTGTCATGCCAAGGAAGAGACATGGAATGTGACTTCCTTACATACATACTTTTCAGCTTTTCGTGAGAAATCCGCATACATTCGTGCTCATTCATGAGTGAAACGTGCTCAACGTACAATATGTCATGCCTAGGAAAAGGGATCACATAACGACGTTGACTAAAATACAGGAAACGAGTGCGTATCAATCATGCGAACACATAATACTTCCTGTGAGGGTTCTTTGAACCTAGGCTCGAGAGCCAAGATCGATCCTTCGTGATTGATCGAATCTGCAACGAGGTTAGCTTCGCTAGAAAAAGCATCAACTAACACATCATCCTTGTGAACAATCACATCTTCTTCATGCAACTCATCATGCTTGTGAGAAATCACATCTTGATCATGCAAATCATCATGCTTGTCTTTATCATCCAAATCATCATGCAAATCATTGTCATTCAAATCATCATCATGCTTCTCATAATCATGCAAATCCTGTGTGTCATGCTTTGGAGAAGAAGAGACTGAGAGAGTCTCCTTCTCATGAATCCGTTCAATCTTGTCCTGCATATTAGCAATGAGAGATGGAGAATGAACAATGTCCTCTCCATGAATGACAATGGGAGAATCACTTTTGGCATTGAGAGTGAAAGTGTTACCCTCCCAATCAATGAGAGGGTTAGCATCACGAAACCATTGAATGCCCAATATCATATCACATCCTGAGAGAGGAGAGACAACAAATCTTCTAGTGAAGGCAGCTTGTTGAATTGCAAACAACACATCAAGGCACTCCTCCGTGATGAGAGCGTCCATACCGGGAAGAAAGCCAGAGACCTCGATAGGAGATCTCTGACTAACTTCTAGGTGGGGCTCTCTCAACAAGAGAAGGACTGATCACATCATGCATACTACCTGGGTCAAACAATATGACAAAACGTTGCCCCGACGTACGACCATAACATTTAATGAAAGAATCATCAATGGGAGGGTCATGAGAAACTTGGGGCACACTCGTGTTATCATTAATTGCATTGACAGAGAAAGTGGATTTTGTGGATTCTTTAGATTCATTCGATTCAAGCTTAGGACATGTTCTTTTTATGTGACCCTTAATGTGACAATGAAAACAACGACCTTCCTTAGAATAAGTGCTTTGCTCTTCCAATGTGATGTATCCTCCTACAATTCCTTGTGCTACCTTTTCATCTGGAGTAAGCTTAGGTTTAGCAATTGTGTTAGCCTTACCCTTAGATTCATTGGAAGAATTTTTTTCTGAGAGACTCTTGGAAGATTGGTTAGAAGAGTTACCATGCTTACCATTCTTACTGTTCTGAGGGTTCTGAGAAGTCTGCGAGGTACTTGTGGAAGTCTTGTTCTCCTTAGGCTTTCCCTTGTTGTGCTTTATCTCCTGTGCAAGAGCAATCGCTACCGCCTTGTTGAGATCGATTGGGTCGAAGACTTCTACATCAAACTTGATATAGTTGTCTAACCCAAAAAGGAATGCCTCTTTGCGTTTATCATCTGACTTGCGTAATTGGGTACCTAGCTGCAAAACACGATTAGAAAAAGACATGACTGGCATACCATTTTGCTTGAGAGCGCGCCAATCGTCCTTCAACCGTGCGAGGTACTGAGGTGGCATAAACCGCGCCTTGAGCTTGTCTTGGAAATCAGCCTAATTGAAGGAAAGAGACGTGAACTCGTCGGCTTCCTCTAGGTGCGCGGCTAACTGTGCCTCTTGCCATGCGTGGTACCAATTAATGGCATCACCGGCAAGATACATGGCTGCCGTCAAAACTTTGCTATTTCTTGTCTTCTTAGTTGTCGCAAAATAACCATTAAATTGATGCAACCAAGAATGAATAACCGTAGCATCCATCTTACCATCATACTTACTGAAAGTCAACTTCTTTGTGACTGGATGGTTGGAATCCGCATCGTGGCTTGCGCCACTTGAGGAACTCCCATGATCTTTGGCTGGTTAGGACTTCGAGGCTAGCACTTGTCAAAGCAATTCTTGAGTGCATAGCTCTCTTTGAGCCTCTCGCTCGGCCTCCCTTTCTGCTTTTCGTTCGTTTCGTTCATCGCACTCGCGTTCGAAAGCAAGGCGATTTGCTTCTTGTTGTGCCAACGCAACTCGATTTGCTTCTTGTTGTCGTATTGCATTTCTTTCATTTCGTTCTTCGCGCTCGCGTTCCAAAGTAATGCGATTCGCTTCTTGTTGTGCCAGTGCAATGCGATTCGCTTCTTGTTGTGCCGCCATCATGTCCAACATTGACTTGGCCATCATCTCCATGGGGGTTGGTACAAATTGTTGCGTAGATCGAAAAAATCTCCTAGTGGGGAAAATTCCTCGTCGCCTCTCTCATGCTCGCACGGTCCGCTCTCAATGAGTGAAAAGAGACACAAGGGGAGGCTAGACAAGCCCTTATTTCTTCGGATTCCTGTCACTCTTCAAAAACACGACTAGGAATCGACACGCCCAAGCGACTTGGGTTCGTGCGACCGCAACAAGCAAAAAAAATTCTTGTGACTCTTGGTGGTTCTTTCCTTGAGTGATACAGAACACTACCAAAGCTCTGATACCAATGTTTGCGCTTTGCTCAAGATGAGTGCTCCGAACTGTGCTCAAGGTTCCTTTTTCTTAGGGAAGGGAGAGCCTTCCGTTCTTTAATGAGAAAGTGCAATGGACACAAACAAAGTGAATGGACACTGTGCGTGCAAGTGTATGAGACTGAGAGATAGAGAGAGAAGAGAGATATGACACCAGAGATGTTGTAAAACCCTCCTCCGAAGGCCCCACTCTCGTCGGCGAGAGTGGTCTACTTATGATTGCACGATCTGGTACAAATGGTATGCATGAGACTGATGCAAGTCTAGGCTATGTCGGCGATGATGACAGTGATGACGAGACCGACCTAAGGGCTGAAAGCTGCAATCTTTCTACTGCTGTCCAAAAACGCTATGGGCTGAAATCTACGGCTAGTCCAAAAACGCTGATTTGGGGGCTGTTTTCTGTGGGTCTTTGACGCTGAAAATCTGCAGGTTTAGGGCTGAAAACTGAGGTTCTTAAGGCTGAAAACTGATGGTCTATCCGAGCTAAATCTGCTACTCTTCAAGGGCTGAGTCTGCAACTACTTCATTGCTGAAAAACGCTGCAGCTGTAGCTCTTCAAAAACGCTAGGCATGCTGAGTTTCCAAAAACGTTAGGGAAGGTCTTCTGCTTGCGATGGTTACTGATGCAAAACGCTATCTGCTGAGGTCTTCCGGCGATGGCAAAACTGATGCAAACGCTAGGATCTGGAACTTGCTGGCGACGGCTTGTGGAAGGAAAAACGCTAGGGGCTGAAGTTCTTCTTGCTTGGTGGGGGAAACCAACAAGGTCTTGTTGAGAAGTTGCCTGCTAAGCTTGGCTCCTGTTGCCTCTTCTGCCAAATAGTGCTAGCTCTAGTTTGCTTGTATACAAACTTAGCAAAATTGCCCTACCTACTTTCCAACAAAAGTCACTTAAAAATAATAAGTGAAAAATGTCAAAAATATGTAAAATAGGCTAAATGCACTAGAAAATTCCCCTGAAGGATTCTGATGGGAATGCTTATGATCATGCTGTGTGCAACCAGAGGATATGCATCTACACTAAGTGACTGGGCATGCACAGTCTACGAATAGACTCAGAAAAGTGCCAGATCACTTCTAATCTAGACTGATTGGACTGACTGAACCCTGATCATGTTGTAGCTTGTCCACGGACACATAGGGTTGGATGTGTCACGTGCCAATGACACACAGGAATTGCATGATAATGATGAGCATGAAGATTTGGATGATAAGGACAAGCATGAGGATTTGCATGATGATCCAGATGTGTTTTCTCACAGGCATGATGATTTGGATGATCAAGACGTGATTATTCACAAGGATGATTGAAACCGACCTGTTCAATCCAAAAAGGACGGTAGACTTTACTTCAAACCTTGATTTAGCTTTCACCCATTATTAGTCGTCTATTCTACCTGTACTTTCAAGACACAACAAAGGGGAAAGGGATACAAGCTGCTAGATTGCACCTGTATGAGTAGACCGACACCAGATTGGCCCCTAACTTAGGCGCCCCTTTCGGTATTTCTTTATTGTTTAAAAGAGGGAATAAACGATGTGGTTCCCTACAAGCTGCCCCGCACAAACTTGGCTGAATTTCAACTGTTCCGGCCCGATTTCGGCAAGATAACTGTACTAGGACCCTCTACAGTCAGTATTCCCACGCATTGACTGACTTTCCCGACGCATATGGGCAGTTTGCAAAACCTGGCGAGAATCTGCAGCACGCTGAATTCTCTGTTTTCAGCCCCGAAAATGCGCCAGATCACCTGTACAGCGGTCCCCTCGCGTCCCCGAACCTCCTGGGGGTATTAGGGACCGTTTAGGGCCAAAACCCTAAACCTGCAAAAATACACAGCAGGCTGTAATTTACTGTTTTGGGCTCCGTTTCGCGTGCTGGTCGCATCCGTAGCAAGTCCTCGAGCTCCCGCACTTGTAGGGCTACTTGCCCTTTGAATCGGACGAGATTTCTGGCATGAAACCTCTCCGAATTCACCTGTACTTGTGCAAGAGGCTCTTGCCTCGGCAATCGCGCATGAACCCACACAACTGTACATTGGTCAAATGAAAAGCCCACTAGAGGGGCATAACATACTGCCATAGAGGAGAGAGAGGGCAATGCGTAGCGTGCAGGGCATCACTCCTGGCACCGCACTGTACATAGGAGGAAAAGCAAGCACTCCATAGCTCTTAACCTTTGACAAAATCTGAAAATGAGCCTCTCCCAGCTTAAAATTCAGCGCATGAGGAAAGTGCACCAGAATGTGCCACTTGGCGCATTTACAAGCATTTTCTCGTTTCGGGGTTGCCGCCTAAAAATCTCCCAACCGGTCGCCCAGTTGACTTCACGACATAGTAAGAAAATGTTCTCCTTGTCATTCCGGAGGTCATGACGCAAACACATTTTCAGGTCCCAAAATAGCAGTTCCCTAAATTTTAGGGGATGCTGCCATTGTATCTTTCTAGGTCATCCGACCCCCTTTGTACACTGCAGCCACACCCAAAACTGAAATGTAGCCTCTGTAGCAAAGGATTCCACTTTGGCTAGTCAATGACCCCACTTTGGCTAACCATAGTCCTTGTCCAACCTTAGTGCTCTTTTGCCCTCAGGCCTGGACTCCCTCTGAACAGTTCCACACTAGCTACGCAATGCAGGGCAGTTAGATTTCCCGAGAGGTGTTTCCAAAAAGTGAAAGTAAATAAATAGCAAGAAAGAAATCAACAAAAAGGATAGATAGTAGTCACACGCTGGTGACATACCCTCCTCTTGAAATCTCAAACGTCCTCGTTTGCATCTATGTCGTAGATGCTCACAGTCAACATTGATATATTCAACACCTGTCGACACATGTACGACACATACATGCTCATTGTCAACCCTGGTGTATTCAACACCTCGTCGACACATGTATTGCCTGCGTGTGAACCCTGTCCCAATGACATAGTGGTAGCTTCGCACTCTGCCATTGCTTTGAGTCACTAACTTTCCAATGACAAAATGGTAGCCACACATTTTGCCACTGACTTATAGTACACGTTGGGCCCAGTAACACTTTCGAGCATACCCAAACCGACAGTTTAAGAATGCAGTTACACATGTACCCTTTAATAGAAGCAATTACTGTATCCTTGACAAACTGACAAGAAATACTCACTTCTATAGTACTAACCAAACTTTTGGACATTCCATAAGAGCAATTGCCAAACTGACAATCTGTACAGCTCTAACATTCGTGTAACATGTATTTGATTTGAGCTCACTTTAAATACCATGTACATCATTTGTTTCAGAAGCCATTGTCACACTGACAATCCATGTAGCTTTAAAACTCAAGGGGTCAAGGTAGGTTGCAAATTGAAGGCTTCAAGGTAAAGTGATAACACAGTTGGTGACTCTACAAGTTCACCTTCGTCCATCCACTTAGCATCCATTGGTGGATAGTTTCTGAACTTTACCAAGTAACGCCTAGCAACCTTGCCTTTCACTTTCCTTTCTTTGTGTGCCAAAATCTGTTCGGGGACCAAGATCTCGTCAAGTTCCTCGACTTCCGGCTGATCTTCAGCTGGCATATCTTCTGGCACATCACCCATATAGGGTCTGAGAAGACTCACATGAAACACATTGTGAATCTTCCAACTGTCAGGCAATTTCAGCCTATATGCAACATCACTGATTATGTCGCACACTTGAAAAGGCCCATAGTAACGCATGCTGAGCTTTGGAAACAGTCTTTCCTTGCCCTTCATCTTCTTTAACCTTGCCTTTTCAAAGCGTAAAAGCACCCAATCACCAAGGAAAATACCACTTGACGACGGTGACGATCAGCTTGCCTGAGTCTTTTCTAAGGCCACTTTGACCTTCTTGTACATTTCATCCATGTCCTGAACATACTTATCTGCTTCAAATATCTTGTCCTTTGTATGCAGTATGGGAGGAACTTTCTTGCCACCTTCAACTATCTCAAAAGGTGCCTTGCCAGTTGATGAATGCACTGTATTATTGTATGCATACTCCACCAATGGCAAATACTGCTCCCAATTTTCTTTATGCTCTGACACATAGCACTTCAGCAGATCTAGGACAGTAGAATTTTCCTCTTCTGACTGCCCATCTGTTTGAGGATGAAATGACGAAGAGAATTTGAGCATGGTGCCCATATTCTCAAACAAGCCTCTCCAGAACAAACTTGTCATGCGTGGATCACGGTCGCTAACAATCGACTGTGGCATGCCATGATACTTGAACATATTGCTCATAAACAAGCGTGCCATGTGATCTGGTTTTATCTTCTTCCTGAAAGAAATAAAATGAGCATGTTTGCTGAATCTGCAAATAATGGTCCAAATACCATTGTTTCCTGTCTACGTTCTCGGAAGATCAAAGATAAAATTCATAGCAATACTTTCCCATGGTTTATCTGGAATG
This sequence comes from Adiantum capillus-veneris, assembly GCF_014529385.1. Lineage (NCBI taxonomy): Eukaryota > Viridiplantae > Streptophyta > Polypodiopsida > Polypodiales > Pteridaceae > Adiantum > Adiantum capillus-veneris. The sequence goes on from NC_140959.1 coordinate 36,620,242, forward strand.
GGTAGTGGTTGCAATAACCCTGGTGCCTCTTGCCTGTCAAACTTGACCTTCTGGCAAATTAGGCATTCTCGCACAAAGGCATCCACATCTCTTCTCAATGTACGCCAATAGAAGAATGTCTCAACCGCTTTAACTGTAGCATCGATACCACGATGCCTTGCATACGGTGAGACATGACTCTCTTCCATAACTTTGCGTCGCAATGGCTTTGTGACACACAATCTACCATGCATCATCATGAACCCATCTTTGAGAAGATAGTGTTCATGACGTTGTCCATCCATTAGCTGCTCAAAGACCCTTGCAAAATCTTCATCATTTTCATATTGTTCCCTCATATCATCAAGTGCATGATGATAAGGAATTGACACAGCTGAAATTTGTGGCTTCCTTGACAAGGCATCAGCCACAACGTTCTTCTTGCCTTCCATATGCACAATCTGAAAGTGGAACATGGACAAAATATTTGCCCATCGCATATGCTTCTCAGATAACTTTGCTTGTGTCAAGATTCAAGAAGTATCGCAAGGTCTGATGGTCCGTTTGGACAACAAAGTCTGCACCTAGCAAGTAGTGTTTCCAATTTAAGAGCGCATGAATCACATCCAGTAACTCTTTCTCATAGACCTGCATGGTCATCTCTGGCCCTTGCAAAATTCTGCTCTCATAGGCTACTACCCTACCATCTTGCATTAGCACTGCACCAATGCTACTACCACAGGCATCACACTCGACCACAAATGACTTCCTAAGATCTGGCAACACAATGACTGGATCTGAAGTCATCTTTTTCTTTAAGAGATTAAAAGCTGAAATCTCTTTTTGTGTCCATCTAAAGGTGACTGCCTTCTTTTGAAGAGCATGTAAAGGTGAAGCAATCTCAACGAAATTTCGGATAAACCTTCTGTAATAGGAGCATAGTCCCAAGAAACTTCGGACATCATGCACCGTCTTTAAATCTGGCCATGACTTGATCGCTTCAACTTTTGCAGGATCCATTCTGACACCATCCTTTGAGACAATGTGTCCCAAAAAGTGAATCTCTTACAGAAAAAATTCACTTTTCTTTGCATTGATGAGCAACCTATGAGTGCGTAGCTCTTTGAACACAATGGCGAAGTGATGCCTATGCTCCTCTTCATTCTTTGAGTAGACTATCATGTCATCAAAGAATGTACCAACAAACTGCTGGTGTGGATGGAAAATTATGTCCATCATCCTATTGAACGTAGCAGGAGCATTTGTGAGACCAAAGGGCATCACTAAAAATTCATAAAGGCCAAACGTTGTTCTAAAAGCAGTCTTGTGCACATCCTCTGATCTAATGCGGATCTGATGGTACCCACTCTTTAGATCTATCCTGCTAAACATAGCTGCTCCTTCTAATTTGTCCAAAATATCATCAATTCTAGGTATAGGGAACCTATTCTTGATGGTATTCTTGTTCAGTGCACAGTAGTCTTTGCACATACGCCATGAGCCATCTTTTTTCTGCACCAACAACACTGGAGAACAGAATGGAGATGAACTGGGCTGAATCAGCCCCTTTTCTAACAGCTCCTGTACTTGGCCCATTATCTCTTTTTGCTGAGCCGCACTAACCCTGTACGGAGGCTTATTTGGAGGGCTACTGCCTGGCACCAAATCTATCGCATGGTCCTCGGGTCTCTTTGGCGGTAATTGAGACGGTAATGAATCGAAAAAGTAGTCACTATACTGTTGTAAAAACATTGACCTTTCTTTATCTAACACAGATAAATTTGATTCATCACAATCTGACACTTCACGTGTAAAAACCAAGTACGCAGAAAGATGCTTTTTCATTACAGAAGTAATAGCAGAAGCTGATACAGTGGGAATAGACTCCCCTTTAAGCTTTACATCCAGAATGTGAGTCTTTCCCTTGCTCTGTACAGTGATCTTTTTGTTGTAGGCATCCATGACTCCCTGTACACGAAACAACCAAGGAATACCTAGCAACACATCACATCCGTCCAGTGGCATGATGTAAAATTCTTCAGCATCTACATAGGACTGGATATGTAGGCGCAACTTTCCAATGATGGGTGTCACAGCCTCTGTATGGCCAGGACATGCCAAACCTGCCTCTGCTGTATACCCCATCTCTTCAGGTCTGATTCCCAACTTCGAAGCCAATTCTGGGGAAATAAAGTTGGCTTTGGCCCCTGGGTCAAAGAAGATAAGCACTGTTTGATCCCTGACCTTTCCCCATGCTCTGCAAAGCTCACTTGCATCTGAATTTGGCTTGTCGCCCACCATATCTGGCACTAGACCAGCCATGGGCTTCTTTCCTTTCTTGTCTTCCTTGTCATCAGAATCAACTGGACTTTTCTTTGTAGGACAATTGTAAGCAATGTGGCCAGGCTACTCACATATAAAGCATTTGTTCTCTATCCTCAGGACCTTCTTTTGCTCTTCTGACTTGCGAGGAAAACGTCTTTTCCATTTCTTTGTTGGTCCCTTTTCTGATTCAGCCGTAGCTTTATCTTTCCCTGCGTTGGCTGACTCCTGAGTCCCTTTAGGAGCCTCATTGGGAACGTGCTTCTTGGCTGAATTTTTCTTGCCTGATCCTGGCTTGACGCCAGTGTTAAATTCACAATCTTCTCCCTTGAGCAAACCATTGCCAGTGTTTGCTACCTCGATTAGCTGCGTCAAAGTAGTGACTTTGGTCTTCGTGCAGTATTTTCTCAATCCTTTGGGTAGGCCACAACAGTATTTTTCAATCTGTTCTGTCAATGGCACAAACCTATAGGAAGTTACTGGAAGTAGAGCTTTCCAAAACTTCCGATTGTAATCATCCAGATTCTTGCAAGTGGCAGCATTAAGCTGGTGCCATTCTGTCATGACATCTACTTCAAAGTCATCAGATAACCACGCTGCTGCAAAAATCTGCTTGAAGTAAATCCATGTGGACGGAGTTTGCCCTTGAAGCAATAAAGTTGTCCACCATTGTCCCGCATTCCCTGTCAAGAAAGTGGCTGCCTTGCGGACCTTTGAAGCCTCTGTAAAGTTTCCCCCTGCATAGGCATTGTCAAACTGCTGGAGGAATGAGAGAGCCTTCTTCCTGTCATCAAACCCTGTAAAGGTCGTGAAAGTCACACCTTTGCCACCTTCTTTGTATGGAGTTGGCCTCTCTAGCGGCGTTAAATTGTCATATGGAAGTGACTGAAACATGGGAACACTATTAGGGTTCATTTGTGTTCCCTGACCGCAATTAAGTTGACCTGGAAATGCCATATTTGGCTGCTAATTTGTAATTCCAGCCATACCAAAATTTGCCTGTGGCATCCCAAATTGGCCTTGAGTGCTTTGAAACCCTGGTAGCATGCCCGTGACACCATACATGGGGTTAGGCATCGTCGTTTGAGCACCCCCGAACACTGTTCTTGGCGATAAAACTGATTTCCAGGTGCATGACCAGCCATGCTCTGGAATACCGATCCACCTCCAAAAAAGCCAGGGTGTACTGAAGGTGGTGGGAAGACTTGTTGCATAGCCTGTAGGTTGCTTCCCTGCCCATTAGAACCAGTTATAGGCTGCTGAAAGGTGGCTGGCTGAACTGGTACAGTTTGAAAGACTGGCATCTCAGCCACCTGTTCTTGCACCTTAGGCACAGGTTGTGGAGACTGCATATTCTCCGTCAAGCGTACAGGTGTTTCCATTGACTGTGCAGTATGAATCACCTGTGCTCAAGCCTTAACAGGCTTTTGAATATGATCCAGTGACCCAACTTGCTAAGACGGAACAGGAGGTTACAGAAAGGCTAAAAATCTCGGGTTCTGCATTACTTGTGTGAACATAGCCACAGCAGTAGCCAACTGGGTCCTGAATATATCATCATCCGTCTGTGGTGGTCTTGAAGACTCACCCACTTCATGTGTCCGTTGACCCTGTGAAGAGGAAACCTCTTCAGTCACATCATCTGGTCTGTCAGCCATAATTGCAATTCCCTGTGTCTGGTCTATGATCCCCTGTGTCTTCAAGCCCAAAATGACCAAGGCTCACTTCTATGGGAAAAAGTGATTTAATCCCGTCGATGGAACCATGAAACCGGCCTGTTCAATCCAAAAAGGACGGTAGACTCTACTTCAAACCTTGATTTAGCTTTCACCCATTGTTAGTCGTCTATTCTACCTGTACTTTCAAGACACAACAAAGGGGAAAGGGATACACGCTGCTAGATTGCACCTGTATGAGTAGACCGACACTAGATTGGCCCCTAACTTAGGCGCCCCTTTCGGTATTTCTTTATTGTTTAAAAGAGGGAATAAACGCTGTGGTTCCATACAAGCTGCCCCGCACAAACTTGGCTGAATTTCAACTGTTCCGGCCCGATTTCGGCAGCATAACTATACTAGGACCCTTCACAGTCAGTATTCCCACGCATTGACTAACTTTCCCGACGCATACGGGCACTTTGCAAAACCTGGAGAGAATCTGCAGCACGCTGAATTCTCTGTTTTCAGCCCCGAAAATGCGCCACATCACCTGTACAGCGGTCCCCTCGCGTCCCCGAACCTCCTGGGGGTATTAGGGAACGTTTAGGGCCAAAACCCTAAACCTGCAAAAATACACAGCAGGCTGTAATTTACTGTTTCGGGCTCCGTTTCGCGTTCCAATCGCATCCGTAGCAAGTCCTCGAGCTCCCGCACCTGTAGGGCTACTTGCCCTTTGAATCGGACGAGATTTCGGGCGTGAAACCTCTCCGAATTCACCTGTACCTGCGGGGGATTAGCCGCTAGCTAATCCAGTACCTGTGCAAGAGGCTCTTGCCTCGGCAATCGCGCATGAACCCACACAACTGTACATTGGTCAAATGAAAAGCCCACTAGAGGGGCATAAGTTATAACATACTGCCATAGAGGAGAGAGAGGGCAGTGCGTAGCGTGCAGGGCATCACTCCTGGCACCGCACTGTACATAGGAGGAAAAGCAAGCACTCCATAGCTCTTAACCTGTGACAAAATCTGAAAATGAGCCTCTCCCAGCTTAAAATTCAGCGCATGAGGAAAGTGCACCAAAATGTGCCACTTGGCGCATTTACAAGCATTTTCCCGTTTCGGGGTTGCCGCCTAAAAATCTCCCAACCGGTCGCCCAGTTGACTTCACGACAGAGTAAGAAAATGTTCTCCTTGTCATTCCGGAGGTAATGACGCAAACACATTTTCAAGTCCCAAAATAGCAGTTCCCTAAATTTTAGGAGATACTGCCATTGTATCTTTCTAGGTCATCCGACCCCCTTTGTACACTGCAGCCACACCCAAAACTGAAATGTAGCCTCTGTAGCAAAGGATTCCACTTTGGCTAGTCAATGACCCCACTTTGGCTAACCATAGTCCTTGTCCAACCTTAGTGCTCTTTTGCCCTCAGGCCTGGACTCCCTCTGAACAGTTCCACACTAGCTATGCAATGCAGGGCAGTTAGATTTCCCGAGAGGTGTTTCCAAAAAGTGAAAGTAAATAAATAGTAAGAAAGAAATCAACAAAAAGGATAGATAGTAGTCACACGCTGGTGACAATGATGGTTTAGTTGATGCTTTTTCTAGCGAAGCTAACCTCGTTGCAGATCCGATTAAACACGACGAACCGATCTTGGCTCTCGAGCCTAGGTCCAAAGAACCCCCACAGGAAGTACTATGTGTTCAAATGATTAGTCAGCACGCATTGTACGAGTGTTTCATTCGTGATCGTTTCTTGTATTTTAGTCAGCATCTTTATGTGATCCCTTTTCCTAGGCATGACATATTGTACGTTGAGCACGATTCACTCATGAATGAGCACGGATGTATGCGGATTTCTCATGAAAAGCTGAAAAGTATGCATTCAAGGAAGTCACATTCCATGTCTCTTCCTTGGCACGACACACTTGTAGAAAGAGCACAAGAAAGTATGAGCATCAAGCATCGGCATTTTCATTCTGTTTTGCCACAGTTGATTGATTTAGATCAAAAAGTCAAGATTCAACCCCATTGTTTGCGTATGTTTGATGAACAGGTTGACACTCCGTCTATATGTTCATCTACATTGCATGCACAGTTTGTTCGATAGACTAGATTTTTTCCAATCACTTTACATGGAATGGGTATGTTCATGTTTTTGTGTTGAAAGTGGTTTCAGGAATTTTCAGCCTCAAAGATTCTTGAAGAAGATAGACGCATGACTCTAGACGAAGTGGAAGCATTGAAGGAGCCACAGAAGACTCTATGTCGCTTTCGGCGCGGCCCAAAGAAGCAAGTGTTGCAGACCTTTATGAAGTTCAAGTATCGCACGACCCACACGTCAGAGTGGGCCGGCGAAGAGTCCTTTCCAGGATTCTGGATGTTATTGGCGATCTCCCTCGATGCCATACAGTTCGGTACCAGTACCTCACTTTGAAAAGGAGGGGATGTCACGTGACACATCCAACCCTATGTGTCCATGGACAAGCTACAGCATGACCAGGGTTCAGTTCCGTCAAGTCAGTCTAGAATAGGAAGTGATTTGGTATTTTTTGTGAGTCTGTTCGCAGACCGTGCATGACCAGTCACTTAGATTAGATGCATATCCTCCACTTGCACACAGCATGATCATCAGCATTCCCATCACAATCCATCAGAATCCATCAAGGGAATTTTCCAGTGCATTAAACCTATTTTTCCTATTTTTCACTTATTTATTAAGTGACTTTTGTTGGGAACTAGGTAGGGCAATTCTGCTAAGATAATATAAAAGCAAACCAGAGTTAGCACTTTCTTGCAGAGGAGGCAATAGGAGCAGTGCTCAGCAAGCCGATTCTCAAGCAAGACAAGAACCCCCATAGCCTGGCGTTTTCCCCCACCTCAGCCCTTCAGCGTTTTCAGCCTTGGAAACCTCAGCCCTTCAGCGCTTGTGAACCCCAGCAAGATCAGCGATTTCACCTCAGAAGGCCAGCGTTTTTCAGCCCTGTAACTTGCGTTTTCAGCCAGCCATACCAGCGTTTTTACATCGGCTTGGCAGCGTTTTCAGCAAGGGTTGGCAGCAGTAAAAAGGAGAGCAACCTCAGCGTTTTAGGGACTGAATTTCAGCATTAGCATACCCAGCGGAACAGCGTTTGCACCTGCATGATTTGCATTTTTATGACCAGCAGAAATCAGCGACAAACCGCATCAGACCAGCGTTTTTTGTCAACAGCATTAGCGTTTTTGCAACAGCAGTGAGTCATCGTTCGAAGCATTCAGTTTTCAGCCATAGTTCCGTCCTCGTCGTCCACACCGTCGACATCGACATAGCAAGCATTTAGATTTGCATCAGCCATTGTACCAGATTGTGCAATCAATAGTAGACCACTCTCGCCATCGACAGTGGGGCCCTTGGAGGAGGGGTTTACAACTCCCTGGTGTCGTATTCTCTTCTCTCTCTATCTCTCAGTCTCATGCACCTTCACGCACAGTGCCCATGCACATTGTTTGTGTCCATTGCATTCTCTCATTAAAGAACGAAAGGCTCTCCCTTCCGTAAGTAAAAGGAACCTTGAGCACAGTTCGGAGCACTCATCTTGAGCAAAGTTCAACATTCATTCCGCTGCACCTTACAACAAATCAGCCCCAACTTGGTGCAACAGGGACCGACTCATAGCATTCAGTTTTCAGCCTTAGCTTCGTCATCGTCGTCCGCACTGTCGACTTCGACATAGCAACACTTAGACTCGCAGCATCACCACCTTGTATCAGATTTGTGCAATCAATAGCATAGACCTTTCTCGCCATCGAGAGAGGGGCCCTTGGAGGAGGGTTTGACAACTTCCAGGTGTCATATTCTTCTCTCTCTATCTCTCAGTCTCAGCACCTTCATTCACAGTGTTTATCCACTCTATTTGTGATCACTTGCACTCTCTCATTAAAGGAACGGAAGGCTCTCCCTTCCGTAAGTAAAAGGAACCTTGAGCACACTTCGGAGCACTCATCTTGAGCAAAGTTCACCTTTCCCTTCCACTGCACCTTACAGAGGGCGTACGGGCAGCAGGACAAGCGGGTTTCAGGAGAGGTTTCTCTACTCTTGATCATATTCTAACACTCAGAGCCATTATTGAGGAGGGGAGATCACGTGGGAGACGGCTCTATTGTTGCTTTGCGGACTTCCGCAAAGCCTTCGATTTAGTGCTCAGAGCCAGATTGATGCGCAGACTGCAAGAGATGGGGGTTCCAAAAGAGTTGATTTTGGGAATCATGACTCTTTACAAGTCAGTAGTGGGGCATGTATGCACTCCAAAGGGGATTTCTGATTTGGTTCACTCCACTATTGGGGTGAAACAGGGCTGCACGTTATCTCCTACACTATTTGGCATGTATGTGGATGAGGTTGCTGAATACATTGAGAGGAATGGTGATAGAGGAGCACAGTTGGCAGGGACATGGATCCCACTATTGTTATATGTTGATGATATTGTGCTGATTTCCGACTCCCCGGAGGGGATGCAGCGTCATTTAGATGCTTTGTACACATTTGTGCCCACGATAGTGGATTGTTTGTTAACCTGGGGAAAACCAAGGTTATGGTTTTTAACACCACACCACAGTGGGTTAGGAGGTCAGCACCTACTTTTACATATGGCCAAGAGACGGTGGAGTACACATATGCATACACCTATCTTGGGTTAGTCTTCAATGGACAGCATTTTCATTGAGGAGAGCAGCAAAGACTAGATTAACAAGAGCTTATGCAGCCTTGGGAGGTTTGGAGAAGATGTGTTTCAGGAACTTCGAAGTTCGAACAAAGCTGTGGCTTTTTGACACTCTAGTGGCTTCAGCTATGCTCTATGGGGTTCAGATTTGGGGGCCCTCAATGGACCACCAGGGCAGATCTCCTAGCACTGATGGCTGGAGATGTATGGAGAGGCCTCTACTCTCTATGATCTCTCGGATGATTCGAGCTAAGGCCTCAGTGCCACATGAGATCATTCGGGCGGAGCTAGCTTCCCCTCCTCTCGTAGTTGAGGCCCTTACTAAATCAATCTCCTTCGTGCATAATTTATGGGACCTTCCCAGAGACAGATATGCTCGGCTAGCACTTGAGTCATCCCGACAGCTAGCGCTAAAACATGTTGGTATGGGCAGATGACATCATGGTTTCAGTCACATGGCTTCAGCATGGATAGACTGCCTCCATTCCAGTACTCCTTGGATGCAACCTCCCTCTATCTCACACGCACAGAGACCACTGGACTTATACGTCAGAAGCACATGGGGAGAGCCGGTACAAGAGTTGGACACCAAGATGGCTTTCTATAGAGAGCATCTCATCCAACTAACAGAGGATGGATATGTGATCAGACCATAAGATATGATGTGCTATTGGTCAAATGCGCACATCGTCGCATCAGCTAGAGATTGAGATTGGCACATTTAGAAGAGTACCAGCAGAAGCCAGGACATGCCAGTTGTGTCATATAGAGCCACAAACAGAGTTACATCACATTTGTCATTGTGCGGTATACTATGAGATACGAGAGCGCTTTCACTGACTGTTCAGGAGGTCTTTGGACTGTTGGCTAGAGTCATGACAGATCAGGATTAGAGATGCCTCGGGTTGTTTTTGCTAGAGTTGCGCAAACACAAGGAAAGTCTCTTAAGGAGACCCCGTAGTGGGAGACATTCACACTGCACAGAGGGAGATCACTGACTTCTTTAGAGCAGGGACTCAGCAACCAGATGAGCATGCTTCACAGTAGACTTCAAAGCCCACTTCTACCAGAGGTATATTAGTGGACAAAGCCATTGAGCTCGAGAGAGCTAGACGCCCACGTCTACGGGGGTGACCACGACATCGACGGAGGCTCCACCAAAGAATCAGGACTATACTAGCACGACATGGGAGACGCCCAGTACGACTATTTACAGAGGCGGACATTGACGAAGCTCTTCAGTGACCGATGCAATGCTTTCTCGGACAACGCCCGATGCCGGGCATCCTCAAGCATGGATGATGACGATGATGATTTTCAGGCTGACGGTTTTAGTCTTTTAGTTTTTAGTCTTATTTAACTTCATTTTATTTTTGTACATAAACATTGGATTAGATCCACAAGGATTGTATCAGTTTGGTCTCATAGGTCATTTTGGCCTTTTGAAGACGTTTAATATAACATTTCATTTCATTTCTCTCTCTCTCTCTCTCTCTCTCTCTCTCTCTCTCTCTCTCTTTTTTTCTTTTTTTTTTTGGAAAAATCAGGGCTGTATATTACTGAGTACAATATAATCCCCAGCGGATGCCAAAATAGCCTATCACGTGGGGTGTACAAGCTGAATGTAAGGGTGAGAGCCACTATAGTGACAACTCTCTCTCTCTCTCTCTCTCTCTCTCTCTCTCTCTCTCTCTCTCTCTCTAAGAAAATAGTAGCTAAGCCGAGAATCCTGTTGTCACGTGCGCATTGCACTTGGGCCACGTGGACAAGCTACGGCTACTCGTTAGCGTCAATCTTGAATAGCTTAGGACCTAGCCTGGCACTTTGTGAACCTCTAGATGGACATGCATGATCAGGCAGGTCAATAGTTGCATACCCTCATTTGCACAAAACAGTATAAAGTCAATTACTCAAGGAGGCATATAAACAATCTCTTAAGTTACTTATTACATTAAAAAAGGCCTCTTTTATGTGGAGTTGTGGAGTTTTATGTATTGCTCGACCCACTCTCATTTTCCTATATAAGTAAGCCTGGGGGCACTCCCTTGGGCATCAAGAGATCAGCACTCAATAAGGAGCTGATTTCTGTTACTCTAAAAACTCCCTCAAAACGCCCATATGGTGCCGATTCTGAGGGCAAGTACAAAACTGTTTACATAGCAAGCCCAAAGGCAACATCTGATAACCTGGATACAACTAGCCACATGGGTAAAACTGAGCAAAACCTGGAAAAACTGAAAAGCCAGGGGGGGAAACCTCTCTGAAAGACAGTAAAACGTGCCCAGGCAAAGCTTAAAGGAAAGAGGATGACAGCAACTTCTAAAAGATAGGCACTCCCACCAAAAACTCACTTGGCAACTGCATTCTAAGAATGAATACTACCAAGAGGACACCAACGGTGACATGGAGAAAGGAACAACTACAATGGCAATGCTGGCCAATTGGTATCATCTGAAAGCAAAGTTGTAGGAAAAGCAGAAGGGAGGGAACAGTCGATGACGAAAATGATAGAGAAGCGACAACTGGCATCACCAAGAGAGCTACCAAAGGAAAGCATAAGGGACTAGAAGAGCACTACGACTAGAGCAAACAAGGAGCTACCAGCCAGTGTAGAGAACAGTCCGCTTGCTGAAGGTGGCACCTTCAGGAAGTGGACTGTTTTCTACACTAGCACCTTCAAGACCCAGCTTCCACTTGCTGAAGGTGCCAACCCAAGGATCCCAACATCCCATCCCAATAACAACTTAGAAAGAAGAAAATAAAAGCAAAATCCAAATACAAAAACAACAAACAAGAAAACAAAACACAAAACACAAAACACAGCCTAAACTGAAAACAAAAGAAGAAATTTGTACTCAATACACAAACTCCATGCACCCCCAGTCTCACACACACACACACACACACACACACCCAAGAGGAAGTTTGAAAAAAACAAAAGAAAACAGGCACGCAGAACACAAAGAAGCGAGGAAAAGCATGCAAAAATATCGGAAAAATAAACCAAAACAAACATCTAGCCAAAAACCCACAATGTAAAGGACGCCCCGCCACTTCGAGAGCTTTGACACCACGAAAGCCACCAGACCTTGCTGCGTATAGGCTCCTATCCTGGCAGGGTCACTGCAGCCCCGACGGTTCTTGGAATGGGAAGGCCTTCGAAAGGCAATGAATAGCCCAATGTGATCCCAATATTTATTTTGTCTTTAGGTATTTATTTTACTTCTTTGACAAGATTTTGGGAGGGCAATTCTCTAAGGGGGGGTAATTAAGGCCCCCAAGCTGGTATATAAGAAACACCCAATCCACATTGTAATCACCTTTGGCAAGGGATCAGATGGAAACACAGAGATAATTGCAATCTATACGCTCGGCGATACTTTAGCACTTCAAAATACTTAAAACAATTGTGAAAGGAAGAGAGAGTAGGAGACACGACTCAGCAGAGTTCCGAGCCAAGACGTATTGGCCCCAAAGACTAGCGCCCCTTTCGGTATTTCTTTATTATTATTGCTCGCCAAGTCCGACTCCCAAGGGTCCGACTGTCTCCAAGACTCTGTGTCCAGATGCTCCCGAGGAGTGGCCTCTAGGGCACTTATAAATACAAGGGATGCTAAAAGCAAAGTCCCAAAAGCTTCATGTCCAAAAGCACTTAAACCTAAAAGCATCTGTATCCAAAAAGCTTGCGCAAAATCTACCCCTGGCTGCCAGAGTAAAAAGCGAAAGTCCGTATAGCATCGCCACATCATTAGTCAGCGCAATCTGTGGGGCTGTCCGTACGATCTTCCATGTGAGTATGTCAACACAATTTGCGGAATTGCCGCACAGCCTGCCACGTGTCATGCCTCTACGCCATTGAACTATGTGTGTGTCTTTTTATTGACTCAAGCCCCTCAGCAAGTGTCAGTAAGTTGGTAGGCTTAGGATTATTATTTCCTAACCCTTTGCGCCACTCGACAAGACTCCATAGCTTGGGTTTTCTGTTTCTTCTTCTTCTGCTAGTTTTAGGCCTCTCGAGTCTCGACTGGTTCCTCTAAACGCAGAGATGTCCCTAGTTCCACATAAATGACTTCCTCAGTCAAGTTAGTCCAAGATCTGAAGGTCACATAGATGTCCCTCGTTCCACGTAGATGACTTCACATGCAAAATACTACATAGAGAGAATTGTTCATGAGTCATGACACACTGGATTTCCGGCTTTGACCAAGAGATTAGCATGGATCACCTTTCTAGAGAGTGAGTCTGAGGCGCGCCGAACAAACGCATTGGACCAATTCGTCTATGATCTCAACACAAAAACCCTAACCTAAAACCCGTTACATACCACCTTCTAAAAATCAAAGCAAAATCAAAGCAATCGTCCTCAATTGCTAGATACAAAAATGTCCACACTTCTAACATTCACGCAACTTAAATCTCACAATTGATCATTGAGTCATGCATTCTCGTGTCATGATGTAGCGAGAGGGCACCACGTGCCAACGGAAAAGAACATACTGAACAGACTTTAGACGCTTCAAAACTGAAGATACATTGCACACGAGACACGAGAGGCGGAGTTCCACCCCGAGAGAGCACTGGCCCCAAACTATGGTGCCCCTTTTGGTGTTTCTTTATATTGCTTCAACTCTGTACAACGCTAGCAACACTGCTCTGCATCTCCACACGGAAGTATGCCAGAGAGTGAGCCCCTGGTTCGTTTATAAAGGCCCTCCGCCATCAAAAACAGTTACATGAAAAGCTTTATAGTCTAAAAGCATCTGATCTCCAAAAGCTAGCGATGATCAGGATTTGTATATGAGACCCTCAACAAAAATGTGATTGATCAGAGACTAATGTCTTTGTAGAAATGTTGGATTGGCGGAGTCTGGTGCATGAGTACATAGAGTCTCAATTGCCCTCAAAAAGAGCATCTCTGAGACAGCAACACAAGGTAAATTGTAGCACCAAGGCTAGGACCCCGTGTTACACAACATCTTATCGTGATGTATTTAATTTTTTATTTTGAAAATTTTGTAATATTCAAGAAAGGAAGACTTTGTTTGGTCCCATAATACCAAGCGATGATGGATCTGTTTGACACATCTCTAACCATTTGTTTGTTTCTTTTTGTGTGATCATAAAGTTCAAACTCTCAATAGTTTCAACCAAGCATAATTTCCTTGCCATGTACCTAGAAGTTCCCGGTATACGCTATTGGCACCAACCTATATTCAGATAGCAAGACCATAGCCTTTGAGAGTTGGGAACTCATGACGCCCTTACCTTTGTGGTGCATATGCATCAAGGTGTGGATTGACCTCCAATCTTTCATCTATATCTCTAACCTTTGGGGTTCCATGGAAAGATGGGTCGAACATGCACAAGTTCGCATCCAGAGTACTACAACATCCCCACGTCATCAATATCCAAACCTTCTTATATAGTGTTACCTGTTCTTTCAGCCCCTTGAAACCTTGGTACATCTCATTGCAATAAGTTAAGAAGAGTCTTTTCTCTAATCGTCTAGTGCTAACATGTAAGATGACTTAAATTAGCACCATCCAAGGTCTCATCAGCTTAAGGTTTGAGGGCCCAGATGGCCACATCAGTTTGCAAAATCTTCTGTTAAGCGCACACCTAAGGAGACAGGCCTACATAGATGATATCTCGAGAAATTATCCCCCATTTCTCACGTTTTGAATCGGAATCAAAATGACAAGCATATTTGTGTCAAACGACTCATTGGCTAATGAAATGTCCTTATGCATTGTGTTCTTCAGATTGATTGTTAGTAATTTTTCATGTTGTACTCTGCTAGTTTGCATGCATACACCACAAGTTGGCACTAAGGGGCAATGGTGGTATATTGTCAACGTGTAAATGTTAGGTGCAGCGGAATGAATGTTTGAACTTTGCTCAAGGAATGAGTGCTCTGAAGTGTGCTCAAGGTTCCTTTTGTTCTTATGAAAGGGAGAGCCTTCCGTTCTTAATGAGAGAGTGCAATGATCACAAACAAAGTGAATGGACACTGTGCGTGCAAGTGTATGAGACTGAGAGATAGAGAGAGAAGAGAAATACGACAACAGAAACTTGTAAAACCCTCCTCTGAAGGCCCCACTCTCTATGGCGAGAGCGGTCTACTTATGATTGCACAAATCTCTACAATGATTGGACTAACCGACGATCTCGACGACAATGAGGACGACGACAAGATGGGCTGAATCTGGAAATGCTAAGGGGCTGAAATCTGCAAATCTTTATCTGCTGAATTCTGACTCTATGTCGGTGACGATGTCGATTGGCGACGATGCGACGACGACGCGCTGAAAACGCAGATGCCGAAATCTGCCGTTTTCCAGGATGAAACTGTAAACCTTGTGGAAACTGACCGTGCGGCAAGGAACTGCTGCAAAAAGGTGAGATCTGCGGGATTCGGGACTTGCTCTACGGTGTCTAGGGGCTGAAAACTGAAAACGCTGAGGTTTCTTGATGTTCCGTCACGGAGAATCTGCAAAACGCTGGGTTATGATGCAAATGCAAAAACACATTTTCATCCCCATTGGTTGCAACAGTTCCCCCATTTTCAGCCCAAGAAAACGCAGCCAAAACAGACATTTTCAGCCACTGAAAGAGTCCCGAAAATCAGCAGATAGAAGACCTCAGATTTCAGCCACGAAGTCGTCGTCGTCATCACCGTCATCGTCATCGGCATAGTCCCATTGCATCAGTCCATTGCATATGCATTGTACACCTTTGTGCAATCAAAGTAGACCACTCTCGCCGACGAGAGAGGGGCCTTCGGAGGTGGGTTTTACAACCTCTCGGGTCTCGTATCTCTTCTCTCTCCTTCTCTCAGTCTCATTCACTTGCACGCACAATATCCACTCCCTTTGTTCGTGATCATAGCACTCTCCATAAGATGGAAAGCTCTCTCTTTCCCTAAGAACTAAAAGGAACCTTGAGCAATAAAGATCACTAATCTTGAGAAAATACAACATTCATTCCACTGCACCTTACATTGGTATCAGAGCTTTGGAAGTGTTCTGCATTACTCAAGGAAAGAACCACAAGAATTTTTTTGCTTGTTGCGATCGCACGAACCCAAGTTTACTTGGACATGGCGATTCTTAATCGTGTTTTGTTGAAGAGTGACAGGAATCCCAAGAAAGAAGGACTTGTCCAGCCTCCCCTTGTGTCTCTTTTCACTCATTGAGAGCGGACCAAGTGCTAGCACAAGGAATTGTAGGAGGATACATCATGTCAGAAGAACAAAGCACTTATTCTAAGGAAGGTCGTTGTTTTCATTGTCAGATTAAGGGTCACATAAAAAGAACATGTCCTAAGCTTGAATCGATGAATCTAAAGAACCCACAGCACCCACTACATCTGTCAATGCAATGAATGATAACACGATTGTGCCCAAAGTTTCTCAGAACCCTCCCATTGATAATTCTCTTATTAAATGTTATGGTCGTACGTCGGGGCACCGTCACATTGTTTGAACCAGGTAGTATGCATGATGTGATCAGTTCCTCTCTTGTTGAGAGAGCCCGCCTCGAAGTTAGTCTAAGATCTCCTATCGAGGTCTCTGGCTTTCGTCCCGGTATGGACGCTCTCATCACGGAGGAGTGCCTTGATGTGTTGTTTGCAATTCAACAGACTGCCTTCACTAGAAGATTTGTTATTTCTCCTCTATCAGGATGTGATATGATTTTAGGCATTAACTGGTTTCGTGAAACTGATGCTTTCATAAATTTTTTGGCTAACACTATAACTCTCAATGCCGACAGTGATTCTCCTACTGTCTTTCAAGGTGTGGATACTTCTCCTTCTCCATCTCTCATTGCTAATATGCAGGACAAGGTTGAAAGGATTCAGGAGAAGGAGACTCTCTCAGTCTCTTTTTCTCCACAGCATGACACACAGGATTTGCATGATTATGATTTGCATGATGATTTGGATGACAAAGCCAAGCATGATGACTTGCACGAAGATGATGTGATTGATGATGTGTTAGTTGATGCTTTTCCTAGCGAAGCTAACCTCGTTGTAGATTTGATCGATCAGGAAGATCCGATCTTGGCTTTCGAGTCAAGGTCCAAAGAACCCCCACAAGACGATTCGATCATTCAAGAAGCAGCGATCTTGGCTCTCGAGCCTTGGTCAAAAGCACCCTCACAGGAAGTATTATGTGTTCGCATGATTGATACGCACGGATTGTTCGAGTGTTTCATTGGTGAAGGTTTCCTGTATTTTAGTCAACATCGTTATGTGATCCCTTTTCCTAGGCATGACATATTGTATGTTGAGTACGTTTCTGTCATGGATGAGCACGCATTTATGCGGATTGTTCATGAAAAGCTGAAAAGTTTGTATGTAAAGAAGTCGCATTCCATGTTTCTTCCTTGGCATGACACGGTTTCCGAAAGAGCACATGAAAGTATGAGCACCAAGCATGGGCATTTCCATTATGATTTGCCACAGTTGATTGATTTCGATCAAACAGAAAAGATTCGAGCACATTGTTTGCATGTGTTTGATGAACAGGTTGTCACCCCGTCTCTATGTTCATCTACATTGCATACACACTCTTTAGCAAAGACAAGATTTTTTTCCTTCACTTCACATGGAATGGGTATATTTATCGTTTTGTGTTGGAGATGGTTTCAGGAATTTTCAGCCATGGAGATTCTTGAAGACGAAAGAAGCAGGATTCTAGACGAAGTTGAAGCATCGAAAGATGCCACAGAAGACTTTGAGTCGCTTTCGGCGCGGCCCAAAGAAGCAAGCATTGCAGACCTTTATGAAGTTCAAGTACCGCTCGACCCACACAGCACAGTGGGCCGGCGAAGAGTCCCTTCCAAGATTCCGGATGCTGTTGGCGATCTCCCTCGACGCCATACAGTTCGGTACCAATACCTCACTTTGAAAAGGAGGGGATGTCACGTGACACATCCCAACCCTATGTGTCCGTGGACAAGCTACACCACGGCAAGGTTCAGTCAGTTCCGTCAAGTCTAGATTAGCAGTGATCTGGCACTTTTGTGAGTCTATTCGTAGACGGTGCATGCCCAGTCACTGAGTGTAGATGCATATCCTCCAGTTGCACACAGCATGATCATCGGAATTCCCATCAGAATCCATTAGCATCAGTTAGGGGAATTTTCCAGTGCATTTAGCCTGTTTTCCTATTTTTTGTTATTTTCACTTGTTAATTTTAAGTGACTTTCCAACAAAAGTAGGTAGGGCAATTTTGCTAAGTTAATATATAAGCAAACCCAAGTTAGCACTTTCTGGCAGAAGAGGTAGCAGGAGCTTCCCGCTCAACAGGCAACTTCTCATCAGTACCTCGGCACCTTGGCGTTTTTGGACTCCCAACCTCGCCATACCCCCAGATCTCCCTAGCGTTTTTCTTCTCTAGCAGCAGAGCCATCACCTTGGCGTTACCCCACGTCAGCCTATCGCCCTCAAGCATATCTGCTCAACGTTTTGACATCAGCAACATCTCAGCTTTGCTAGCCTTTTTGGTCTCCACAGCCCAGCGTTTTGGCAAGGGAAAAGGCAGCCCCAGCGTTAGTGAATTTCAGCCCAAACCGCATCAGATCCACAACGTTTCCAGCCCTAGGATACAGTAGCAGATTCATCCCCATTGGTTGCAACAGTTCCCCCATTTTCAGCCCAAGAAAACGCAGCCAAAACAGTCATTTTCAGCCACCGAAATAGTCCCGAAAATCAGCAGATAGAAGACCTCAAATTTCAGCCACGAAGTCGTCGTCGTCATCACTGTCGTCGTCATCGGCATAGTCCCATTGCCTCAGTCCATTGCATACGCATTGTACACCTTTGTGCAATCAAAGTAGACCACTCTCGCCGACGAGAGTGGGGCCTTCGGAGGAGGGTTTTACAACCTCTCCGGTGTCGTATCTCTTCTCTCTCCTTCTCTCAGTCTCATTCACTTGCACGCACAATATCCACTCACTTTGTTCGTGATCATAGCACTCTCCATAAGACGGAAAGCTCTCTTTCCCTAAGAACTAAAAGGAACCTTGAGCAATAAAGATCACTAATCTTGAGAAAACACAACATTCATTCCGCTGCACCTTACATGCGGTACTTGAACTACATGAAGGTCTGCAAAGTCTTCTTCTTTGGGCCGCACCGAAAGCAACACAGAGTCTTCTATGGCTCCTTCAATGCTTCAACTTCGTCTAGAGTCATGCTTCTTTCTTCTTCAAGAATCTCCATGGCTGAAAATTCCTGAAACCATTTCCAACACAAAACCATGAACATACCTATTCCATGAAAAGTGAGTGGAAAAAATCTTGCCGTCCTAATAGACTGTGCATGCTATGCAGATGAACAAAGAGACGGAGGCCAAACCGTTCACCACACATACGCAAACAATGAGATCGAATCTTTCTCTTCTGATCTAAAGCAATCAACTGGGGCAATTCACAACGGAAATGCCCATGCTTGGTGCTCGTACTTTCATGTGCTCTTTCTACAAGTGTGTCACGCCAAGGAAGAGACATGGAATGTGACGTCCTTGAATGCATACTTTTCAGCTTTTCATGAACAATCCGCATACATTCGTGCGCATTCATGAGTGAAACGTGCTCAACGTACAATATGTCATGCCTAGGAAAAGGGATCACATAGAGACGCTGACTAAAATACAGGAACCGATCACGAATGAAACACTCGTACAATGCGTGCGTATGAATCATGCGAACACATAATACTTCATGTGAGGGTTCTTTGAACCTAGGCTCGAGAGCCAAGATCGATTCTTCCTGTTGGATCAAATCTTGGGACCTAGGCTCGAGAGCCAAGATCGGTTCTTCGTGATTGATCGAATCTGCAATGAGGTTAGTTTCGCCTAGAAAAAGCATCAACTAACACATCATCCTTGTAAACAATCACGTCATCTTCATGCAAATCATCATACTTGTGAGAAATCACATCTTGATCATGCAAATCATCATGCTCATCATTATCATCCAAATCATCATGCTTATCATTGTCATTCAAATCATCATGCAAATCCTGTGTGTCATACTTGGGAGAAGAAGAGACTGAGAGAGTCTCCGTCTCCTGAATCTCTTGCATCTGTGCCTTCACTTAAGAAAAGAGTCACAAGAACTCTTTCATTGTTAGTCGCTCTTTTCTTTTCTTGCTTGGTTCTCGCGATCAAATTCGGCTTGACTTTCTTTTTCTTCCAAGTCGTACTTACGCTCTATGGCTGCCATTTCTTCTTCATAGACTTTTCTGTCTGCTTTTCTTGCTTCGCGGTCTAACTTCATGCCATCACCATCTTGTCGAAAGCCTCCATAGGAGTTAGTGCAATCCTTGACGTAGATGGGGAAGGGGGAGGGTCGGAAAAACCTCTTGGTGGGGAAAATTCTTCTTCGCCTCTCTAATGCTCATCACCTCTAAGCAAAGTATCCATTCCGCTTCGAGTGATGACCATTCTGAAGTCGTGGGTTCTTGTGGGTTCTTGTGGTCTTGGGTTCTTAAGAACACGAGGAACTTGGGTTCTTGGGGGTCTTGGTTCTTGGGTTCTTGCGGGTCTTGAGGTTCTTGAGGTTCTTCTTTCGCTTGCAATCTGTGTTAGAGAAGAATCTTCTCTTCACCTGAGATATGCTCTTTTCCGCGCGCACACCCCTTGGCGGCCTTGCGCTCACACCAAGGTTGCTTTTTCCAACCTCACGTCGGGTGCACGGTCCGCTCTCAATGAGTGAAAAGAGGCACAAGGGGAGGCTGGACAAGCCCTTCTTTCCTGGGATTCCTGTCACTCTTCAAAAACACGATTAGGAATCAACACACCCAAGTGAACTTGCGTTCGTGCAACCACAACAAACAAAAAAAATTAAGTGGTTCTTGTGGTTCTTTCCTTGAGTGATACAGAACATTGTCAAAGCTCTGATACCAATGTTAGGTGCAGTGGAATGAATGTTTGAACTTTGCTCAAGATGAGTGCTCCGAACTGTGCTCAAGGTTCCTTTTGTTCTTATGAAAGGAAGAGCCTTCCGTTCTTAATGAGAGAGTGTAATGATCACAAACAAAGTGAATGGACACTGTGCGTGCAAGTGTATGAGACTGAGAGATAGAGAGAGAAGAGAAATACGACACCAGAGACGACGTAAAAACCTCCTCCGAAGGCCCCACTCTCTATGGCGAGAGCAGTCTACTTATGATTGCGCAAATCTCTACAATGCTTGGACTTGCCAACGATGTCAACGACGATGAGGACGACGACGAGACGGGCTAAATCTGGAAATGCTAAGGGGCTGAAATTGCAAATCTTTATCTGCTGATTTCTGACTCTATGTTGGTGCCGATGTCGATGGCGACGATGCGACGATGATGCACTGAAAACGCAGATGCTGAAATCTGCGTTTTCCGGGCTGAAACTGTAAACCTTGTGGAAATTGACCGTGCGGCAAGGAACTGCTACGGGAAGGTGAGGTCTGCGAGGTTCGGGACTTGCTCTGCGGTGTCTAAGGGCTGAAAACTGAAAACGCTGTGGTTTCTTGATGTTCCGTCGCAGAGAATCTGCAAAACGCTGGGTTATGATGCAGATGCAAAAACGCTAGGGCTGAAAATTTGCTTTGCTGCAGTCGGTTGTCCTGCAAATGCAAAACGCTAGGCTGATCTGATGTTTTGCTGTCATCGGAATCTGCAAGTGCAAAAACGTTGTAGCCGGTTGTCCTGCAAATGCAAAACGCTAGGCTAATCTGATGTTCTGTTGTCGCCGGAATCTGCAAGTGCAAAAACGCTAGTTGATCTGGTCCAAAAACGCTAGCTGGTTGCTGTGGAGCAAAAACGCTAGGGCTTGGGGTTCTGCTAAGAAGTTGTCTGTTGAGCAAGTGCTCCTGCTGCCTCTTCTACCAATTAGTGCTAGCCTAGGTTTGCTTATATACAAACTTACTCAAATTTGCCCTACCTACTTTCCAACAAAAGTCACTTAAAAATAATAAGTGGAAAATGTCAAAAATAGGAAAAATAGGCTAAATGCACTGGAAAATTCCCCTGAAGGATTCTGATGGATTCTGATGGGAATGCTTATGATCATGTTGTGTGCAACCGGAGGATATGCATCTTCACTAAGTGCCTAGGCATGCACGGTATGCGGACAGACTCACAAAAGTGTCAAAACACTTCTAATCTAGACTGACTGGATTGACTGAACCCTTGTCCTGATGTAGCTTGTCCACGGACACATAGGGTTGGATGTGTCACGTGACAGTAAAATGACCCAAATTGGCTAGACCAGAATTCTCTCCATCACATTAAGGTTTTGAGATCTAGGTGGCTGGTTTAGTATGGGAAATCGTTCAACTAAGCGTGCACATACAACGACGAAATTGGGATGGGTGAGCTTCCGGGAAGTTTTTTACAGTCTTGTATGTCTCTAATATTTGCAAGGCAATTTCTTGGATGATATTCATGGTGCTTACATTGATCTTTTATCTATCTTGCATTTATCGAGAATGCAAATAGTGGTGTTGCTGGACTCTGCGGAGATCTCAGCCAGGTACTAAGCCCAATACGACGTGCATGTATTGTGCAAAGGAATGTCATTTAGCAACACAAGATACCCTAAAAAGATGAAGAGATACCATTAACATCTCATGTGTAGTAAGTATGAATGGTGATTCTTTGCACTTTCTTCTCTTCCGCTCTTTATCTCACAGCTAACAAAGATTTTCACCTTGGATGTGTGAATTGTCTCATCTTTTGGCCCCTTTGTCCTTCGGTCACGCTTGTGTCTAAAGGAGCTCTAGGCTTGTGTGTTTGCTGAACAAAATAAAACTTCCACGCGTGTCAAAGTGTGGCATTTTTTAAAGGCGTCCTTTGCACCATGATTAAAGCTGGACACTAGAGGTCACCTTCTCTAATTTTCTAAGTTTGGCTCACTAATGCATATACCCTTAGTTGTTAACCACCTATCACTATCGGGCACACCAAGGAGTTGCACATGTTCAGCATTTTGATAATTTTGCCCATAACGTTTTTCACAGACTGTTGTGGAGCATTTTTTTGACCACGTCCTCTGGCGTTATGTTTTGCCCTAACTCCATTCGTCTGATCCTCACATTATTCCATTGCCTAACAAGTTTCTGCATCCTCTCAATAACAGCCGTAACCAACTCTGGGTGCTCCTGCACTGATGTTGTCTGGTAATTAATTTTATAATCTCTCTCTCTCTCTCTCTCTCTCTCTCTCTCTCTCTCTCTCTCTCTCTCTCTCTCTCTCTCTCTGTGTGTGTGTGTGTGTGTGTGGCATACCTCCTGAGGTAGCTAATGGAGACGCAGCATCAACATCAATAGTCACTTCATTGTTCCCTGTATGTGCATGAGAATCTCTGGCGGCAATATCATTAGAGAGACGGAAGGGCTGCTCTCTAGTGAGCGTATCTGCAGAGTGAGATAGCCCATTATAAAGGGAGACACTGGAGGGCAAAATCTTGAGAGGCCGACGTTCAGATGATAGATCGGTATCTTGAGAAACACTCCTTTTTTTCGCAACGAGGGATGTGGCCGCTGCCCTCCACATGCTTCGGTAGCGCTTGTACTTGGGAGTGGTACGCAGGGGTGGGGACGTAGAAGTATCATTGAACAGAAAATCGTTGATGAAGTTTACGAGGTCTACGTCCGGAGGAGCTCCTTGGTGCTTGGCAGGTGGACGTACCATTGCAGTGGTGTGTGTGTGTGTGTGTGTGCGCGCGCGCGCGCGCGTGCGTGAAGAAAGTCTCAAACTCTCGAGGGAGTGTGTGTGTGTACGCGCGCGCGAGAAGCTCGTAACTAGAACTCGGAGTGTGTAAAAGTCCTCATTTCCCTGTGCATACAAATTGTAGAGTAGACCAAACTGGCGGTCCCGATCACACCAGGAGCGGCACGATGTTGGCGCAATCAAACACTAAGACTATTAAGAAACGAACAAAAGGAAATATTTCAGCAACTTTTGGACCACCAAACATTTTTTGAGTTGCAAAAGTTAAATCTTAGCAATGTCAAAGAGACCGTTCTATCGTGTATGCACAACACTTTGATTCAAGTTAAGGTCTCGTACTCAGCAAATGAGCTTTTTGTGAAGAGAACCTCTTTGAAAATGATATTGAACAATAGTACAGGTGTGACCTTAGTAAACCAATCTAAAATTGTTAGTGTCTGGGATATCCATCGAAGAAATAGGATGAGGATGAAGAGTTGCCATTGCGTGCATGTGAGAGACAATTGCCTCGAGGAACCGTTATCACCAATGAAACACACATTTGGTGTATGGCTTTTGGACATCAAAGACCATAGTTTCACCTAACAAGAAGGACATATGCAAAAAAAGAATTGGAAGGATAGTGTCATCAAACATCATGTGCATCTACTCGATGACTCTCAGGTACCGACAACTCTTAGCAATTGTAGTTTGTTTGGTAATCCTTAAGGCTAATTTGGTCAAGACAATACCAAATTTGGTAGTCTTCTATACGACATTGGGTGTGTACAGTGCCTTACAAAGGTTATATATGGTACCAATGCATTCCTATGTAGTTCCAAACCTATTATGCATAGAAGCAAAGCCCCAATGGAGTACCAAATTTGGTGTTCAATTGTATACTAGTAATTCCAAAGCCTATCTATAGAGTACCAAAACCTCTGTATAGTACCTTTTTCCTTCCCTAGAGGCGCCATGGCCAATCTATAAGGTACCAAAGCCTCACTCTATTTTATCAAAGCCTAATGTTGAAGTACCAAAGTCTTTGTGTAGGACCAAACCTACTCCCTTTATAGTACCAAAGCATTCTTGTTTATCACCAAAGCATTTGCAAAGTACCCATATGGGTACTCTTCTGCAGGGAGTTCTACTATGAGCCAAAAGCAGACAGATAGTACCAAATCTGAATTTCTGTTATATGGCCCTAGTCCTCCATAGCACCAAAGGTCTTTGTATAGTATCCAAGCCGTTGTAAACCACCAAATTTGGTACTCTCTTGCATGCCAATGGTTGTATATAGTTCCAAAAGCCTAAAGACATCACTAAAATTATCCAATTTGGTACTCTCTTGCATGCCAATGGTTGTGCATTGTACCAAAAGCCTAAAATTGGTACCAAATATGGAAATAGTTTGTTATAGTACCAAAGGTTGCATGAATAGTACATAAGCATCTTTGAACTACCCAATTTGGTACTCTCCTACATGCCTATGGTTGTACATAGTACCAAAATCTAAAGAGTACCAAAAACTATCCAATTTGGTACTCTCTTGCCTGCCAATGGTTGTACATAGTACCAAAGTCCTAAAGACAGTACCAAATATGGAAATAATTTGTTATAATACCAAAGGTTGTATGAATAGTACCCAAGCATCTTTGAACTACCCAATTTGGTACTCTCTTGCATGCCAATGGTTGTACATCCAACCAAAAGCCTAAAGACAATACTAAATATGGAAGAACCTACTTTGTTGTGTATTGTTCTATATTGTACCAAAGAAGGTAGAAATGAATCATTTTGTTACCCAGTAGGACATTTTGCTACTCTAGATTTTTAAAGTTTGGTAGACCACTAAAGATGGTTCTACAGTACCATATTTGGTATTGTCTAGAGCCAGTTTGTTGAGATGTCGAGCTCTACACCTTGAGCTGGCATCCACTACGGATCTTGGCCGCTTACGGCATTTACTCACTGGCGCGTTAGGTGACCGACACGGAGGATCTCTGCCAGTGATTCTACAGCTGGACTACACTTATAGTGCCAGCCTAGTACGCTTCTAGCGAGTTCACACTTAGTGACCGCATGTACATATGTGCTACTTTTCAGCTTTAGCACTTAGTCATTTTGTACTCTCTTTTCTGTGAAGAAGAAGAAGAAGCTTTCCTTCTCTGTGTGCTTTGTGCTTGTCTTGTGTAGCTCTCTTGCATCCTCATTCTTTACATGGTATCAGAGCCTGGTGCAGTCAAGAGAGGCTAAGAGAGCAAGAGCATCACAATCCCTTTGTTCGCAATCCACGACCAGATGTCGAAGGCGCCTCGCGCAGCGAAAAAATTTTAGGGGTTTTTCGCACAAGTTTCTGAACAGGTCTCCAAAGTGCAGTATACAAAGATTTACTGTACAAGTACAGTGGTTGTATGTACGCTTGATTGTGGACACTCGTTGAGTGTAGAAAGCGTTACAGGTACCACGATAGCAGGTTCAGCAGATTTGCAGATTGCAGCTATTTTGTCTTAGTGCTTCAAGATGTCTGACGGTTTCAGTCAGATTGTCACTGAGAAGCTTGAGAAAAATAACTACCCTGCATGGAAGTTCAGAATAACAAATTTCCTAAAAGGAAAAGGTTATTGGAACTATGTAGAAGGAGACAATGAAAAGGAACCAGAGATTCCCGATGCAAATGCTACAGTAGAACAAAGGAAAGCTTTGAGAGACTGGCAACAAGGCCAGAGCAAAGTGATGTATTGGCTTTCTATGAGCATCACAGATGGCATGATGGGCTATATACAGGATGCTGAAACCCCCGCCATTGCATGGAGAAACTTAGGCAGAGTGTTCGAGGTGAACACCAAGGCCAGGAAGCTTCAACTAAAGTCGGAGCTAAATCAGGTTAAGAGGAACAACCTCTCAATCAATGATTATGCCTTGAAGATCAAGAGTATCATTGAGGCTCTTGGATCTATTAAAGTCTCAGTGGAAAACGATGACATTGTCCGTGCATGCTTGGATGGTCTAGGAGATGAGTATGTACATTTTAGGTCTTCCATGAATACAAGAGACGACATCCCCGTGTTCCAAGATTTGATTTCTATGCTTATTCTTGAGGAGAAGAACCTTGACACATCTTCTTCTCATGGCAGAAATAATTCTGAACAGGCCTTCTATTCTAACTCCAACAGAGGTAGAGGTAGAGGTCGTGGTCGAGGCCCAAGGGGTTGCAGGGGCCAATTTCTGGAAGGTCAATCAAATCAAAACAATACAGGTGGCAGGGGAAACCAGTCTCAAGGCAGGGGGAGTCAAGGAGGTCGTGGTGCACGATCAAGCAGGCAACAACATACTTTAGATAGCAGAGAATGTTGGACTTGTGGTGAAAGAGGTCACATGTCACGTGACTGTCCAAAGGGAAAAGCAAGTGGAAAGAGAGAACAGGGCAACTATGCATCTACTAGCAGAGATGCAGATGACAACAAAAACGAGCGCATGTTTGTTATGCAGCATGTAATGAATACAATGACTGCAGAGAATTCCACCCAAGATGATGTTTGGTATGTGGATTCAGGTGCCTCTAATCACATGACGTCTCATGGAGAGTGGTTTAGAGATATGCGCAAACCAGATGTGTCAGGCTATGTGCAGACAGGAGATGACACAGCTCACCCCATTGCTCATGTAGGGGACATACCTCTAAATACGAAGAGTGGGAAATCAAAGTACTTAGCAGATGTACTTCATGTCCCAAACATTATAAAGAATCTTGTTTCTGTTGGACAAATGGTTGAGCAGGGTTTGCAGGTTCGCTTCAATCCAAATGGCTATTATGTAGAAGATTTCCAGAATGGCTGTAAGCTGATCACAGAGGGCAAATGTGTGGGCAGAATGTTTACGCTGAATGTAGACATGCCTGAGGTAAAAGCTGCATTATTTGCACAGGGCACAGGTGTTGTGGCTGATGTTGACATTTGGCACAAACGCATTGGCCATGTCAATGAGCAGAGATTGCGCAGCATGCAATCAAAACAGATTGTAAAAGGTTTGCCCAAATTCAAGGTGGATGGTATGCATAAAGTGTGTGCAGCATGCCAGTTTGGAAAACAGTCAAAGGGCTCATTTCCACATGAGCGCAATGTATGTAAAAAGCCACTTGAGGTGGTGCACACAAATGTTTGGGGTCCAACCGATACTGCAAGTATACATGGTTGCAGGTATTATGTCTCTTTCATTGATGACCATACAAGGAAAGTATGGGTCTACTTCATGCGTAACAAAAGTGAAGTGTTTGGTCACTTTCAAGACTTCAAAGTCATGATTGAGAAGGAGACAGATATGCAAATCAAGACATTGAGGTCAGATGGAGGGGGAGAGTACTTCTCGAATGATTTTTCAGATTTTGTGCGAATGCATGGTATACGCAGGCAGTTTACATGCAGATATACTCCACAACAGAATGGGGTCGCAGAAAGGAAAAACAGGCACATTGCAGAGGTTGCACGTGCATTGATGAATGAGAAGAACATGCCTCATCATTTCTGGGCTGAAGCCGTAAATACAGCTGTGTACATTATGAACAGGACACCTACAGCTGCGGTGCATGATGTAACACCTGAGGAAAAGTTTACAGGTACAAATCTTGATTTGGCACACTTGAAAGTGTTTGGCTACATAGCTTACGTGCATGTACCAGATGAGTTGCGTAGGAAATTGGATCCTAAAGCAGAGAAATGTATTCTTGTGGGATATTCCCTTGAACAAAAGGGGTGCAGGTGCTACAATCCTACTACACGAGAATTACGAGTGAGTAGAGATGTAGTCTTTGATGAGATGAGCAGCTGGTACAGTAATGCACATGGCACTATTGGGGCTGATGTAAAAGATGATGTGGTTGTACAAAATGTGAGGCCACAGTCACAGGTTTTGAGTGGACCACAAGAGTCCTCTTCTCGTGGCTCTGTTGAGAAACCATGGAATGGTAGACTACGTACGCAGGTTACTCCACCAACAGGTACAGGGAATGTATCACGAAAAGGAAAGGAAAAGGTTGATGAACCTCCTCTTATGGTTGATGAATCATCAGGTTTTTCACATGTAAACATGGATTCAGATGGTTCTGAACAAAGTCTTGATGAGGAATTTGGAATTCCGGCTGTTAGGACACCTGGTGTAAGGAAAGTACAAGAAGATGCTAGAGGGCAAAGGAGTGACCTAGGACCGCGCAGATCTAATAGAGTTAGAAATCCAGTTCAGAAATTGACTTATGATGGGTATCTAGCGCATCACCAAGCCTACATGGCTAAGGTGATACAGGATGTGGAGCCCACATGTTTTGAGGATGCAGTTGGAAATGTGCATTGGGATGATGCAATGAATGAAGAGATGGCTGCATTGGAAGCAAACGACGCATGGGAGTTGGTGCCATTGCCAAGTGGCAAGAAAGCTATTGGCTGTAAATGGGTATATAAAACCAAGCATAAAGCTGATGGTAACATTGAGCGTCACAAGGCAAGGCTGGTCGCAAAGGGTTATGCACAGACGTATGGCATAGACTATGAGGAGACCTTTGCTCCAGTGGCAAAGATGACGACTGTGAGAGTTGTCATAGTGGTGGCTGCGTCTAGAGGATGGATTATACATCAAATGGATGTAAAGAATGCCTTCTTGAATGGTGAGTTGCAAGAGGAAGTGTATATGGATCAGCCACCTGGTTATGTCGATCCAGGTTACCCAGATTATGTATGCAGACTTCTCAAAGCTTTGTATGTTTTGAAGCAGGGCTCTAGAGCATGGTATGACAGGATTGCCAAGTATCTTGTCAGTATTGGTTTTAGGAGAGCTCATGCTGATTATTCACTCTATGTACGTGAGAGTGATGTGGGGATTGTGGTCATTACCATATATGTAGATGACCTTATTATTGTGGGTGACAATGCTATGGAGATTGACCATGTGAAGGGTCTTCTCAAACAGGAGTTTGAAATGAAAGATTTAGGCGAGTTGCGCTACTTTCTTGGCATTGAGGTGATCAGGACTCCAGAGGGTGTATGGCTGTCACAGAGACAGTATGCTTTGGACATATTGTCAAAGTATGGTATGGCTGATTGTAAGCCAATTTCAATTCCCTTGGATGTGAATGCAAAGCTGAGTGCAAAGAAGGGTGATGTTGTTGAGGATGTCAACATGTATAGGAAGATTGTGGGTAGTTTGATCTACTTGACTATCACGAGGCCAGACTTGAGCTACACAGTAGGCTTGGAGGGTCAGTTCATGCAGCTTCCGAGGAAGCCACATTTGGATGGAATACGACGCACACTTAGGTATGTGCAAGGGACTCTTGACTACGCATTGTTCTATGCAGCAGATGCACCATTAGCATTGTATGGGTATACGGATGCAGATTGGGCAGGTAGCATTGTTGATAGGAGATCTACGAGTGGCTTCATGTTCTCTTTTGGGAGTGCTGCTGTTACTTGGAGCAGCAAAAAGCAGCCTACGGTTTCTTTATCGAGCACAGAGGCCGAGTACAGAGGTGCAACAGTTGCGATGTGCGAGGTAGCTTGGCTACGCACATTACTTGAGGACTTGGGAGTGCAGGTGGACCAGCAGATTGTCATTCATTGTGACAACCTCAGCAGCATGCAGTTGGCTAGGAACCCAGTGTTCCATGCCAAGACCAAACACATAGAGGTCCATTACCACTACGTTCGAGAGCGAGTGTTGGCGGGCGACATCAACTTGGTCTATGTCAGCACAGAGGAGCAGATAGCGGATATCTTTACCAAGGCCCTCGGAGCTGAGAAGCTTCGACGTTTCCGGACTATGCTTGGACTCTGCGACATGCAGAGCTCGAGGGGGAGTGTTGAGATGTCGAGCTCTACACCTTGAGCTGGCATCCACTACGGGTCTTGGTCGCTTACGGCATTTACTCACTCGCGCGTTAGGTGATCGACATGGAGGATCTCTGCCAGTGATTCTACAGCTGGACTACACTTATAGTGCCAGCCTAGTACGCTTCTAGCGAGTTCACACTTAGTGACCACATGTACATATGTGCTACTTTTCAGCTTTAGCACTTAGTCATTTTGTACTCTCTTTTCTGTGAAGAAGAAGAAGAAGCTTTCCATCTCTGTGTGCTTTGTGCTTGTCTTGTGTAGCTCTCTTGCATGTAAAGAATTAGTGCCAGCCTAGTACGCTTCTAGCGAGTTCACACTTAGTGACCGCATGTACATATGTGCTACTTTTCAGCTTTAGCACTTAGTCATTTTGTACTCTCTTTTCTGTGCAGAGGAAGAAGAAGCTTTCCATCTCTGTGTGCTTTGTGCTTGTCTTGTGTAGCTCTCTTGCATCCTCATTCTTTACACAGTTTTGGCACTACTGCACGAGTGGCATTTTACCATCTGCATGAAGTTAGAATTTTCTAACCTTCTTTGTTTTGGTGCCATAGATTGAGCTATACCAAATATTCAAGAAGGCTCACCCTACAATGGGAGTGTCTCTTAGATGCTTTGAGGCATTAAAGTCATACTTTGTTCAGAAGCTGAATGAGCGATATACTTGTTGATGTGTATCCCATGTGCAGATGCTCTATTTCAAAGAGGCTTTTAATCAAATGTGCCAAAACAAGTTTGGTATCATGGGAAAGGTCACCTTTGCACTTGCTCCATATGTTGTAGAAATGATCATATAGGAGAGTGTTTTGCAAACCAAGAGCACATCATTGGTATGTGGGAATCCATCATGTGCCCAAAGCCTCCAAATAGTGAATAGCATGCCAAGAAGTGCTTGATGGGAGACTGCTCCCAATGTGGTGTACGAAAGTTGACATTTTGTCCCAATGAGATAACAGAGGATAGCATGGAGGTGTCTGTGAAGGTCTTCATGGAAGTTGGAAGGGGACAAGTTGATGCAGGTGGGAGTGAGAAGAAGAGAAAGGACTTGATTGTGCAACGAATGAAAAGTGCGGTTTTTTTTAGCCTATTTTCAACCCACCTCACAAGTTTTATCAAGCATAACTTTGTCTTCCGCTAGCAAGCCTAACAATTCAAGGATTGTTTGCTCAAGTTTCCTAGCAATGTCGTTGTATCAGTTATTGACTTTGCAGAGAATTATTCTTTTAAAATTCAGAATGAGATTCAATCAATGCATTGGTGGTATACTCAAGTCACATCACTTGTGCACGTCACTTCTATAAGAAATATAGTAGTTGATGCTCAAAAGATGCCACACTTTTACAAATCAGATGACAAATAACATGATACATTGTTTTTACAACATTGTTGCATGCTTCATGAAAAGCGCTTGAAACAACATGGACATTGTTTGCAGCACCATTGGGTGTGGTCAGATGGTGTTGCTTCACAATTCAAATCTCGTAGACTGTATTATTTTGTGGCCAGGTACTATCAGTTGACAGGATTGCACATGATGCATAACTTTTCAACAACCGGCCATGGAAAAGGAGAGAATGATGGTGCAGGGAAAGTCATCAAGAGAACCTTGACGCATGAGGAATTGAAACCAAATGGCTGGCCTAT
Source organism: Adiantum capillus-veneris (assembly GCF_014529385.1). Classification (NCBI taxonomy): domain Eukaryota; kingdom Viridiplantae; phylum Streptophyta; class Polypodiopsida; order Polypodiales; family Pteridaceae; genus Adiantum; species Adiantum capillus-veneris. The sequence continues at coordinate 36,652,118 of NC_140959.1, forward strand.
AAAGTGTGCGGTTGATGTAGTCAACTTTTTGTCTCATGAGTGTAGTACACAGAGAGTCTTCTAGCTTATTGGTGCGTGGAGAATATGCAAAAATAGAATTCACATAGAAGAATGGAAGTATGTTTCCATCAAACCACTACTAGAGTCTAATAATACAGGAAGGGATGACAAAGAGGATGAGGAGGAGGAGGATGGATATTCAAATTCTATGATGAAGAGCCAAGTTTCTAACCTACCATTGTAAGAAGATGCCCTGAAATGTTAAGTGGAATGTTGTCCATTGGCGATAACTTTGCAACCAAGGCAGCCGAGGCTAAAGAGGACTTCTCCCTTATCAAATGCACAAAATTGTTGTAGTAGACGGTGAAAGCACAAAAGGATAAGCGGCATAACAACATTGTTAGAGGAGGGAAGGTTGTTGAAGGCTTCTATTATAGCCAAGCCGAAGGAAAAGCTGATACATATAGCCTATTCGATCAAACATATCTAGTCACGATCTACTCACATCTTGTAAGGGCCATACGTTTCCCGATGGATCCTATTGAAGGAGTCCTTAATCAATTCAAGTTATTTATTGAGGTATATGAGAACATATACAATAGCATGCCATATGATGATGATGAGAGTGACGATGGTGCATCCATGATACTCGAAACACAATTTCAGAACCCCTACGTGGGCTTTTTCTCCTAGATAAAATACATCTTTTTCTCCATGATTTATTATTTTTCTTGTTATTCTTCACTTCCTTTGTTGAATATTTGAGATTGTTGTACGTTAACTGTTAAGCTCTATACTAACTTGCCCCTAACTAGTACCAAAGCCAAGATAATTTTTTGGTCCTGCTATAAAATGAGAAAATTGATAGATATGTTGAACGCTTGCTTCCCCCAACATGTGAGGCATAAGTATTTTGCATGTAATTCATGTGAGCCTTGAGTGTTTCAGAGGTACGCTTAAGTTACGCATGCTTCTAACCTTCTTTTGGCATGGAAGATGTACTCTCCCAAGAAGCCTATGAGACCTGGCGGAAGAGTATGGCGGAGGTGCCAGACGTGCCCAAAAATGTGGGTGACAAGCTTGTTTACCCAAAGAACCTACGGACATTGTGGGCAAGGCACCTGCATTTTGATGCTAGCAACACAATTCTAGTGGATGGCTGTAGATACAAGTCGCTCAAAAACAACTATGAGAACTATCTTGCAATCAGATCGTACTACCCTGTGGTGGTAGTCCAAGATTAGCCTTTTTATTTGTTGGACCTCATTTTATCATGGTTGCTCGGATGGATACGCGATCAGTACCCAACAATGTACACTCGCAAGAACCCAATCTTTGACATAGAAGATGTATTTCTGGGTATGTTGTTGATTACTTCATACAGATGGAGGGTTACTCTTACAAATTTGATCCCACTGACCTAGGAGATTCTTGAACTGTTGTACTAGTGACATTTTTTATCACGAGTATCATGATACATAATATATAATGGAAACCCACTTTTTTGGTACACTGTCTTGGGATCTAGTGCCTTTTCTTGTGTTGTCTAGTAGTTTGTATTCTAAAAGCATATTTTTTGAAATCCTTGACATTGGTGTTAATACAATGAGAAAATGTACAAAATTTGGGCAATCAGATCGTACTACCCTGTGGTGGTAGTCCAAGATTAACCTTTTTACTTGTTGGACCTCATTTTATCATGGTTGCTCGGATGGATACGCGATCAGTACCCAACAACGTACACTCGCAAGAACCCAATCTTTGACATAGAAGATGTATTTCTGGGTATGTTGTTGATTACTTCATATAGATGGAGGGTTACTCTTACAAATTTGATCCCACTGACCTAGGAGATTCTTGAACTGTTGTACTAGTGACATTTTTTATCACGAGTATCATGATACATAATATATAATGGAAACCCACTTTTTTGGTGCACTGTCTTGGGATCTAGTGTCTTTTCTTGTGATGTCTAGTAGTTGTATTCTAAAAGCATATTTTTTGAAATCCTTGACATTGGTGTTAATACAATGAGAAAATGTACAAAATTTGGTGCTAGAGCAGTACCAAATTTGTTGCTATGCAATACCAAACTTGAGCTATGAAGTACCAAACTTGATATTGCTTATCACCACTTTGGTACTGGTTAGATCCCTTTTGGTACATGAGCTTATGCAAAGAATGCTACAATAAAAGTTTTGATACTGCTTGTCATCACTCTGGTGCTGGTACCTCCCTTTTGGTACTGGTTAGTACCAAAACGAAAAATCCAGACTACCAAAGTCTAAAAACAACATGATAGAAGATATTGAAGCAAGAAACTAGAGCCCAAAAGACCCAAAAAATATCAGTATGAACAAAAACTACCAAAATGGCATAGGCAAAATTCAAAAAATCTACCTGAAGGTATGAATCTACCTAAACTATGCAACTACTATACAGAAGCCAGAGGAACAAACACTAACAAAACTACCAAACCATGATTTACAGATACTAAAAAAATACCAAGATCTTTCATGAATACAACAAACTACAAAAAAATTTAGAACTACCAGACCTGCTAGAATCTACCAATACTAACATAATTAAATGAAGTACGAGAAACTACCATAAACCACCAATTGTATTAGAACTACCAATGTAGCAGCAAATAGAATTTATTAACACTACCAAAAATACCAAAACCACTTTCTCATTGCATGGATGTCAAGAATAACTTATTGCAGATCAACCTCCTTCTCAAGCTTCTTCATGTCCTCAATGTTTCCAAGTCGGCGAAGCATGCATCGACTGGCTCCCAAATTAGCCTCCACCTCTTTGATGCCCTCATCATTGCAAGGGTTTTGGTGCTTTACTTTTGCAAGCTACATTTCATAGTGCTCTATGTCATCTTTTATCCGCTTCGCAATAGCATTGGAACCCTCTAATCTCAACAAAGTTTCCCCGTTCAGCTGTAGAGCTGCTCTGAACTCTTTCAGCCTATTGGATGCAGCTGCACATGTCTGAGGCACTCTCTCGACAATACTTTCTAGGTCTATAACATAGTCAAGTGTCCACACGTGATGTTGTGGGGGGTCTACGTCTGTACAAAGATTATTGCCACTTTGCGTAAGGCATGGTTTCATAATAGATGATGGGTGGCCTCCGTGGGAGGCACCGTTTTACCTTCGCCATGTTTTAACCTTTCACTCCAACCCTCCCTAGCGGCTGGCACACATATTGAGTACACTCTCTCCAAATCTTGCCCATGCGACCTTATGGCGTGCAAGGTCCTTTGTTGCCGCATGGCATTTCTTGAAAGCAAAGCAATGCGCAAACTTTGAAGTGATCTCCCCACAAGATGGAGGGGCTTGGTATACCTTGTGGAACAGGAATCTGCAATCGTCAACAAGACTTGGCTGCACATGATTCAAGTAAATCTTTGCATTCTTCTAGTATCATTGCTTGAAAACAGTCATCCACCACTGGTCATCAAGGAGGTGTTTTTTTGTAAGATCCTTTGGAAGTACATCCTTCATGCTCAAACCATACTCCTCATGAAGCTCTTCAGTTGTATAGCAAAACTTGGTCAGAAGAGGGTATTCCTTCATTTTGTTTTTTTCTTTTAATGTGGAAATGCGAAGCTCATTAGACATGCCCTCATTCTACCGAACAAGAAACCTAAGCATGCTTCATATATGCCTTTATTTTGGAGACATTTTAGTAATGTGAAATTCAACACATAGATTTTGAACTGCTCTTTATCACACGGATGACCTTTCCAATGCAAAATTTGGTACTACAAAGTGCCTCATTTTATATGCTAACCTTCACTACCCTATAGAGATTTCAATTTTTGTTCATCTCATAGCACATATACTTGCATGTATGCAATCCCAAAAAAAAAAGGCAAAGCTCTCAAGATACCATACATGCACTTGCTTGTATGCATGCAATTTTAGAAGAATACATGAATTGGCTCAAAACCTTAAAACCTTCAAATGATAATAGTGTTACCATATACATGTGGTAGTGATGTGTGTGAACACACTAGGACCGCCGGGGCATTTTTTCCCTCTTTAGGAGGTTTTTTCCCCCGTGCATTGTATATATGCCCATCACTCTAGGGCTATCTATCTTTCCATTGCACACTAAGTAACACACTCTCTATTGTGTGCCTGGAGCTTCCTTCGTCTTCTCCAAGCTGTGTGTGTTTCTCTGCAACCCTAATTCCAACAATTGGTATCAGAGCAGGTCACGTCCTCCCGGGGTTAGTCGCCAACTGCTCCAGCACACGCCTGCTCACTTTCTCCGATTTCAGTGAGCTTTGGCGAGTGTTTGCTCAGAATTTTGATTTGGGCTCATTTCGGCCTCCGTTTCCACTACAGGCAATACTGCACATGCTATTTCGTCATTTTGTGCAAAATTTCTGTCAGTGCCGTTTTTTGCATAACAGGTGCCTTATAGTCTTCTACGGTTTGTGCTATATAGCACAGGTTGTTCCCGCTCTGTTTCTCCTATTTTCGGGCAGTTTTCACATCAGGTGCAGCATTTACCATGGCTGACAACAACAACACAGATGTGTTCAAGATGTTTGCTGCTGAGGACAGGTTGGATGGGGACAACTACCCTATGTGGGCTTATATGATGCAACATGTTCTTGTGTCAAAGGGTGTCTGGAACATTGTGCAGGGCATTGATGTACGTCCTGGTTCTGAGGATGTAGGCAATGTTGAGGATGTTGCAGGTCTTGCTGCAAGGATTGCAGCTGTTAGAGTTGTTTTGCCTACGGCTGAACAAGCTCGTTGGGATGTTAAGGATGCGCAGGCTCATGCATTGATTGCGTTGTCTGTGAAGCGCACCATTGTTCCTAACATCCGTTCAGCAAAATCTGCAAAACAGGCTTGGGATATTCTAGCAGGTCTTTATGCAAGCCGCAATGAGGCTAAAATTGCTTTGCTGCGTAAAGAGCTGGAGTCGAAGATTATGCATGAGGAAGATGATATGGACACTTTCCTTGCTAGTGTCAAGGATATCAATGAGCAACTTATTTCTGCAGGTGAAGTCATTTCAGATAGTTCCCTTGTGTAGACGGTTCTTGATGCCTTACCAGATTCCTACCAGACATTTGCTAGTACTTGGAGACTGATGACCCAAGGAAATCCTGAAGTTGTCAAGTTTGATGCATTATGCACATTGCTGTTGCAAGAGTCACTTTCTAGAAAAAACAGGACTAGGCAGCGTGCAGTTGAACATGCCTTTATTGCTTCTCAAAGAAACGGTGGTAACAGTAATGCAGCCACTTCTTATGGTTCTACTGCAAGTGGCAAAAATTATGTTCCTAATGCTTCTGCTGGCAGTACTTCGTCTGGCAATTCTGGTGATAAGGGCAAAAAGAAGATGCGTTGCCATTATTGTAAAGCCAATGATCACTTGATCAAGGCGTGTTCTAAGTTGAAGGCCAAAGAGGCTAAGAAGAAAGAGGGTGGTTCCACTGCAAATGCTGGTTCCACTACAAATGCAGCCATTGTTGAGTCTTCTGTGAAAGGAGACTGTGTTGCTGATGTTGATGTAGAATGGGCTTTTAGCGCAGAGTGCACTTACAATCCTGCTGTCCATGATGCATGCTTGTCAGTTGCTGCAGATTCACATATGTGGTATTTCGACAGTGGTGCTACAAAGCACATTACCTCATATCGTGAATTGTTTACCTCTCTCGAGTCTGTCCCTCATGGGAATTCAGTCACTTGTGCCAACAACGCCTCTTATCCAGTTCAGGGAGTTGGAAAGATTGTGCTCACTGCTGCTAATGGCAGTTCCTTCACACTTATTGATGCACTTTATGTACCTGGGATCAAGAAGAATCTCTTATCTGTATTCGCACTTGCTAGACTTGGACTTGTAGTCAAATTTGTGGATGACAGATGTACAGTTCATGATCTCAATTTTGGTGATGAAATTGTTGCATCTGGGCTTCTGTGCCGTGGGCTGTATAAGCTCACTTTGTATGACAAGTGTGGACAAAATTTTGCAAATGCTGTTGCAGATTCAAGGGCTATTTCAGATGCAAAACTTTGGCATGCACGTTTTGGTCATCTGAATTTTGCTAGTTTGCTGCGTTTGCAGAAATCTGATATGGTTGCTTCTTTGCCGCCTCTTGAAGCACCTGTCAAACATGTTTGTGAAGGCTGTATTTTGGGTAAGATGCAGCGTTCTAAGTTTCCAAAGGATGGTTCAGTTCGGGCCACATGCAGGTTGCAGCTTGTGCATAGTGATGTTTGTGGGCCCATGCAAACTCCGTCCTTGGGCAATTACCTGTACTTCGTGACTTTCATTGATGACTACTCCAGGCATGCATGGGTATTTCCGCTTAAAGCGAACTCCGAAGTTTTTATGTGCTTCAAAAAATTTCTAGCTATGGCTGAAAATGTCTCGAAATGTACTATGGGCACCCTCCGTTCAGATCGAGGGGGGGAGTATATGTCTCATGAATTTAATGCATTTCTGGCTAGTTGTGGGATAAAACACCAATGTACAGTGCCTTATACACCTCAACAAAATGGTGTTGCTGAGAGGAAAAACAGGTCACTGACGGAAATGGCACGATGTATGGTCAAAAGTCAAGCTTTACCACATTCTTTTTGGCTTGAGGCCATCATGTGTGCCACTTATGTACTTAACAGGTGTCCTACGAAAGCTTTGCAGTCTATTACTCCATATGAAGCGTGGCATGATAGAAAGCCTTCTATTGAGCACATGCGTGTTTTTGGCTGTTTGGCATATGCTTTGGTGCCACAAGTGCAGCGCAGAAAATTGGATGATAAGGTTGTCAAATGTATTTTTGTTGGTTATAGTGCTGAAAGCAAAGGTTACAGGTTGTATCATCCGCAAACAAAACGTATTCTGGTTTCTCGGGATGTAGTGTTTGTGGAAGATTCTGTTCAGCCCTTGCTGTCATGTACTAGAGACGATAATGTAAGCTCACAGGACATTTATGACACTTTGTTGCCTCTTTTCGAGGGTGGAAATACGAATGTAAGTTCCAATGAGGCAAATGTACAGCCTATGGGGGTTTCTGAAAATGTTTTAGATCAGCCTATTACTGATGCAGATGTACATGATGTACTTGATGAGGAAAGGGCTGAAAATGAGCAGGCTAGAGGTATGCCAAAATGGCTGGTGCACACTTTGCGTGACAGTAAATTGGATGCACCTTTGTCTAGTCGTACTCGTTCAGGCTCTCGCCATGCATCTTATGCATCAGATTGTTATGCTTTGGCTGTGTCTAGCTTACATGATGTTGAGGAGCCTCGGACTTTTGATGAAGCATAGAATTCAGAAAATTGGATGGCTGCCATGCAATCAGAATATGATGCACTTATAGAGAATGACATGTGGACTTTATGTGAATTGCCTCCTGGCAAAAAGGCCATTGGTACGAAGTGGGTTTACAAGTTGAAACGCAAGCCGGATGGTGAGATTGATCGCCATAAGGCTCGACTTATTGCAAAGGGTTATGCACAGCAAAAAGACATAGATTATGAAGAGACTTTTGCTCCCACTTGTCGTATGACTACCATGTGCTTTCTATGTGCATTGGCAGCTCATTTTGGTTGGGATGTACATCAATCAGACATTGTTACTGCTTTCTTGGATGGTGTAATATTTGAGGAAGTTTATGTAACGCAGCCTCGCGGTTTTGTCATAAAAGGACAAGAGGATAAAGTGTGCAAATGTAACAAGGCTTTGTATGGGTTGAAGCAATCTCCTCATGCTTGGTATGAGAAAGCTGACACTCATTTGGTCAAATAAGGCTTTCGTAACAGTCCAACAGAAAGCACATTGTATGTAAAGCGTGAGGGTGATGTATTTCTCATCGTGGTTCTTTATGTTGATGATTTGCTGATCACTGGACCAAATGAGAGACATATTGCTGAATTCAAGGCTGATTTGAATGCTACTTTCAAGATGAAAGATTTGGGGCTGTTGCATCATTACTTGGGTATACAGTTTAAGCAATGTGATGGTGGTATTGCCTTGTGTCAGAAAAGTTACATAGAGACATTGCTATGTAAGTTTGGACTTGAGGATTGCAAACCTATTGCCACTCCCATGGAAACAGGTTTGAAGTTGAGTCTGCATGATGCTGGCGATCCTGCTGATGTCACTCTTTACCAAACTGCTCTTGGCTGCCTCATTTATGTATGCAACACGAGGCCAGAGATTCAGTTTGCAGTCTCACAGGTCAGCAGATTTATGCATAGCCCAGGGTCTAAGCATTGGTAGGTAGTCAAGAGGATTTTCCGCTACCTTAGTGGCACTTTACATCTTGGCTTGTTTTATCCCAAGGGGGGATCATTGCCGCCAGACGTACATGCTTTTTCGGACTCAGATTGGGCTGGTTGTTTTGACACGCGAGTGTCCACATCAGGTTTTTGTTTCATGCTTGGAAGTTCATGTATATCATGGTTGAGCAAGAAGCAACCTACTGTGGCCACTTCGAGTTGTGAGGCTGAGTACAGGGCAGTCTTCACAGCTACGGTTGAGTGTGTATGGCTCAGACGCCTTATGGCTGATTTGGGTGTTGGATAGGACACTGCCAACACTATCTACACTGACAGTCAGAGCGCATTGGCAGTTGCGAGGAACCCAGTTTTTCATGCTCGCACAAAGCACATTGAGGTGCATTACCACTATGTCAGGGAGAGGCTCTCAGCAGGAGAGATCAGCTTGGCTTATGTGCCAACACAGGACAACCTTGCAGATCTTTTCACAAAGGCATTGTCTCGTGAGAAGCTTGAAGCTTTCCGCAAAGCTTTGGGCTTACTCCCCTTTGTGGACTGATCCTGTCCTCAGGGCATGGCACTTCCCTTTACTCATGTGCCAGCTCTCGTTCACCGCATCACTCCAGGGGGGATTTGTTACCATATACATGTGGTAGTGATGTGTGTGAACACACTAGGACCGCCGGGGCATTTTTTCCCTCTTTAGGAGGTTTTTTCCCCCGTGCATTGTATATACGCCCATCACTCTAGGGCTATCTATCTTTCCATCGCACACTAAGTAACACACTCTCTATTGTGTGCCTTGAGCTTCCTTCGTCTTCTCCAAGCTGTGTGTGTTTCTCTGCAACCCTAATTCCAACAAATAGCTACCTTTCATGAAAGAAAATCATCCTCCAGTGACACAACACAACAATGTACACATGCAAAGAAGGAACATCGACCTCTGGATTTTGTAAATGATCGAGTCTCATCCTCGCCAAAAATTGCTTCAGACTTGGCTGATTTCTCTACGGAGAAGCTCCCCTTGCTAGCTCCTGTGTTTGGGGTGTTGATGCTATGAGGAGATTTTGTACCCTGTTAGGGGGTCTTGTGGAAATGGTGCACAATCCGAGACCTCGCTAGCTGGTGGTGCAAAGCCTTTGCTGCTTGTGCAAGAGGTGCAAAGCCTTTGCTAAAAAAGGCTTGACGTAGGTGCTGTCTGTGAGAGAGATGTGAAGCCACTGACGCGCGAGAGACAATGACATCCTCAATCACAAAAATTCAAATGTACAACTCCAGTGCATGATTGCCCTACCCATGTTTTCTTTCAAAGGAGTGGTGTTTCAATTTTTAATACATTCCCTCCTAGAGTGATTGAATTTAGAGTACAATAAAGGTTCCCTCCAAAACAGCCTGGACATATGTAGAAGTACCAGCTAGGTAGAAATAAAAAAGGTCCTTTTTTGTACCATCAATGCATGCTTTTAGTTAAGTGTGAGGGTGGTATATTCAACAAGGAAGAACACTAAAATACTGGACTAGAGAGATTAATGACCGACGACTTGAGCAGATGAGAAAGACGAGTTTCATCAAAATCTACACCTTGGGAATGTTCTTACCGAAAAAAGGCACCTCTACAAGAATGCTGCAGCAACTCCATTTGTCACAATGCTTCGATGTGATTGCGAGGAACAAAAAGGAAATTAGAAAAAATTTAGTAGCACTAGAAAGAAATAAAATGCCCTCAGGAAATATTGTAAGGTTTAACGAACAAGATTGAGCAAGTTGCTACTGGCGTAGAATGTTGCAAGAAAAATGGCAACATCGTATGGTCATTGCTGAGAATTGTGAGAGCACAAGAGGTCTTGTTGTGGGCACATATTGACGTAGTTGAGGTTGAGGGAGGTTTAAATAAGCATCATGCTTGGAGCTACGTGCAACATCATTAAAACAATTATCAATAGAGCTTTGAACGTTAGGGTCTGCAACAACATCGAGGTAGCTTTGTATTGTTGAGCTTCACAATTGTTTGGTGTTGCCATGATGTGGGGTATGCAACTAAGGCTTGGTGATGATGGCCTCACCACAATACTGGGCATGCCATTGAGGTTTGATCTCCACCTTAAATTGCACGCTTTATCCATGTATTTTCTTGCATCGTCAACTCAGTAAGATGAGGAGCTTCAAACACGCAAGAACTGAGCATGACACATGACAAGGGATTGTTGGCTACCATCTACGCTGTGTAATTGAATGGGCAATGCTCAAAGGAAAAGCCTTCGTTCTCTCTCTCTCTCTCTCTCTCTCTCTCTCTCTCTCTCTCTCTCTCTCTCTCTCTCTCTCTCTCGTTTGCATGGGTCTAAAATCTTCATAAAAATGTTCCTCAAGTATGATATTACCAAATAAGGTAAAGGGAAGAATATATACCCAAGGCAACTGTAAACTATAGGCATGGGCAATACGAGTTTAAAGTAACTTCCTTTGGGTCGACAAATGCTTTTGCAACTTTCAAACAGTTAAAAGCTTTGAATTTGAGAAGGAGCTAGAGAGATATGTGCTACTCTTCTTTTACAATATCCTCATCCACTCTAAGGATGAAGATGAGCATGAACATGATTCGTGCTAGGGAAGCCTTAGAGATTCTTGGAGAGCGCCAACTCTTTACCAAAAGGAGCAATTGCACCTTCTTTGTCAAGCAAATTGACTATATTGGATACAATGTATCTGACAAGTGGATATTTGTTGATCCAACAAAGGTCGTGCATATACACTCTTAATTACTCACCGTAAAAGAACAGCAAGGTGAAAATGGAGTGGAGAATAGAGCCAAACCTTTAAGGATTTTGAGGTGGACTTGTGTTGGAATTAGGGTTGCAGAGAAACACACACAGCTTGGAGAAGATGAAGGAAGCTCAAGGCACACAACTGAGAGTGTATTACTTAGTGTGCAATGGAAAGATAGATAGCCCTAGAGTGATGGGCGTATATACAATGCACGGGGGAAAAAACCTCCTAAAGAGGGAAAAAATGCCCCGGCGGTCCTAGTGTGTTCACACACATCACTACCACATGTATATGGTAACAAATCCCCCCTGGAGTGATGCGGTGAACGAGAGCTGGCACATGAGTAAAGGGAAGTGCCATGCCCTAAGGACATGATCAGTCCACAAAGGGGAGTAAGCCCAAAGCTTTGTGGAAAGCCTCGAGCTTCTCACGAGACAATGCCTTTGTGGAAAGATTTGCAAGGTTGTTCTGTGTTGGGACATAAGCCATGCTGATCTCTCCTGCTGAGAGCCTCTCCCTGACATAGTGGTAATGCACCTCAATGTGCTTTGTACGAGCATGAAAAACTGGGTTCCTCGCAATTGCCAATGCGCTCTGACTGTGAGTGTAGATAGTGTTGGCAGTGTCCTGTCCAACACCCAATCACAGCCATAAGGCGTCTGAGCCATACACACTCAACCGTAGCTGTGAAGACTGCCTTGTACTCAGCCTCACAACTCAAAGTGGCCACAGTAGTTTGCCTCTTGCTCAACCATGATATACATGAACTGCCAAGCATGAAACAGAAACCACTTGTGGACACTTGCGTGTCAAAACAACCAGCCCAATCTGAGTCCGAAAAAGCATGTAAGTTTGGTGGCAATGATCCTCCCTTGGGATAAAATAAGCCAAGATTTAAAGTGCCACTAAGGTAGCGGAAAATCCTCTTGACAGCCTGCCAATGCCTAGACCCTAGGCTATGCATAAATCTACTGACTTGTAAGACTGCAAACTGAATATCTGGCCTCATGTTGCATACATAAATGAGGCATCCAACAACAGTTTGGTACAAAGTGACATTAGCAGGATCACCAGCGTCATGAAGACTCAATTTCAAACCTGTTTTCGTGGGAGTGGCAATAGGTTTGCAATCCTCAAGTCCAAACTTACATAGCAATGTCTCTATGAACTTTTCTGACACAACGCAATACCACCATCACACTGCTTAAATTGTATACCCAAGTAATGATGCAACAGCCCCAAATCTTTCGTCTTGAAAGTAGCATTCAAATCAGCCTTAAATTCAACGATATGTCTCTCATTTGGTCCAATGATCAGCAAATCATCTACATAAAGAACCACAATAAGAAGTACATCACCCTTACGCTTTACATACAAGGTGCTTTCTGTTGGACTGTTACAAAAGCCTTGTTTGACCAAATGAGTGTCAGCTTTCTCATACCAAGCACGAGGAGATTGCTTCAACCCATAAAAAGCCCTCTTACATCTGTCATCCACAAATTTGACTACAAGTCCAACTCTAGCAAGTGCAGATACAGACAAAAGATTGTTCTTGATCCCAGGTACATATAGTGCATCAACAAGTGTAAAAGAACTGCCATTTGCAGTAGTAAGCACACAATCTTTCCAACTCCCTGAACCGGATAAGAGGCATTGTTGGCACAAGTGACTGAATTCCCATGAGGGATAAACTCGATAGAGGTGAACAATTCACTATGTGAGGTAATGTGCTTTGTAGCACCACTGTCGAAATACCACACATGTGAATTTGTAGCAACTGACATGCATGCATCATGGACAACAGGATTGTAAGTGCACTCTGCACTAAAAGCCCATTCTGCATCAACATCAGCATCACAGTCTCCTTTGACAGAAGACTCAACAATGGCTGTATTTGTAGTGGAACCAACATTTGCAATGGAACCACCCTCTTTCTTCTTAGCCTCTTTGGCCTTCAACTTAGGACACTGCTTGATCAAGTGATCATTAGCTTTATAATAATGGCAACACATCTTCTTTTTGCCCTTATCACCAGAATTGCCAGACGAAGTGATGCCAGCAGAAGCATTGGGAACAGAAGTTTTGCCACTCGTAGCAGAACCATAAGAAGTGGCTACATTGCTGTTATCACCCTTTCTTTGAGAAGCAATAAAAGCCTGTTCAAGTGCACGTTGTATAGTCCTATTTTTTTTTGGAAAGTGACTCTTGCAATAGCAATGTGCATAAAACTTGACAACTTCAGGATTTCCTTGGGTCATAAGTCTCCAAGTACTAGCAAAAGTCTAGCAAGAATTTGGTAAGGCTTCAAGAATAGTCTGCACAAGGGAACTGTCTGAAATGACTTCACCTGCAAAAATAAGTTGCTCATTGATATCCTTGACACTAGCAAGGAAAGTGTCCATATCATCTTCCTCATGCATAATCTTCGACTCAAGCTCTTTACACAGCAAAGCAATTTTAGCCTCATTGTGACTTGCATAAAGACCAACCAAAATATCCCAAGTCTGTTTTGCAGATTTTGCTAAACAAATGTGAGGAACAATGGTACGCTTCACAGACAACACAATCAATGCATGAGCTTGCGTATCCTTTACATCCCAACGAGATTGTTCTGCCGTAGGCAAAACAACTCTAATAGTGGCAATTCTTGCAGCAAGACCTGCAACATCCTCAACATCGCCTGCATCCTCAGAACCAGGATGTACATCAATGCCTTGTACAGTATTCTGAATGCCCTTTGATAGAAGAACATGTTGCATCATATAAGCCCACATAGTGTAATTGTCCCCATCCAACCTATCCTCAATAGCAAACATCTTGGACAAATCTGTGTTGTTGTCAGCCATATAAATGCTACACCTGATGTGAAAATTGGCCGAAAAGAGGAGAAACAAAGCGAGAACAACACGTGCTATATAGCACAAACCATAGAAGACTATAAGGCACCTATTATGCAGAAAACGACGACAAAAATTTTGCACAGACTGACGAAATTGATTGTGCAGGCCTGCCTGTAGTTGAAACGAAGACCGAAATGAGCCTGACTACCTGCCTGTAGAGTCGACCTGCAAATGCTTGCCAAACCTCACTAAAATCGGAGAAAGAGAGCAGGTGTGTGCCGGAGCAGCTGGCGACTAAGCCCAGGAGGACACAACCTGCTCTGATACCAATTGTTGGAATTAGGGTTGCAGAGAAACACACACAACTTGGAGAAGACGAAGGAAGCTCAAGGCACACAAATGAGAGTGTATTACTTAGTGTGCGATGGAAAGATAGATAGCCCTAGAGTGATGGCATATATACAATGCACGGGAGGAAAAACCTCCTAAAGAGGGAAAAAGTGCCTCGGCGGTCCTAGTGTGTTCACACACATCACTACCACATGTATATGGTAACAACTTGACAACTAAACCAAATTTCAAATTGCCCAACTTTTGAGTCAAATTTGAAGTGGTTGCAAGAAATATAGAACAAATAGGATCTTGTAGCAAGGAGTGTAGAGAGAGATGCAGTGCAAAGTAAATTAGTGGAAAATTAAAAGTTAAATTAGCAATATTACAAAGTGATGGTGCCATCCACCCATGTGCTCTCAAGATAGAGCTTAGATGGCGATATAGATAACTAGAGCTAGTAGGCAAGAATCCAAGGGGTTTGTATCCTTCAACATGTTGGGGTAAAGGCGCTACGCCTTTTGCCCGTCCGGATGTCTAACGTCCGGCCGCCCGTCTACGTGTGTACATACCCTTATTCTTCATTACATATGAGAATAAGGAGCTCCTCATCTTTAGTCTTGTGAAGCTGCTCTGCCCACACCGGCTTGTGCTTCTCCCCTTCCACGCATGCACCGCATCGCGCACGCACGCATGCATCCGTACACCCGTGCACTCATCAATTGGTATCAGAGCTCCGGCGGCGAATGACGTGCACGTGACCGCTCTCCGACGATCGACTCGGAAGTGACAGAGATCGCTAGATATGGCGGAACTCAGAGCCCGTGCTTAAGCTTAGCAGTGGCAACAAATCCGACACGGAATCGGAGCACTCAAAGGGGATCTCGGCGGTTCCCGACGTACACAGCCCCTCTCGGGTGGAGGGAATCTTGAAATCCTTGAGATCTCTGTATGTGGCATATCTATGTGTGCAAAGCTTGGCGTGGAAGAGAGCCTTGAAGGCTTGAGCATCAAGTGCTTCAGGGAATTGAGAGAATCGAGAGCAGGTTCTCTCAGAAGGGGTAGTCCAAGCAGAAGTTGCAGGTCAAATCAAAACCAAGGTCAAAGGCAAGAGCTGCAGCATGTGCTTGTGAGCAAGGCGGGTAGGTAGCGACTTGCAAGCAGTCCAAGCACCGGTTATTGGTCATCAAGCTTGGGATTTTGGGTAGCAGGTTTTCGGCAGTAAGTTGAAAAAGCGCGCACACACACACACAGAGCCAATTGTAGTGGGCAGAACCGGGTAGCAGTGTGACGAGCAAGGAGCAATTGGGGGAAGTCGAATTGAGGCTCCACAAGAGCTTGGGGGAAGTAGCAAACAGTGATCTGAGGGAATTCGAGAGGCAAAAACATTGACAAGCTTGACATTGAGCCAATTAGGCAGCGGGAAGTCTCAGCAGTGGGTAGAATCGGGTGCAGCAGGACGAGCATCTCGACAAAAGGGGAGCACAACATATGGAGAGCTCTATGTACATAGGCAACATCTCCCCCTAGGATGTCTATGATGTCTTTTGTTGCTACAACACCAAGGTTGTCATAGCAGGGCCGAGCACCAGAGCTGTAGAAGTAATCGACCAAATGCCAAGGAATTTGAGCAATTGGGGAATTCGGGCAATCGACAGGCACCGAGTGTAGCCATACGCAGCCGAGGACGGCTTCTGCAGGTCAAGAGCAAGTGAGGAACAGAAGCCAGGCTAAGCGGTGGGCGACCTTGTATTGAGTATAACACACACACAACACACACACACACACTCTGTCTCCTGGCAGATCGTCAGATTCGACAGAGCAGGCCACTTTCGACAGCATGAGAGATTGCAATTTTTTTTAAAACCTTTGACTCTCAGGTTTTTGTGTGCAAACGACATTTCTTGGCATCAGAGACTCTTGCCCGATGGCGGGGAGGCGACATCGGCATTAGTTTACGACACTGATTTAGCGGCTCAACTTTAGCGGTTCTTCTCGACATTTCACATCGGCTCGGCATTAGCCTTGAGCTCGATGATTAGCCGTCCCGATGCATCAGTTTCGACATCGATTAGACAGCTATTCGACTAGCGTGCTTTCACCTAGCGGTGGAAGCCAACATTGAGCGTTTTCTCGACTTCGAGCACAGGTGGCCATTGCATTGGCACTTCCCCCCGATGGCGGAAGACGACTCCGATAGCCATCCTCGGCTTTTCAACTTCGACGGTCATCTCCAGTTTCGGCGTCGTCGGCATATACCGATAGATACGGCTCTGACGGACCATTCCAGAGCAAGTTTTTTTTCCCTTGAGCGCACATAGCTCCTGGAAAGCGTTTTTGATTGACGTGTTTACCGATCAATGAGGTAGTACTTGCCAGTTCTCATTGGTTTCACTCACAGGTTGCAGTGTAGTTTGTGTGGAGCACTAGAGACCAGTTTTTTTGTGCAGTTTGGTGCAGTTTCATGCTATGTATGCATATGAGGATACAACGTGAGCTAGGTATAGCTCGCAGGTAGCAGATTTACATGTGTTTTTGGACAGGTACACATCCATAGAGCCACTCGATCAGGAGTGAGCCAGTTTACCAGGCTTTTGGCAGCGTATGTAGACCATTTGTGGATTTGTTTACTAAGACACTGTATGTCTAGTTTTCATGTGATTTGGTGAGATTTTTGGAGTTTTTATTGAGTTTCCAAGAAAAATATACCGAAGTTTCCCAGATTCTCGCCATGGTTTGCACGTATTCACAGTTTGCTCCCTAATGGTTTAGTGGTCGAGTTGACTCCCACTCTGGTAGTTATCTGCAGTTTTTTGGCTTGCGGTTTGCGCTGAGTTTTGACTCATTTTGCAAAGGAAATACTGTTTGTTTCTCCCCGTTTTCTTGCCATAAAAGTTTGCAGTGTTATGCCATCTTCTACAGTGGTTGATATATTCCCACTTCGATAGTGACCAAGTGCTTACTCTCACTTTGACAGATTTTGACAGGTTTTGTCACTTTGGACACAGTTTGGTGTTCTCGTACCCACTCTCGTAGGAGTGAGGATTGTGATTGTGTATGCTTGTGTGGCTACAGATAGACAGTCATAGGTTTCACAGGTTCTTTGTAGATATTTTGCAACCAGTTTCTCTCGTGGGATGCGTTTTGAGCTAGCTTGTTCTCTACTTGCATATATGGTTATGCGCTTTACGCTCAGTTGAGTAGTTTGTCCCAGTTTATGCTTGCAGAGTTTGCAGATTATGGAGTTGCTTTTAGGCATATGTTAGCGTTAGATTTGATGCAATTGATCTTGCTTTTAAGCATTGTGTAGTGGTCGAGTTACCTCCCACTTTGTTGCCAGTTTGGCATGGTTTATGGTTGAGATTGTACTTGAGATTTTGCTCAGTTTACAAGGGAGATTCTATCAGATTTTCCCAGATTTCTTGCCATACTTTGGCTCTTAGCCATTCATTTATAGTATGCTCGTAGTGGTTATAGGTTTCCTTTGATTTTGCCTCATGTTCTCACATCGACACATATTCAGAGCATGAGACTACATCATGCAGGTTACAGGTTTTCATTATTGAGCTACTGGTTGGTTTATGCTTGATTAGCATAGTGGTCGAGTGATCTCCCACTTTGTTGCCATTTTGGCATTCACTTATGGCAGCAGACATGTGTGACATTGAGAGACGACGGTCTTGTTCTTGCCGATACATGCGTTGTTGGCATTGCGGTCACACACGGCACATTAGACGCCCGTTGTTTCAGACGTATGAGATAGCAACAGAGATGTATGCAAGATGCAGATACGGCTTTGACAGATGTTAGAGAGGCAGTTCCAATGGCAATCTATGCCAATGACGATGATGTCACGCTTGCCTCTAGTGTACCTCTTGCAGATCTATGGTTAGCACAATTTCTCCACAGTGGTTACTAGATAGCGAGTCAGTTTTCCACGTCACACCATGCCGTGAGTGGTTTAGCATATTTTCTAGTGGGAGACTTGGTTGTGTGCACTTGGACGATGATTCGATGAAATGGTGCATCATACACGCTATGACATGTGCGCTACATTCCTCAGTTGAGATAGAGCTTGATCTTAGTGAGACAATTGGCAGCTTTTGGTTGTCAGGTACTGTTTAGAGAGCAGTCTTTCCAGATGCATTGCGGTTCAGTAGTGATTGCCAGAGGAGCCCGCAGCGGCCTAGTATATCCTATGCATGTGTTTGAGGTTTGAGACGGCATAGTCTTGGTTTTGTTGCTAGCACGCTTTGAGCGAGAGATGAGACGTGTCTTTTTTACCAGTGATCTCCATCATGCTCAGGAGACGGAGCATTTTGCTATGCAAGACATGCAAGTAGATTCTGTAGAGGCAGAGATAGTGCGGCATTGCTCTAGTGAGACACAATAGGTGTTGTTAGACATGTGTAGGTAGAGGTAGAGTAGGTCTGCTCCCCAAAGACACAGACAAAGCTGACAGATATGGAGTTTTTTGACATGCTCATGTTAGAGGTTGATGAGTTAGTGCCAGGATGCACAGTTTTGCCTATGGGTGAGAGGGACGTAGCTTCCCCAGTGTCGGTGTTGACACATCCATACGCGATGGGAAGTCCTGAGGATGTAGTGATTGCAGATAGCACAGGGGAGGCAAGTACAACCACTCTTGTGTAGATTTCGTCAGCGTTCGGGCGTCTCATGTTTGACTTGTTACTGTTGAGGCCTGACCTAGCAGTTACAGTGGGAGCATTTGCAACAAGGACTGTCAGCCATACGGTGGCTGACACTAGCATGAAGCTTCGTGGAGCTTTGCAGACCATACAGAGTTGTCTGCGGGATTTACATGCAGGCTCTAGCGTGGGTATGCACACTAGCCTACCACCATGGCTGATACGACTGCATGTAGATCGACAGAGTGAGCCAGTGGGCGTAAGTTGAGAGAGTCTCTCACCTAGTTTCTTGTACATGCTAGTAGTTTAGCTAGTAGGCCTCACCTATCGGCGCATTGCCTTTAAGTGGGAGTTTGTTGGGGTAAAGGTACTACGCCTTTTGCTCACCCGGATGTCCAATTTTCGGCTGCCCGTCCACGTGTGTACGTACCCTTATTCTTCATTACATATGAGAATAAGGAGCTCCTCATCTTTAGTCTTGTGAGGCTGCTCCATCCACACCGGCTTGTGCTTCTCCGCTTCCTCGCACATACCGCATCGTGCACGCATGCACGCATCCGTGCACACGTGCACTCATCACAACATAGGATACTATGGTTCATGGAAATGGTCTCCTTATATAGTGCTTGCAGTGTATGTGTTAGATAGGTGTGTATGTGTGTGTGTGTGGTATGTGCGGTATTGACTATGCCAACCCACCACCATGGCCATCGACCACTAACCACCGGCCATTGGCCATAGAGCTAATGGTATGTACATATATATGGCTTAATATCGCAGGGAATATTCTTTCAAAATTTTCATCGATGGCGTTGTCCTTGAACCCTTGCTTGGGGACCCACTAGCACCCTAGACCCCTCAACCATCACCTCGTTTTAGTGTGAGCAAGCTAGAATCCACGAAATATATGAGCACTATCGGCTTCTCCTCATATGGGGGCCTTACAAACTGTGCATACATGATGGTGGGAAAAACTGGAAAGTTGGTAATGCAAGTATATTAACACCCCCTCAATGATCACCTGAAGATGCATTATGTTGGTCGTGCGCCAACTCTGAGTTGATGAAGGTGTCGAAGTAGTTGGTATTTCCCAAGAGCTTTGGTGAAGATTTTTGCACAATTATCTTCACTCGGACAATACTCTAGCTCCATAATCTCATCCTCAATAAGATCTTCAACATAATGATATTGAACCTCAACATGCTTTGTATGTGCATGGAAGATAGGGTTCTTGGCTATTGCCATGCAATTTTGGTTGTCACTTTGAAGTGTCATTGCTAAATCAACAAGAACACGTAAGTCCATGAGAACTCTCTTGAGCCAAACTCCTTCGCAAGTTGCAAAACAAGCAGCTTTATACTCTGCTTCTATTGAAGAGCATTGGTTGGCTGCTTCGTGCTAATCCAAGAAAATGCTTCAGAACCAAGTAAGAAACAATATCCAAAACCCACTTTTTGGAATCACAATCTCTTGTCCAGCAATAATTTTCCACTTTAGAAATAATGCTATAGAAAACGCCACGGCCTTTAATATATTTTAGAACACACATGCCCATATTCTAATGAGATTCCCTAAGCTGTTTGAAAAACTGCTCAAAACACCAACTGGAAAACAAGTGTCTAGTCTAGTATTACATAAGAAAATCAAACTTTCCACAAGATTCTTGTACTTCTTGATGTAGAGTAAGGGAGAAGAATCCTCCATGGAGAGTTTCACAGACACCTCCATTGGAGTGCTCACAAGTTGAGAGTCCATCATCCCAAATGCTTTAAGGATTGCATACTTTTGATGAGAGATGAAGATGCCCTTTGTGGATTGTCAAACCTCAATCCCCAAGAAATAATGTAAAAGTCCCAAGTCTATCATTTCAAATTCAGAGCTCAAACTCTTTTGAGTTTGTTAAATGAACTCTTCATAGACACCTATGTAATTTAGTTATCTACATACAATATGAGGTTATCTAGACATGCTTTTCATTCTCTCTTAGTACATACAAATTTTCATTAGAAGCTCTCCTCTCAAAGCCAAGCTTTTTGAAAGAGACTGTCTATCCTGACATACCATGCTCTTGGTAATTGCTTTAGGCTATATAAAGCCTTTTTTAAGCTGCAAACCTTCTTTTTTGAATGGGACGACTCAAACCCTAGTGGATGCTCTAGATAAACCTCCTCCTTTAGAAGTTCATTCAAAAAAATTGATATTATATCCATTTGGAAAACAACTCAAGAAAAGATAGCAACAAGAGCAAGTACAAGGCAAATACAGGTTGGTTAGTTTTGTTTGAGTTGTCATCATTAGGCAAATCCTCCTCCTCAAATTGTCCTTAACTTTGATTTGGCACAAGTTGGGCTATTCTTTTATGCAGTGAGAAAGTGGATGAACCTATTTCTCCACAGAATGTGGCCCTTCTTCAAAAAACACATCGCACCTAGTGAGTATCTTCATTGCCTCTAGATCATAGAGTTTGTATTCCTCAAGCTCTTCACTATATCCTCAAAAGATACACTTCTTGATTTTGGCTTCTAACTTTGTTCTTTTGAGATTAGAAACATGTGTATAGCAGAAACACTCAAAAGTTCTAAGATGCAAGACCAAAGGTTTCTTACCAAAATACGCTTCTCGAGGTGTTTGTCCTTTCAAAGCCTTTGTGTAGCTTTGATTGAGGATATAAACTGTTGTATTTACTGCTTCGACCCAAAAGGAGTCTGGCATGTCCTTGGCTTTGAGCATTAATCATGCCCTCTAACACACTCTGTTTGCAATGTTTCATAAGTCCATTTTGTTGTGATGTGTAAGTAGTACTAAGGTCCATGCTCATTGCAGTAGTTACTGTATTTTTTCGAAATGAATATTTCTCCTCTATTTGTGCAAAATTTCTTGACCTTCTTTCTTGAGTCTCATTTTCTACAAGCGTGTGCGACACTTTAAATCTTCCAAAAGATTTAGAATTCTCACAAATGAAATACAGCCACATCTTTCTACTAAAGTTATGGACTAACATCAAAAAATAGAAAGATCCACCCAAAGAAAAAGTAGACATTTTACCACAAAGATCCACATGCACCAACTCTAGAGGAGACCGTGCTCAATTATTAGTCTCTCGTGGAGATGCCTTCCTTTGTTTCTTGCCCATCATGCAAGCCTCAAATGATCCATCTATATCTAGTATTTGAGGCATGTGTGGAACCATCATAGAACCTTGTATCTTTTTTAGCACAAAAATACTTAAGTGATCAAATCTCTCATGCCATAACTGAGTTGTACCCTTTTTTGTAGTTACCATAAGAGAAATCTCATAAAGATTATTTCACCTTTCTCCCTTTCCCAATGTAACATGGCCCATATGCATAAGGTATATGCATCTAAAAAAATGCTTGGAGTAATAAAACAACAAAGGAAGGCATCTCAAAAGGAAATCGCTTCACATAACAACAAAAATTCTATGTAGATAAGCAATGTACAAAGTCGAGTTTCAACTTTTCTCACCTTAAGATAGCAAGTGTTTTTAATCCTACTAAAAGCCTATTATTAAGGCTTGAGCCTACCAAAAGTCTATTGTTAAGGCTTGAGCATGTATTGAATGTTTTTCATGTAATCCTACTAAAAGTCTATTATTAAGGCTTGAGCCTACCAAAAGTCTATTACTAAAGCCAAAATAGCGGAGGGTTATGTAGTAAATATGCTTGCAGGCCATATATGGTTTACTTTGCGCGCCACTCGTTTTGCAAAGTCTCCACATGTACACGTCAGACTACTGGCAACATGAACTTCATACCTCTCTCCTTGAACTTGAGAAGAAGATGTCTCCACCATGAAATTTTCATGCATGCTTGCCTTCACGACAATGTGTTGTATAATTTGTGCCTCCATGGTTACGATCGATTTAATTCTCTTTGAGACCTGAATCGATACTCATGGCCGGTAACGCACATTGTTGGTTTCCTTTACCGTGATCTTATTTACGGTGAAGCCTCCTGTCTCCAATTCCAACAGCTGTGAGAAATTCATGTTTGTTTCCTTTTCCACGGGCCAAGTACTAGGCACTCTTGCAGGACATTGAGTGAGATCCTCCATGTGTGATCCACACTATTTTTACAGAACCACATGAATTGTGCCTTCGAAGCATTACCTTGACCAGTGTCATCCCCTCTTTCCCATGTGAAAATACCATAGAAGGATGGTGCACCTGCACCTGCACCTGTGTTCTATATGTTTTTCCTGCATTTACCAACTCTAGATCCCAACCACCCCGGACATTGAACCCTACTACCCTTTGGTATACGACGGATTGCCCACATTGTCTTATGAATATCCGTCTCCTCAACCACCATCTTACCCTCGTGTTCTTTGACTTCATGACTTGCCCGTGTGGATGCTGTTTGGAGTCCTCTATGATATCAAGGAACGTTCTATGTAATATATTCACGTTGATGCAACACATTCTCCTCCTCATGATTTATTGTCCCAACATTTTTGCACTTTCTGGCTACTGTAATATTATCTCCCTCCATTGTCGGTCTTTGATAGAATGGTGTACCTCCCAGCCTATCTTCAATCTATTTAGCAATAGCTTCTGGACCCTGTGCTCCACCTTGTTGTGCACGACGACCATGTTTTTCAGCCGAAGGTCCTGCTCCATGATATCTACCCTTGACAAAAGCAAGCATCTTCACACTTTGCAAAAAAGCGTTTGATAGATAAAAAACGCATGCATCGTACAAACTCAATATTTCTTTGTTTCCCTCGCCAGCAAGCCAACTTGCATGCTTTGTCTCGGCAAGGTTTGTAGGTGGAATGTATGACTGATCATCCACTTCTTGCAACATATAATAATTTGGTAAATGCATTGAAGCAATCAAATATATATTCCACTCAAATAGAGCCTCACATAGTTTTACCCCAATGAAGTGCTTTTTCCAGCGAGGGTAATGCACATGCCACCAACTGAGCCAACAATCCATTTGCGACAAGCTACTGTCACTTTTCCAGTAGCCCACCAAGCTCGAATAGTCATGTACAAGCTTGTTGCCTCCTCCTCGCTCCTTGCACATGACCATAGTTCACACATACGCTTGTGCTCATCTTGGAAATTTTTATGCAAGTATTGCATGGTGTTAATGTGCAAGCTTTGCTCCCAATGAAACAAGAAAGAGCTTTCTCTTCCCTTCATAATATTGTTAGGCCCTCCATTGAATACAATTTGAATAGCTTTCCAATTTTCCCCAGCCTCATCTGCCATGAATCCTCTAAAATCAGTTGTACGGTGCTCGCTTTCCAATAGTACCGAGTTCACCATTTTCCTAAACATGATTTGTGCTTGTGTATTTTATTCCTTCATCTCGCAAATGGCTATTATCTACATTTCTTGGATCGTGCAAAGTGCAATGATTAACCAATGTTGTGAACCAATGCAAAAGTAGAGTGATGATATGCCAATAGGCCTTATGTAGGGTCATATACATGGGCTGCCATTGTTGTCCACCCTACTACTCTACGGACATGATAAAAGCAAACCCAACTTTTTTGGAGGTCTCCACTTCCATCTTGTTGCATTATATTCACAAGCTTGACATAAAATCTCGGGCCATTGACTGACATTTTGGACACATGACATATTTTGCTATGATCTATGGATTGTCATAGAAAAATAAAACCGTGGAGAAACTTGTAGCCACAATTTTTTTTAAGTCGAATCAATTGGGACTCCGCACCGACACCAATCCAGTAGTTGCTTTTCGCATCCAATGTTTGAATCTGAGTTTTAAACAACAAGTATGCAGATTAGACTCGTGGAGGGAGCAAAATTGCTACACATATTAGATAGAAATTCAATACCTCTATGTATGAATCAATGGATGCATCTTCTCCAGTATAGAGAGGAGCTCATTGCTATTCAATTTCTCCCCATTTTCTCATACCACCACCCCCATAACCATCTGCTTCACAAGATTCAACTGCAAATGCCTAGGTCCAATCACTGATGTTTTAGATAGCACACGCGACACAAGTTCTCTCGTCTATCTGATCATCGATCGCAAAACTCCCTTTGCAATAGGGTGATTATGCCTTTCAAGGTGGATAAACAATTGGGTCCACTTGTATTCAACGAGAAAGTAATAAACAGTGCATGGACACTCCCGAAGAAGAATTGGATTGCTGCCACGGTGGAAGCAATGAAGTGTACTTCCATTTTTGGTGCTCAACATATTGACTGATGCAATTGATGTTAGCAATTTTCCTTGTCCAAGAAGTCTCATTTGGATGCCCGTTCATTGCATTTATGAGCATGTGCTATTCTTAAGAATGAGGTGGCCACCACATTTACTTCTCTTGATCAAAGGTGGATACCTCATTCTAGAATGAACATGCTTAACCCAACAATGGCCATCATACTTTTGATCCATCCCAACCTTTTTGGGATGCCATCCGGCACAGTGTCGAGCTCATAAGTGCAATCCAGATTGTACATCTATGGAACTTCATCAATGTGCTTCTTAATTAAACATCTAGAGACCATTTGGCTTAAGCTGGGGTACTTGTGGCTATTTAATGCAATATACTCTAATGTACTCTGTGTTTTTTCCACATGGTCAAAACCAGCCCAATCTTCTTTGTTTTTGGTTTCTTCTTCTCTAAAATTGCAAGGTGTTTGACAAACCAGAAAGGAATCTTGAGTTTTATCAGATGAATTTTCAGCAGGAAAACCTTCTTGTTCTTCCATGGAGCTGTTGGACAACTCTACTATTGCCACATTTGATGTTGAGGACATTTCCACACTCTTGTGTGTGACCAACATAAACTTTGAAGACAAGGTTGAATCCAATACAAATTGACATTGCTGACAAAAGTGCAAGAAGGGACATCTCCTGGGGTTTGTGGAAGATGCTATCAACTCGGATGAGGATATCGATGACCAAGAGATGGAGGCTTACATGACAACAGGGCTGAATGCCGCGGGGGGAGGCGGGGGGGGGGGGGGGAGAGTTTCCAATTAATGAGGATGTCACAGTGCGTCAAGATATGTTATCCAAGCATCTTAAGAATTTGAAGGTGATTGTGAACTTATGTATTGAAAGTATGCAGTCGCTTTTGCAAAGTATGGGCTTTGAAATAATTTGGATAATGCAAATAGAGCATGAAACTCCATTGCCTTGGGTTCCTCTATGGCGATTGTTGAAACTAGAGAAAGCAAGACAAATAAGCTAGGATTCCAAGCGTTGGTGCAGCTAAAGTTGGCCCAAGCTAGGAGATGGTCTATGCCGGGCAGAGGCAGCATATGAGTGCAGTGCAGAAGGCTAGGACCGGTGCAAGGGCCCTAGACAGCCAAAGGTTAGCAGGAATGTATGCTTGAAGCGGGTTTTTGGGCCAAAAGGTCTGCAGGATGGTCTAGATGGGATGGCAGATGAAGGTGCCCAAAATGCCAAGTCAGTGCTCTAGAATGTGGTTTTCAATGTGCTTTTCAAGCTGGTCCAGACAGCTCGTAAAACGGAACCCCGGTGCTCAAGATATTGCGGTTTAAAGTTGAAGTGTGTAGCAGATCTCCGACAGACAAGACAGTTGGGGATAGGTAGCCTAGGGAGGTGTGAGCGCATACATGTGTAGAGATCGAGTTGTGGAGCATACCTGTCTTTTCAGATTGTGAATCGGAGCTTTGGATAGCAAGTTAGGACCATTAGAAGATTTTTCTGGGGGCCGGGTCTGAGATCACTTGGCAGCATCAGAGGGTGAGTCATCTGGCATCGTTTCGACCTCGCCAAAGTTCTCAGGGGAAGGGTGCATCATGTGGAGCTAGCACGAGTCGACTGCACCTCAATCGGATGCTTGGTCGGCCAGATACCGAGAGATGAAGCTGGGAGCCATGGACAGTGAACAAGTCGCAGATGTTTTTTTCTGATTTTTGTGGCCTTGGGTAACGAACTCCGGGGAGTCGGAATGCAGTGGGGTTTGCACGACCAGGAACCGGTAAAAGGGGGACTCAGCACCGCTTTGCGACTTGATGATTGGATCACCAGGTGATGTATGGCATGCACGGCAAGTAAAGGGGAAAAAATGGGCTAGAGGAGGTTTTGTGGAGGAAAAAGGCATGGAATTTCAAGTCCTTGGAGGCCGCTGAAGCCAATGGCTGCCACGTGGCGTGCATGGTAATCCCACATGCTTTGTCGGAGGTGGACTTAGCGCACTTTAAGACTTGGGTCGAGAGCCCCATTTGGTGTGTAGGTTGGAGAGGGGAGCTCCCCTTGAGCGTGGCTATGGCGCTGTGCGCGGGGCGTTGCGTTGGCCCGTGGTAGTGCTGCTAGGCGGATCCGCGGGAGTTTTGGCCGGGCAGGGGTGGCGCAGTGGCTCTCGCGTGGCTATGGCACTGTGCACGGGGTACTGCGTTGGCCCATGGCAGTGCTGCTAGGCGGATCCGTGGCAGTTTTGGCTGAGCAGGGGCGGCGTAGTGGCTCCCGCATGAAAGTTGGGTGGTGAGCTGGCGGCGCTCTTTGATGACATGGCAGTACCCGACACGGGGCGCGTTCCCGCGGGCCAAGTTTTGGAGAGGGAGAGAAGAGGCAATAGCGACATCGCTATTGCCCCCTCCCCCTTGTGTATGAGGAGTGTCCCACAGGGATGAAGCAAGGTAAAGCAAGGGCCGAGTTGGCCATAGGGTTAGAAGCAAAGAGGGTTTCAAGGCCGAGCAAGGGCAAAGGCCGTCCGGACAAATCAAAGGGTGCAAAGCTAAGCCAAATGCAAGGCCAAAAGAGGACAAGAGGAGCCGGACAGGTGAGTTAAAGTCAAAGTCGGACCAAAGAGGCAGTACAAGGCTAAGCCCAAAAAGGGTAAAAATTGAAAAATAAAAAATAAAAAATGAGAAGGCTAGGGGGCAATAGCGACATCGCTAATGCCCCCCCCTCCCAAGAGTAAAAGAGAGAAAGAGAGCAGATGGAAAAAGGCGGTGCCCCCCTTCCCAAGAGATACCAAAAATGGGTGCCCCATGGACCAATTAAAGAGAAATTTCCCAAATTGAACCCCCCACCCTATAAAAGTAAAAAATTGATCAAATTAGGGGCTTCTTCTTAGCTTTTTGGCCTAGTTTTTGTGATGTTTTGAAGCCTGCAAAGTGGAGCTTTTGGACAGAGGAGTGTGCCTATCAAAGCCCTTTGTATTTTCCTTGTGTAAATGGCCATGGTGATGGCAGTGTGAGTCTGTATAAGTGTTTGGTGGAGTGTAATCGAGTCGTGGTTGCCTCCCTTGCTGTTGTTTTCCCTTCTCGCCTTCTCTTTATCCTGCTTTCATGGTTCTCCTCGGTGCCAACTGTGTGGAAGTGTGCGCCCCCCCGGACGGATGGTGTTTTGAGTGAGAGAGTGAGATTGAGTTGTTGTGAATGTGTGTAAGGGTGGAGACAGGCAGTGGTAGTAGGTGTACCTTGTGTGGTGGTTTGTAGAGTGTGTGAACAGTGGCAATTGAGCAGGTGGTGGTTTAATAGTGTAAAGTGTTTCTTTGAAGGTATTTTCTGAGAGGATAGGGGTGCTGTGAATACCCTGAGCTATAGAGAGGCCCTTGTGTTTGTGCCGGGTGTGTTCCCCCATTCCCCCTCTCCAGCGTCTCCAGCCATTGGCTGATACCTATTTGTTGGAGGGATATTATGAGCCCAAGGGATGCTTCATGTTCTCTATCAATGAGCTGACTCTAATGAAAAAGGGATCACAATCAGAGGTGGCCAAAGCGTTGGTAGACACAGGCAAAAGATGTCTTTACAGGTTTGATCACTCTATATTTTTATCATAGACAAACAAATTGAATCTGCATGCTTAGAATTCTATAACTTGTACTAGATGGTTGCGAAAGCCTAACATCAGAGGTGTTGCAAGCTTTTGAAATTGGTAAACCTGAGCAAGTGTTTAACCCTTTGTAAGTAGCCCGCAACTTCAAGGGGAGAGTGTACCATGCTCTACCTTGGTTCTTGGAGTATGATGAGGGATGTTTCCCTTTGAGCAAGGAAAAAGCACACAACCACACAGTGAGGGAAAGAGAAGAGAGAGCACATGGAGGTACACAAATGTCCACAATAGCAGGTTCTAGTGCGAAAATTCCTCGAGGGGAGGCATTTGATATGACTTCTCAGGTACCAAAGAAAGTGGTTTCAAAGGGGTCTTTTGTGATCATCGTTGTGCTGATTAATTTTCACTAAGCAATTCGGCTTTGTTATGTAGATGGAACATTCTAGTGAAGCTTTTGGTTCACAATGAGAGGCTCCAATGAAAGGAAAACGTGAGTTCTATCGATATTCATAAGAATAAGAAGCTTCATTGTCTCCCTTATTAATATGATCTTGCTGTTCAACAAAAGAAGTGAGATGTCTACAGAGGAGGTGGTAGACTTTGCCCCATGAGTTTGGAAATAGAAACATTGCATGTCTCAGACCTACCACTAGTTATAATACCATCGCGAGTGGTAAGTTCCAAAACAAGGTAAATGGTTGTTCAATTGTGTTTTGAGAACTTTTTTACTTAGTTCAATGTTTTGTTGCAGCTAGTGGTGGCAAGCATAAGTAGATTTTGCATCTTAGCTGCTTGGACAAGTCAGAAGATGACTTGAAAAATGCTTTGTTGAGCAATGTCAGACCTCAGGGAGAAGTGTCTAATGCCATTGCAAGATGGGTCAACAACTGATTCCTCAATGAACACTTCTATTCTTTTCCTACCATCCAATGTGCCTGTGTATGGGCTGTTTGATTCAGAAGTCCCTGATTGGAACAAGATGGAAGCATGCCCTTCAAACAACTCACTTGACTTGCATTGGCAAGAGCTGCTGACAAAAGTGTGTTCGTGGTTGTTTGTCCAACCATCAGATAATTATGGAATGGTGCATGATATGGCAACAGTTGTTGGGTGGTGAGAAGACCACTTGAATGTGGTTGTCTGTAAGACACCAGTGTGCAAGACAAAAAGTAGAACCGTGCACACATTATTGGTGTCAGCAATGAGAAAACACACTTGGACATCAGAGGCCATTGCCATTCCATCGAACAAAGCTTGGTTTGATTCATTGCAAGAGGATGATTGGACACGAGAGGAGGGTGGGACACCAATGTGATGTACAATCCATCATTCATTGGCTCTCTGTAGAGTTTTTCTGTAACTTGTTTCTAAGTCCTTTGACATATATTTGCTGTGTAGGGGATATGGAATGTGTGCATTGGTTCCTTCGGCACTCCTTTGGCAGTTTCTTGCACAGTACACCAATGAGAACAATTTGTCATTCAATACAGGGGTGATTGCGTAGCCTTGGCCTTGCTGGTTAGCCAGATGGGCCATATGATGATAGTGTTTAAGAGCAACGAGGACGTCTCCACCAGACTACACAATGTTGTGTTGGAGATGC
This sequence comes from Adiantum capillus-veneris, assembly GCF_014529385.1. NCBI lineage: Eukaryota > Viridiplantae > Streptophyta > Polypodiopsida > Polypodiales > Pteridaceae > Adiantum > Adiantum capillus-veneris. The sequence continues at coordinate 36,682,328 of NC_140959.1, forward strand.
AAGCCCATCCACTATGAGAGATACAAGAGCAAGACAAGAGACTTGCAGATGAGGTAGAGCATTCCGTGAAGGCAGCATCTCTTGTAGAGCTGCATCCGAACATTGTGGAATTGGATCCACCAACCCATTTCATAGAGTAGACTAACAATGGAAAACCTCACATTTTGTAGACAATGATCTTTTTGGTTGGTCACTGTAAATGGATGCTTTAAACATTCTTGTGGATAAATAGATGTGTTTTCTTTATTTGTAAGTAGTTTGAACTTGTAAAAAAATGGATTTTGCTTGTTGTCGTGAACCTATCCGTGTACTGTGAGAGAGGGTATACGAACTTGTCTATTTTTTTGAGCAAGTGGATATTTTGTATTTTTGTGGCTATTCTGTGTAACCTTGTAGTCACTCTAGTTGTCCTTACTAGGTGTTGCGTAGAGCAGAGGGAGCTTTTTTGCCTTTAAGATTTGATCCCATAAAAGGGGCATAGAGGAAGCTTTTTCAATAAAATAATCAAGTGGTCCATTTTCCAAGAAAAGCTTTCTCAAAAGCTCCCTCTAAAATCTTCCACCGTTTCCCTACTCAATTGTGGAGTGTAGATTAAGTGCATCATATTCTGAGTACATTGCAACCATCCAATTTCCTGAATCCTGTGAAAGAGGTTCCTCTTCATCTTATAAACTAGAAACAACCAAAGCATAACAATTTGACACATATGATGCATCACAAGAACCTGAACGAGTATGACTATGAATGAGTATGACTAGACATAGGTGCATCCAATTTACTATCACACAAAGTAGGCACCACCCATTTTGGCATACCTCTAGCCTCTTCATTCTCAACCCTTTCCACATCAAGTACATTATGTACATTTGCATCAACACAATTAGCTGATACATAATATTTTTGAAAACCCCATAGGCTATACACGTGTCTCATTGGAACTTTCATTCAAGTTTTTGCCATTAAAAAGAGGCAACAAAGTGTCATAATGTCATGTGAGCTTACATTACTATCTGGTACATGATAACAAAGGTTGAGCACAATCTTCCACAAATACATCATCTTGTGAAACCAAAATACATGTTGTTTGCGGATGGTATAACCTGTAACATTGGCTTTTAGGATTGTAACCATCAAAAATGCATTTGAGATCTTTATTATCCAATTTTTTGCGCTACATTTGTGGCACCAAAGAATTAAGCTAAACAATTAAAAAAAATGCATGTGATCAACAAACGGCTTCCATGGCTTCATATCATGCCATGCTTCATAAGGAGTCATAGACTACAAGGCTTTGGTAGGACACGTTTAAATACAAGTAGCACACATGACAGCCTCAAGCCAAAACAAATGTGGTAAAGCTTGACTCTTGACCATACATCGTGCCATCTCCATAAGAGACCCGTTTTTCCTTTTAGCAACATTATTTTGCTGAGGTGTATATGGCACTATAGATTGGTGTTTTATCCCATGAATACCCAAAAATGCATTAATTCATGAGATATATACTCTCCCCCTTGATTTGAATGGAGGGTGCCCATGGTACATTTAGAGATATTTTTAGCCATAACTAGAAATTGCTTGAAACACATGAACACTTTGGCCTTAGCTTTAAGAAGATACACCCATGCATGCCTGGAGTAATCATCAATAAAAGTCATGAAGTACAGGTTATTATCCAAGGATGGAATTTGGATAGGCCCACAAACTTCACTATGCTGCAACCTGCATGTAGCCCTTACCAAATTATCCTTTGGAAACTGTGAACACCGCATCTGACCCAAAATACAACCTTCACAACATGCTTAGAATGCGCTTCAAGAGGTGGCAAAGAAGCAACCATATCAACTTTATCCAAACATACCAAATTGGCAAAATTTAGAGACCAAAAAAGTGCATTCCAAAGTTTGGCATATGAAAGAACCTTTGAATTTACAAATGCATTTGCAAAATTCTACCCACATTTGTCATACAAAGTGTGCATGCCAAAAATTGGCATCTGAAACAACCTTTGAATCTACAAATGCATTTGCAAAATTTTGCCCACACTTGTCGTACAAAGTGAGCTTATATAGCCCATGGTATAAGATGCCAGATGCAACAATTCATCACCAAAACTAAGATAATGAATTGTACATTTCTCATCCACAAATTTGCCAACAAGACCAAATCTTGTAAGTACAGATGCAGACAAAAGGATCTTTTTAATCCTTGGTACATAAAGTGCATCAACAACTGTAAAAGAACTGCCATTTGCAGCTGTTAGCACAATTTTTCCAACTCCCTTGACTGGATAAGAAGCATTGTTGGCACACGTGGTCGTATTCCTATGAAGGACAACCTTGAGAGAGGCAAACAAATCAGGATGCGAAGTAATGTGCTTTATAGCACCACTATCAAAGTACTAAGGATGTGACTTTGGAGCAACTAACATACATACATTATGGACAGAAGGATCATCAGTGCACTCTATACTAAATGCTCACTCTGCATCTATATCAATATCGGAATCTCCATTAAAAGATTCTATAATAGCTGCACTGGTGGTAGATCAAGCCTCTTTCTTCTTTTCTTCTTTTGCCTTTGACTTAGGAAATTGCTTTATCAAGTGATCATTAGCCTTGCAATAATGGCAACACATCTTCTTCTTTCCTTTTTCACCAAAATTCCCTGACAAGTTGTTGCTACCAAAAGCACATAGACACACGTGATTTGCTACTCACAAAAGAACTAGGAGAAGTGGTTGCATTGCTATTACCACCTTTTATTTGAGCAGCAACAAAAGCTTGTTCAATTGCATGATGTTTAGCCCCGTTCTTTCTTGAAAGTGAGTCTTGTAAAAACAAAAATCTGCATAATGCATCAAGCTTGACATCTTGAGGGTTTTCTAGGGTCATAAGTCTCTAAGTACTAGCAAAAGTCTGGTAAAAGTCTGGCAATGCATTGAGAACAGTCTGCGCACAAGTGAACCATAAAAAATAACTTCACTTGCAAAAATGAGTTGCTCATTGATATCCTTGATACAAGCAAGAAAAGCGTCCATGTCATCTATCTCTTGCATAATCTTTGATTCCAGCTCTTTACGTAGCAATGCAATTTTAGCTTCATTGACTTGCATGAAGATTAGCCAGAGTATACCAAGTTGTTTTTGCAAAACAAATGTGAGAAGTAATAGTGTGCTTCACTAATAGTGCAATCAATGCATGAGCATGCGCATCTCTTACATCCCAATGAGATTGCTTGATAATAGGTGAAACAACTCTAGCGGCAACATACCTGCTAGAACCTGCAACATCCTCAACAGAGCTTCTATCCACAGAAGGCGGACATACATCAATGCCCTGTGAAACATTCCAAACGGCCTTTGACACAAGAACATGCATCATCATGTAGGCCCACATCGGGTAGCTATCCCCTTCCAATTTTTTCTCAGCAGTAAACATCTTAAAAACATCTATGTTGGTGTCAACCATGATGAGTGACTACACTTGATGTGAAAACTGCTCCAAAAGAGGAAAGGTAGACTAACAGGTGCTATGTAGCACAACCCAAAGAGGACTATAAAAGACTTGCTATGCAAAAAATTTCATTGAAAAAAATTTGCACAAAAGGACAAAATTGCCTACTTTGTACTACTACTACACAGTACTACATGTAGTGAAAACGGAGGCCAAAATGAGTTCGAATCATAATTATGAGCACACCAAGCCTACGAGCTCTCTTGAAGTATTACTTAACCTTCCAAGGCTCACCAAAGCACACCCAATTCGGAGAAAGTGAGCAGGGAGGTGCTAGCAACGCTGACGACTATGCCTAGGAGGACACAACCTACTCTAATACCAATTGTTGGAATTAGGGTTGCAGGGTGCACCCACAACCTGGACGAGATGAAGAAGCTCAAGGCACACAAAAAAGAGTGTATTTCTTAGTGTGGAAATAGAAAGATAAGTTAGCCCTAGGGTGATGGATGTATATACAATGCATGCGGGGGTGGGGGGACCTCCTAGTGAGGAAAAAAGTGCCTCGACATTCCTAAATGTGTTCAAACACATCATTACCACATATATGGTAACATCATCACCATTTTTGGAAAACTTAAAGTTACACCAGCCTGTCCTCTACCACGATCACCACTCAACAAGCTACATGAATAACAAGTCCGCTTCCACTACATAAACCCACTCCACTAGCCATGTGAGTAGCTAGAGGTGCAAGCAGAAATGCAAGGCCAAAGACCCAACTACTCAACCAAAGTAAAGCAATGCTTTAACAACCTCCAAGGGTGAAGTGCCGATGATAAGCTACTTTTGGCATGTACATAGTAGTGGACATTTGCACGAACATATATACAAGTAAATGTAAATACATGCGTTTGTAAGTGTTTCCAATTTCATATTGGGGTTTTAAATATGTGGACCATGTACACATTATAAACAATCTTATTTGCGCGTCAGTAGTCGCGCACATGTACATACCTAAACATGGTTTCAGAGCATTGGATGTGGTGCCAAGTGGATTTTTTTAATCTCTAGGTTGTGCTTTTCAGCTTTCTAGAATGTAAATAATGCAAGTGGGAAGTATGGGTATGCTCATCTTGCCCCGGAAGTTTGACATGTGCGACAACTATCTATTTGCGGTGCTTGAAATATAGTGATGCACGAAAAGACTTAAAAGTGGTCAAAAATATAATTTTGGTATGTGACAATAAATTTTGGGTATCAAGGATCAAGCCTACAAAATTTGTAGAACTTCAGAGTCTGTTGGGCATTTTTCCCTCCAAAAATGCCTAGTCAAGGGTCAAAATTAGCCCCTAAAAGGTAAAAAGGAGTCAAAATAATGTGAAAAGATTAAATTTTTCCACATCACTCATGGTTTTATGAGGTCCAATCTAAGGAGTGTGTGCTGAATCAAATATGTGCAATTTCACCTCTCTATGTGGAAGAGGAATCGGGGTTTCTACAGGAGGTCCTATGCAATCGTCTCGACTGGTCTGCGTCGTGTTTTTGAGTGCATGGAGGAGTGAATGACGGTTTTTTATCTTCAATTTTGCATTTGGGAGAGTCTATGTAAGTTTTTAAGTTTCGATTGATGTGTGTGTGCAAGGAATTGAGGGAAGAAGGTGCAGATTTCTGCAAGACTACATGCACTTGTATCGGTGCCATTAGGGTTGAGGCTACACCAAAGAGTTGGACAAAGTAAAGTTTGGTGAAGATTTTGAAATAGTTTGAGTCATTTGTGGCTAGATTTTTGTGTTTTTAAAGGTATTTCTTGTGTATTTTGATGACCATCGACTATGATATCAAACCTTGATTAGCTTGACTCACTGCGTAGTGCCTACGGGTAGGTAAGGGCATGTAGTTTGAGACATTTGGGGCTTGAATTGAGTTTGGGGGGAGGATTTTCATTGAGCTCTTGATTGTTTGTTAGTGAGGTGAGAAAATTAAGGAAATTACTTGTTTTTTGTTAAGGTACAAGGGTGTGTGAGTCATTGTCTTTTGCTCCATCATCTCTTGGCAATCCTACTGGGAAGTGGAAATTTGTCGGTCGTGCACTCAAGTGAAGGGTTTTGCTGTGGTTTTAGCATCCTTGAAGATAAGGTAGTGTGTGGTTGAAGCACAAGACTTCAAATTTTGTGTAATTTCTCAAGCAAAGGAGAAGTCACTCTGAAGAGACAACGTCTAGTAGGCCAGTGTTTACAAGAAAGGAAGATGTGAAGGACTGAATTGCTGAATTTGAGTGGCATACCCTTCGCATGAATATTGTAAATGATGAGGCTAAGGTTCATGTATTTCTTGTTGCACTCAAAGGAGAAGCTCGTGAGTGTTTTGAAGGATTGGAGAAAGAAAAGCAGACTTGGGAGCAGGTGAAGCAATCGATTTTTGACAGGTTTGGAAAGACGTTGACAATGACAGAAGCAACAACAAAGTTGAGAGGTTTGTAATAAGATGTCCAAGCTTAATTTCAAGAGTCTTTGCAACACTTCAAAGGGCTTTGGGTGCAATTAGAGGCGACGTCCCAACTACCACCATGGGATTTCTTCAAAGTACGTTAGTTTATGGAATGTCTTCATCCAAGTGTAAGGGAATAAGTCGATCAAGAGGAGGTTGCTACATTTGAAAGAGCAGTGGAAATAGCCAAGGACAAGAGAAAAAAGATCAAATGAAGGTGGGAGCAAGTTATGATGCATGTAAAGCCAATGGTAGTGCAACCAATGGTTCTTGTAGTAGCAGATGAGAGTGGAGCGAGTTGTTCAAGGTCCTGATCCCACTACAACAAAGGCTTTGCATTATATTGCAAGAGTTGAAGGTTGACATAATGGATAGAAATCAAAGAGAAGAGCATCCAATTGGGAGAGGTAGGGGATGAAGTCTACAGGGAAGGTGTTACAATTGTGGTGAAGAGGGTCACTATGCCCTTGATTGTCATGAATCACCAAAAGAGCGAGGATGGATGTATCCCTTAGATGGATGTGGTTGAGGAAGGGGGAAGGAAAATCATCAAGAGCGGGCACTAGAAGCACCATCGCAACAACAACAACCTCAACTGTTGCCTCCGAATGGAGAAGGTAGGGATATCAACATCATTACCCTTGAGCAACAAGATGTGCATATCTTTGCCAATAAGAGATCCAGACATGATAAGGAAAAAGAGATGGAAGAGGAGAGGTAAATAATAGCAAAGAAGGGGAAAGCTAAAGTAGATGATCAACCAGAGAGCAGCAAGAGGCGGCATTGAAGAAAAATAGGTCCAGTGGACTACCGACTTGGTGAAGGCGTTGAAGACTATCATATTCTTGATGACATACGATATCAAAAGGCTAATATATTGATTGGTCAATTGGTGGCTCCAAACGCTAAATTGAGGAGGAAATTGACAAAATATGTGAATACATGACTTCCTTCTTAGAGAGAAAAGCATCAATGCATGGTGTCACATTTGAGATTCGATCACCCTACATATATGGTGCCAATAGTAGAAGATATGTTGAAAAAGAAGACAAAAGTACAAGAGTGTGTGGATGGGGGTGCCCAAGTCATGAAGGAGTCATGTATCAAGATTTCAGTGAATGATTTGATTCTTATGAGGATGGCCAACCAAAAAAAGGCAAGGTGTCTTGGGATAGCTGAAGATGTCAAGATAAAAGTCTTGGGGATCGAGTGCTTGTTTGATTGCTACGTTATAGATTTCAAACCTTTGAATGCTGCCACAAAGAGAATTTGTTATCCACCTTCTAGGATGAGATCCTCAATCAAATTGCAAGTCTTGAATGCTACTCAATCATGGATGGATTTTAAATCTACTTTCAGATCTTGATAGTGATTGAAGATTGATTGAAGAGTACATTTTGACTCCTTGGGGTTGTTTTGCATACAAGAAAATGCATGGATTGATTAATGTGTATGCTTCTTTTTAAGGGTGGATGAATGAAGTGTTTGGTCCCTACTTGGGTAAGACTTAGTTCATTCGAATTTTCATGGATGAAATTGGATGTTATAGCTCCGGGATCACACATTTGGAGAAGCTGAAACTGAGTTTCAGAAGGCTTCAACAAGAGAGTGGGCAACTCAACCCAAAGAAGTGAAAGTTTTCCCATGCTAGAGTTCATTTGTTAGAACACGTGGTCTCACAGAATGGAATAGAGGCCAACCACCCTGAGAAAGTTAAAGACTTATTGTGTATGGATCCACCCAATAACACAAAGGATTTGGCATCATTTGCATAAGCTCAGGTACCCATCATGTTTTTTTTGGATGCTATGTCAAATGTGTAACCTCTCCAAAAATTGAGTTTGAGTTCGTTTGAATGGAACAAAGACATGCAATAATCTTGAAGGTATCAAGGAGGTATTGTGTACTTTACCAACAGTGAGTCCTCTTAACTTGGAAACCATTTTTTGTGTATCTATTAGTGTGGGATCAATAGATTCCTCTTACAAAAGTAGGGTAGAAACTTCAAGCCAATCTATTTTGAGAGCAAGATGAAGCGAGCTCTCCTATACAAAAATGGAACAATGGGTTTTTGTATTGGTTCTTGCTTGTCACAGGTTCAAGACATATTTTCTGCCACAAAGGTTCAACGTGCTATCCACATCAAACCTTTTGCCGGATGTAGTATAACACTTGAAGCCTAGCAAGTGCATCTTAAAGCAGACTTTGAGTTTGAGTTCAAAGTTGATCATTCCGTTAAAGCTCACTTGGTGGACATAGTGGTACACAAGGGAGGGGAGATGCCGTCTTACCCAAGAGTTGATAAGGACAATCATGAAGAGGAAGTGGACATTGTAGATGTGTATATGATGATGTTTGATGGTGCAAATAGGAAAGTTCTTCAAAAGGAAAGTGGTGGGGTGAACATTAAGAATTTAATAGGCGATGTATTTTTTTCTAGAGCTTATGATCTTGATGAATCCAAAAGCAACAATGAGAACGAGTACCTAACTCTTTTCCTTGGATTGAAGTAGTGTGCTAAATTTGGATTGAGGAGAATCATTGTGAAAGGGGATGCATTGCTAGTCATGAATCAATTTCTTGTTTTGTGGAAAGTTAAGAACGATAACTTAAAGATATGGTCTTATGGAATCAAGAAGCTTTTGCAAGAGAGTAGATTAAGCATGTCCCTCGTGAGCATAGTAAAGAAGTTGATGAGTTGGTTAGGGAATAGTTCTCTTTTGCACACTCCTCCTCTACAAGAAAATATGAGAGGCCTTTCTCCTCCTTGCAGGTTCCACACAACAATTGACAACACAATTCACCTCCCTTGCCAAAAACACTTGTGCAATGCCTATCTTTTGGTGTGTCTCCTAGACACTTGCCCATTTCAGGCTACCCTTGTTGGCTCACACGAACCTTGGATTTGCTTCTAGATCCAAGAGGTGGAATCTTGGCAGATTGGGATGCTCAATTTTTTTTTGGCCCACCTATTGAGGGGTACTGCAAGATGCAATACCTTTTCCTTGCTCTAAGACTATGAAGATCCAAGCTTCACAAGCATGTTAGTCAACCTCTTGGTCTATAGGGGTGGTTGATCGGAGGAGGGGGGTGCCTCATCGGTGACATGTCTGCGCGCGCGCGTGCGCACACACACACACACACACACACACACACACACACACACACACACACACACACACACACACACACACACACAGAGAGAGAGAGAGAGAGAGAGAGAGAGAGAGAGAGAGAGAGAGAGAGAGAGAGAGAGAGAGAGAGACTCAGGTCTATCTACATATGGCATTAAATGAAGCCAAGTGATGGGATCAATGACACAAAAGTTGGGCACGTATCGTGACACAATTATCATTGTCCATGCGATGGGGGTGGAGAGGTGACTAGATTTACATAAAATGTAAACCTAGTGTGGTGTGCATGTGTAGGCCATGGGAGCTCAAACAATGCAAGTTTGCGCATCGATGTGGCGTGTGTGTGTGTGTGTGTGTGCGTGTGTGCACGCGTGCACACACACGCGATGAATGATTTTATTAGTGATTGAAAATCTCTAGATGAGGAAAGAACTCGTCTTCATTTTAGTAGCTTGATTCTAGTGCCTCTCTGTTTTCACCTACAATTTGTGCACCCGAGCACGATACATCCAAGTATCGTTGTATAACACATCTCAACTCTCCATACATGCATGGTGGTTGGGAGAACCTAGACACAACATGGTGTGTGTGTGTACGCGCGCGCATGTGCAAACATGCACATAGGCCATGGGAGCTCAAACAATGCAAGTTTGCACAGTCACAAAAAACTGAGCACGATACATTTGACTATCGTTGTATAACACATCTTAACTCTCCATACATGCATGGTAGTTGGGAGAACCTAGACATGATGGGTGTGTGTGTTTGTGTGTGCGCATGTGCGCACATGTACACAGGCCATGGGAGCTCAAACAATGCAAGCACATTCACAAAAACTAGTATGCCCGTGTTTACCTATGTAACCACTTGTGTGTGTGTGTGTGTGTGTGTGTGTGTGTGTGTGTGTATGTGTGTGTAGGCCATGGGAGCTCAAGAAATGTAAGTTTGCACATCCGAAAAAAAAAAGTATGCCCGGGTTTACCTATGTGGCTATGTCTGGGTTTACTTGTGAGGCTAATGGTGGAAAACCTCTCTCTCTCTCTCTCTCTCTCTCTCTATCTCTATTTGTGTGTGTGTTGTGTAAATCCTGAGGTTATGTAGGTAGGATTTTAACTAACAACAAGTGGCTATTACAAAGAAATAATGGTATGTATGTCAGTGAAGACTGAAAAGTGACATGTACAAAAGAGTATGTATGCAAGTTGTAATTGAGAGGAAGATGTGGTTGGATTGATCCACATTGTTAATCACCATATATACTAGCTTCAACGCATCCTACTTAACCATGTCTCTAGTGCCTGGTTGTAATCTGTTAGTCAGTTAGAGGGACGTCTATGGGGCGAAAAAAGTTACAAAGTATAATCATGAACTACACAATGACACTTGAGCATGAATATTTGCAAATAACCCCCCCCCCTCTCCCCCACCCCCACCCACAAAAAAAACGGGATAAATTGTCACACAATAGAACATACTTGAGCTCTTTTGAGAGGCTTGAGAAAACCATGCAATAGATGGAAATCAATGCTCAAAATCCTACACAACCTGACAGTTCCACATAATATGGCCCTTAGTGCCATAAAGAATTCCATGCTTTTTCATCTAAAGCCGAATCCATTAACTAAGCTTCCCCAATCATCACACTACTTAGTCTAAACAATAGCATCATGAGTGTCATTTTTACGCATGTCATACTTTCTTCTTCTCCTTTTAGCTGCATGCACCACCCAATAGATCCCCAAACCATGCATATAGCTTATGGTAGCTTTGCCTCTGTTGACTTAGTCTCTATATCTTAGGGGAATTTCTTAGAATCCCGTGCCTATGATAAGCATTCAACAACCCCTTGCTAGGGCTTTGTCTCGCCACCTCAAGTCATTCTTCGTCAAAGTATGCAGCTACTCATTGACCATCCTAGTATTATGTAAAATATTCTAAAATTAAGGTATCATAATTAATTCTTGATGAATTATTGTGAGGATTGTAGGAGAGTAAAATTTTGATAATTTGATCTCACAATTTTTATTCTTAAATTGCATATTTGAGGATTATAATGGGGGTTTCCACTTTAGACTAGAGGGGGAAAATACTGAAATATGCTTCTAATCAAGGTGAAAGTGAATGGAATGAATATGTTAGCAAGGTTAAAAGAATATGGGAATATTCATAATCCTTCCACATTCGTTCTTGAAACTACAACGACCTTGCGACTAGAAATTTTCATGCCCAAAATATAGTAGATGCAATAGTATTCTTTGTGATGTTCCTCAAGATTTCTTTCAATTTAAGATTTTCATAAAAATAAGATCAATATCTGCTGAAATGAAGATTATAGTTCTTTCCTCATCTAAAGGTTTTCAATCAGTAATAAAATCATTCATCTCTCTCTCTCTCTCTCTCACACACACACACACACACACACACACACACACACACACACACACACACACACACACACACACACATATTGAGGTTTTTGAATAGTAGCCACACATGTAAACCCGGGTATATTGTTTTTTGTGTATATGTAAACTTGCAATAGGCTTCAAACTGCTCAATGAAAATAGAAAATCCTTACTCACATCCTAGCATACCGCCTTCAACTTTGCACCAGCTTCTTTCGGCGTAATCACCTCTTGAAACTGCTCCACAAACTATTTGAGCTCCCATGCAATGTCAGAGAAAAATGTGCCTCAACCTAATACATGCTGTTTTCAATTTCAAAAATGTCATTTGAGAGAAAGAGGAAAAGGAGAAATTCCACTTCAAAACAAAATAAATAGTGTAAAAAATTGGAAATATAACCAAATTTGTAGAAATTTCCTCTTGGCAAATTGAAGGGAAGAAATTTTGTATGATAGGGAAAATTCTTTTTCCCTAACATTTCTCCCATGGCCTACACACACACACACACACACACACACACACACACACACACACACACACACACACACATTTCTCCCATGGCCTACACACACACACACACACACACACACACACACACACACACACACACACACAAACACACACAGTGTTACTTTAGTACTCTTGATTTTTTAATTAAATTACTTTAAAATAGACCACACTTAGGCCTAGCCCTTCTTTTGGGACCTGTTGGGGGTGGTTTATATATGTATATTTTTTCTGGCAACAATAAACATACACACACAATTCTTCACCCGGGGCAACTTAATTACTTGAGATCCTATTTAAATCTACTACCGTATATCGTCACCATGGGGCATAGCCCTTGTAGTTAGCCTATGTACTGTGTCGTGTTACTACCTCGGGCGTGCCCGATCGTGAATACATTTGGGGGTTCCTCTTCATAACACCTTGAAGGAGGCCTCACCATCCCCGCTATGGATCTCCCCACTCATGGATATCTGAGCGCCACAATAGGGCAACCATCCTCATTCCTTCCTCTATTTAAAAGGTGAGGGCACATCTCTGCTCCTCACTTAGCTCTATTTATGTTCATTATTTTGCATTAAGCGACTGCGTGACTGTTTCTACATGGATCTCTCAACTCAAATAACACAGGTAAGCGGTTTTTTTACTGTATGGCAATATTTGTGCTGCTATGGCAACACACACACACACACACACACACACACACACACACACACACACACACACACACACACACACACACACACACACACACACACACACACACACACACAAACACACACGTCGTTGACCCCCCTTTATAATTTATTACAGATTTTCTATTAAAATCTCAAAATACTTGCTAAACTTTGAGCATATCCCGATAGATCTGAACAATCTACTAATATGTATACCTTGGATATTCTTTCCTTTCTTCTCCTAATCCCTCCATGGAAATTTGGACCTTACTTATGATGACACCTCTTATTGCAATTGCTGCCTCTTAGTCTCGACCCTCTAAAAGTGAACTCCCTCACCTGCCTATCATTGACTCCCTGAAGGTGAAGGCTTGGGAACCAAGAGCAGGCACTTAACTGTTAACTATTTTGGATAAATAGCCTCATTAATTTCTTGGTTCCTATTGATCATATGAGTGATTGTGTGTTTTTGGCATATGGCGAGGTGGGAACACCCTCATCACCCACCATTAGTTATTATGGGGGTCCATTTTACTGCACCCCCTATTTATGGTAGTCTCATCCCCCTGCACTAGTTTTTGGCTATATCCCTTTGGCGTATGGCGAGGTGGGAACACCCTCATGGTAGTCTCATCCCCCCGCACTGGTTTTCGACTACATACCTTTGCTACGGCATCGACTGTAGCACTCCTAGTTAATTCTCTCCCCTCTACACACTCTCCCTCCCTCTCTCTTTCCCCTGTGCAGACGACAGGATGTCTTGTTTACTAATTATCCTACTGCTAGCTTTGTACCCCCGACTCCTGTTCGCCAAGATTTGGTGGAGATATGGTAGTTGTGCTAGGGTTGAGCCCAATACTGCTACATCGTGGAGACTCCTATAGAGTTACTTCTTATTTAAAGGTGAGGGGTTCTCACCTCCCTCACATTCATGTGGGTGTGTTTGTTGTTTAAGAAAGAGAGTGAGGCCCGTGAATACTGGTGGCTGATCTGTGTGTTGTGCACTATGGACATCATTGAGCCACCGACTGCTTCTTTGGTGCTCTTTCATTGTCATCTTCAAACTAATCAATCTACTGCTACTTTTCTTATACTAGCAATGGTCGTAGATAAATACTCAATGATGGTGATTAAAGTATTCATTGTGCAAATGATGGGGAATTCTTTGGCCCTGTGTAGGGTGAATAATGCTAAAACTTAACAGTTGCCTGTTTACTTTTGATAAACTTTGTAATACCTAATGTTCCCAAAACTGGTCTAAACACTGTATTTTTTTCAGAAACGTGTCTTGGTTGCTTATGTGGGAGCACCATAATTAAATTTGGGTTATGATTAATTAAAGAAAAAAAGGCTTTCTAATACTGCTCGAATCTGATATTTTTTTCATGAGCTTAATCTATGTAAACCAAAAGCTTTCATGGCTTGGGAATTTTTTTAACCAGTATTTTTTTACCAAGGAACACTATAATCTAATTTCAAGGAGGCTGGCTTATGAGCATTACTCATATCAGATATTTTTCTCTGTTTTGAAAAAAAGAAATAGATTGTTAATACTTATTGGAATTTAAGGTCCTTTTTTAACCTATGATATTACTGTGGTTGAGGCACTGCTGGTAATTTTTCAAGCTTAAAAATGCCAGGTTATTCCTTTGATAAAGATCTTGTATGCCTTAGTTGATGCTTTGCTTTGAAATAACAAAAAATCGAGAGTATGTTGCACCAACGTTTGGAAAATGGTTTGCCTTTGGAAATTACAAAGTAACATACTTACATGCTTCTCTACATGGATCTTTTAAGAGGATGCTGTGAGTTAACTCTGGACTCATAAAAAGTTCTTCTCAATCATTACATACTATTTAATTGTTGGTATTATGCAAGGCTTGGGACAAGTGCATAACCTGACTAGATTTTCTAAGAACATCATGAAAGATTCTTCAAAAAACACTTTAAAAGGGAACTCAACATGATAGATGAGTTAAAATTTAAAATATAAATTTTATTATGCCACTTGAATAAGAAGGGGTGATGGCCTTCTTATGCTTACTAAATCCACATAGCTATAAAAAATGTTTTTCACATAGTAGTTTAAGTTAAAATATTTTTAACTAGGACAAGGATAGCAATTGATAGGTGACAAGGATAGCAATTGATAGGTTCTTTGACATTTGTAATACATATTTAAAGCTAACAAATATGTTGTCTTGTTTATACGGATGAAGGTGAGAATTCTATCTTTACTTAAGAGCATTTTGGATTCTAACATTGAAGATCATGGCCACCTTTACCCATAGGACTTTGTGAACCCTACTATTTCCTATACAAAAAAATGATGCCTCATTCTTAACTGTAATGTGCAAAAATGAATCTAAGACTGAGTCATTTTTCTAAAGCCAGCTGTCATTTGAACAATTTTGTTCTCCCGTGTATATGTATTAAGTTTAATACAACAACACACACATCCAAAACACAAGGCTCTCCCAGGTTACTTGGGGACCGGGATGTTGGCTTTAGAATACTCTTGGTCTATAGTGCTTTGACTAGCCCACTATTTATAATTTCTTGTTAGGTTGATAGGTGTTAGGTGGTCCGTCCTTGACTACAGATCGGATTCTTGCTCACAGCTTTTGTAGTCTTTTGGCTCTGCCAATTTTAGGGTTGCAAGTTAATCTAAGTTCACTTAATTACCCTTGATTAATCTTTTTTCAAAAACATACTACTTTTGAATGGACTACTCTTATGAGGGTTATCCACGACCCTGAGAATCACATAAAAATCATGGAAAATATTCTACAATATCCAAAGGATCACCCTTTTCATAAACCTCCCCCCCCTTGAACTAGGCCTTTTCTTGATAGAAAAGCCAAAAACAATAAAAAAACTTATTATAAATAAGTATCTTTGGACAACTAATCCCTTATATTTTTGATACAGGCTTTAACCCTTTTACAAGGGCTCGGACTAGCTTCTGAACCTCTTTTTGTGGCCAGATCTTTTTTCCTTTGATGTATTAACAATTTGGATGCTTCACAATTTATATACGACTTGTCCTTATCAATAGAAAAGAAATCCTCTAGTTTGTTCTCTTTCAATGACTAGGTATAGATCCTTGCTGCTGTTGACAAAGAACTTGAAGGTGGATGTGCTATGATCTCTAATTTTATTTCCCAACTTCCCATTTTAGCTCAACAATATAACCAAGACTTGGATTAGTTTTCCTCTTCTGGTGCTCACCTCGCCAATTTTCTCAAAATTTTTGTGGACTTTATCCAGCTTTCATGAGAGTACTCCAGCTACGCCCATTGTCCCACAATCAGGTGGTCTCTTTTGTTGGGATGATGCTACTTTGGGAGTTGTTCAAGAATTTGAAAACAATCTTTCTCCTCTTAGTGACTCTACTCTTTTAGAAATGGTTCCAAAAGTCTATAAAGTGTCCCCTTTCCTTCTATTGAAGCAAATCAAAGTGGAATCTTTTGGCATTGACCATCAACTATGGATTCTTCCCAATAAAGCCTTTTCTGCTCCCAACTTGGGTTTACGTTGCTAACCTACCAGCATCCATAGTTGATGATTGACGCCTTAAAACTCTTAAGGGTGGACAATTTTTGGACAAAGCGAAACTCATTAAATCTCCCTTCAACCTCAATTTCATTGATCAAGCTAAATGTGCTTCATATGCATGCCTCTATATTCGAACAAAAGGCATCATGGATTTTACCAAAAGTAATCCCGACTTCTACATTGAATCTATTTGGAATGTCTACTAACCTTACCTAAAATGTGCCTACAAATTTCTTGACTCTAAGGCAACATGTGAATCTAGTACTATGTGGTTTGACCATTCTAATTGGTACATTCTTAATCATCTTGAGCAGCTGTTTCCTGAAAAACTAGTAGACTTCCACCTATATATTTTCTGTTCTTGACTTGGTGGGAAAGCTGAATCTCTTGTAATTTCCTAGATTTCTTTTAATGCTTTTAGAAGTATGGTGCTTGCCATCCTCAAAGAATTGAAATTAGATGAACCTCATACCTATCTTACCACCTATGCCACTTACAAAGGGGTCAAACTTGCTACTAGCTTGCTTAAACCTTGCATTGAAGATGATAGTACCACTTCCCTCAAAAGGCCTAACTCTCTCAGTACTCCTAATAACCCTTTTACATCTTTTTTAACCCTTGGAACTTCTACTAGCCATAATAGAGGAAAAGCCCGATGGTGCACCCCTGAGGGGGATCCCACCTATCAGGTTACTTGTGCCTCCGTGGGTTTGCCACCCACCGACTCGCGTACATGTTAAACTCCTTGGTCCGTGTTTCAAGACGAGTCGGATGGAAAGCCCAGAGCACCAACGTCTCGAGCGCGCAAGTGCATAAAGCCCACCACGAGTGACGCGCGCTTCGTTCCTCGCCCGACGCGACGGCATCGGCGGCTGACGAAAGCCCGCTCTTGTCCTGCCGCACCAACCCACGCTGACCAGCGCCCCGCATCGAGCGACAGACCAACTCTCGCCGTTCCGCATCCGACCGGGGTGCACCTGCGGCCTCCATTCGCTTCCCTCCCAGCAAGAGGGAGAGGGAGGAATGCCCTTATTCAACACCTCCTTGATATGTAGCTTATTTTGGTGCTGCAGGTACTTTTTGGACCATGTGGGAGAAATACAATTTTCAAGATGGCACATACAAAAGATCGGATTTACATACGTTGTCACATCACAATGAGCTTTTGGATTGGTTTGCGCCTAGGTCTATCTTTTTTGAATGTTTTGACACTCTTTTTGGTCATCATAATATTCTTTTTGGTCATCATAATATGCTAAACAACACAACACAAACTTTTTACGAACTAATACATAATACGGTGCTTGAATGTTTTTGTGCACAATTTGATATGTTTTTGAAAGACTTTGACAATCTAGGTAAACATGTTTGCACTTGTTACCTTAGGATCATAGATAATCCCAAAGCTTGGAGAATCATTTTTAAGGGTACGAATCACATCCCAATTTTTCCTAAAAATCCTTATCATGCCCTTTAAGCCTTACTTGGCTATTTGACCGACTTAGTCAAAGCTCTCCGATTGGAGTCCAACAAAACTTAACCAATTTGGTTAAAGAGTGTTTTTTACAAAAAATTGCTCGTTTGTCACCTGAATGGTTATCCACGCTTAACGGATTACCCCAGATATTGGCAAATATCTACAAATGCTTTCACAGAAATGGTTTATCGTAGGCCTTGATAAAGCCTCTAACAACCCTAAAATCTTACATAAACAACTAGCTTGGAATGCAGTCCACTATGACTCAATCAATGAGTAATAAAATCATTCATCTCTCTCTCTCTCTCTCTCTCTCTCTCTCTCTCTCTCACACACACACACACACACACACACACACACACACACACACACACACACACAGACACAGAGGTTTTCCAATAATAGCCTTGCATGTAAACCAGGGCATACTGTTTTTTTGTGTGGATATGTAAACTTGCATTTTTTGAGCTCCCATGCAATGTTTGAAAAAAATGTGCCTTAGCTTAATATCATGTTGTTTTCAAATTCAAAAATGTCGATTGAGAGCAAGAGGAAAAGGAGAAATTCCACTCCAAACAAAATAAATAGTGTAAAAATTTGGAAATATAACCGAATTTGCAGAAAATTCCTCTTGGAAAATTGAAGGGAAGAAATCTTGTATGTTAAGGGAAATGCTTTTTCTCAAACATTGCTCCCATGGCGTGCGTGCGGCCTGTGAGAGCGCACGTGTGCGCGTGCATGCGAGCACGCACGCACACACACACACACACACACACACATGGCCACACAGGTAAAGCTAGGCATACTATTTTTTGTGAATGTGCAAACTTGCATTGTTTGAGCCCCCATGGCCTGTGCGCACACATACACTCACACACTGTCACGTCTAGGTTCTCCGAACTACCATGCATGTATGGATAGTTGACGTGGTTTTACACAACAATACTTGAATGTATTTTTCTTGGGTGCAAAAATCGTAGGTGAAAAGGGATAGGCACTAGAATCGTGCGAGAATCCTCAAGGGATGAATTGGAGGAGGTCGAAGGTGAAATTGAATCTGATGAAGAGGGGAGGAGAAGATCCGCTCTTAGGATTAGCTCGATGCACACAAAATAACACCAAGAGCTGGCTGCAAATAAGCTCAAAGGGGACGAGGGGAGACTAATCCCGTAAGGGGAAACCAAGAGGGGAAAGGGGCTTTGAAGGAGAAGAAAGAAGGGTGCTCAAGGAGTAGCCCAAGAACTTGCATAGAGATCTCGGGTTTACATGTGTAGCCATGGTGAAGAGGTGAGAGAGGGTGCAAGTGAATTTAAAAATTGAATTCCTTCTTTTCTCTTCTCTCCCCTTAGCTTGCCTCGTTAGTGGAGCCATGCATTTTAATCCATGTGCCCCACTAAGCATTTAATAATGCCACATTTATGCCTTGTCTGTAAACACGTGTATGCCTCATCATCAAACGTTCATGATGCCACGTTGGCAATCATCAACATCTCATCTTTTGCTCAGGTTTACATATTATGTATATACATGCACCTATCCACCCACACATGGGCAACAACGATCGTCTCACAATACGCATCCAACTTATGTGCCATTGATCCCATCACTTAGCTTAATTTAATGCCATGTGTAGATAGTCCTGAGGGAGAGCAACCCACAACCCACATGAACAATCCTTGCCAAAAGTAGCACACTATAGGTAACACAAGCTTTTATCTACGAGTAACACCAAGTTGGGAACTAGCTTCCTATGGTGAGCTAGCCAAGTTAGCTTCACCTTTGCTATCAAAAGTGCCCTTGTCAACTACCAACATACTGTCTAGTGTCACCAAAATGTTTGCAAGGGGAAGATAGAGTCGTAGGTTCCTAATAGGATATTGTTTACTCTCTCTCTCTCAAAAGTATCTTCCCTTTGGAATCTTGATGCTTTTGGAAGATTCTTCATTTTCCAGAGTTGTGGGAACGAGGGAATTGACTACTTGCTTGATATAATCTTTTGGGATTCTGTTTACTCAAGCCTTTTTTCTTTTGCAAAAGTCACAAATCGTGAGTGATAAATATATTAAAACCAAAAAATTTACAAAGTAATCCAAGATCAGCACATCAACATCAAGCCAGATCAAGGGAGGCCAAGCCCGAACACAAGATACTTTGACCAACATGCGCATGAAAACATAGCGTACAAATACTTGTCCCTAACACAAGAAGAAAGCTCATGGGGTGCCACCACATCATTGCCTCTGCCCCACAAGCAAACCACATGCCTAGCGAGTATCTTTGAATAGTGCATATTAAAAATTAGAAGAAAAAAACTAGCAAACAGAAGCATCCGGATGTCACCAAGAGAGACCTTATTCCATCAGCCATCCCTTGTCTGAACATCATGGCCAACCAACAGACCAACCAACAAGAAAAACATTTGTGCTGGAAAGAGCCCCCAACCATAGTACTGCCAAACTTAGACCGCATCCAACAACCTCACCAGAATTGGAGCACAACAGAAGAACCACACCATCTTTGGACCAGGACCAACACCCAGGGAAGAAATGCATTGAACCCAGATGGGTTCACTCAAAGACCGTACCAACACCCATGGTGCTCAACAATGTGGGCCTTACATTAGGGAAAGAAAGGGACGGCCCATATACCACCCTATTTCCATCGCCCTTGTTCTTACCAGCACGTGTGTCGCACCCATTTGTGCCACCTTCTTGAGAATTTTATTTACAAGCTCCTATGAAGACTCGAAAGGATTTGAAAGAACCTCTAGAGGTTCTAGGTAATGAGAAAATGGAGCGAGTAGAAGAGTACTCATTTTCATTTATTCTAATGCATAGTTGGCCTTTCAACATTTGATTCTCTCTCTCTCTCTCTCTCTCTCTCTCTCTCTCTCTCTCTCTCTCTCAAATATACATAACCTACAATGGTGAAATTGAAGGAAAGAAATTTTGTATGATAGGGAAAATGCTTTTTCCCTAACATTTCTCCCATGGCGTACATGCAAGCGCGTGTGCGCGCGCGCACACACACACACACACACACACACACACACACACACCTTTGGTCATTGCATTGGACTTGGGCTGCTTCATCCAACTACACACACACACACACACACACACACACACACACACACACACATGCACAAACACACACACTTGGTCATTGCATTGGACTTGGGATGCTTCATCCAACTACACACACACACACACACACACAAACACACACACACACACACACACACTCACTCTTGAGTAGCTTTATCTGATAGTGATTGATGCATCTAGCTACACTGATACTTATTCTTAAGCTATTGTTGTAGCTAATGGTTGTGTTATCTTATGGGTAATTGCCTTGGATAATTGTTCTCCCGCCATGGGTGATTTTGGCTCATGTTATATTAAAGTTGATAAATATAGGAGGCTAATGTTGTTCACCATGATTCCTGACCATTTAAGGATATAATTGTCAAGGATTACTATGAATTTTTGTGCTTATACTAAATCTTGGTGGTAATTATATGTACTTGAGGGGGTCCACCGTGAGATTATACCTTGTAATTACCTCATAGGTAATTTTGAAGTGATCCTAGATACTTATTATTTCTTATGTTGCTATCCTGGTGAGCATGGTTTAAAGTGACCATTTTTTAGTAAGCTAGGTGGGAGAAACCCCTTAACGACTTGACCCATAAAGGGTGCATGAATGAAGGGTTTTCCCCTTTCCCATATTTTTTCCTCCTGGCGTGTATCTAATGCACTCTCCAATGCGGGGTTAATGCACTCCACCTCTGTTGCGATGGTTCCCTTCCTGCTTTCACTCATGTTTCTTCACAATGTACGCATCTTTATCTGATGATCGGCTTGATGGTGGGCGATTGTGCACGGCGTTTGGCCCATCCGTTTCTTGACATCATTCGATTGCATAACTCCTCCTCTTACCCTCCAGTAGACTGGCCAGTGATGAAGATACACCTTAGGGCTATGACTCTACATATCGGCATGCTACTTATAAAGGTGAGGGATTTATGCTCCCTCACTTAGACTTGGGTTTGGTTTGGAGAGAGAGAGAGAGAGAGAGAGAGAGAGAGAGAGAGAGAGAGAGAGAGAGAGAGAGAGAGGTTGGAAAAAAAACGGTTTTCTCTGCATTAAACGACTTTTGCTACCTAGATATGTAGTGGAAAGGCTTCTGCTTCACAGTTGCCTTATTTTATTGTCCATTGAATTCGCTCAAACTTGGTCTTTTTCTTTCTGTCTGCCAATAAAGGGAGGATTGGTTGAAGTTTTGTTGCATAGTGATATTGAAGTAACTCAGTGATAGGGAAGATTTGCAAATTCTATTTTAGTTATGAATACATTTCATTGTGGGATTGTATTTTGCTGATGATACCCTGATTAGATGTTTTGTTATCTGATCTAATCTCTTATTAAAAAAAAGGGCGAGGGGGGGGGGGATCTGCTATATTGTCTTAGCACACCTAGGCTCCTCATATGAGATCTCTGGTTTTCAGCTTGAGTAACATACTGGTTAGAAATGCTGAGGGCTATGGATTTACATTAATGGGAAAACTTGGGCACAAAATAGGAGGAGGATTTCTCAGGCTATTGTTGACCTTTTGTCTAATAAAGCTGTTATCTGGTTTGCTGCACTCCTGGCCTGTTCACTTTACTGTGCTTGTGGCTTTTTGAGAGAACTCGATTACTGATGTTCTATTCTAAGCTATGAAATCTCTGCATTGCCTTATTCTTATCATTAATGGTTTTGGTGTCTTATTGTGGGGACTTCTGGAGAAGAAGTAATGGATTCTAGTTGTAGCTTTTTTACATACATATAATTACTGATCTGGCTTTGTTGCTTTACTACCTAGGATTTGGCATGAGAAAGACAAAAGTTGGGTTATGATTCTTTGTTTCCATGGAGCCCATTGACTAGGGTTTGCTAACTCTGGATTAACAGATTTATGGATTCACTAACTTGGAATATGATGGATTTCTTGTATTGGCTAACTGTGGGATTAACTGGTATTTTTTTGCCTTTTGCTGAAATAACTGGGTTGATTAAGTGGCACGACATTGCTGAGTTCTATATTAGGCTTTTATCCTACACAGGGCTCGCATGCTCTGCTGGATATGGGTTGGGATATTACTTTAACTAATGCTTCAATACTAAGGTGTGAGCCTATTTCAGACATAAAGATTGCCCTCCCTAGCTGGGGGTTTGATATTTAAAGAGTTTTAAGGTATGATAGTGGCTCACTGGGATTTGATCTTTACTTGAGATTCAATTGCTGGTAATTTCTAATGGCTGTGGTCTTGATTGGGATCTGGTCTATGGCTTATTCATTGGTCTTTTAATCCTTGTCTCTGGCTATTGCTGGTCTTTTTTGCTGGGACTGGATTCTATTCTCTTAACTTGGTTCTATTTGGGTATGGTCTGCTGGTTAGGAAGATTAATTTTTGAGATTGCTTAAACACCACCTGCTGGTTTTAGACTTTCATAATACTGGGTATTTTCATTTCTACATTGAAAGGTCTGACAGGGTCAACTATATGGTAGTGCTTATTCTGATAGTTTGGAGTTAAACTTGGCTAATCCTAGGAGATCTTGTCTTTTTTCACTGACTTGCTGGCTTAGTGTCCTAACTTTGATGGTAATTTGCTGGCTTTGATTACTTTTATGATAGCCTGATTTTTTTGACCACTACAAGCTTCTTTGAATTGGTTTAGATCTAGCTTTCTACTTGTATGATCAAACAAGCTAAGCCTTGTAGGAATTTCATTATGGATTTTTGGCTGTCAAACTTGTTGAATTAGTGTTAAGCTAACTTTGATTTGTTTTGGTCTCTACTTAGGGTTGTAACACTACTAGTTACTAACTTGGGAACACTCTCGCTTTTATGGTAGGGTAGCGTTTATCTAGTTGAAGGGTATGTTGTATGTTAATGAATCAAAGACTGACTCATTTTTGTACAAATCCTTGCGTAGTCATCTAAAACCAGTCATCTTTTGGACCTCATGTTCGTTTGTGTATATGTATTTAATTTAAAACTGCAACACACACAAGTAAATCTAGGCATAGTTTTTTTTTGTGAATGTGCAAACTTGCATTGTTTGAGCCCCCATGGCCTGTGCTCACACACACACACACACACACACTCTCTCTCTCTCTCTCTCTCTCTCTCTCTCTCTCTCTCTCTCTCACACACACACACACACACACACACACACACACACACACACACACACACACACACACACACACACACACACTTTCACACACCATCACATCTAGGTTCTCCCAACTACCATGCATGTATGGAGAGTTGAGGTAGTTTTACACAACAATACTCGAATGTATTGTGCTTGGGTGCACAAATCGTACGTGAAAAGGGAGAGGCACTAGAATCGTGCAAGAAGCCTCAAGGGATGAATTAGAGGAGGCCGAAGGTGGAGTTGAATCCAATGAATGAAGAGAGGAGGAGAAGAGCCCCTCTTAGAATTAGTTACATGCACACAAAATAACGAGTTGTTTGCAAATAAGCTCAAAAGGGACAAGGGGAGACTAATCCTCTAGGGGGAAACCAAGAGGGGAAAGGAGCTTTGAAGGAGAAGAAAGAAGGGTGCTCAAGGAGTAGCCCAAGAACTTGCGCAGAGAGCCCGGGTTTACGTGTGTAGCTATGGTGAGGAGAGAGGTGAGAGGGTGCAAGTGAAATAAAAATTTGAATTCCTTCTTCTCTTCTCTCCCCTTAGCTTGCCTCGTTAGTGGAGCCATGTACTTTAATTCCCATGCCCCACTAAGCATTTAATAATGCCACATGTATGCCTCGTCAACAAACGTTCACGATGCCACGTGTATGCCTCGTCATCAAACGTTCACAATGCCAAGTCGGCAATCATCAAGGTCTCGTCTTTTGCCTGGGTTTACATTTCATGTAAATCCAAGCACATGTCCACCTTCGTTGCATGGAGGACGATAATTGTCTTGCGATACTCACCCCACTTCCGCGCCTTTGATCCCATCACTCAACTTAATTTAATGCCATGTGTAGATAGTCCTAAGGGAGAGCGACCAACAACCCACATAAACAATCCTTGCCAAAAGTAGCGCACTACAAGTAACACAAGCCACTATTCACAAGTAACACCAAGCTGGGAACTAGCTTGCTATGGTGAGTTAGTGTAACTAGCTTCACCTTTCGCTGTCAAAAGTGGCCTTGTCTACCGACAACATACTTTCAAGTGTCACACAGATGTTCGAAAGGGGATGATGGAGTCATAGGTTCCTAATAGAATGTTGTCTCTCTCTCTCTCTCTCTCTCTCTCTCTTCTCTTCCCTATGGAATCTTGATGCTTTTGGAAGATTCTTCATTTTCTAGAGTTGTGGAAACGTGGGAACCTATTACTTGCTTGATAGAATCTTTTGAGATTTTGTTTCCTCAAGCCTTTTTTTCTTTTGGCAAAGTCACAAATCGTGAGTGATAAATATATTGACCAAGATACTTTGACCAGCATGCGCTTGAAAACATCGCGTACAAATACTTGTCCCTAACACGAGAAGAAAGCTCACGGGGTGCCACCACATTGTTGCCCAGCGACTCGCGAGTATCTTCGAGTGAGAGCTTATTCCATCAGCCATCACTTGTCCAAACATAGCGGCCAACCAGCAAGAAAACCATTTGTGTCGGAAAGAGTTCGACCACAGCATCCAACAACCAGCACAACAGAAGAACCACACCATCTCTGGACCAGGACCATCACCCAGGGAAGAAATGCATTGGAACCCAGATGGGTTCACTCAAAGACCAGACCAACACCCATGGTGCTCAACAATGTGGGCCCTACATTAGGAAAAAAAAAAAAGGGACTCCCCATGTGCCACCTTGTTGCCATCGCCCTTGTTCTTGCCAGCACGTTTTCGCCCCCATTTCTGCCACTTTCTTGAGAGTTTTATTTACAAGCTCCTATGAAGACTCGGAAGGATTTGAAAGAATCTCTAGAGATTCTACGTAATGAGAAAGTGGAGCGAGTAGTAGAAGAGTACTCATTTTCAGTTATTCTAATGCATGGTTGGCCTTTCAACATTTGACACTCTCCATCTCTCTCTCTCAATCAAAATATACATGACCTTACAATGGTGAAAATTTCGCTAGAAGATAAGGCACAAGGAAAGATACGATAGTAGTACCATAGTCTTGTAAGGACATACTCTAGAGCTAAACCCAGCCATTGGAGAACACATATTGAAGAGCATTATTCAATAGTTATGTGGTATGACAATCCGAATTGAGTTCTTATAAGAGGATGAATGTGAAACATAATTCAAATTCATCTGTTCTTATAAATGGCAAGAATGCCACACAGCTTGCTCTAGAATGCTTTTCAAATGCGCAAAAAGCATTAGTGACATTAAGTAATCTTAATTAGATAAAGGAGCAAGCTTATGTTTAGTACTTTATCCTTCCATGATGCAACTCCAAGGATGGGGGACTTAACTTTGATGACAATTTGGATCTAAGAAGAAGTTATATATGGCCGACACCACGAGAGGGAAAAACGACCTGCTAGCCAAATTCCTTGAAACTACTTTTTGTGCTTTAAAGCATATTTTATCTTTTGTTTGAATGATAATCTCTGCCATTGTGTCTTTAAAGGGAATTTTGTATGAAAATAAGATAGCTATTGAGAACAACTACAAGTTTGATGGTAAAACCTGAAATATACCTGACAATGATAGCAATCAATAATAGAATCCAGGTTCATAACCCAGTCATATAATCACAAGTGGACAACTTCTTGACATAAGGTTTTTGTTACCTAGCCAAAATGGGAGTCGTCACATTACCTAGCCATATCAATAACAAGACATTGATAATTGTCTACTTAATTCACAAATTAAACATACAATTTTGCAGAGTTGAAACCTTAGCACCAAACTACAGTTCTAAAACTTTGGTGTGTGTGATGAACTCAAAATGCTCCTCTGTTGCAATCAATATTGAACATAATTTTCAAAGCGCTAACTTCAGGCATTACTGCTCAAAAGTACATTGCTTTTGTTGTAAAGATCCAATTTGATCCATCCATCAAAAAGTAACACCATTTGAGGTGGGTACAATGATTCCATGGCAAGTTCCTAAAGTTGGCCTCCTTGGACTTTGGATTACATGTACGACAGGACTGTGAAAAGTAAAATATGAATATGGCTTCACTTGAGAATTTTGGGGCCCATCCATCTTTGAAATGCTTTGAAATTGTCTTTCCCCCCTTTGCTTGGTGAAATCTAGGCATCTGAGACAATTATGCCAAGCTCTATTGAAAGGTTCACTATATGCTAACAACCAACAGGTTGGGGCAAAATTGGTAAGACACCAACTGTTCTCTTGCAAAATGGCCTTCAACGCCACAACTGAAACAGGACCGTTGCTTGAAAGGTGGTCAGTAACCCTGCCTTGCTTGGCAAGCCTACAATGAGCTGTTCGGTTGTTAGTGCTTTGCATAGCGGAAAGAAATGGCTCTCAGGACGATGTGTGTTGGTCAGCTTGCTAATTAAGAAATTGCCAACAGAAACAGGAGAATCACCGTTGCATCAGTTATGCCATTCACTCATGCAAGTGGCAGCTACAACATGATTTGCAGGCGTTAGTTCTGCACAAATGGGCACGAAGTCAAAAAAAATGGACTGAAATCTTATGCAGAGGCCTTTATCCGAGAAAAAATCAAGACTTACTGCATGATAGGTGTGTGCACACTCTTCCCAGATTAAAGTCAACTGGTAGACTCTGTAGTAGCATGCCGCAAAATAGCTAGCCTTTTGTTGAGCTCTGCATTGGACACTCGTTCTGCTTCAAGTGCTATTTCTAGCTGGCATCACAAATCAAAATCGTCAGCTACAAAACAAGTGCTATAGTGTAGCATAGATTTTTGAAGAACAGTACAATCAATTATGAAGCTTTTCTAAAACTGGCTAAAACATAAGCAGGTTTAACAAAAATGAGTGTGTAAAGGAAAGAGGAGTTCACATGGAAAGATAACAGAGTGGTACCGTATGCTAAAATCCACTATGTTCTAAGGGACGCTACAATACAGTACAGCACCTACTGGAGTAGTATGATATAGTACTAACAAATTCGTGTGTAGTAGTAGGGAAACTATCCAGCTAAGACTCTTCTTTTTACTACTATTTACTCGTCCATGAGCAAAGAGAGAAATGAAATGTTGTAATGACCTATGAGACCAATCTGTTACAAAATAGTGAATCTGATACGATGTCTGCGTACAAAAGAAATAGAACAAAAATACTACTACTACTAGAATCCATCCTCATTTGCACTCTAGATGTCGAGAGAGTATGGCTCGAATCCTCTGCTGTAGTCTCCATCGATGTTGTGTAGCCCCTCTCCTTTTCGTGTCCATACTGATGCTAGTCAATTTGCGGCCGGCACGGTTTTGACTCAGCCGAGCAAGGAGTTCAACCTTGATCGCCCAGTCCACTATGCCAGTCACCTGCTCACAAAGGCTGAGCTCAACTACAGCACCACAGAAAGGGAAGGTTTGGCTACGGTGTATTCTTTACAAAAGTTTCGCCATTACTTGTTAGGGGTTCACTTCACTATCATCACAAATCATCATGCGCTGCGCTATCTTCTGAATAAACCCCAAGTTGCAGGAAGAGTCTGGAGGTGGCTACTGATATTCTAGGAATTCGATTTCGACGTAGTTCTCCATCCAGGCAAACGGCATGTCATGGCCGACCACCTCTCTCGCATACTAGGGTTGATGATAACTTTCCGGATAGTCATCTCTTTAAGGTCGACACGACCCCAGAATGGTATGGAGATATGTTACATCTGCTCTTTGCTGGCCTATATCCTGAGAATGCTTCTCCCTTGCAAAAAAGAAGACTCTTGCTGAAGTCTAGACTCTTCTCTTTAATTGGCGGACAACTTTACAAATCTGGGCCAGATGGTGTGCTGCGCAGGTGCGCCTCCCCTCATGAAGTAGACCACATTCTGGAAGATGCACACAGTGGTCCTACAGGTGGCCATTACCCTGGTCACATCACGGTGCAAAAAATCTTACAGACACGCTTATGGTGGCCCTATATATTCAGAGATGCTATTGCTCATGTCAAGACTTGTGATGTCTGTCAGCGATGTGCACCCAAGCCTAGCAAGCAATCCAATTGCCCTTTGCAGGTATGTATGGCGTGGTTGCCCTTTGAGAGATGGGGCTTGGACTTTGTTGGTCCAATTGCTCCACCTGCTCAACTTGGCAATCGTAAGTATCTCCTGGTAGCGACGGATTATGCAACAAAGTGGGCCAAGATGGTGGCTACCATCAACTCTACAGCCGCCACTGTCGCAAAATTTTTGTATGAAAATATTTTTTACAGGTTTGGGTGCCCTCATGAAATCACCAGTAATCGAGGTAGTCATTCATCAACGACCTGATCTCCACACTCTCACGAACTACAGGATTTTTCATCGCAAATCTTGCTCTTACTATCCCAGAGCAAATGGGCAAGCCGAGAGCACTAACAAAGTGCTAATCACGCTTCTCAGGAAAGCTTGTCACCTGCATCCAACTTCTTGGGCTCAAGCTATCCTCCGCAAACCTCTCTCATCTCTCGAAGTTAGAAGAAAGGAGGATGTTAGCTTCACATGCTCTGCAAGCCAAGCAACTTCGTCGCAAAGTGTGGCATGATCGCCATCTCAGAAAGACGAAAATAACGCAAGGAACACTAGCGCTACTCTATCAGGCTAAATATCTAAAAAAAAGCTAAGAAGCTGGTCCCAGCCTGGCAAGGGCCGTTCATGGTACAAGAGATTTTGCCACAGGGGGCTGTCCAATTCGTCACTCTGGAAGGTGTTCCCTTGCCACTGGTAAATGGATCCAGAATCAAGTGTTATCACTCGCCCTCACTCTTTAGAAATTTGGTGATGTTATCCCTTCCACGAACAACCGTATGACTGTCCCGTCCTCAGCTCTCTCCGGCCGTCCATTCTTCCCTCTTCTCAAGTCTTCCTCATGTCATTTCTCATTTCAGTTGTAATCGGTGTTATCTTAAAAATTCTTCTTGTTTTACTGCGTGCATCCATTTTCCTCTCATATCATTCATATAATTCGGTTCTTGGAGTCCTACTATGATCCAGCTTGTCCTTTTAATTAATCGAATTCACTCATAGATTGGATTGTCATCCTCCTGTTTCTGTTTCTGTCTTTGTGTCTCCATTTGATCTCTATATATCTCTATCTTTGTCTGTACAGCTCTATCACTACTGCCTCTCTGTCCTTCGGGATTTGTTCAATGTCCGAGGTTCAACTCTAGTAGGATAGATCTTTGATTTTCCTTGGTATTGTTCCTAGGACGTTAGAACTACTCTGTTGCATCTCTCTCTCTCTCTCTCTCTCTCTTTAATTTATTTTGTTAATCTGACTTTGTATCAGATACACCGCATTGTACTTTCTGGTCTCATAGGTTACTTTGGCCTTTTGAAGACGTTAATATAACATTTCATTTCATTTCATTTCTCTCTCTGGTTTATCGTGTCTTGCTTCCAATTTCTTTCCATTGATCATTGATCATCACCCCCTCGCCCCTAACTCTGGCCCCTAGTCCCTCCCCCTCGCCCTAACCAGCCCTTGCACCCCCCTACTTAGCCCTCGCCCTCTCCCCCACTCCCCCCAACCACCCCCCCCCCCCCCCCCCCCCCCCCCCCTATCTACCCCTCGCCCTCTCCTATTCAGCCCCGCCCTCGCCCCCCTCACTAGCCCTCACCTCCCCCCCTATCTACCTCTCAGCCCCCCTATCCACCCCTCGCCCTCCCCTATTCAGCCCTATCTAACCCTCGTCCCCCTGCTAACCCCTCGCTCCTCCCCCTAAACCCTCGCCCCTCGTTCCCTCTACCCAGCCGTCGTCTATCTACTCAGCGCCCCTCCCTCGGCCCCTACCCATCTCCCCTCTCCCCCTATCCAAGAACGACGCAATTGTAGCGATCAAGTATTTACGCGTCTGAAGGGGCATTGGTTCGGATGTCTGACTTCCTCATCCGTCTGTCTCTCTTTCTCTATTGTCGCCTGAAAATCAATCTACATCCTCGGCCTGCTCTTAGTCATATTTTCAAGATACCACCTTTTAGCAGCACAAAAGGCTGTATACAGAATTGCGATTGTGTATGAGGCATACGGTGATGTATTGATGGATGTATGATCCTGGGGATGTTTTCTATGTATGCTCTTGTGGGCCTAACAGAATCTAGTCTGCAGTGAGATCATTGCTAAAAGCTTTTGGGGTTTTTGAAAAATATTGCTACAGTGTTTACAGATGTTGTCAATCAATGTCTATGGCAGGAGGTAAAAAATTGTTGCTGAGGAAAAGGCCTCAACCACAGAAGCAGGCTAATTATGAAACTGAAGCAGAATTAGATCCTAGCAGCCATGGGGTCACGGATATGACATCCAGGGCTCCATTTGACGAAAGTTACAAGGCCTCGGCATCATATGCAAATTCCAGCTCAAGCTCGGACAGTGGTAGCTCAAGTGCACAAGAGAAGGATCCAAAAGGGAAAGAAAAGTAATGAGACACATGATCAGTCATGAAGTTGCAACGCCTGAAAAAACAAAACACAAAACAAAATTTTCACTCAATTTTCACATGTAGCAACCCAAGCTATCTCTTATAGATGTTCTCTCACAGGACCAATTGGACAACTTGGGTGTAAAACCGCTAGCTAAAGCTGTCCTTCCTGATGACATACCTGTCGGCATGATTCATGAAATGCTGAAAATTTTTCCCAAAGTCAGAGGACGCTTTGACAGCGGCGCGTCTAAGACATGCAATGGGGATGACTAACTTTCCCTCCTTGCAGCCGAGTACTAGGTCTTACTCAAAGCTCTCCAAAGCTGATACCATAAAGGCATGCAAGGCATTGTTCGAACCCGATCATCTGAATCTGTAGCATCACAAAGCTCTCTTAGCAATATTCAGATATTATTTTTTAGTGAGAGATGCTCAAGAACCAAAGGGAAAATGCGAAGTACCTACCACATTCCCACAATGTGATGGTCTTTACTGTTTAATCGAGAACATACCTTGTGGGTTTCATCAAATCCTCTTTACATCATTGCAAACCAGGGCAAAAAGGTTTAAAGCACAAGTGCAGTCACCTCAATCTAGCTTCCAATGTTTTACCGCGCCACTGTTGACTTGGGTGATAAACATCCGCATCAACCCTCTTGAAGTGGATGAGGATGCAGAATTGCCACCGCAATGCAAAAAGAAAGTCTCTTGGTACAGATGATCAGAAGAAGAAACAAAACAAAAAATGTCAAAGTGGTCAAAGATACGGCAGAGACACTACGACCTCTGCCATTTTCAGAGAGCCAGCGGGTGACGCATCCTCCACGACGTCCTTCTTCTACCTCCTCTGTCCCTGTCTCTATAGTGCCGGAGGCCGTCGGTAGCTCCGCTGTTCTTGGTACGCCCACTCCTGTTACTGAGGCGGTCTCTCTCCCCCAGGTATGTCTCCCTACTGCTCCCGTTGCCACTGTTACCACACCATTCTCAGCACCTGTGGTACCCTCGTCATTCTCTCCCATCTCCAGCTCACCCACTGAACCTGCTACCACTGTCACCCCGACAACCACTACAGTGCCTCTTGGGCACCCTACCCCTACTGTTACCCCGACATCTACTGCAGTGCCTCTTGGCCACTCTACACCTCTAGGTGCTACTACTGCTTCTTCCAATGGAACAGACTCTACCTCGTTGCTCAGAATCTCTGAAGAGAACCTGCAAGAGTCAAGAAATGCTATTGCAATGATTGAACTTGGTGCCGAGAAATTAGCAGCTACCCACCAAAAGCACTCGGCCACATATGCGGCCATGGAAGGCTGCTTGCGAGTTGCAGAGAGAGAGAGATTGCTGATAGAGATGCTACCGTTTTTGCCCTGCGTCAGCCTTTGCATGTAAAGTCCCAGATAATTGATGACCTCAAAGCTCAAATGCAAGGATTTCGGGACATGCTAGTCCAAGGGGACATGGGGTTTCAACACCAGCCTTAGGCTACCATGGGATATGGGTAGGTTCGTCCTGCTAGATCAGTACAAACGTCCATGGGATATGGAGAGTACAGTCATCGACAGTTCGGGGGAGGTGCTCCATCACAGTAGCAATTTGACTACTACCCTCACGGATTTCAATAGCCTGACACCTTTGGCTCCTTACCACACGTCATCCTCACAAACGGCTCCTTGTGACGGTTTCGTAGACGCACATCGACATGGGTGTGCGAGTCGGCGGCCTCAGTACACTTCAGGCCAGGTATTCCCATCCGCCGAGCAGCAGGTGGTTGCTCCTTTCACTAAGAGTCGGTTTGTGAAGAGCACTCATAGACTCCAGAGTTTTCCCATCATGGCTCCACCTCTAGAGTCTGATACTTCGGTTGCAACAGTGCCACAACTCTATCTCTTGGATGACAGATTCAAGAGCTCACCATTGTACATACGTAGTACCTAGTGGTTTTATTTCACAATTTTTCAGTATTCCTCTCACCATGACGGTGAGCGGTCTTGTGGCGGGCAACCTGTAGCAAGCTACAGTGTCACTTTCACAGGACACACAAATAGTATAGATGGTCTGGTCTGGTTCACACTGGACGGAATCTCTGGGCTGGGCAGTGACACGTGGCAGGGATACGGACGGTGGTCTAGTGGACATCGTGGCCAGGTCACCACCACCACTTAGTTTGGGGATAGACTTAGATGGCTGACATTTATAAGCCATTGGTGGCTCTTTATGGTTGTACATGTGAGTAGTAGCTATGGGGTCATGATTATCATCTTCTTCATATATGGTCCAACATCGTCGTCTAGAGTAGCGAGTCTATTACACAGCACGTCTGCACTATCTCTGCACATCTGAGCCTTGACACCCCCATTGTACCTGTGAGTTCTGAGCTGGAGATGAGTATGCTGCCACGCCAGAGTCGGTATCGGTTCTTTGAGATAGTCGAGTCCATATGTTCTGGTCTGTTGCTATGCCTCTGTGTTGATCAACTGTTATCTATTGTGTCCTTTGTTTTCATTCTGTTTTGAGTGAGATGTCACGCACATTGCACCGAGGAGCACCCACTGAAGAGAGCACGACACACTATCCGTGCTACAACACACACACACACACACACACACACACACACACAGAGAGAGAGAGAGAGAGAGAGAGAGAGAGAGAGAGAGAGAGAGAGAGAGAGAGAGAGAGAAATGAAATGAAATGAAATGTTATATTAACGTCTTCAAAAGGCCAAAGTGACCTATGAGACTAGAAAGTTACAATGCGGTGTATCTGATACAAAGTCAGATTAACAAAATAAATTAAACTAGGATAACAAAATATAAATACTGCGGGATCCTAAACTAAGCAGTACAATGTGAAGGCAAAATGGGAGGGGAGTAGAGATCCATCTACATAGGGATCCCTCTTCATCTGCATTGTGGACGACGAAAGAGTATGGCTCGAATGCTTTGCTGTAGCCTCCTTCGAAACTGTGTAGCTCCTCTTCCCCATCGGGGTAGTCTAGATCTCCCTAGCTCCAATGCTCGGTCTATGAGAATGCCAGTAGTGCGGGTAGACCTCTCCACTGTTGGCTGCTCCTCTGTCTGTTCTTCTGGGTGTACAATATCTAGTCTAAAGAAATCTGTGATCTGTCTCTCGGGTTGTCGCTCTTCAGCTCTCCTCAGTAAAGTTTCTCTATGCTTGTGTAACTCAAGTAGATATAGCCCAAGACATCTCTGATCCTCATAACTCATGACCCTAGATAGAGGCCCAAAACCTTCTCTGAATAGACAATGAAAACGGCCTCGTATCTCATAGTACACTGTGCAATGACATGTAATGTACTTCTGTCTTTGGCTCTAGATGGCATAAGCGGCATATCCTGCTATCTGCTGGTGTCCCTCTGAATCTGCCAGTCTCGATCTCGAGTTGATGTGAGGACGTGCGTCTGGCCAATGGCACAGCGCAGACCATGAGAAAGATGCGTGTCCATATAGCTAGGTCGACTCACGAACCCATCCCCCGTGAGGTGGAGAAGATGCTCTCTATAGAAAGCCATCTTTGTGCCCAGCTCCTATAACGGCTCTATCCATGTCCTCCTCGTGTCCAACTGGATCAGATCCTGACGAATAAGTCTATTAATCTCTACCCGTGTCAGAGACCTCAAGGGTGCCTGTAGAGAGTATTGAAAAGGAGGCAACCTGTCCATGGTGAAACCATGATGCCATCTGTGCAAACCAGCATGATGTATCCCCATTAAGAGCTAATTGTCTGGAGGACTCTAGAGCCACCCTGGCATATTTGTCTCTAGTAGTATCCCACAGACTGTGTACAAAGGAGACTGATCTGGTAAGCGCCTCAATCTCCATAGGGGGGGCAGCTAATTCCGCTCGAATGATATCATGCGGTACGGAAGCCTTGGCTCTAATCAGCTGAGAGATCATAGATACCAGGGGCTTCTCCATACGCCTCCAGCCATCTTGGCCTATAGAAGGTCCCCAAACCTACACCCCATATAACATAGTAGAAGCAACCAAAGTATCAAAGAGCCATAACTTTGTCCTAGGTTCCTGGAACTGAACCTGCGAACACATCCTCTCCATTCCTCCCAGAGCCACACCAGCTCTAGTTAGTCTAGTCTCTGCTGCTCTTCTCAAAGAAAATCTCGGCCCAGTAAAGACTACCCCCTGGTAAGTGTATGCATCTGTATACTCCACAATCTCCTGACCATATTTGAAGGTAGGTACTGATCTCCTAATCCATTGCGGTGTGGTGTTAAACACCATAACCTTGGTTTTACCTAGGTTTACACACAGTCCACTATCCTCTACAAAACTGCGTAGTGCATCCAAATGTCGTTGCATACCTTTTGGTGAGTCAGATATCAGCACAATATCATCAGCAAGGAGTCTCTTCTCTCAGCCCTCAGTTCAGCCAATTCTCTCTATCGCGCTGCCCCCCCTCCCCCGTCTGTCGTGCCCTCCTGCCCTGCTGCCCTTGTTTCTCGCGCTTCTTACCCGCCCCCGCACCCTCTCTCTCTCTCCCTCACCCCCCTTCCCTGCGCTCCCGCTCCCTCGCTCCCTCTCTCTCTCTCGCGCTGCCTGCCTCGCTCCTCTCTATCGCGCTCCCCCCCCCCCCCCCCCCCGGTCTATCGTGCCCCTCCTCCCCTGTTTATCGCGCCCCTCCTCTTCAATCTATCGCGCCCCCCCCCCCCCCCCCCCCCCCCCCCTTCCCCTCCTCTGTCTATCGCGAAACCCCCCCCCACCCCTCTCCTCAACCTATCTATCGCACACCAACCCCCCCCCCCCCCCCCCCCCCCCCCCCCCCCCCCACCCTTCTCCTCAACCTATCTATCGCACACCAACCCCCCCCCCCCCCCCCCCCCCCCCCCCCCCCTCTCTCTCTCTCTCTCTCTCTCTCTCTCTCTCTCTCTCTATTGCGCTGCCCCCCCCTCCTCTGCCTATCGCGCCCCCCCCCCCCCCCCCCCTCAGTCTATCCCCCCCGCCCCGCCCCACCCCCATCCCTCTCTCTCTCTCTCTCTCTCTCTCTCTCTCTCTCTATCTATCTATCTCTCTCTTTCTCCGATTCTTTGGGCCTCACCGTAATGGATCAACGTCAAGGCCATGAATGCTTGATGGGTGTTGCACAAACTGTCACACTTGAAGAAGACCCTGCACAGGACACGGAAGCCGCCAATGTCTCACCTATTTGCAAGCCGCGAGCAAAGGCAACCTTCATGCTCACGAATAAGTGGATGGCGCAGATGGAGAGGGAAATGAAGGAGTGGAAAACAGAGATGAAAGGATGGTGGAAGGAGAAGGCCAACCTCCTTCATATGGTCTTCAATGAAGGCGCACAATGGAAGAAGGAGAAAGAGAGCCTTAACGCAGAAATACAGACACTCAAAGAAGAAGTCTCAGTCCTCAAACAGGAGAACCCAAATGCCGAGATACGGGTACTCAAAAAAGAAGTCTCAGCCCTTAAACAGGAGCTTGCTGATAGAGTAAGCAATGGACTAGAGGAAGGCGAATTTCAACCCTCAGTAATAGATGAAATCAAGGAAATTAAGGAACACGTAAGGATGATCACAGAGGAAGAGAAACTGAGTGTGGCAAAGACATCTTCATGGGCGGAGATGATAACAAGGACACAGAAAAAGGCGGACGAGGCTGAAAAATGGATTGAGGTCGCCAAGAAAGGGAAAGGTCAAGAAACTCCTTGTACACCGACGCTTATCAACATGACTCTCGAAGAGGAACAAAGAAGGCGGATGCGAGCACTGCATGTGAGAGTGACCGGTCTCAAGGATATAAACAATGTGGAGAAAGAGGTCACAAGCCTTACATCCATGATGGGGATGGAGAAGCCTTTGCACACAAAGGCATGGAGGGTAGGTAAGAAAAGTGATGGCACGGGAGAGTCTTCAAAGGGGAGAGCTCTCATACTACGCTTCCCCTCGTTGGAAGAGAAGAAGGAATTCTTGAGGAAGAGGCCTGCTCTCAAAAAGACGGGTATTTTCCTTGGTGATGACCAGACTCTCTCACAGCTCGCACATATGAGAGAGGTAATGCCAGAAATTACAGCAGCAAGGGAGAAGGGAAAGATAGCCTTCTACAGAGATGGACGGGTGGTGATTTTAGAGCGGCGTACTGCATGACGGTGCGAGACCTATGGGACCACACTGAAGATGGCTACCTGGAATTGTAACGGGTCTATGAGGTTGGACGTGGGTGCATTTGAGGAGAGTTTCAAAGACAAGGATATTGTGTTCTTCTCAGAGACTCATCAGGTCCCTGGACAGGTAATGCCACATGTGGTGGGATACAGATGGGAAATAGCTCACAGGACAAATGTGAGATCTGAGCACGGGAGTAGAGGTTCAAGAGGAGTAGCAGTGCTATTCAAAGAGGAACTACAACCATTACTGCATATTGTACGAAGAGATGATCATGCTAAATATATGTGGGTGAGACTGAGACTTGACACATGTCGATTCCTACATATTGCCATATGTTACTTTCCTCCCAGTACATCAATGTATGCCGCATCCATAGGGCATGCGCCTTTCTCTATCCTAGATGATGACATTTGGGAGTTTTCTAGGGATGGTGATATCATTCTCCTAGGGGACTTCAATGCCCGAACGGGCAACTCGCAGACAATTTTCTACGACACTTCAGATGAGGTGCTTAGAGAGCTGGATGGGGGTGAGTTGGGACTTGACAGATGCTCAGATAGAGAGAAGGAGCGGGGCGGGCAGCGCGCGCGCGAGAGAGAGAGAGAGAGAGAGAGAGAGAGAGAGAGAGAGAGAGAGAGAGAGAGAGAGAGAGAAATGAAATGATATATTAACGTCTTCAAAAGGCCAAAATGACCTATGAGACCAAGCTGTTACAACATAGTGAATCTGATACCATGTCCAGAATAAAAAAGAACTGAAACAAAAATAAAATAAAATAATAATAATAAAAAAAACAACTGCTACAAACTGGAACTGTATGGATGTGCCAGCGAATACAAAAGGTGCCCAGTATACACACACACACATAGAGAGAGAGAGAGAGAGAGAGAGAGAGAGAGAGAGAGAGGGGAACAAAAAGAAGAAGAAGAAGAGAATTTTAACGTTGTAGGAAACTATCCCAAGAGACCTTAAAGATCTATCCGACAAGGAGATTTGAACTCAAGATCTGTTATTCAAGAGGGAAATGGCATAACCAATCTACCACACTTGGGTGATAGAAAGGTTATACCATTTTCCTTTTTTATTAGCGCGCACAAACACACACACACACATTTGAGAAGAAGAGAATTTTAACGTCGTAAGAAACTATCCCAAGAGAACTTAAAGATCTATCCGACGAGGTTGAACTCAAGACCTGTTATTCAAGAGGGAAATGGCATAACCAATCTACCACACTTGGGGGAGAGAGAGAGAGAGAGAGAGAGAGAGAGAGAGAGAGAGAGAGAAATGACGAGCGAGCTGCCCTAGAAGTTCTGCTTCTGTGCCGCTGTTAGTGCTCAACTCACCCTCGCGCCCCCCCCCCCCCCCCCCCCCCCCCCCCCCCCCCCCTTCTCTCTCTCTTCCACCTCTTTGTAAGGAATCTGTGATCCCTGATCGCTTTCTTCCCTTTCTTTGTTTTCTTGTTTGTTACTTGGGGCTTTCTGTGTTTCTCTGTTTCCTGCTTGTTATTGTTTTACATGCTTGCCTTCCATTATCTTGTTTGTGTTTCCATAGTTACCCGGAACGAGGAACGGGAACGGCGACGGGCCTCCCTGCGGAACGGCGAAACGGCAAGGGGTCCGGAACAGGAACGGCGCGGAACGGGAGGCATTAAAAAACACCCAAATAATGCAATTTTTAGCGTTGTGTGTTTGAACTTTGAATACAAGTAGTATTAGAGTCCTTTGACTCTAATACTCACAAAAAACATACCATTCCACCTTATTATGGCTTGATTGCATCGTGTGGTGATGCGCGGTCATAGTATGTTCACAACAGACACAATGCATGCTTGAGAGAGGCTTCACTTCTTGAGACCAAGGGAGAGAGAGCTTGAAGCCTTGAAAATTGAGGGCAAGCCCAAGAGAGAGAGCTTGAGAGCTTGAGGCCCGAGCGCAAGGGTAGAGGAAGAGAGAAATGTTATGAAATGTTATATTAACGTCTTCAAAAGGCCAAAGTGACCTATGAGACCAAAAAGTTACAATGTGGTGGATCTGATACAAAGTCAGAGTAACAAGATAACAAAATGACAGAATGACAAAATGACAAAATAAAATACTATGGAATCCTAAACTGCTAGGTGTGGACTAAGCAGCTAAACAACTAGCTGGGATAGCTAGATCACATGAGATCTAGCATCGGTCGCTGGCGGATCTCATCAATCTCCTCCATGGTCAGTAGTCTGACCGGGCGTCGTGCATGTCGAGCCAAAGTGACCCGAATCCTCTGATGCAGCCTTGAGGCTTGTTGCATTTGGGAAGGAAAGGGGTGAGGGGGGAGCAATTTATAAGGAAAAACACACACCCAAAATCTGCCCCTTTATGCTTTCTTACCATTGCTGCTGTTCCGGGCTGTTTCGGGCCGTTCCGAGACGTTCCGGCCCCGTTCCCTCCTTCCGTTCTTGTATTCCCTGGTCTGTCGGAACGCCTAGCCGTTCCGGGCACTTGAAGCCGGCCGGAACGCCGTTCCGGCGTTCCAAGCCTTGGTAGGAGCGTTCCCCGGTAACTCTGCCCTTGTTGCTTGTGTGTTCTGTTGCCAGGTTGTGTGTTGATGTGCTTATTGGTTGCTGTTTGTTTACTTGTTTGTTGGATTGCCTTCCAATTGTGGTTGGCTGCGTGGGTTGGGGGGTGGTTTTGTGGGTGGCTTGTAGCCTTATCTTTGGCTTTGTTCCGGTCAATGCTTATGCCTCGCAGTCGGACTGCCTCATAGCCTTGTGGATTGTTGCTAGAAATGGTTGGGAGGGGTGTCTCTCTCCCGGAGGATTGATGCAGAGGGGATTGGTGGTGGTGGTGCTTCATTTGCTGGGCTGCGCCTGTTGGCCATGGAGATCCGGAGTCTGATATTGGACTCTTTGGTGGAGTTTTCAGCCTCCTCGTCGCCTGTATGGGTGCCTTTTTCTACTCCTTCTACAGTCCCCTTCACTCCCTTGTCCCTCTCCTTGGAAGCATCACTCATCCTTTGTAACTTTGTATTACTCATGGTTTTTCCCCTATGGTTTGTGGTTAATGTTGTATC
Organism: Adiantum capillus-veneris; assembly: GCF_014529385.1. Classification (NCBI taxonomy): domain Eukaryota; kingdom Viridiplantae; phylum Streptophyta; class Polypodiopsida; order Polypodiales; family Pteridaceae; genus Adiantum; species Adiantum capillus-veneris. The sequence continues at coordinate 36,722,815 of NC_140959.1, forward strand.
TTTGGGGTTTTTCACTGCTAGTTCTGGTTTATCCTATAATGTCTACGGGCTTTGTAATTTGTTCACGTGATATAAAAGGGTCTAAGCCCTCCTCCTTGGAGAGAGAGAGAGAGAGAGAGAGAGAGAGAGAGAGAGAGAGAGAGAGAGAGTCAAAACACACCCACACGAGCAAAAGCACACACATCAACAAGCAACATGCAGAACACACAAAGAAAACAAAAGTCACACACACAGCAAGCAGCAAAAAAGAAAAGAAAACACTTAACTGAAACCAACACACACAAAAAATTGGTACAAGAGCACATGCGACTCCGACAAACTATGGTAGGGGGGAGGGGTAGGGGGGGGGGGGGATATACCCTGCAACAACCAATATCGTGAAAAAACTCACGAACAGTGTCACAAAAAGTGCTGACATGGCATTATTATTGCAAGTGATGACCTGGTAAAGCCTTATGAACTGATGACGTGGCAGTTGTACAGATCCGCAAATCGCGCCATGTTTTATGGGTGCTAACGTGGCAGTTTGGCTGGAAATTGGGGAGGTGCTTTTGGGTGCCATCTTTTTCTATATGATGCTTTTCAAGCCAGGGGTCTTTAAATATGACCGACCATCTCTGTAAAAGGCCATCTTTCCCTTCTCCCTTGCCGCCATAATCTCTTGCATTACCTCTCTCATATGCGCAAGCTGTGAGAGAGTGAGATCATCACCGAGGAAAATACCCGTCTTCTTGAGAGTAGGCCTCTTTCTCAAAATTCCTTCTTCTCTTCCAAGGAGGGGAAGCGTAGTATGAGAGCTCTCTCTTTTGAAGATTCTCCCGGGCCATCACTCTTCTTGCCCACTCTCCATGCCTTTGTGTGTGAGCGCTTGTCCACCCCCATCATGGATGTGGGGCTTGTGACGTCGTTTTCCACATTGTTTATGTCCTTGAGTCCGGTTATCCTCACATGTAGAGCCCACATCATCCTCCTTTGTTCCTCTTCGAGGGTCATGTTAATAAGCCTGGGTGTACAAGGAGCTTCCTTACCTTTCCCTTTCTTCGCGACCCCAATCCATTTTTTGGCCTCCTCTACTTTGTTTTGTGTTGTGGAGATGACTGCGGCCCATGACTTCTTCTCCTTATCTTCCTTGATAACCCCTATTTCTTCTCTCATGGTATTCAAATTCTTCCATCATGGATGGCTGAATTGTAATATTAACATCTTCAAAAGGCCAAAATGACCTGTGAGACCAAAAGGTTACATGCGGTGAATCTAATACCAGGTTTGGGTACAAAAAGTACAAAGAACTGAAAAGAAAATAGTGGGTAGGGGTGGGGTGAAAGCTGATAGAATGGAGCTCTCTGACAGTCGAGGCATCATACACGTATACATCAATATCCAAAAGGCTATATAGATTCAATGTCCTCCAAGGTAGGCACTCTATTAGGATGGCTCCTATGTCGCGCCAGTATGGTATTGATCCTCTCTTGCAGTCTGCGTCCATGTCGAGAGGGCCTCCTCATCCGTGGGGGACGGGACCGCCTCAACTCTATCGCCCAATCAAGCAGTATGCCTCTGGTGTTGTTATGCCGTTGGGGCTGCTCGGACTCCTCTGCCTGTGACTGAAAGAAATCTGTAATCTTCCGGTTGCTAGATCTCTCTCATTGTGCCCCTCTTCAAGAGGTCCTCTCCGTGTTTGCGAATCTCCAGTAAGTATAATCCGAGGCATCTCTGATCCTGGTATCTCATGACTCTAGAAAGTGGCCCAAAACCCTCTCTGAATAGACAGTGAAAGCGGCCTCGTATCTCATAGTATACTGGGCAGTGCCATATGTAATGTAGCTCTGTCTTTGGCTCTATCTGGCACACATGACAAATCCTGGACTCAGCGGGTACTCCTCTAAATCTGCCTGTCTCGATCTCTAGCTGATGTGAGGATGTGCGTATCTGACCAATAGCACATCGTATCCCGTGGGATAGATGAGTGTCCATGTATCCTGGTCTGATCACAAAACCATCCTCCGTGAGTTGGAGAAGATGCTCTCTATAGAAAGTCATCTTCGTACCTAGCTCATGTGTAGGTTGTATCCATGTCCTCTCTTCGTATCCAGCTGAATATGAGGAGAGAGAGAGAGAGAGAGAGAGAGAGAGAGAGAGAGAGAGAGAGAGAGAGAGAGAGAGAGAGAGAGAACCTCTCAGAAACCCATTGCTTGTAGGAGCATGTGCCGAGGTGTGCATTGATCTCCTTTGGCTGCGAGAAAAGGACATCTCTGCCTAAACACCTTCGTGACATTCTCATGCACTTTTGGGTGTTCGAGTCAAGAATCTTTTGCTGAAAAGATACCGGTGTTCAGCTGGTAACAAATGTGGGGCATAGGAGGGGGCCTAAGTCATCCACACACTTGCCAATGTCATGTCTTTATGAAGCCTGGTAGCTACAGCTCTCGGTATCAGATTTTCTTCAGACACTCTTTGCACTATCCATGATTCAGGAATTTCATTAGAGGCTTGTTGTTTGGTTTGTAAGGATGGGGCAGCTTAGAGACTATCTTAAGGCTTCTTTGGTCAAAAAGCCTAATATCAGGATTATAGATATCTCTCCAATGGGGAGAGACTATATTACAGACATCGGACAGGCAGATGAGTTTCTTGCATATAGAGCCCTTCAGATTGGAGCAGAGCTTTTTGCTATTTGTACAGGATGGAGACAAGGCATGCATCTACATGCTCTGGGGGAGAGTCTTTAGGTCATAGATAAGGTACTGGGAAAGGCGAAAAGAGCCTTGCTCAGAGAGCTCTTCCCCTAGTTACAAATCTGGCACTTCTGCAAGCCATCATGCACCACGTTTGATTTGAGAAATCACTTTAAGAGGTGCCAGAGTGACTCCATCTAGTCATCTAGCGTGTTCAAACAAATCACAGAGTGCTACTTTAATACCTGGTCTCATACTTCACTGTCACTACAGAGAAGTTAGAACCAACAATCTCAAAGCTCTGATGGGCCCACTGTCTAAAGTAGCATAAGTCAGATTTCTGCAAAGTTCTTCGCATAGATAGTTTCTGGCATGTTTAAATGTGACATGCCCCTTGTCTGCTTTCCCCTACAGGCTGTTTTTGTGTCCAACCATTTCATATGTTGACATTATTTTCTATCAACTACACCAAAGAAAACTCTTTAATTCAAGCCATATTACTCCTATGTAAGAGGAGTGAATTACCTTCGCTGTCCGAGAACTCCACTCACCCAGCATTGAGCGAAGCCTTTCATTTTCTTCCACAAACTGCAAATAATAGATATGTATGAGGGATAAGGAATGCCAGTCATGAACTGGATAAAAGATGCCAATCTCACCCTGTCATTGGTTGCCCGTATATGAATAACATTGGCCTCCCGCTCAGCTATGAGGCCCCTTGCTAAACGAAGTTCAGATTGAAGCTGATCTCTCTGAAATCATTACAGTAAAAAGTACAGTGCCTTGTGTGCTTAATCTTGGCTACGTCAGGAATTTCGTAAAACCTTTTGTGCACAGGCACCTTCTCAGTTACCAAGGACCATTAAAAGTAAAGCTGCTTTCTTCCAGAGGATCACTTACCTCAGCCGTCATTGCTCTCAGCTCCTGTTCCCGAGCTGCAAGTATGTGGACAACATCTACCTGCTAATTCACAATACCAAAAACCCGTAAATTAAAAGTCTTTCTTGCAATTTTCCTGAGCGGAACATTTCAAAAAATGTGTTATCAATTTCTGGTCGCATCAAAAAAGACATTGGGTCCTCCAGTGTATAGAAATTAGTAACGTTTGGATTAGAAAGAACACACACACATAGCAAAAATGAGTACACATACCTATAAGAATCCAGGAAAATCCCAGATTCACCTTTAAACAGAAGTGCATGGTCAACATAGACTTAACTAGATACTACACATCCCATTGTACACTTTCTCCATCATTAGCCCTCATGTCATTGTATCCCTCCCCATAAAATTTGAGATGATTAATTATGGAAAGCTGATGATGATGGAGGTTAGGCTTGCATACCTACTTAGTCTAGGTACCCTCATCTTTTTTTATTTTTATGTTACCCAGACATTGTACTAAAGTCACACATGGATGGAACCTTTTGGTCTCATAGGTCATTTGGAGCATGAAGACTGGATCTGTCGGCAAGCCCTCGAAAAAGGTGTGTGACCCTGAAAATTGCAAAAGCCATGCAATTGTCCCCCACGCCACGAACCCATCATGTGTGCCCACTCTAATCAACAAACAACAAACCGACCTCCACACTGGCTGAGCATATGGAAAAACCCTAAAACAATGCCTCAAAGACTCAAGCTATAGAGTAGATCGCTGACAAGTTGGATCATGACCAATGACTGCAGCCCAAGTGCAAACAGGCAATCTTGCATGTGCGATCATCCCCATGAAATAGCATATCCTGCGGCTGATCCTGAGGGACCAGATGCATGACCAAAACTGTCACTGGAAAGTAGGGTAGATTCGCTGGTCCTGCCATACATCTCACTGTCGTGGATGGTGAGGTGGATGTGTCCACAAGAGGAGTCTCCTCCCAAGAGAGACAGTGTACTCGAAAAAGGAAAGAGGAGTCCCTTCAACCTGCAAAGAAGGCCACTGCCAGTGGCTACTCACCAAGATCCTAGTCAAACTCAACGAGAGGCTTTCCCTACCAGTCCACAATCTCCAAAGTTGTGCCTCCTCGGTAGTGAAAGCGTAGTCAGCACAAGAGTGACTCTCGAAAGAGCCTACCACTCTGACAGGCTACCAATCCGTATCCAGTTGCTGATCAAGTGGCACCTCACCCTAAAACTCCAGCTTGATGTGATGCCCATGATTGCCAGCCAGTCTCTACAATGCTAGACACTAGAGTTCCTTGCTGTGCAACAATCCGTTCTCTTGGGAGGGTCGAAAAACACCGACCAACCCTGACGAGAAGGTAAAATATTTTGTCTTCCAATATAGCCTTGCCGGTCAGCAAGAATAGCTTCATCAATCTCTCTTATACGGGGAGTAACCCCTTTGCGGATCTTGTAGGTAACACCAACGGCCTATGCACTACGAACCAAGGAAGCATCTGACCAATGACGTAAGAACTTGCAGAGCCAGCATCCCATCTAGCCCAGTGAATGTGTCCTCTCACCTACCTGACGCTCCTATAAATCTGTCACATACGCATTCCAAACTAGTGGCTGCCTCACTACCTCCTCTACACAAGAAGGTGGATGGCGAATCAAAGCAAGGTGCAATTCCTTCCAAATCCGCAACAAGCAGGACATAAAAGGTGACAAATGAGCCATATCCAAAGGTGCATCTGTGAAGATAAATCTATAGGTCAAGCGCCAAGCCCCGGAAGTATCCATAGATCCAAAACGAGGAGAGCCACATGACAAAGCATCGTGCAATAGCTGCTTCGGAGGCTTGGACCCAGGAAACAATCCACGTACAATGAGCTAACAAGAAGAGCCACGTGACAAAGCATCGTGCAATAGCTGCTTCAAAGGCTTGGACCCAGGAAACAATCCGCGTACAATGCGCTTGGCAAGCAATGCCTTGCTCTGTATCTCTGAATCAAGAATCCCCAAGCCTCCCTCCTCTCTAGGCAAGATAATTGTGTCCCAATGAACTCGTGGCTGTGTATCAACAGAGACATCTAAGCCACCCCATAAGAAGTTGCGCACTAGGTGTAACAGACTTGGACACTCCAAGTCAAGAATCGACCGCGACAGCACCAAATAACCACTTCAAAACAGTTCACAGTTCACAATTGATTTACATTGGCCGGGCGGAGTTCCGTGCCTAGAGATATTGGCCCCAAAGACTGGCGCCCCTTTCGGTATTTCTTTTTGTATTAATCTGAGTTCAAAGTACGAGAGTGGGAGGGTTCTCACTCTCACACTCTGCGTCCAGATGCTCTGAGGAGTGAGGGCCTTGCCCACTTATTTATAAGTTACAAGGGATGCCAAAAGTAGAGCCCCAAAAGCTACCATCTTTTAAAAAATAAAGCAATTTGTCTCATAAGACTTGCTTGAAATTAAAGCAAAGTTCAAAAGCTGCCCAAAATAATTGCGTAGAACTTCTAGCTGTTTTTCCCAGCGCAAAAAGCGAAAATTCTGCCGTACAGCCCAGCGTGAAACGCGCCGCGTTTTCCGGATTCTGCTATACGGTGCCATGTCATCATGTCTGCAGAAATTCCGCGTTTCACGGACCTGCCCTGCTCCCCACGGACCTTACCTACTCCCCACGGGCCTGCCCTGTTGCCCATATGGCTATGTGTGTTAGGGTTTGCTAGGTCACCATTTTGTGACATACCCCCCTCTTAAAAGCATTGTAATCACCCTCGACTACGCTTGCAAAATAGACAGAGGCCATAAACCGTCTTAGCAGACACTGACTGTTAGTACCTACGCACTAGGAACACACATCTAGCACAAGTACCAATCGACAGTCACATCACAAGATATCACAGGACATCACATGACATTCAACATTCATTCGGATCGTAGACAATGATTTATCGACAATGTAGCTAGCAATCGTATCTAGATCCAGTCGGGAGATGCCCGATTGACTAGCCCCTATTGCAACCATGTCTATTCGAGATCAAGTAGACCAAAATGCTGCAGTCATTTTGTCTATCAGTTCTTGCACTTAAGTCAAGAACAAATCAGTTTCATATTCAAGAATTCCATTTCATAAAGTCATACAGAAAATACTGTCAACTCTTAGTATCCCTGAAGCTCAAAGAGACATCAGTGACTCTAGTATCAAAATCGAGGCATATTTTGACAAAGAAGCGGAGTAACTCCCCTCTTGTGCATCCCACTGCACTAGATCTCCGGCCAAGCTGAATTCTGGGTTCCATTGGAGTAGACTATGCTAAACCAAAAGTTTCGAGGTAAAGTTTCACAATCTGAGGAGTATCTGCTAGGTCCTCCTCCTCCATCCATTTCGCATCCAATGCAGGATAGTTCTTGAACTTAACCAAGAACCACCTTCGGACTTTACCTTTATTCTTCGTATCCTTATGTGCCAAAATCTGTTCAGGAACAAGGATCTCCTCGTTTTCTTCCACTTCGGGTTGCTCATCAGGCTCCCTATCATCAGGCACATCACCTTTAAAAGGTTTCAACAGACTCACATGGAATGCATTGTAAATCCTCCAAGTGTTAGGCAGTTTCAATCGGAAGGAGACATCATTGATCTTTTCAGAGATCTGGAAAGGTCCGTAGTATCGCATACTAAGCTTTGGAAAAAGCCTCTCCTTTCCCTTCTTCTTTCTCAGGCGTGCCTTCTCAAAACGTAAGAGCACCCAATCATCCTCCTTCAATTTCAAATCGCGACGATGGCCATCCACTACCTTCTTCTGTCGTTCTTAAGATTTCTGCAAAGCTTCGCGGACCTTGGCAAAAGCCGTGTCTAAGTCGCGCGTATACTCATCAGCTTCAAAAATCTTATCTTTCGTGCTTAGGAAGGGTGGAACCTTCGCAGCACCTTCAACAATCTCAAATGGCACCTTCCCCGTCGAAGAGCGTATCGTGTTATTGTAGGCAAATTCCACCAAAGGTAGATACTTTTCCCATTGAGTCTTCTAATCCGAGATATAAGACTTCAATAAATCTAAAACCACTGAATTGACAATCTCAGATTGCCCGTCAGCCTGTGGGTGGAACGATGACGAGAACTGCAACCGCGTGCCAATGTTCTCCCAAATTGCCTCCCAAAACAAACTCGTCAGTTTGGGGTCCCTATCGGAGACAATCGTCTCAGGCATGCCATGTAATCTGAAGATCTGGGCCACAAAAAGTCTCGCTAAGTGATCCGGCTTGACTGTTTTCTTCACTGGAATAAAATGAGCCTGCTTGCTAAATCTGTCAATAACAGTCCAGATACCATCGTGACCACTCCGTCTTCTCGGAAGATCAAAAATGAAATCCATTGCAATACTTTCCCAAGGGCGGGTGGGTATGGGCAAAGGCTGTAACAATCCCTGTGCTTTATGCCCGTCAAACTTGACCTTCTGGCATATCAAGCAACTGCGCACAAACTCGTCCACATCCTTCTTGAGTCTCGGCCAAAAGAAGTATCTCTATACTCCTTTCATGGTGGTAGCGATGCCGCGGTGACCCGTAAAAGATGGACAGTGGCATTCAGTCATAACCTTTTCCCTCAAAGGCCGTGTAACACACAACATGGTTTTTCTCATCAAGTAGCCATCCCCAATGGAATATCCCGCTACTGTCTCCCCATCCCGTATCCGTGTGAAAACGTTTGCAAAATCTGTATCTGTGGCATACTGGTCGACCATATCCTCGAAGCTCCTATGATGTATCACGGAAATAGCCAGAACCAACGGCTTCCGAGACAAAGCATCTGCCACCACATTCTTCTGTCCCTGTACATGGACAATCTGGAAGTGAAACTGTGACAAGATGTTCGCCCACCGGATCTGCTTTTCCGATAGCTGCTTCTGTGACAAGAAGTAGCGCAAACTCTAATGGTCTGTGAAGACAGTGAAATCCGCTCCGAGTAGGTAATGCCGCCACTGAGTAAGAGCATGGATAACCACCAAAAGCTCTTTCTCATAAATCTGTGCTCTCAATTCCGGCCATGAGAACAATCGGCTCTCGTAAGCAATGACGTGGCCTTCTTGCATTAAGACCGCATCCAGACTACGACCACAAGCATCACAATATACTTCAAAAGACTTCTACAAGTCCGACAGAGTCAAAACTGGTCCCGGAGTCAATTTCTCTTTCAATGTTTGAAAGGCAGTCACCTCTGTGGGTCCCCACGAGAAAGGGACTCCTTTCTGTGTCAAGATATGCAAAGGGGAAGCAACCTCTGCAAACTTTCTAATGGACCGCCTGTAGTACGAACACAGTCCCAAGAAGCTTCCAACTTCATGGACATTCTTCAAATCGGGCCAATCACGGATAGTCTCTATCTTGGCCGGATCCATTTGCACTCCTGTTGCTGACACAATGTGTCCCAAAAAGTGTATCTCTGGTAGAAAAATTTACTTTTCTTTGCATTAATCACTAACTTGTGATCTCGTAATGCCTGAGAGACTTGAAGCAGATGATCTCTATGTTCTGCCTCATTCTTGGAGAAAACAATGATATTGTCAAAGAAAGTGCCAACAAATAGCTTGTACTCTCGAAAAATCCTGTTCATCATCCGGTTGAATGTCGCAGAAGCATTGGTTAAGCCAAAAGGCATCACCAAAAACTCAAATAACCCAAAAGTCGTCCAAAAAGCTGTCTTGTAGATGTCTTTCGGCACGATTCTGATCTGATGATATCCACTCTTCAAATCAATCATGCTAAAGCACGAGGATCCCTGTAATTTGTCGAGTATATCATCGGCTCACACGGTAAGGTGGCCGGTTTGATGGTGTGTTTTCAGGTATCAGATCAATGGTATGATGAGGACGAGCAGGTGGTAACTCGCCTGGTAGGCCCTCTGAGAAGCAATCGGCGTGAGAGTGGAGAAAATCTTGGCGTTCTTTATCAAGTTTAGACGTATTTGTCCTATCCTCATCACTCAACTCTTTCATAAAGAACGAGTAAACAAACAGACTTGATTTCATTAATTTAGAAATGGCGGAAGCCGATACAATAGGGATAGACTCGCCCTTCGGTTTAATGTCAAGTACAATGGTTTTGCCCTTCTCTGTAGTCAATGTTGCTTTCCTCGCCCGATAGTCGACCACTGCGTTGTTCTTGTGGTACCAGGGAATTCCCAAGAGAACATCACAACCTTCCAAAGGCATTATGTAAAAGTCCTCATGCCCCAAATACCCTTGACAATGCAACCGAAGTTTGCCAATGACAGGAGTGATGGCTACGTCCTTGCCAGGTGCCGCTAGAACAGCCTCCGCAAGTGGTCCCATCCGATCGGGAGTGATCTCGAGCCGCGCCGCCAATTCCGGTGAAATGAAGTTGGCCTTGGCTCCTCCATCAAAGAAGATCAGGGCCTCTTGGTCTTTCCCTTTGCCCCAAGCTCGGCAAAGTTCTGTACTCTCGTCCATGGTGTTGGGATCAGTACCCACAAAATCTGGAACCAGTCCTGTTTTCATCTTGCCTTTTCTTCCACGTTCCTCAGCTGCTCTCGAACTCTCAGGCCTTTCGTCGTCCTTGTCGTTCTGTTCTTTTTGTGCCTTTTTAGGGCACTTCGCGGAGATATGTCCAGTTTCCCCGCATCCAAAGCACTTCCCCTCCCTGATGAAGCGAGCTCTTACCTGAGGAGTAAGCTTGGGTCGTGCATCTTTCTTTTGTCGGTTGCTCTTTCTCTTTCTACTTTCACTTGCTGAAGTCTGTTCGGCTCGTTGTGTCATGACCTCATCGGTGGGGTAGGTCAGACTGCCAATGAATGGCAAAACCCCGTTTCGCATGACTCATCAACTCCTGAATAGAAGCTGACTTCTGTTCCAAGCAGTGATCTCGGATCTCCGTAGGGAGACCCAACGTAAACCGCTCAATCTGTTCTCTGAATGAGATTTTCTTGAATGAAGAGGAGGGTAGAAAAGAGCTCCAGAATCTCTCACAATAAGCGTCCACCGTATCTTTCTTGGTCATCCAAAGATGGTTCCAAGCAGCTCGTATATCGCGTTCATACTTTTGAGTCAGCCAAGAAGAAATAAAAAGCTTCTTAAATTTCAGCCATTTAACTGGCGTAGTCTTGTTTAAAAGAAGCGTGGACCACCAGGTTCGAGCATTCCCCTTAAAGTAAGAGGCAGCTCTCTGAATCTTAGAGTGCTCTGAGTAGCGTCCTCTCGCGAAAGCGATGTCAAACTTGTGTACAAAAGACAAAGCCTTCGAAGCATCCCTATATCCAGAAAACGTGTCAAATTTAATTGACTGTCCACCTGCCTTAAACTCTCAGACTTTCTTGCTTTTATCTTCCAAAAAGTCATATTGGTTGGCTTTATAAGAATTCTTCTTCTTTGCATAAAAGAAGTCGTCGTTAGAGTTTGAACTGTCTGTAGACGAGTCCTTTGTAGAACTGTCACTCAATGGGCGAGATTTAGACTTCTTTGCCTTTTTCTTGCCCTTTCCGAAGTGTTGTTTCTTGCTTCGGTTTTTGCCTTTACGGTCTTCTTCGCTCGAGTCAGAAGAGCTAGAAGAACTGTCAATAGAAGAAGAAGAAGAAGTAGAAGAGCTGGTCAAATCGAGCACGCTTCTTCTGTTTCCAAACGTCGACTAACGACCCAAATAACCTGGGAAGTCAGTACCTTTTTTTTGCGTTTTGCCATGCTTTTAAGCTTTGTTCTGCGTGTCAAAAAGCTGAGCAATCCGTGCACCAACCACCTCCTCTAATTCCTTTTCAAAATATTTCTTGTGAGCAGAAGATTTCTTGAGAGCGGGTTTCGGGGGTGGTTCTATGGTTTTCTGTCACTGCTCGTGCACTTCCTGAAAAGAAGTCTTGCTCATATATTTTGCAAATTTTGAGTCCTTCACAAAATTGAGCATCATCTTTGTTGCATCGCCGATCAATTGACGACGCTCCATCTCTCGTCACTCCGCCTGAGTAGGCTGAGGCGGGCCATACTCCTTGCCGGAATCTTCATTGTGTACTCCTTGCCGGAATCTTCATTGTGATCCCTTCCCGCATCTCCGGATGTAGAGGGAGTCGACTGATCCTTGCGTGAAGCCATAGGTGCCGCGGAAAAAAAATTGGAATCGGATTCAAGTAGAAGAGAAATCGGTCGTGCTCTGATACCATTGTAATGGACTTGGACACTCCAAGTCAAGAATCGACCACGACAGTACCAAATAACCACTTCAAAACAGTTCACAGTTCACAATTGATTTACACTGGCCAGGGGGAGTTCCGTGCCTAGAGATATTGGCCCCAAAGACTGGCACCCCTTTCGGTATTTCTTTTTGTATTAATCTGAGTTCAAAGTACAAGAGTGGTTGGGTCTCACTCTCAGAATCTGCGTCCAGATGCTCTATAGAGTGGGAGCCCAAACCACTTATTTATTTGTTTACAAGGGATGCCGAAAGCAGAGCTCCAAAAGCTGCCATCTTTTTAAAAATAAAGCAATTTGTCTCATAAGCCTTGCTTGAAAATTAAAGCAAAGTTCAAAAGCTGCCCAAAATAATTGCGTAGAACTTCCAGCTGCTTTTCCCAGTGCAAAAAGCGGAAATTCTGCCGTACAATCCAACAAGAAACGCGCCACGTTTTTCGGATTCTGCCGTACGGTGCCACGTCATCATGTTTGCGGGAATTCCGCGTTTCATGGGCCTGCCCTGCTGCCCATATGGCTATGTGTGTTAGAGTTTGCCACGTCACCATTTGTGACACTAGGCACTTCAACCGTGCCATAATGCCAGAGTGAAGAGTCATGCAGATTGTGGTGAGCCAAGTTGTCGCAAGAACCCGATTCACCACAAGGTCTTTGCCATTCAAAGAAAAATGCAAGGAAGACCAATGGCAAAGTTTGGAGAAATGTAAAATTGGTTCAAATTGCTGCTCAACCGATGCATCAATGCCAACATGAAATCCCAAATATTTGCAAGTATGTCCTCTCGATAGCCAAGTGAAATTATCTTGCAAACCGAACTGACAGTCCTCATTAACACCTACAAGAAAACCAAAAGACTTGCGCTAGCTGATGAGTGCACCATCGGCCAAGCGAAAGGTATCAAGAGCATCCCGTAGATTGCTTAAAGTGTGTGTCATAGCATACAAAGAGCATAGTGTCATTTGCATACGCATGAGCCAACAAGTCTAGCAAGCCATCCAAAGGCATAGCTAAACCTCTCAACTGTGGTGTCTTGCAACGCAAGAAGAGTGACATGGCCTCAATAAAAAACAGAAAGTTGCCAAGGGACATCCCTGCCAAACTAAACGAGACGAGGAAAACTCCATCCAATGTGGCGTCTAATTGTGACAGCACTAGAAGCACTACGATATAATGCAGCTACACCCCTACTCCATTGCAAGGGGCACCCATCCTCTGGATAGTGCCCTTCAAGAAACCCCAATTACTCTATCATAAACCTTTTTGAAATCAAGAAGCATGATAGCTATCGATTGTCGTGACTGGCGAGCCCATTCAACTTCCTCATAGAATGTGAAGATGTCCAAAATTCATAGATCCTGCACAAAACATGTCTGAGAAGCATGAATGAGGTCAGGCATCAAAGGTCTCAAATGCATACTAATCATGCGAGCGAAGATCTTATACACGGAAGACATGAGAGTGATCCGCCTCCATTGTCGGAGGCGCGATGCATCTCTGTCTTTCAATAAGAGAAATGAGTTCCGAACACATAGTGGCAGGCATATCTCCTATAAAAATTGTCCAGTCAACTCATCCTCTCCTGGACAAGGAAGTACTATTGAGGCCAACGACTACATCGCACATCTCTTGCAAAGTGAAAGGGGAGAGTAAAGTGTGACACATAACCTCCATAACCATAGGCTAAACATGAGACCAAACCTCCTCTTTGGCATGCACAATATCATCAATTAGCTGATTTGCAGTAAACAAATGCTTCAAATAATCTGAAGCTATGTCAAGGACCTCATCAGGATCTGAATGCAACCTGTTTGCAGACTCTCAATAGGCCCTAATAGAACTCCCCTTGGGACCCTCCATGAAATGTGCAAAGAAATCCTTATTCATCCTATTGGCGTTGGATATCCATGTCGAAACTGAAGCATGATAGGTCAATTCCAATTTCTCAGTTAGAATGTGACTAAGAGTCTTTCTGTGTCAGCCTCCCACTCACCCAAAAACTCATCTCTTGGAAACTCCTCAAGCTGACGGCGGGTGCATCCTTATCGATCTTGTCACACTCGTTCTTTGCGGAACAGAGCTTGTCGCCTTTTTGCAGTTGTCTCTTGACAAGCCTGAGAAATGCAGCAATGCATATAGCCAAAAGGCTCATAGGATATGCAGAACTAGTGTGTGACCAAACATCCTTAATTGTTTGAGAGAAAGGACATCCTATAACACCAAGTCAGGGATGGACGATCCTCATCTAGGCATAGAAGTAGTCTCAAATCTCAAATGCAAAGCAACTAGGGCATGCTCAGAGAGCATGTAGCAGGCCAAATCATTAATTGTCCCACCATGAGATGATGCCCAGGTGCCAATGTAAAATCTATCGAACCACTAATAACCAACCAACCTGCCTCCTGAAACCCCACGAAAACTATAGTGACTGGAGGGCAGATCAAGGAAGGGATATGCAAGGCATCTGTATCTAAAACTGCAGAAAGGAATATGTCCCAAACATCTCTCTCCCGTAGCAAACAAATGGCAGAGAAGATGGTTATACTGCACATCACTCCTCAGAGGTCTCTACATTGTTGAAATCACCCACAATAATCCACGAATCACCCCCAACAATCCATGAATCTACTGTAGAATCTACTGCCCAAAACTCAGCTCTCTTTTGAGCTGAAGTGGGGACATAGATACACATCAACACCTAATAAAGAGCCATCAATCTCTAGAGTAATCCACATCCCTGTACTGTGTATGAATGTACCATGGTCACATCCACAATGTCGCCAACAAGATTCCACAAAAATGCATAAACCAAAATCCATGACTGGATTCTTTGTCCATGTCTCTCTGCAAGCAAAAGACAGGGAGAAGGAGAGCATGGGACTCTGCCTGCTACCTCAAAGAGAGCGCGTCCCAAATGTACAACCAGACTAGTAATGGACCTGTGCTATCGCCATTGTGCTCGGCTCGAGAGAATTGCAAATGTTGGGCTGAAGTTTTACGCTGGAGCTTTTGGGATTGCTTTTAATTTACATTAAGCAAGAGAGAGAGAAAAAGAGTCCTCTTGCTTTATTCTTCAACTGCTTTTAACTTGAAGCTTTTGATTTGACCAGCTTTTGGGGCTCTGCTTTTGGCATCCCTTGTACTCTTTAAATAAGCAAACAGGGCCTCATAACTCAGGGTATTTGGACGCAGAGTCTAAGTGTGAGCGCCTGCCCGCACTCTTGTACTTTGAACACAGATTAATACATAAAGAAATACTAAAAGGGGTGCCAGTCTTTGGGGCCAATATCTCTAGGCACGGAACTCTGCCGGGCCAGTGTCGAATCAATTGTGAACTGTGGACTATTTTGAAGTATTTATTTGTGCTATCGTGGTAGATTCTCAACTTGGAGTGTCCAAGTCTGTTATGGTGGTATCAGAGAACGGCCAATTTCTCTTCCACGGGAAATCTGATCCCTATTTTTTTTCTGCGGCACTTATGGCTTCAGGCAAAGATTAATCGACTCCCTCTACATCCAGAGAGGCGGGAAGGGATCACAACGAAGATTCAACGAGGAGTATGGCCCGCCTCGGCCTACTCAAGCGGAGCGTCAAGAGATGGAGCGTCCACAATTGATCGGCGATGCAACAAAGATGATGCTTAATTTTGCCAAGGACCCGAAATTGGCAAAATATATGAGCAAGACTTCTTTCCAAGAGTTACACACGCAGTGGAAGAAGACCACAAAACCACACCGAAAACCCGCTCTGAAGAAACCTCCTACTCTCAAGAAGTATACAGAGAAAGAATTAGAAGAGGTGGTTGATGCACGAATTGCTCAGCTTTTTGATGCGCAGAACAAAGCTAAAAAGCACGACAAAAAGGAGAAGAAAGGCGCTGACTTCCCGGGTTATTTGGGTCGTCAGTCTACTTTTGAAAAGGCAAGAAAGCAGAAGAAGCATGTTCGATTTGAAGGAGTACCCAATTCTTCTTCTTCTTCTTCTTCTTCTTCTTCTGACAATTCTTCTAGCTCATCTGACTCTAGCGAAGAAGACAGAAAAGGCAAAAAGTAAAGCAAGAAGCAACGTATCGGAAAGGGCAAGAAAAAGGCAAAGAAGTCTAAATCTCGCCCCGTGATTGACAGTTCTATTGAGGACTCGTCTACAGACGGTTCAAACTCTAACGACAACAACTTTTATGCAAAGAATAAGAATTTTTACAAAGCCAACAAGTATGACTTTTTGGAAGACAAAAGCAAGAAAGTCTGAGAGTTTAAGGAAGGTGGACAGTCAATTAAATTTGACACGTTTTCTGGTTATAGAGATGCTTCGAAGGCTTTGTCTTTTGTATAGCAGTTTGACATAGCTTTCTCAGGAGGGCCTTACTCAATTCACTCTAAGATTCAGAGAGCTACCTCTTACTTTAAGGGGAATGCTCAAACTTGGTGGTCCACGCTTCTATTAAACAAAACTGCGCCCGTTTTATGGCTGAAATTCAAGAGGCTTTTTATTTCTTCTTGGCTGACTTGAGAGTATGAACGCGATATACGAACTCCTTGGAACCATCTTCGGATGACCAACAAGGATACAGTGGACGCTTATTGCGAGAGATTCTAGAGCTCTTTTCTACCCGCCTCTTCATTGAAGAAGATCTCGTTCAAGGGACAGATTGAGCGGTTTACCTTGGGTCTTCCTACAAAGATCCGAGATCACTGCTTGGAACAGAGGTCAGCTTCCATTCAAGAGTTGATGAGTCATGCAAAACGGGGTTTTGCCATTCACTCGGGCAGTTTGACCTACCCTACCGATGAGATCATGACACAAAGAGCCGAACAGACTTCGACAAATGAAAGCAGAAAGAGAAAGAGTAACCCAGAAAAGAAGGATGCACGACCCAAGCTCACTCCTCAGGAGAGAGCTCGCTACATCGAGGAAGGAAAGTGCTTTGGATGCGGGGAAACTGGACATATCTCCGCGAAGTGCCCTAAAAAGGCACAAAAAGAAGAGAACGACAAGGATGACGAAAGGCCTGAGAGTTCGAGAGCAGCCGAGGAACGTGGAAGAAAAGGCAAGATGAAAACAGGACCGGTTCCAGATTGCGTGGGTACCGATCCCATCACATTGGAAGAAAGTACAGAACTTTGCCGAGCTTGGGGCAAAGTGAAAGATCAAGAAGACCTGATCTACTTTGATGGAGGAGCCAAGGCCAACATCATTTGACCGGATTTGACGGCGCGCCTTGAGATCATACTGATTGCTTCTCAGAGGCCCTGCTAGGCGAGTTACCAACTGCACGTCCTGAACATCATACCATTGATCTGATACCTGGTAGCACACCACCAAACCGGCCACCTTACCGTGTGAGCTGAGCAAAGAACGAAGAGATTGTGAACCAAGTGAAAGACCTTTTGGAAAAGGGTCTTGTCCAGCCTAGTACTTCACCGTATTGCTCTCCAGTGTTGTTGGTATTAAGAAAGACGGATCTTGGAGAATGTGCGTCGATTATACAGCTCTCAACAAAATCACCAGCAAGAACAGATTTCCGATTCCTAGAATCGATGATCTACTTGACCGACTTTAGGGATCCTCGTGCTTTAGCAAGATCGACTTGAAAAGTGGATATCATCAGATCATAATCGTGCCGGGAGATGTCTACAAGACAGCCTTTCGGACGACTTTTGGGTTATTTGAGTTTTTGGTGATGCCTTTTGGCTTAACCAATGCTCCTGCGACATTTAACAGAATGATGGACAGTATTTTTCGAGAGTATAGACTATTTGTTGCCACTTTCTTTGATGACATCATTGTTTTTTCCAAGGATGAGGCAGAACATAGAATACATCTGCTTCAAGTCTCTCAGGCAGCACGAGATCACAAGTTGGTGATTAATGCGAAGAAAAGTGAATTTTTCCTACCAGAGATACACTTTTTGGGACACATTGTCTCAGCAGCGGGAGTGCAGACTATCCGTGATTGGCCCGATTTGAAGAATGTCCATGAAGTTAGAAGCTTCTTGGGATTGTGTTCGTACTACAGGCGGTTCATTAAAAAGTTTTCAAAGGTTGCTTCCCCTTTGCATATCTTGACACAGAAAGGAGTCCCTTTCACGTGGGGGCCCACAGATATGACTGCCTTTCAGACTTTGAAAGAGAAATTGACTACGGGACTAGTTTTGACTCTGCCGGACTTTCAGAAGTCATTTGAAGTATATTGTGATGCTTGTGGTCGAAGTCTGGATGAGGTCTTAATGCAAGAAGGCCACGTCATTGCTTACGAGAGCCGATTGTTCTCAAGGCCGGAATTGAGAGCACAGATTTATGAGAAAGAGTTTTTGGCAGTCATCCATGCTCTTACTCAGTGGCGGCACTACCTACTCGGAGCGGATTTTAATGTCTTTACAGACCATCAGAGTTTACGCTACTTGTCACAGAAGCAGCTATCGGAAAAGCAAATGCGGTAGGCGAACATCTTGTCACAGTTTCACTTCCAGATTGTCCATATGCAGGGACAAAAGAATTTGGTGGCAGATGCTTTGTCTCGGAAGCCGTTGGTTCTGGCTATTTCCGCGATTCACCATAGGAGCTTCAAGGATATAGTCGACCAGTATGCCACAGATACAGATTTTGCAAACGTTTTCACACGGATACGGGATGGGGAGACAGTAGCGGAATATTCCATTCGTGATGGCTACTTGATGAGGAAAACCATGTTGTGCGTTACACAGCCGTTGAGGGAAAAGGTTATGACCGAATGCCACTGTCCGCCTTATACGGGATATTGAGAGATGAGAGTATTCTGCTGTATGACTTTATGAAATGGAATTCCTGAATATGAAACTGATTTGTTTTTGACTTGTTTTTAAGTGCAAGAACTGATAGACGAAATGACTGTAGCATTTTGGTCTAAATGACCTCGAATAGACATGGTTACAATAGGGGTTAGTCAATCGGGCATCTATGAGGTCCTGAGTGGATCTAGATGCGATTGCTAACTGCATTTCTGAGTGAATGTTAAATGTGATTTGTCATGTGATGTCAAGTGATGTCCTGTGATGTCGTGTGATGTGACTGTCGATTGGTACTTGTGCTAGATGTGTGTTCCTAGTGCGTCGGTAGGAACAGTCAGTGTCTGCTAAGACAGTTTATGGCTTGTGTTTGTTTTGGAAGCGTAATCGAGGGCGATCACAATGCTTTCAAGAGAGGGGTATGTCACAAACTGGTGACATGGCGTGCCACAACACACACACAAATATTCACCGCTAGCTGTAGACAAAATGATGACGTGGCTGCACGTACACCCTCTGTAGGAAATGCCGAATTGCTAACGTGGTAGGTTCTGTACGGCAGGGCCGAAAAATGTGGCAGGGCTGACACGTGGCAACTGTACGGACCCCCGCGATTTACGGAAAGCTGAGACAGTTTTTGGCTACGCAATTTCGGGCTGAAGCTTTACCCTGGAGCTTTTGGGATTGCTTTTAATTTACATTAAGCAAGAGAGAGAGAAAAAGAGTCCTCTTGCTTTATTCTTCAAGTGCTTTTAACTTGAAGCTTTTGATTTGACCAGCTTTTGGGGCTCTGTTTTTGGCATACCTAGTGCTCTTTAAATAAGCAAGCAGGGCCTCATAACTCAGGGCCTCTGGACGCAGAGTGTGAGTGCGAGCGCCTACCTGCACTGTTGTACTTTGAACACAGATTAATACATAAAGAAATACAGAAAGGGGCGCTAGTCTTTGGGGCCGATATCTCTAGGCACGGAACTCTGGCGGGCCAGTGTCGAATTGATTGTGAAATGGGAACTGTTTTGAAGTATTTATTTGTGCTGTCAACGGTAGATTCTCGACTAGGAGTGTCCAAGTCTGTTACATTGCCTGCCCACCGAGAGGTGTTACTTTGTCAGATTCTCCACAAAAACCCATGTGTAATCTGGGGTTCTTTATGGCTTATGCCCTGTAAAACAGAGCGATAAAAATGAGGGCGCGCCCGATGCGTGATGAAGTAAGGGTAGGAGTGGCTAATAAGTCTGGGTCCGGGGCACGAAGATTCTAATAATAAACATGCAAGTGCACAAAGGATCGGTGTCACAAACTGGTGACGTGGCAGCCCGGACACACCCTGCTGATGTGGCACAAGTCCGTAAAATGTGCCAACATGCTGACGTGGCAAACTGTACGGGTGTCCGCAGATTCCGTTGACTGCTGACGTGGTATTCTCCGCAAAACTCGCTGACGTGTTGATGTGGCAACGTACGGATTTTTGAAAATTGCGCTGGCTGCTTTTTGGCAGTTTTTGGAGACAATTGCTTTTGGGAACTATTGCTTTTGAGTTTGAAGCTTTTGGGGCTCTGCTTTTTAGCATCCCTTGTTACCTTTTTAATGAACCCAAGGGGGCTCACTCTGCAGAGCATCTGGACGCAGAGTCTGAGAGCGAGCACCCACGGGAGTTGTACTTTGCTCAAAGATTAATATAAAAAGAAATACCAAAAGGGGCGCCAGTCTTTGGGGCCAATACCTCTTCGCTCAGAACTACACTGGGCCGTGTCGTCTTTTGTGAAATGTTTTAAAGTGAATCTCTGCTGTGTCGAGGTAGAATCTAGACTTGGGGTGTCCAAGTTTGTTACAGTGGTATCAGAGCACAGAAAGATTCTTCTTTTACGGAGGATCCGATCTTTTTTTGCACCGCACACAGCTTCTAGGAAAGAATCTTCGTGCCCCGACCCCGGACTTACTAGGAACTACCACCCTTCATACATCGCGCATCGGGCGCGCTCCTGTCTTCATCGCTCTGTCTTGGCATAAAGCCATAAAGAATCCCAGATAACACACGGGTTCTCGTGAAGAATCTGACAGAGATGACACCTCTCAGTGGGAAGGCAAAGAAAAGTTGAAAATTCGGCACGGGAACTGAAGAAAAGAATGAAGATTTGGGCAACTTTTTTTTTCGGACTAGTTTGCCAGAAAGGAGTAAAAACGCCAACTGCACATTGATATATGTGTGAACAGATTGATTAAGTACTCCTGGGACCCGAGATTGGCGAAACACCTGAAGAATTACCCGATTGATAATAGTTACTCGAGATGGCGTGTGGCCATTGCTTCTCCTCTCAGGTATGGAGGAAAGCCGAAAAGACAGACGAGTGCAGAAAAGTGGAACCTGTACTCGCAGAAAGACATGGACAAGCACTCTTGAAAAGAAGCACTTCTATAGAGCCAACCAATATGACTTCCTCGAAGACAAGAGCAAGAAAACAAAAGAATTCAAGGAAGGTGGACACTCCACTAAGTTTGAATCCTTTTCTCAGTTCCGAGTTGCTCCAAGGCTTTGGCCTTCCTTCAGCAGTTTGACATAGCTTTCTCTGGAGGGCATTACTCAGAGCACTCCATGATTAGGAGGGCTACATCTTTCTTCAAGGGAAATGCTCAAACATGGTGGTCCACTCTTCTTTTGAGAAAGGAAGCTCCACTTAAATGGTTGAAATTCAAAAGGCTCTTTATTTATTCTTGGCTGACTTGAGAGTACGAACGAGATATACGAACCGCTTGGAATTATCTTCGGATGACCAAGGGAGATTCTTTGGACGCTTATTGCGAGAGATTTTGGAACTCTTTTCTACCAACCTCTTCATTTAAGATCTCTTTTAAGGAACATATTGAGCGGTTTTGCTGCGAACTCCCTACACAGATCCGAGACTACTGGCTGGAACAATGATGGGTCATGCAAAACGGGGTTTTGCGATACATTCGAAAATTTGACTTACCCAACTGATGAGATCTTGACTCAGAGAACCCAACAGACCTCTCACAATGAAAGTAGAAAGAGAAAGAGTTCCTAGGACAAAGAAAAGAAAGATACACGTCCCCGACTGACTCTTAGAGAAAGGGCTATGTATCTCAAAGAGGGGAAGTGTTTTGATTGCGGGGAATTTGAACACATCTCTACAAAGTACCCCAAAAAGGCACATCAAGAACAGACTGAAGACAAGCCAAAGAGTTCTAGAGCAGCAGAGGAACGAGGCAGAAAAGGCAGATGAAAACAGAACTTGTACCACATTGCGTGGGGCCCGAATTGAATCAGATGAATTGGCAGCTCAACTTGGAATTACGCACGACAGGCTGAGGCCATAGGCGGAGGCAGTTCTAGCGGCACCCGGATGGGATGTTTCCATTACACCAATCATTGGCAAACTGCGTTTGCAATGTCAGGGGTATTTAGGGCACGAGGACTTCTACGTAATGCCCTTAGGAAGGTTGTCCGAGAAATCCCTTGGTACCACAAGAACAACGCCGTGGTCGACTATCGAGCTAAGAAAGCGACTTTGACAAATGAAGGGCAAAGAGATTGTACTTGCATGCTGATTGTTTCTATGAGGGCCTGTCAGGCGAGTTGCCACCATCTTCTCTTGAGGATCACACTATTGATCTAATACCTGGAGGCACACCATTGAACCGGCCACCTTACCATGTTAGCCGAGCCCCGAATAAAGAGATTATGATCCAAGTGAAAGACCTTTTGGGAAAGGGTCTTATCCAGCCGAGTACTTCACCCTACTGCTCTCCAATGTTGAGGTTTTAAAGAAAGACGGATCTTCGAGAATGTGCATTGATTATAGAGCTCTCAATAAAATCATCATCAAGAACCGATTTCCGATTTTGAGGATCAATGATATTCTGGACTGACTACACGGATCCTCTTGTTTAGCAGGATCTATTTGAAAAGCGGATATCATCAAATCAGAATTGTGCCGAGAGATGTCTACAAGACAACTTTTCGGACGAGCTTCGGTTTATATGAATTTTTGGTGATGCCTTTTGGCCTTACCAATGCTCCAGCGACTTTCAACCGAATGATGGATAGGATCTCCAGAGAGTACAGATCATTTGTTGGCACTTTCTTTGATAACATAATAAGGGTAAGGTAGAACATAGACACCATCCGCTACAGGTCTTTAAGGCATTGCGAGATCACAAGTTAGTAATCACTGCCAAGAAGAGTGAATTTTTTATTGCCCGAGATACACTTTTTGGGACACATCGTCTCAGCAGCAGGAGTACTGAAGGACCCGGCCAAGATTGACACTATACGTGATTGGCCCGATTTGAAGAATGTTCATGAAGTTAGAAGCTTCATGGGCTTATGTTCTTACTACCGGCGGTTCATTAGAAAGTCTGCAGAGGTCGCTTCCCTTTTGCACATTCTGACATAGAAAGGAGTCCCTTTCTCGTGGGGACCCACAGAGGTGACTACCTTTCAGACAAAGAGGTGTGGGGCGTTACTTCTTTTGGCCGAGACTCAAGAAGGACGTGGACAATTTTGTACGCAGTTGCTTGGTATGCCAAAAGGTCAAGTTGACAAGCATAAAGCACAGGGATTGTTACAGCCTTTGCCCATTCCCACCCGCCCCTGAGAAAGTATTGCTATGGATTTCATTTTTGATCTCCCGAAGACACAGAGTGGGCATGATGGTATCTGGACTGTTATTGACAGATTTAGCAAGCAAGCTCATTTCATTCCAGTGAAGAAATAGTCAAGCCGGACCATTTAGCGACTGTTCATTGCCCAAATATTCAGATTACATGGCATGCCTGAGACAATAGTCTCTGACAGAGATCCCCGATTTACGAGTTTGTTTTGGAAGGCTATTTGGAAGAACATTGGCACACGGTTGCAGTTCTCGTCATCTTTCCACCCGCAGACACATGGGCAATCTGAGATTGCAAATTTAGTCATATTGGATTTATTGAAGTCTTACATTTCTAATCAGAAGACTCAATGGGAAAATTTTTTGCCCTTGGTGGAATTTGCCTACAATAACATGATCCACTCTCCGACGGGGAAGGCACCATTTGAGATCATTGAAGGTGCTCCGAAGGTTCCACCCTTCTTAAGCACGAAAGATAAGATTTTTGAAGCCAACTAGTACACGAGGGACTTGGACACTACTTTTGCCAAGGTTCGTGAGGCCTTAGCGAAATCTCAAAAAAGACATAAGAAGGCAACAGATCAACATCGTCGCGATTTGAAATTAAAGGAGGACGATAGGGTGCTCTTACCTTTTGAGAAGGCACGCCTAAGGAAAGGAGCGGCTTTTTCTAAAGCTTGGCATGAGGTATAATGTCCCTTTCCAGATAAAAGAAAAGATAAATGATGTCTCCTTTAGACTGAAGCTGCGCGATACTTGGAAGATTCACAATGCTTTTCATGTGAGTCTCCTAAAACCTTTTGAAGGCGATGTGCCCGATGATGGGGAGCCAGATGAGCAACCCGAAGTGGAGAAAAGCGAGGAGATACTAGTTCTAGAGCAGATATTGGCACATAAAGATAGAAAGATTAAAGGTAAAGTGATTAGGCGGTTCTTGGTTAAATTCAAGAACTATCCTGCATTAGAT
Source organism: Adiantum capillus-veneris (assembly GCF_014529385.1). Classification (NCBI taxonomy): domain Eukaryota; kingdom Viridiplantae; phylum Streptophyta; class Polypodiopsida; order Polypodiales; family Pteridaceae; genus Adiantum; species Adiantum capillus-veneris. The sequence goes on from NC_140959.1 coordinate 36,746,922, forward strand.
GCGAAGTGGATGGAGGAGGACCTAGCAGATACTCCTCAGGTTTTGGAACTTTACCTTGAAGCATTCGGTTTAGCATAGTCTACTCCGATAGAACCCCGATTTCAGCATGGGTGAATCTAGTACAGCGGGCTTGCACAAGAGGGGAGTCACTCCGCTCCTTTGTCAACGGATTACCCCGATTTTGATATAGAGTCACTGATGTCCCTTTGGGTTTTAGGGATACTGCTGGTCTACCAGTATTCTGCTGTATGACTTTCTGAACTGGAATTCCCGAAAATGATACTGATTGATTTGTACTTGACTTGTTTAAGTGCAGGAACTGAAAGACGAAATGACTGCAGCATTTCGGTCTAATAAATCTCTATAGACATGATTGCAATAAGAATTAGTTAATCGGGCATCTCTGAGGTCCCGACTGGATCTAGATGCGATTACTAAATACGTTGCCGATTAATCATGGTATGAGATTTGGAATGAATTTGAATGTGATTTGTCACGTGATGTCCTGTGATGTTCGGTGATGTGACTGTCGATTGGTACATGTGCTAGATGTGTTGTGTCTAGTGCGTCAGTACTAACAATCAGTGTCTACTAAGACAGATATGGCCTCTGTTTTTGCAAGTGTAATCGAGGGCGATTACAATTCTTTCAAGAGGGGGGTATGTCACAAACTTGTGACATGGGAGCCCGGACACACCCTGCTAATGTGGCACAGGTCCGTAAAATGCAACGACAGGCTGACGTGGCAAACTGTACGGATGCCCGCAGATTCCACTGAATGCTGACGTGGCATTCTCCGCAAAAGTTAAAACATGCTAACATGCTAACGTGGCAACGTACGGATTCCTGGAAATTGTGATGGCTGCTTTTTGGTAGTTTTTGGAGACATTTGCTTTTGGGAACTATTGTTTTGAGTTTGAAGCTTTTGGGGCACTGCTTTTTAGCATCCCTTGTAACCTTTATAATGAACCCAAGGGGGCTCACTCTCCAGAGCATCTGGACGCAGAGTCTGAGAGCGAGCACCCACGGGAGTTGTACTTTGCTCAAAGATTAATATAAAAAGAAATACCAAAAGGGGCGCCAGTCTTTGGGGCCAATACCTCTTCGCTCAGAACTACACCGGGCCGTGTCGTCTTTTGTGAACTATTCTAAAGTAAATCTCTATTGTGTCGCGGTAGAATCTAGACTTGGGGTGTCCAAGTTTGTTACAATCGGAGCCTCCATAGCAGAAGAATCTTTCTGAGCTTTGATACCACTGTAACGGGCTTGGACACTCCAAGCGAGAAATCGATAACAAAACACAAACAAAAACTTCAAAATCTCTGAACTTTAATAGAGAGAGAGAGAGAGAGAGAGAGAGAGAGAGAGAGAGAGAGAGAGAGAGAGAGAGAGAGAGAGAGAGACATGGCCCGGCGTAGTTCCGTGCCCAGAGGTAATTGGCCCCAAAGTTTGGCGCCCCTTTCGGTATTTCTTTATCATTAATCATTGCAAAGTACAACTCCCGAGGAACCTTTGTCTCAGCCTCTACGTCCAGATCCTCTGTAGAGTGAGGCCCCAAGGGCTCTTATAAACAGTACATGGGATGCCCAAAAGCAAAGCCCAAAAGAAAGCAATCAGTTCAAAAGCACTTTTACCCAAAATCTCTCGTCTCCAAAAGCTAGCGTTGGAGATTCCCAAAGCAGCCAGTGTAATTTGCGAAAATCCGTACAGCCTACCACATGGCACCTGCAGTGCAAATCGCGGAAATTCCGTACGGCCCTGCTACGTCAGCATCCGTACGAGCTGCCACGTTAGCATGTGAGCGCAGTTTACAGAAATCCCTTTCACGGTTCAGGCTTTTGTCATTTAGGGTTTCGGGCCCTACGACCGGTGCTTCATAAGTTCTGCAAGTTAGTCCGTTCACTTTCTCTTGTCCACTTGGCCATTTCTCTACCAAATGGTCATGCCAGGTCATCATTTTGTGACAAGAGTCATGCAGGATGTGGTACACCAAGCTGTTGCAAGAAGTACCTGGTTCACCACAAGGGCTCTGCCAGCCAAAGACAAATGCAAGGAAGACCAAATGGCAAAGTTTCTTTCTGAGAGACTGTTAAACGGGTGCAAACTACCGCTCAACGTAAGTATCGATGCCAACATGGAAACCCAAATATATGCAATTCTGCCCTCTAGGTAGCCAAGTGAAATTATCATGCACACCCCAAAGGCAATCCTCATCAACTCCTACAAGAAAACCATAAGACTTGTGCCAATTGATGAGAGCAACGCTGGCTAAGCAAAAGGTAGAGAGAGCATCCCGAAGACTATCCAAGGTGGGTGTGTCAGAGTGTACAAAGAGCATAGTGTCATCTGCATACTCCTGATCCAACTTATCTGGCAAGTCATCAAAAGGCATAGTTAGACCTCTCAATTGTGGTATTTTCATCGCAAGAACAAAGACATGGCCGCAACAAAAAACAAAAAGTAGGCTGCCAAGGGGCATCCTTGTCGTACTAGACAAGACAGAGGAAAATGCCATCCAATGTGGCCTCTAATCGTGACAGTGTTGGAAGCAGTACGGTATAATGCAAATTCCCCTCTGATCCAATGCAGGGGGATCGAAGGTCTCTCTCTCTCTCTCTCTCTCTCTCTCTCTCTCTCTCTCTCTCTCTCTCTCTCTCTCTCTCTCTCTCTCTCTCTCTCTCTCTCTCTCTCTCTCCAAAGGGTCAAGCCGGCTTCAAGAGGGGTTTCTCCACTCTTGATCATATTCTGACACTCAGGGCCATCATTGAGGAGGGCAGAGCACATGGGAGACGGATATATTGTAGCTTTGTGGACTTTCGTAAAGCATTTGACATGGTACCAAGAGCTCGATTGATGCGTAGACTACAGGAGATGGGGGTGCCCATAGAGGTGATTTGGGGGATTATGGCTTTGTACAGATCAGTGATGGGACGGGTACGCACTCCGGAAGGGGTATCTGATTTAGTTCACTCTACCATTGGAGTGAAACAGGGCTACCCATTGTCTCTACTCTATTTGGTATGTATGTTGATGAGGTGTGATTACATCGATAGAGAGGGTGACAGAGGTGCACAGCTGGCAGGGACGTGGATCCCATTGTTGCTATATGCTGATGATATTGTGCTGATATCTGACTCACCAGAAGGTATGCAACGACATTTGGATGCACTACGCAATTTTGCAAAGGATAGTGGATTGTGTGTAAACCTAGGTAAAACCAAGGTTATGGTGTTTAACACCACAACGCAATGGGTCAGGAGATCAGTACCCACTTTCAAATATGGTCAGGAGATTGTGGAGTATACAGATGCATACACTTACCTGGGGGTAGTCTTTACTGGGCCGAGATTTTCCTTGAGAAGAGCAGTAGAGACTAGACTAACTAGAGCTAGTGCGGCTCTGGGAGGAATGGAGAGGATGTGTTCGCAGGTTCAGTTCCAGGAACCTAGGACAAAGTTATGGCTCTTTGATACTCTGGTTGCCTCTACTATGTTATATGGGGTGCAGGTTTGGGGACCTTCTCCCAAACCTTCTATAGGCCAGGAGGGTTGGAGGCGTATGGAGAAGCCCCTGGTATCCATGATCTCTCAGCTGATTAGAGCCAAGGCTTCCGTACCACATGGTATCATTCCAGCGGAATTAGCTGCCCCCCCTATGGAGATTGAAGCGCTGACTAGATCAGTCTCCTTTGTACACAGTCTGTGGGATACTACTAGAGACAGATATGTTAGGGTGGCTCTAGAGTCCTCCAAACAATTAGCTCTTAATGGGGATACATCATGCTGGTATGCACAAATGGCATCATGGTTTCAGACACATGGTTTCACCATGGACAGGTTGCCTCCTTTTCAATACTCTCTACAGGCACCTTTGAGGTCTTTGACACGGGTAGAGATTAATAGACTCATTCGTCAGGATCTGATCCAGCTGGACACGAGGAGGACATGGATAGAGCGGATACAGGAGTTTGGCACAAAGATGGCTTTTTATAGAGAGCATTTTCTTCACCTCACGGGAGATGGGTTTGTGATTAGACCTAGCTATATGGACAGGCATCTTTCTCATGGTGTGCGATGTGCCATTGGCCAGATACAAACGTCCACTCATCAGCTCGAGATTGAGACTGGCAGATTCAGAGGGACACCAGCAGATAGCAGGATATGCCGCTTATGCCGTCTATAGCCAGAGATAGAGGTACATTACATATGTCATTGCACAGTGTACTATGAGATACGAGGCCGTTTTCATTGTCTATTCAGAGAAGGTTTTGGGCCTCTATCTAGGGTCATGAGATACGAGGATCAGAGATGTCTTGGGCTATATCTACTTGAGCTACACAGGCATAGAGAAACTTTATTGAGGAGAGCTGAAGAGAGACAACCCCAGAGACAAATCACAGATTTCTTTACACTAGATATTGTACACCCAGAAGAACAGACAGAGGAGCAACCAACAGTGGAGAGGTCTACCCGCACTACTGGCATTCTCATTGACCGAGCATTGGAGCTAGGGAGATCTAGACGACCCCGATGGAGAAGAGGAGCTACACAGTTTTGAAGGAGGCTACAGCAAAGGATTCGAGCCATACTTTTTCGTCGTCCAGAGTGCAGATGAAGATAGATCTCTACTTCCCTCCCAAATTGTCTACACATTGTATAGCTCAGTTCACACATCTCACGCCTTTCGCCTTTCACACCTATCCGCTTAGTTTAGGATTTATTTTGTTAATCTGACTTGGTATCAGATACACCGCATTGTAACTTCCTGGTCTCTTTGGTCACTTTGGCCTTTTGAAGACGTTAAAATAACATTTCATTTCATTTCATTTCTCACTCATATAATAGGTCTTGAGTTCAACTCTCCTCCTCGGATAGATCTTTAAGGTCTCTTGGGATAGTTTCCTACGACGTTAAAACAGTCTTCATCTACTTCTTCTCTCTCTCTCTCAACACAAAACCTTCGCAGTCAGCCTGGTCTCGAGCCCCCCACTTGTCTAACCCCTCGTCAATCTCCAAAGTTCATGGGAGAGATGAAGAACAGCAGAAGGTAGCACACCTCAAGACGGAGCTATCAACCAAAGAAGCTAGGATTGTCAATCTCGAAGCTCAACTACAAGAGGTTAAAGCTAAACAAAAGATTCAAGAAGCCATGCAGCAACACATCCAAGAGGAAACTTCTGCAAGAACACAACAGGAAAGCACCCCACCAAAGGTAAAATCTAAGACCTTAGTCAATGAAGTGTTATCAGTTTTGAAGGAAAATGAAAGGGTGAAGAGCTTGGAAAGTTACATCAGAGTCGGAGGTTTACCAGAAGGTTGGGCAACAGGTACCAACCCAGATGAATAGCTTGAAGGATACATCCTAGCTGTAGACATACTCGAGGAAAGACTCACCAAAGTGGTCCCTTTCGTAGACCTTGGTGACCCAACTGACATCCAAGTCCAAGGAAACCAAGCCAGAGTTTGTTATTATGACACAGATGACAAGATCAAGGTAATCAAGCAAACATAGTCACTACAAGGTACATCAGTGTGGACTTCCGATGAGTTGACACCCCTACAACTAAAGAATAGAGCCAGATAGTTGGTCAAAGTCAAAGAAGCAAGGAAGCGAGGGAAATGGGCAATTTACAGAGGAGAGAAAGCTATCATTAGAGGTTTCAAGAGTCCACCACCCGCCTCAAAGACATGGACCTGGCACTTGTAGCATCTAGCCACTTTAAGCACATGGTGATCTATACCATTGTAATATTTATCTCTCATGAGTAATGAGAGTTTTGAGGTTAAAGAGCACGTGCACTTTTTTTCTTTTCTCGTACTTGAAGTGGATTGTAACCAAACATGTATCCGATTTGTCCTATACGTCGACTTCGGCCTCCAGTGGACATTAATAGACTCTCTCTCTCTCTCTCTCTCTCTCTCTCTCTCTCTCTCTCTCTCTCTCTCTCTCGGGATAGTTTCCTACGACGTTAAAACTTTCTTCTTCTTCTTCTTCTCTCTCTCTATCTGGCGGGCAAGTCTGGCGAGAGGCTGAAGCTCTGTGGCGGGCAGGTCTAGCGCGAGGCTGAAGGTCTGTGGCGGGCTGAGCGCGAGGCTGTGACAGGTTTCATGCGTTAGGGACAAGCAGCACAGTGACTCTCTCTCTCTACACACTCAGTTCGAGCAGTGTGCAACATTCTGTGGGCAACGTGCAACATTCCACAGGGTAGCGCTGGCTGTGCATTAGGGTTTTGGGCGAGAGAGGTGGAGCAAGCAGGAGCTCGCGCGAAGGGCAGGCAGCAGAAGAGGTCCTACGCGTAGCAAGTCCCAGCATACGCGCGCCCTTCACCTACGCGTAGGAAGTCCCAGCCTTAGAGAAAAAATTTTAAGCCTTAAGGTAAAAAGCCTTAAGATAAAATATTTTAAGTTTGTCCTATTCTCCCTAGTACCCTACCCCATTTGAGGCTCGGGTTTGATGGATCCGCCTACCGAAGGGGAAGGGCCGGGTGTAGATAGCTACACCACCCCAAAAAAAACAACAGCTACATTTAAGTGGAGAAATAGAGATACTGTACTATCACCAGGATCATTACGAGTGGGGAAAACGTCCAAGATACATGATGAACTAATGATTGAGAAGGTCCAGATGATGCTCAAATCAGAACTAAACTACATGAGAGATGACATCAGGAAGGAAATGCACGCGAGCGCTGAGAGCTACAGGAACTCCATGTATGGAGACATGATGAGAGAACTAAGGAGAGAGATCCGGGGGATACAGAATGAGGAGATTCAGATCTTGAAAACGGAAGTATGAAACCTAATCAAGGCCGAAGTAAATGTAACAGAATGCGTTATGCAAAAGAAACTCGATGAGGCAGTAGTAAGTTTTGAAGCATGGAGAACAAATATGGAAAAGCACATGGGGGAAAAAGATGCAATAATTGAGGAGCTCAAAGGAGAACTTGCGGCTTGCAAATCTGCAACTAAGGAGAAGGGAGACGACCAACCTTCGGTGCTGAAGCAGCTCGAGGACATGAAAGATCAAATGAAAAATCTACGGGAAGGAGATGAACAGAAATCGAAAACGGCATCTTCATGGGCGGAACGTCTTTTTAAGACACAAGAAAAGGTTGATGAAGCACAGAAATGGATTGAGGATGCGAAGAAAGGGAAGGCCCAGATGCTCGAGACCACACCTACTTCTACCATTATTAATATGACCATTGAGGAAGAGCAGAAAAGGAAGAATCGGGCTCTGCATGTGCGGGTCACAGGAGTCAAAGACAGAGAGAATGTAGATGAAGAAGTGAAGGAACTGCTACAACGCATGGGCATCACAGAGCCTACTCACACAAGTGCATGGAGAGTGGGCAAGAAAGGAATCGATGAGAAGGGAAACGTAAAGGACCGGGCACTTATTCTCCGCTTTCCGAATATAGAAATAAGGAAAGAATTTCTAAAGAAGAGGCCAACTCTTAAGAAAACCGGTATTTTCTTGGGAGATGACCTTACATTGGCACAAGTGGCACACATGCAAGAGTTGATGCCAGAGATCAGGGCAGCAAGAGAAAAGGGGAAAATCGCCTTTTATAGAGGAGGGAAAGTAGTGGTTCAGGAAAAGCGCTCAGCATGACGGTGCGAGACCTATGGGGCGACGCTCTAGATAGCGGCGTGGAATTGTAATGGGTCATATAGGCTAGATGTAGGTGCCTTTGAAGACAGCTTTAGGGACAGAGACATAGTTTTCTACTCAGAGACACACCAGATACCAGGACAACGTATGCCACATGTGAAGGGTTATTTATGGGAAACAGCTGGTCGACCAGACAAGAGATCTCTACAAGGTAGCCGGGGGTCAGGAGGAGTAGCAATCTTATTTAAAGAGGAGCTGAAACCACTACTACAGATTATCAGGAAAGATGAGCAAGCAAGGTATATGTGGGTGAGAATGAGAGCCGAGACAGGTAGATTTCTATATATCGCTATCTGCTACTTCCCTCCAATTACCTCAGTCTACTCCTCACCTAAAGGACAGTCCCCTTTCTCCATATTGATAATGACATATGGGAGTTCTCTAGAGATGGAGACATAGTTCTCTTAGCAAACTTTAATGCCAGAACGGCCAACTCTCAAGCAGTATTCTATGATACTTCAGAGGAAATGCTCAGAGAAGTGGATTTATCACAAAGGGGGCTTACTAGAAACTCACAGGATAAAGAACACACTGAATATGGGAGACATCTCATGGAGATGGCAACCATACATAGTTTGGCCATACTTAATGGTCTAGAGAATTTCCCGTTTTCTGGGGGATTCACATGCTTCCCACACAGGCATGGGGCCAGTACAGTGGATTATGTCATGACTTCACCAAGCTTTATTTCTAGTATCAAGGACTTTAAGGTGGGACCCAGACCGGTTGGGATTGCAGTGGATCATGCTCTCTTGACCTTATCAATCTCCTTCCAATACAATGCCTCTCAAGTACAAAGGAAGAAGACACACACAAGATATACTTTCACGCTAGAAATTGATTCAGTCTATGTGGAAAATATCTATAATAGGATGCGGGCAGCCGAGCCAATATATACTGTAGAGGAGATTACTTCTCAGTTAACAGAGATACTACATGGAGCAACACAAGAGGCATACCCACATACTCAACCTGATCAGAAGAGAGGAGCTGGGAACATGCCTCAAAACAGTTGGTATGACGAGGAATGCAGAGAGACGAGAATCCAGGTCCAGAAAGAGCTTACACTTGGGATCATCACATATAACTAGTCTCGGATTGCTCTTCGGCGTATAGTACGTCGCAAGAAAAGGACATTTTTAGCCAATCTAGAGAAGGATTTATATCAGCTCTTCTTGAGTCAGGACTCACATGAGGCATGGCGCTTATTTCAAGAGCACTCACCGCCTCCGACGATTACTTCTCCTGAGATTTGGGGTCAATATGTAACATGATTATATATGGTATCTGGATAGCCTCCATTACCAGATCCGCTAGAGCCATGCCCTGCTGTTAGTACTTTCTTTAATACGGAAATGGTGGAAAAAGCCATTGATAAGATGAAGACAAGAAGAGCATATGATCACGAAGGTTTAGTAGCAGAACATCTGATCCATGCCAGGGATCTACTTTCAGAAGTCCTTGCTCGGCTGTTTAATCGGGTCATGTGTGAAGGATTACCTGAATCTTGGAAATTATCTACTATCGTACCTATTTTCAAGTCAAGGGATCCTATGATATCCGGGAACTACCGCACCATTATGGTAGGTCACACTTTGACCCGACTGTACGCATCCATTCTTGAACAAAAATTGAGTAGATGGGCAGAGAATGAGGGCATAAGAGCAACAGGACAAGCTGGATTCAGAAGGGGTTATTCCACTTTAGATCATATTCTTACGCTCAGAGCCATTATTGAGGAAGGAAGAGCAAACGGGAGAAGGATGTATTGTTGCTTTGTGGATTTTCGGAAAGCTTTTGATACAGTACCAAGGGCCAGATTGATGCGCAAGATGCAAGATTTAGGGGTCCCCAAAGAGATTATTTGGGGGATCATGGCCTTATACGGATCAGTAACTGGTTATGTACGTACTCCAGAAGGGGATTCCGACATTGTTCATTCCACCGTTGGAGTAAAGCAGGGATGCCCACTGTCCCCTACTTTATTTGGTATGTACATAGATGAGGTATCAGATTACATTGATAAAGAGGGTGATAGAGGGGCTCAACTTGCAGGGTCATGGATCCCTTTGTTGTTGTATGCAGATGATATTGTATTGATAACAGAATCACCGGATGGAATGTAGAGGCAGCTGGGATGCATTACATAAATTCGCAGAGGACAGTGGCCTGTCGGTAAACTTGGGTAAAACCAAAGTTATGGTGTTTAACACCACACTGCAGTGGGTCAGGAGATCGGCACCTACATTTGCATATGGCCAGGATACAGTAGAGTACACAGATGCATACACATACCTTGGGGTGGTATTTGCAGGAGCGAAGTTTACTCTTAAGAAAGCAGTGGATGCTAGATTATCCAGAGCCTCTGCGGCCTTGGGAGGGTTGGAGAGGATGTGTTGACAAGTGCAGTTTCAGGAACCACGAACAAAACTTTGGCTCTTTGATATTGTGGTGGCTTTGGCTATGCTTTATGGGGTCCAGATTTGGGGACCATCTGTGGATCAGGATAATTGGAAGTCAATGGAGAGACCTTTGGTATCTATGATTTCCCGAATGATTAGAGCCAAGGCCTCCGTACCACACGCGATTACCCGAGCGGAACTAGCGGCCCCTCCGATAGAAATTGAAGCTCTTACCCGATCAGTGTCCTTTATACATGGTTTGTGGGATACAAATAATTGCCGATATACTAGACTGGCCCTCGAATCCTCTCAACAATTAGCAATGAAAGGGGATACATCATGCTGGTATGCGCAACTGTCCTCGTGGTTTCGGAGACACGGGTTCAGTATGGAAAAATTACCCCCCTTCCAATACTCTCTTGAGGCCCCATCACTGGCAATTACACGAACGGAGATTAATAAAATCATGTGACAGGATCTTATACAGTTGGATACTAAGAGGACATGGGTAGACCCTACACAAGAATTGGGCACGAAGATGGTCGACTACAAAGAAAACTTCCTACAACTATCTGAAGATGGATTTGTGATTCGCCTGAGTTACATGGATATCCACCTGTCTCATGGTTTGAGATGTGCTATTGGTCAGATTCGTACATCCTCACACCAGTTAGAAATTGAATTTGGCAGATTTAGGGGAATCCCAACTGAGAGCAGAATTTGCAAGTTATGCGGAATGGAGCCGGAGACAGAATTACACTATATATGCCACTGCACAGTATACTATGAGATATGGGGGCATTTTCATTGCCTCTTTAAAGAAGGCTTTGGACCTCTAGATAGAATCATGCAATACCAAGATCAAAGATGCTTAGGCTTGTACCTACTGGAACTACATCGGCACAGGGATAATCTAATGAGAAGACAAAGAGCACTACAGCCTCAGAGGCCGATCACAGATTTCTTCGGATCGAGAGAAGCAGGAGTGGAAGGAGAAGCAAGAGGCCAACAGCCAGCACAAAGGAATACCCACAGTCATACCAAAGGCACGCTAATTGACAGAGCGACTGAGCTTAGGAAATCGAGACGACCACGGCCAAGATGCAGAAGCACACTTCACCGGAGGAGACTACAACAAAGGATTAGAAACATTCTAGCCAGACACCAAGAATGCTCCTAAGAAGTTTATTTAATACTTTGTATTTAGTTTTTCACATTTATTTTCACACTTTCACACTTTTCACACTTAGTACTTTAGTACTAAGGTACCCAGACATTGTAACAGATTCACCACTTTTGTATCAGTTTGGTCTCATAGGTCATTCTGGCCTTTTGAAGACGTTAATAACATTTCATTTCATTTCTCTCTCTCTCTCTCTCTCTCTCTCTCTCTCTCTCTCTCTCTCTCTCTTTGTGTGTGTGTGTGCGCGCGCGCGTGCGCGCATTGAAAGTGGGGCTTTGACCCTTTGCATTACATAAAGATCAACCATCGGTCCATATACAAGAAATATGGGAAGAACCGTAATGAATGTACAAGGAGAACATGGGCAAAAATCCCATAACAAACTACAGAAAACATCTATGGATAAAGATACTTTAACCAGGCGGTGAAGTGTAGCTATCTGGATAATGATCAAGTCTACACAAATCTGCCCAAAGCTCTGTCCACCTTGGGCGATGTAATGAAAACCATGGAGTCCAGTGCTGTTTATCTCATTTGTATAAAGCCTTGTCCACCTTGGACAATGTAGCAAAAACCACCGAGTCCAGTGCGATTTATCTCATTGATAAAAACCTCCTGTAGCAACTCACAAAAGCCAAGGGACTATAAAAACGTCTGCATCGATTCTAACACTTCCTGATGTACTTCAAAAAAAGGATGCGGATCTACGGCACGACCAAGCTGTAAGAGAGGCAGGGGGGAGCCACTCATTGTCCATCTCAAAGGCCAAGGGAAGGTACCAAGATGCACATCTCTAAGCAAAGCAGCTTCCCAAAGGCATCTCTAAATTGGCTCTCAAATAAATCTACAAATTGTCTCATATACATTTAGTAATTGGCCTCTACCATTGTCTGCACCTGTATGGTATTGTAGACAGGAAGTAGTCATCATGTAAAATTTGTACTCCAAATCTGATCATGGGTGCTCTCTCTGGGCTGAAAAGAATGTGACGTGTTCTTGATAACTGCAATAAAAACATATCGACACATAATTGCCCACTCCTCAAAGAAACATCTGGAGATTTCCATGGGCCAACCGCGAAGAATTGAGCTGGCAGGATCTCATGTGCTGGAAATGTGAAGCCTGCTGAATAGCCAAAATCCTCAGCAAACTACCCTCCTATTCCTCTTGGACAGGGCCTATTGTGAGAGGCACCTGCGACTGAAGCTCCAAGAGATCCAAATTCTACTCGACTGGTCTACCCTCGGGAAGTTTAGGAGCATCGACTATTGATCTTCCTCTAACCCTCTATCCAACAGCTTTGGTACCTCCTCTCAATCTTGGTCTGGTAACCTCTCCTCTGGAGGTCTGTGTCTGGGGGCTGCTCTACCTCTACCAACCTCTGTCTCACTACCCTTCTGTAAACAAGGATCGGTTGTACCTATATCTGTCTACCTGCAAGTCTTTGTCTCTGTCTCTGTGTCTGCTCTCCACTGTGCTGATGATGAGCACTATGTTGCTAATGACTCTCAATGCAATCCTCTCCTTTAGGAAGGTGATTTTGTCCATGACGTCTTTGAATTGTAGTATGAGCACCCATTTACATTGATGAGGATCTCACCAAGACACAAGTGGAGCATCGAAAGCTTTGTATGCCCAAAATCACGCAAGCAAGGAAAGTGGGCAAGAAAGCTTTCTATAAGATGGACGAATCTTCATAGATGGAAAACCCATCACATAGGGATTCATGGCCTATGAGACTACGGAGACCACTACAAAGGCGACATGACATGAGATCACACTCGGAGTATGGAATTGTGACGGATGCCTATGGACTCAGCCAGGCAGACTCGAGGAGGTGATGGAGGGGAGAGATTGTGATGCTGACAGAGACACACGAGAGCCAGGAGAGAGGTCTACCACATGTCCGGGGCTACCACTGGGAGTCCACATATAGACGATCCACAGGGAGATAGGGGACATCACGAGGTTCAGGGGGGATTGCTCTTTTAGTGAGGAGAGAGCTACAGACCAAGGTCACAGTAGTGAGTAGAGATGTAGAGGCCCGCTTCATGTGGGTGAGGATACAGCTAGCCCCGGACAGAGCCATACATTTGCACTGTGCTACTTCCCCCCACGCGGGTCACATTTCGCAGACCATACAGAGATACGACGGGCATCTACGACAGAGGAGGAGCCACCAGAGGAGGATGCCGATGAGAGTATGGTAGAGGAGGAGGAGGAGGGACCACAGTCACAATCACCCTTATTGGTTCTCTCGGAGGACCTCCTACACTACGCGGCATTGGGAGAGATCCTACTTGTAGGTGATTTCAATGCCCGCACACAGAGCCGACAATGCGAGATATATGACTTTGATGATTCCACCCTACTCCATACCATAGCGGCGGAGGATGTGGGACTAGGGAGGACATCAGAGGACAGAGGGAGTGACCCTACCAGATACGGATCACACATCAGAGGATAGAGGAAGTGACCCTACCAGATACAGAGGGAGTGACCCTACTAGATACGGATCACACATCTGGCACTAGGATCAGCGCACCACCTCTTGATCTACAACGGGATGCCCCGTTGGCCTATGTTAGGTGGATACACTTGCTTCCAGAAGGGAGGCAAGACAGGACAGGGAGGCAGGAAAGTCCAGAGCACAGTGGACTACATCTTAGGCTCCACAGGGGCCATGGATATTGTACGCTCCTTTACCAGACCACCATGGCCCATCGGCACGGATCATACATATCTCAGCCTCTCTCTCAGGACCAATTTACCGACACCACCTCCCCAGTCCTCCATGCAACATACCACTATACACTTCAGTGAGGAGCTTTCCGAGATTTATAGATACCATGTGTACGTAGGGATCAGCCAGCTAGACCCTGACGCCCCACTCTCCACTCACCACTGAGCTCACCTCCATACTCCACTCAACAACGCTCGAGAGATTTCCCTCGACCATGCACTCCAGCGACACACCACGATCTGAGACGATGCCCCAGAATAGATGGTATGATGATGAGTGCAGACAACTATATCAGACGCTTAGGGCACAGCATATTACTGGGCAAATATCCGAGAGACAGATGCACCGACAGATGGGTACTCTTACTAGACGTAAGAACAGAGCTTTTGAGGGGACACAGTGGTGGGATGTGTACAATACACTTCAGAGTCGAGAGGCAGCGATCTCTTGGGGAGATATGAGACAGCGGACCCCACCCACGCCTATAGAGGACCCAGTGGTATGGCATGCTATGCAGAGACACTCTATCAGGTGCCGGCTCAGCTCCCCCTTCCACACCCGGCGGCCCCCCGACCTACAGCTCCCACTCTCTTTACCATAGATATGGTGAGACGAGGCATTCAGAGTCTACAGCACCGCCGAGCCGCGGACCACACCGAGCTTCAGGGTGAGCATTTTATATACGCTACACACACTTTGGCTCCATTGATTGCACACCTGTTCAATAGGGCATTGACAGAGGGATTCCCAGAAAGCTGGACTATGCATACTATTGTGCCTATACATAAGGCTGGAGACAGCATGGATCCAGCCAACTACAGGACTATCATGATTGGTCATATGATGGCCAAGATTTATGGAGCAGTTTTAGAGTCAGAGTTGAGCAGATATGCAAAGACTGAGGGGCTACGCGCCTCCGGATAGGCAGGCTTCAGACGCACATTCTCTACTGTGGACCACATCTTCACTCTCAAATGCCTGATAGAGTAGTCACGGAGCCGAGGGAGACGCCTTTACTGTTGCTTTGTGGACTTCTGCAAAGCCTTTGACAGAGTCCCCAGAGAGAGACTACTACAGCGACTCATATCTCTTGGGATACCCCCGGACATGATATGGGCCATATATGCTTTGTATGAGAGAGTGTCAGGCAGGGTCAGATGCCTAGGAGGACTATTAGATAGCATCACTAGCACCATCGGGGTGTCCACTCTCCCCTACTCTATTTGGTATGTACATAGATGAGATGGAGACCTACATCCGACAGAGAGGAGGAGCAGGTGCCGACCTATCAGGCACTCAGGTACATATTATGCTATATGCTGATGACATTATTTTACTCGCAGAGTCACAGGAGGATCTCCAGCTCCACATACAGGCTCTAGACTTATTTTGTACAAAGAGAGGAGTGACAGTGAACCTTGGCAAGACCAAGATTTTGATATTCCACACATCAGGCATTGTTCGGAGAAGATCAGTTTTTCCTTTTGAGGGCAGCCAGATTGAGGTAGTAGAGTCATATGTATACTTGGGCATCACCTTCACAGCCAGGATTGGCCGCTTCTCTATGGCACAGGCAGCCCAAGATCGTACCACACGAGCGTATGCAGCTCTAGCCATGCTTGAGAGGGGATGCCATTAGACACATTTCCAAGAGCCCCGCACGAAGAGCTGGCTATTTGACACTTTAGTGACACCAGCTCTTCTATACGCTGCCCGAGTGTGGACCCCAGGATTATCAGAGCAGGCTTGGAGCAGACTCGAGAGGCCACAGATATTGCTGCTTGCCCGGATGATCCGGAGCAAGCCATCAGTCCCACATGATATTGTGAGAGCAGAGTTTGGTGCCCCACCCATGGTAGTGGAGGCGCTATTTCAGACAGTGGGATACCTCCATAGGTTGCGAGGCATGAGGGCAGATAGACTACCTCGCCTTGCTCTTGAGACTTCCCGCAGGCTAGCAGACTCTGGGGATGAGAGATCATGGTATGCGAGTGTGACTAGATGGCTTCAGACCAGAGTTACCCGGAATGCGGAACGGGAACGGCGACGGGCCTCCCTGCGGAACGGGGGAACGGGAATGGGCCCAGAATGGGAACGGCGCGGAACGGCAGGCTAAAAAAACACCCAAATATTATTTTTTTTAGCGTTATGTGTTTGAATATGTATTTTTTTTATGCGTGTAAGAGCATAGCTTGCATCCCCATGCACGAGAACCTCCCGCCGCCGACAAGGTGCCCTCCGAGGTCACTTCATCCCACCACGACCATTCCTTCGCCTTTTGAGTGTTGCCTGCATGAACGGAGGGGGTTGAACGAGAAGAAGAGGCCATGGATGATGGATTATCCGTGAAAGAGAGAGCTTGATCTTGAACTTTGAGAGAGAGAGGCTTGCCGCTTGATTCCGCGAGATTGTCAAGAAAGGGAAAGGGAAGGAAATAACACCCACCCCCACACCAACCATCATCAACTTGACACTAGACGAGGAGCAAAGGAGACGTGTGCGGGCCTTACACGTAAGGATATGTGGCCTCAGAGACCAAGATAATGTAGATAAAGAGGTGAAAGAACTCATCACTCTGGTGGGGGTCAACGAGCAGACGCATACGAGGGCTTGGAGAGTGGGCACTAAGAAAAGTGGGAGCAACGGAGAAACCTCGAAGGAAAGGGCACTCATTCTCCGCTTCCCCTCCATGAAAGCGAAGAAAGACTTCTTGAAGAAGAGAGCGACTTTAAAGAAGACGGGCATCTTTCTTGGAGATGACCTCACCCTCTCGCAGATTGCTCATATGCAAGAAGTAATGCCGGAAATAAGAGCAGCAAGGGAAGAGGGGAAGATTGCTTTTTACAGGGATGGAAAGGTGGTGATATTGGAGCGACGCCCCGCATGACAGTGCGAGACCTATGGGACCACACTAAAGATGGCAACCTGGAATTGTAATGGGTCACTCCGTCTTGATGTAGGGGCCTTTGAGGATAGCTTCACGGGGAGAGACTTCATTTTCTACTCGGAGAGACATCAAGCACCGGGACAATCCATGCCACGGGTGAGCGGATATAGATGGGAAACAGCCTGCAGAAAGGAGATCAAATCGAAGCATCGAGGACGGGGCTCAGGGGGAGTGGCACTTCTATTCAGGGAGGAACTGCAGCCAATGATATATATAGAACGCAAGGATGAACAGGCTAGGTACATGTGGGTGAGGCTTAGGGCAGAGACGGGCAGATACCTCTACATTGCTATTTGTTACTTTCCTCCTAGTATGTCAATATATGCATCACCTAGAGGACAATTCCCCTTTGCTATTTTGGATAATGACATATGGGAGTTTTCCAAGGATGGTGACATTATCATACTAGGGGATTTCAATGCTAGGACTGCCCACCACCAGACAATATTTTATGATACTTCCGAAGAGATGCTTAGGGAGCTGGACATCACAGAGATGGGTCTATCCAGACTATCACAAGATGAGGAATACACTGAATATGGCAGATACTTGATAGATATGGGAACCGCACACAGATTGGCCATTGTGAATGGCCTACAAAGATTTTCGACATTTGGAGGTTTTACTTGCTTTCCACACCGACATGGTGCCAGCACAGTGGATTATGTTATGGCCCAGCCAGGTCTCATTCCTTTCTTTCAGGATTTCATGGTGGGCACTAGGCCAGTTGGAGTAGCAGTTGATCATGCTATCGTGTCTTTCACCCTGACCTTTCAGTTCAGCACAGCTCCATTAGGAGAGGTCCCCACACACACTCGGTATACCTTCATGAGGGAGACGGATTCTGTGTATATGGATGAGATATACATGCAGCTATGCACCCAGGAGCTGGGACGGCCACTATATAAACTCACTCAGATATTGATAGAGACGCTCCATGAGGCAACATCAGAGGCATTCCCCACAGCCAGCCCACACAGAGACGATCTGGGAACATGCCCCAGAACAGTTGGTATGATGAGGAGTGCATAGAGACGAGGATCAAACTACACAGGGAAGTTCTCACGAGTACTACCACACATAGATAGTCACGGATTATCTCTCGCCGCCTAGTGCGACGAAAGAAAAGGGCCTATCTATCTCAGGTAGAGCGGGATCTATATCAGCTATTTATAAGTCAGGACTCGGGCGAAGCATGGAGGCTATTCCACGAGCATTCACAACTGCCCGCGGTCACCTCCACTGAGACATGGGGGGAATATGCCACATCTCTCTACACAGCATCAGGGCAACCACCTTTGCCAGACCCACTAGAGACATGCCCAAAGACATGTTCTTTCTTTATTGTCGAGAGGGTAAGGAAAGCCATTGACAGGATGAAGACAAGGAGAGCACATGATCATGATGGTCTGGTAGCAAAGCACTTCATCCATGCTAGGGATGTGCTGGCAGAGCTCCTGGCTATGATGTTTAATCGAGCCATGTATGAAGGCTTCCCGGAGACTTGGAGTATGTCTACGATTGTGCCTATTTTCAAGTCAGGAGATCCCATGATTCCTGCGAATTATCACACCATCATGGACACATTAGCTAGGTTGTATGCATCCGTTCTTGAGCAGGAGCTGAGTAGATGGGCAGAGCGAGAGGGAATAAGAGCACCAGGGCAAGCACGTTTCAGGAGAGGTTTCTCCACTCTTGACCAGATTCTGACACTCAGAGCTATTATTGAGGAGGGTAGACACCATGGCAAGAGAATCTATTGTAGCTTTGTGGATTTCCGCAAAGCTTTTGACACAGTGCCGAGAGCCAGACTTATACACAGACTACAGGACATGGGTGTGCCTACAGAGCTGATATGGAGTATTCTGGCTCTATACAGGACAGTGATGGGGCGGGTGCGCACCACAGAGGGAATGTCTGACATGGTCCACTCCACTATTGGAGTAAAGCAGGGATGCCCCCTATCCCCGACTCTTTTTCGGATGTATGTGGATGAGTTTTCAGACTATGTAGAGCGGCAGGGGGACAAGGGGGCTCAGCTAGCAGGGACATGGATTCCGTTGTTACTATATGCTGATGATATTGTGCTGATTTCACACTCCCCAGAGGGGATGCAGCGTCACTTGGATGCTCTGCGTACATTTGCTCGTGATAGTGGATTGTCGGTCAATCTGGGGAAAACCAAGGTTATGGTGTTCAACAACACACCACAGTGGGTTAGGAGGTCGGCATCCACATTTATGTATGGCCAGGAGACTGTGGAGTACACAGATGCATATACCTATCTTGGGTAGTATCCAATGGACCGGTGTTTTCACTAAGGAGAGCATCAGAGACTAGACTGATGAGAGCATATGCAGCTCTGGGAGGACTGGAGAGGATGTGTTCGCAGGTTCAGTTTCAGGAACCGCGAACAAAGCTTTGGCTTTTTGACACTCTAGTGACTCCAACTATGCTCTATGGAGTTCAGGTATGGAGACGCTGAGTAGACCACCATGGGAGATCTGGCAACACAGATGGATGGAGATGTATGGAGAGGCCTCTGGTCTCTATGATCGCTCGGATGATTCGGGCTAAGGCCTCAGTACCACATGAGATTATCCGAGTTGAGCTAGCCCCCCCCCCCCCGTGGTGGAGGCTCTGACGAGATCAGCTTCCTTTATGCACAGTCTATGGGATCTCCCCAGAGACAGATACGCTCGGCTTGCCTTGGAGTCATCTCGACAACTAGCTCTACAAGGCGATACAGCATGTTGGTATGGACAGATGTCATGGGTTCAGTCGCATGGTCTCAACATGGATAGATTACCTCCGCTTCAATACTCCTTGGATGCACCCTCCTTGTCTCTCACATGGGCAGAGATTCCAGGCTCATACGTCAGGATCTGATTCAGCTAAATACCAGGAGCACATGGATACAGCCGACACAGGAGTTGGGCACGAAGATGGCCTTCTACAGAGAGCACCTTCTCCAACTCACGGAGGACGGCTTTGTGACTAGGCCAGCATACATGGATACACACTTATCCCATGGGATAAGATGCGTTATTGGACAGATACGCACATCCTCACATCAGCTCTAGATCGAGACTGGCCGTCTTCGAGGAGTGCCGGCAGGAGCCAGAATATGTCACCTATGTAACTTAGAACCAGAGACAGAGCTGCACTAGACATGTCACTGCCCGGCATACTATGAGATACGCGGCCGCTTTCACTGCCTGTTCAGAGAAGGGTTCGGACCTTTTTCTAGAGTCATGAGATACAAGGATCAGAAGTGTCTTGTATTGTTCCTGCTAGAGCTGCGCAGACTTAGGGAGAGCTTGCTGAGGACATCAGGGGAAAGACGGTCTCAGAGACGAATCACAGAGTTCTTTACACCAGAAAGAGGAGAGCCAACAGAGCAGTCATGACAGCAGATCTCAGAGCCTACTCATACTAGAGGTACACTGCTTGACAGAGCCACTGAACTTGGCAGATCCAGACGTCCACGGCCTCGGGGGGTTCTCCCACTATAGACGAAGGTTGCAACAGAAGATACGGATCACTCTAGCTCGACATGCAAGACGCCCAACCAAATTTCTGACCATGGAGGAGGTTGATGAGATCCGAGAGAGACCGCTGAGAGATTTCATTGAACCCACAAAATCCCCCCCCTTCTGTAGCGCGGATAATGTGTCGTGCTCTCTACAGTGTGGGTGTCCCTCAATGCAATGTGCGTGACAATCTCACTCAAACGAATGGAAACTCTCTCAAACAGAATGAAACCCAGAAATAATGGATAACAACAGAGACACAACAGTGGACCAGAACTTGTGGACTTGACTAGCTCAAAGAACCATGTACAGACTCTGGCGTGGTAGCACACTCAGCTCTAGCCCAGGACTCACAGGTACAAATGGGGGTGTCGAGGCTCAAATGTGCAGGGATGGTGAAACAGTGCTCTGTGTAAGACTCTCTCTAGACGACTACGTCTTGACCATATATGGAAGATGATGATAATGACCCCTAACAACTACTCATGTGTACCACCATAAAGAGACACCAACGGCTCATAAATGTCCCGTCAGTTGGTGGTATCCTGGCCACGATGTCCACTAGACCACCGTCCGTATCTATGCCACTTGTCACTACCCAGCCCAGAGTGTCCGTCCAGTGTAAACCAGACCAGGCCAACTGTCCAACTGTCTGTCCAGTGAAAGTGACACTGTAGCCCTGCTACAGGTTGCCCGCCACAAGACTGCTCACCGTCTCGGTGAGAGGAACACTAAATACAGGTATGTCTACCAAAACAACTGAAGTGACTCATATCAGAGAAGGCATTAAAACCACAATGGAAATCTACAGGAAAGTGATATCTGCTATAAAGCTCAATCTGCTATAAAGCTATAAAGCTCAGCCAGATTCTTCAAGTCAGATAAAAAATTTCGACCACCGCATGGTAAGCTAGTAGAAGAAGGCAAGAAGATGGTAAGTCAGGATAGACCCATGCGACCTTCAAGGCCAGGGCAAGGGGCAAGGCTTGCAGCAGGGCGAGGCCCAACAGGGCAGCAGGGGCGAGGGGGGTGGGCTGAGGCGGGATAGGGTGGATAGAGGCGGTGGATAGGGGCGAGCCTTGAGGTAGGGGTGAGAGGGTTGGGCTGGGGCGAATCCTAACTGGGCTGGGGCGAGACAATTGGATAGGGGCGAATCCAGGTAAATTTGATAGGGGCGAGCTAAATTGGGCTGGGGCGAGACCACTGGATAGGGGCGAGAGGGGGTGGGCTGGGGCGAGAGGGTGTTTTGGACTAGTGGCTAATTAGCATGAAAGGAAAACCAGGTTCAAACACTTGAACAGGCATTCCATCACACAACTAAAAGGACCTTGGTTTGAAGCTTCTACTTGCTAAAACATGATCAAATACTGACCAAACGATATTTGAATGTAGCTATCTGGTGTAGTGTGTATGAAGGCATGTCTTCAATTCGACTTACCGACTCCATTGCCAGCTCATGTTCAAGCTGCCCACGTGTAGCCTTCATCACTACATTGAACTCCGTGTATGAAGCACGCATGGCAAGCCACAAAGTATCCATAACTTTGAATGCCACACAATACAGCAACTCGAAGGCCATCTCGTCTTCAGCAAGAATTCTCAAGAAACAAACTGCAGCCCAAGACCTCGGCTTTCCTGACCAAAGGTCAAGCATTTGAATCAGCATAAAGGTGATGTTCACACCAGCAACTGCGAACGGATACTCCCACGTTGCTCGTCTACCTCCTTTCTTGTACAACAGCTGCTGAAATGTTTTCGGGTATCGTTTTGAGAAGAACAACAAATTCTCCAGAGAGATAAATCCTCCACCCCTGAAATCTGTGGATGGGTCAGTCCCTTGCCACCCCATATCTTTCCATTGACTGGAAACAAAGCCATTCAAGTATGAGTTGGGAAAAGCAGCAGACCATAAATCCTTCAATACCTCACACAAGACCAAGAGGAAAGACTTCATAGACTTCAATTGCGTGTAGAGACTGTTTTTGATAGCTATCGTTCTGATCACTTCCACAAAGGGAGCATCTGAGTGATCAATCTCTGTGACCTTTACACTTGCCATTGGCTGAGGTGGCTCATTGGGCTCAGCTACTGTAAGAACTTTGGAAGATGGAGGTGGGGTATTCTCAGGCAAAGAGTGAACAGATACCCCATAACAAGGGATAGATTGGGTAGCTTCCAACCACTCTAGCAGGTCTTCATCTGACCCATCCGGCGGAGTAGGTTGTTCTAGTTCGGGATTGGACTCCATGGACAGGGAACTATGATGCACCACCGGATCCATTCCGCCTTCGAGGCGAATCGGTTGCATTGGGGAGCCAGGGGTTCGTATCCACATTGCATCGTTTCCCCAATCATGTAGTGCTTTCGTGTGTCGTAGCCATGGTCTGCCAATGAGCAATGGGAAGCCATCTTCTAGCTGGGGAAGGTGAACCACCACAAAATCCAAGCTGAATGTGAAATCTTGAACCTGCAGAGGCACCTTTTCTACAATGCCCAAGGGGTAGACAGTCCTCTGGTCGGCCAAAGTCACTGTGAATGGGGCATGCCTAGTGGGCTGGAGACCCAATGCCAGCATAGTGAATTCAGGCATCAGGTTGATACCCGACCCACCATCTACTATGACCCCTGAGAATTCGCGGCTCATAATAGGAACGGTTAGACGCGGACTCCTATAATCAGTAAGTGAAGCTTCGGGATAGGATATCATGTAGGATTCGGAGGGCTGCACTGGGAGCTGCCCGCCACTAGACCCTGCACCAAGGTACAGAGATTGAATGATGGCAAGGGTGTCACTTCGAAAATTTGCATCAAGTCGAAGCATGTCATACAATGACACTTGCTGAAAGGTATTCTTCAATATAGTCTCTGTTGTAGGTTTTTCTCTTGGGATCAGTGTCTTCTCAGTTTCCTTGATCTTTTGTAAGTCAGCGACTGCTTCTAAGAAAGCCCCATCAATATCAGAGAGCATAGTAAAAGATCCTTTCTTAGCACTAGGGGATGGCATGTCAGCTGCTGGAGGAGGTGTAGGCATTGGGGAGGAAAGGGCTGTACCTGCTGGAAGATTGAGGCCGAGGGCTGCCCTCTGAGCTCGTGTGAGGACACCAGCTGGCTCCTCTACCAGCTGCAACTTGTCCTGAGAGGCAATCATATGGGCAGAAAGTGGTGGCTTGGGGTTGGTACTAACTGCTATCAAATTGATCTTGGGAAAGGTGAATTCAGGTTGGCTCTCACTTGGGCTCGCAGAGGTAGAGGCGCGTTGTTTTGGACAATCCTTAGTGTAGTGAGCCTGAGCCTCAGGGCAAAGTTGGCACGGAGGAGAGACTTCTGGCAGAGGGCATTTGCTCTGATAATGCCCATACTCTCCACATCTGTAGCATAAAATGGGCCAATTGGAGGGACGGAACGGCGGACGAGGTGGTTGTTGCATGGAGTTTGAGGGTGACGTGTAGAAGCTCTGAGGGGTTGAGGGAGCATTAGCATGATAAAAACTGGGAGATGCGAAGTTGTTGTGCATACCTTGCATAGGAGGTGTTGTCAGCAGAGGTGGCATAGGGTGTTGATGACCATAGGGTGAAACCATGTTGGATGTAGGTGTCAACCCTTGTTGAAGGTTGGGGGCGAGGCTCTGTTGTAGTTGCCGCATTCCCTTCAGATAATAGCACTCTTTGTCATCAAGGCCAGGCTTCTCGCAGAAATGGCAGTAAGCTCGAAGTGGGCAGTCCTGAGAAGGATGCCCTGGAGATCGACATGAGCTACACCATACCATAGCCTTAGTCTCCTGCTGAGACCTGAGCTCTTCTAGCTCTCTTTTAAGTTGATCATAAGCCTCTTGATGTGGGGGCTTCTCCTGTCTGAGAGAGAAGGATCTCTCTTCCTGAAGGGCCCGCTGTAACTTTAGGGCTTCCAGTTCCCTGTGTAAAGAAGTCAAGGGGTCTGATGGACTGTCCACGAGTACAGGGGCAGTCTCTACCTGAGGAGAGTCAGTGAACAGCTTCCTAGCTCCCTCTATTCTAGTAGCAGCAACAAAGTCCTCCAGACTGGCTTCAGGACGGAAACTTTCTCTGAGCTTTTGTTGAGAAGTCTTAGGCAGAGCCTTCTCTACCCACTTCTTCACCATAAATTCTCCTGGTTGCTGAGGCAGCTTGGCGACCAGGGACTTTGTTCTGGTCATGAGCTCGGAAAATGTCTCCTTGGGCTAGAGCAACAGGTTGGCCAACTCATCTAGAATCTTTTCTTGATAATCCCCTGGTCGGAAAGCTTCACAGAACTGCTGTCTTAACATAGTCCAAGTAGCAAAGTGGTTTTCAGCAAACTGACTGTACCATTTATCTGCAAGACCATCCAAGGTGGACAGAAAGAGCACAAGGTAGGCGTCTTCTCTATTGAGGCCACGACCTCTGCAAAGAGAAACAAACCTCCGAGCATGGTCATCAACGTCCTCTCTGGAGAGACCCTTGAAGGTAGGGAACTTGATGTTCACCTTGGCCAAAACACTTGGTGAGCTCCTCCATGGCCTCTTGCTCCTGAGCCTGTTGCTCACTAGCTTGCTGTAACAAAATGGGGGAGAGCCTTACCGGAGAAGGTGACCTGGAGGATGTAGAACCGGTCGAAGGAATGGAGGGAGCTATATGTGTAGGTATGGGTGATGGTGTTAATATACTTCTACTGGGTACCAAAGGTTGGCGTCATCTGTGGTAGTACTTCTGGGGGCTCAATAGTGCGCTTTGACGCTCTAATGATCGCCTTGTATGTGTCATGCAGTAACCACCACCCCAACCAAGCTTTGGGCAAGAAGACCTTCACCTGGTTGAACAGTGGACTAGACTCTACTAGACCAGGCGAGTGACTAGACCAACTAGCCTGGACAAGGACGAGGAGGACTAGACCAGGGACGAGGAGGACTAGACCAAGACGAGGACTGGGTGGACCAGGGCGAGAGAGGACTAGACCAGCAAGGTGAGAGACTAGACCAGCTAGATTAAGCTGTCTAGGGTGAAATTGGACCAGACCAGCACAGGAGAGCGAAGAAACCAGCTACTCAACAGACTGAGACTTCAGTTGAGGTCCCACCGTGATCGCCAAAATGAGAGCACCTGTAGCGCGGATAATGTGTCATGCTCTCTACAGTGTGGGTGTCCCTCAGTGCAATGTGCGTGACAATCTCACTCAAACGAATGGAAACTCTCTCAAACAGAATGAAACACAGAAATAATGGATAACAACAGAGACACAACAGTGGACCAGAACATGTGGACTCGACTAGCTCAAAGAACCATGTACAGACTCTGGCGTGGTAGCACACTCAGCTCTAGCCCAGGACTCACAGGTACAAATGGGGGTGTCGAGGCTCAGATGTGCAGGGATGGTGAAACAGTGCTCTATGTAAGACTCTCTCTAGACGACTACGTCTGGACCATATATGGAAGATCATGATAATGACCCCTGACAACTACTCATGTGTACCACCATAAAGAGACACCAACGGCTCATAAATGTCCCGTCAGTTGGTGGTATCCTGGCCACGATGTCCACTAGACCACCGTCCGTATCCATGCCACTTGTCACTGCCCCGCCGAGAGTGTCCGTCCAGTGTGAACCAGACCAGGCCAACTGTCCAACTGTCTGTCCAGTGAAAGTGACACTGTAGCCCTGCTACACCTTCCCCCTTATTTCCTTTCTCCTTAGTGTTTAAGTGTTAGTGGTAGTGTTAGCTCTTTGTAACTTGGCTCTTTGTAACTCGGTAACTTTGTAACTTTGTAATTTCCGTGCTCACACATGTATTAGATTCACAAATTGTAACTTTTTGGTCTCATAGGTCATTTTGGCCTTTTGAAGACGTTAATATAACATTTCATTTCATTTCACTCTCTCTCTCTCTCTCTCTCTCTCTCTCTCACACACACACACACACACACACATATGCATACCTCCATAACATACATATGCACATGCATGTGTATGCGTATATGCATACACACATACATGCATATATTCGTGTGTACAAAAATGTGTTACTAGTTGATTAGAAAACTTATTTGTATAAAATTGCAAATGCAAATAAAACTATGTAAATTTTCATGTTTACAAATGTTCATTTCTTATTCCTTAATTACATAATTCAAGTTGCAAACAAGACGCATGCTAATATAGCCGCACAATCAAATCATTTTAGTTTTTTGATATTTTGTTTGGTCTTTGAAGGTTTGAGAAAGCAATTTACAAAGCACTTTGTTATAGTAATTCTAAAAGTAATTTTGTTTCTTGTGAGATATAAAGCAAACAAAAAACAAGGAGATTTTGTGATAAACACACTAACCTGAGGTGCACCATCTTGTGAACGCTCATATTTGCTTAAACTTTCTTGTAGTCGCAAAACCTGGCAAGTTGCAATAAGCACACAAGACTCCCCCATATGTCACAAAGAGAGTGAACTTCAAAAATTCTCACCTCCTCATGCAAATAACGGAGGTTCTCTTGTTGGTAGCGCAGAAGAAGTGCTTGTTGCTCTGCTAATTTCCCTCCATCAAGGTATCTGCAGGCATTCTTCTACATCATGGTGAGAAATAAAAAGCTGGATTGGTTACTCGCATTTCCTAGCAATACTACATGACGTTAGGGCTCAACGGCAATATCAATTTCTAATAAAGAGACCTGAACACTAATTAGATACAAGAAAATCTCTTCTCCGAGAGATGGTAACATTTGAATGTCTGTGGAATTGACCAAAACTTTCTTGGTTTTGTGTTCAAAGCGCTTGCATATAATCAAGGCATTGCATTTTGCTTACTAGCCATTCTGATGAATCTGGAGTGCACAAGCTAATCTTTCTTTTTGCAAAACCACTGATCATTATATTGAAGAAAGCGCCATAAAAACGCTTCTTCCAAGAAAGTACATCTCTAAATATGAAAATAAAATGCACAAAAAGGGTGCATGCACGTACCCACACCCTCATTTACCTCCCCACCCACCCCACGTATGCACTCACAAGTGTACAATACATAATAAAGAAGAATATCTTGCTGCAAAAAAAAATATTTGCCAAAAATGGAGGGGTAGTATTGAACATTGAACACCATGACCTTGGTTTTACTAAGATTAACCAACAAACCACAATCCTGTGAGTAGCATGTAGCAAATCAAGATGCCTCTGTACGCCTCTAAAGAGTCAACTATCAGTACAATATCATCTTCATACAATCAAGAAGGATCTATATGCTGCTCAACTGCTCTCCTCTGTCTCCTCGTTTGCCAATATAGCCTACAAGCTCATAAATATATAAACCAAAGAGAGTGATGACAGACATCCCTGTCTCCCCCCTATGGTGGAATAAACTGGTGTAATTGACCCTCAGAAGTTCTTACTCTGCCAATCATCATCTCATACAATGCAGTGATCCCCCAAACAATTTCACCAGGTACTCCCAAGTCATACACCCTCTGCAATAGCCTTGCCCTAGGGACTGTGTCAAAGGCTTTACGAAAATCCTAAGCAACAGTATATCTGTCTCCCTCAGAATCTGCTCTCCTCAATAAAATCATACAAACAAGGTTCAAAGCATAAACTTGTACATTACAAACCTCATATTACCCAACAAGGTAGGTGGCTGGATGACTGAGTGCAGAGAGTAGATGACGTCAGGCTGCAGATTAGACATATTGTGCCAGCGAATCCAATCTGCAAAACCATTAGTTGGATCAATGGAGAAAGTGTGCTACACAGGTTTGCATTCATAGCTAACATCAGTAAAACTTTACAGCACTGAAATTTACTGGTTGCAGCAAATTCTTTACTATAGAGTTTGATGATGATCTTTCTATCTTTGTACAAGACCAACATCAACCCCTCAATGGACGTGGGAAGTACAAGAACGTCCTTCAACAAAGGCAAAACAGATTTCTGGAAAGAAAAGTAAAGCAGTCTATCGGACTACAAAACTAAACATCATCATGCAAGGAATGTCAAGAAGAAAAAGACAGCAAAAATAATGATGGTAAAGTATCCACGTCTTCGAGTTTGTAGTAGCACCCCGTCAACAATGGGAAACATAGGAGACTTTGTGACAAACTCTGCTACCAAGCATGGTATCACAACCTCTCAATCAGCTGCCTTAAAAAATTTTACTTTCTTGAAAGCTTCTACTGTTTGATGAAGTATTAGGTGTAGCATGTTTACTACTAGTAATCTTTTTAAAAATAGTTAGTTGCCTAGGCACCAAGCAACATATATACCACATGCATGCACCATAGTTGCACGCTAAGGCCTTCAATAAGCACATCACACACCCTCTTCTTGAAAACTATTAAGGTGTTCACAACTTGATGCTCTTACCTTTTTAACATCATCTAGATGCAATGTCACCACAATGAGGACATTAGGAGCACTGACTTTTTGAAGCAACGGATACATTTATTCTCTAGAAGCTTCATAAAAAGGCTCCCATCAAGGGTTGTTTCCTGGTATGGATTTCGCAAATGTCTCCAACTATCCATAAAAGGATATATTTTAAAGTTGTGAAGAAATCAAGTTCACATCAAACAGCATTTTGTCTGGGTATTCTAACAAGTTATTTGATGGCCCACGTATTTTCATATCTTACCCACTTCACTCGTGTGGCAGCACGTTAAGACATTACCCTCATTTCTATACACAATGGTCTTGCACCTGATAAAGCTGCTCATTTTAAGCGAATAACTCACTGTTAATAACCATACACTAGTTAAGAAAAGAGACGGCATGCAAGCTTTGACTTACAAAGATACAGCCCAATCACTGCTCCAGTCCACAAGATTTCCAACAAGAGTGCCAACCTGCAGACTCTCATGCATCACGTATGTAGCCATGAGACACTGACAACCTTGAGCTCTATTAGTAACAAAAAGTTGATCTTCCAGTTAAAGACACGCCTTTACTCAGAAGTAAAACAAACAGATATAACTGATGCAGCAAACTGAAAGATTGACCAAACCTGCTGGGTGTACTAGGGTGCTAGTCATTCTCCTCACCCATCTCCCCCTTAGGCAGGCTAGGGTATAAAAAAATACATAATAAGTCACTATCATTACAATAGCGTTCAATGAACTGAGCTCAATTTCCACTGCTGCCTTTCCAATGAGCCAAGTTGCTCTTTGTTCACTGCTCTGCCCATTACTTGCTGCTGCATATACTCAAGTCCAATGATCTCAAAATGTAAAAGGACACTGCATGTTAATTTGCAACAGCAAAGCACGGCGAACTGAAAGGCATTGTCAAATGCAAAACATTCGACCCCAATGCCCGTTCTTACTCCAAAAGGGATAGTTCAATTCAGACCGTTTCACCTTGAATCACAGACTTCCCAAAACGTACAACAAGCTTTACCACCGTTGTAAAGGCTTTAGGGGATGGCCTCTATAACACCTATCACAATCACAACATGAGGATGAAGGAAAGGAACAAACAAAGAACACTCCACCTAGCCTCGACTAGCTGCAATCTACACATTCGCAACAGAGACTAGCATGACCAACTCCCATGCAAAGCCAAGTACGATACAAAAACTCCTAAAAGAACCAGCCCAAAAGCTATGGAAGTCTCTGATTTGTTGATGCCACCACCTTGGGTTACAACTTATTCAACCCGCTAGCGTATACCCCTGCAAGGTGACCATATGCACTCATGACTACACATAGTATTAGGGCAAATGAAACCCAAACCAAGAGAAATTCAAAACCCGACTAACTCCAACCAAAAAATAAGAAAAAACTCAGAATTTGAAGCCCAAACATTGAGGGAATCTCTACACTTCCACATATGCAAAATCAGAGCTTCTATCGAGAAGCTCTAGCCTCAGCTACACACAAGAGAGGGTAGAACTCACCAAGGCTGCTAAAGAGGCATATTTGCAAAGATCAAACACCACCTCCATCAACTCCAAAAGGAGGGACACGCCCTCAACTAGGCTACACAAGCCCCATAGCTAGCAATGATGGGTCTTCCGTGTCAGGATGCCTCCATCCCACGCAAGTAGGGCTGATTTTCTTTCCTGTTCTTCCCTCAAACCTCCTCATCACTGACAACCAAAAACTCAAAAAAACTTCAGGTTTTTTCATTTTTCGAAGCACTTACTCTTTGAAGTCTTGACACTTCTATGTACAAAAAGAGCAAAACTGTGTACCCTGCACAACTGTAACGCATATGTAGAGATAATTGGCACACACCGCCTTTGTACACTTTGTACAAGCAGGCTTTATTTACATCCATGAGGTCCAAACACACTAGAAAACATCTCTCAAATTCTTTAGGGTGGTGCACATCATTCCGTAAAAACACGTCACACCATCTTTTGACCAGTCCTCAAGATCCTTCTTGTTGTATTCTCCCATGGCATTTGCCTCTTCCTTTAGCAGTCACTTTCACTTTAGCAATAGAGCTTCATGCTTCAGCAGTGAAGAGGGCAGTGTGGCCATGTGATAATCTTGCTCAATGCCTTTTGGCTTTAGATATGTAAATAGGGCCGAATATCTCACCATCTGTACATATGCTACATTGGTCTTCACAACTTCATCAATGTGTGCCTGCATCTCTGGTGTGACCATTGTCAGGCCAAGCACTGGCAGCATTGTAGTTGCAGAGGTTGACTGCTTCTAGTAATATAAGCTTCATCTTCTGGCTGCCCACCCATAACCATATCAAAGGAGGTGTCAATGTTTTGCATTTCCAGAGGGAGAGCTCTGCCATTTCCTTGTTCATGTCCCAAGACCTACATAGCCTCTATGTACCTTAATTCCTTCTCCATGAAGATGTTCACTAAGGCTTCTCTTTGGACTCTTTGCATTGTCAATTCCATCTGAGACTTTTCCAAATCAGCTTGGAACTTGTTGGTAGCTTCATCAGATGCGGAAGGGAGTGTAGCTAATGGGTCCTACAAGAATTCTTGGAACCTTATTATGTAAGATGAAAGCTCCTCATTAGCTAATTTGAGAGCCATTTACAGCCTGTCAGCCTTCAGGTGGCCTTTGAAAAGCTCCATTGTAGCTTTAGCAAAGAGGTTGCCTCAATAAACACAAATACAAATACACAAATATGTGTGCAGCTATATCCAACAAAGACGTTAATACGTGTGGGTATATGTTACAAATGCGAGTATAAATTATGAGACTCTACATGTATTATAATAATAAAAAAATCGTGTTTGAACTAAGGGTATTTTGCATGTAACCTGAAAAGTTTCAATGCATATGATAGAAAATGTATGGCATCTCACTTAAGCATGTTTCATGGTTCATAAAATCTCGTAGTAACCATGCTCATAGGACAGCCTTGCAAAGATGATTATCCAGAGCGTGGAGGTGGAGGACAAGGAAAGACAATACCAAGAAGACAGCTCTCATCCTCCAATTTCCCAATAAGACCAAGAGAGCCACTTTCATGAGGAAATGTTACAAACGCTCCCGGTTTCCCCAATCCTCTTGGATATTGATCTCACACGGATGGAAATTGAGCATAGGAGGGCATGCATTGCTTGCGTCTTACAAGACCACAAAGAGGGCAAGACTCAAGAAAGCTATATACGACAGCCATGTCAGCATTGATGGCAAGGCACACATTGTTGTGTTTGTCTCTACACAGCCACTCTCCCTCTCAAAAGCATCTCTCTATCAGAAGTTAGAGAGCCAAGTTCATGTGCATGTGCACTCTCTCCTGTAAGAGATGCACTACAACACCTTTCCCTTGCCGGAACCTCAAGGCACAAAAAGGACTTTGACGCGAAGATACTGGCATCACGGCACCTGTAGCTAGTTTGGCTTGAAGAGAACCAAGGGTGGTTGTGAAATCCTTTGAAAGAAAAATTGTGAAGCTCCAAAATTAAAGAATATCAAGGCTTTGTCTCCTTTCACTTGTCCCCAAGATCTACAAAGTTCTCATGATTCATCAGTTGACAAAGTACCAATCATATCAACTGCACACCTGTTAAGTTGAGAGTTGGCTGACAAGTGAGATTGCCGTACGGAGGGATTAGCACATAAAGAATGCCCAGTTTGAAAACAATTGCAGCATTGATTGTGCTTCCTAAGAAAATTCACGTTTGCATAGCATTAAGATTTAGAGTCTGAAAGGTTTGTCGATTTGTTCGGTCATGTGCAGAGGGGGTATGCATAGCATTAAGATTTAGAGTCTGAAAGGTTTGTCGATTTGTTCGGTCACGTGCAGAGGGGGTATAGGAAGAAGAGGGGCATTCTTGAAGGAAGATTTATCATTTGTGAAAGTAAGACTTACAACCATCTTGTAGCCAACTGCAACATGACCTGTAAGTTTCGTGGATTGTAAACAGTAAGACGATACTCCTGTAATGGAGAAGGGAGTCCACAATGGTACTTCCCGAGACTCCCACTGATCCGCCCAAGTACATTCCTTAAAGATGGAAGCAAGAGGATAAGCATCCCAAAAATGTCAAGGTTTCTCCAAGATACACCATCAATCGGTTCCAAGGAAAAAGAATTTGTAACTTGAAAGCTGTAGTGACATAATTTTTGGCAAAAGCACTCTTGAATTGTGACCAAGTTTTTGGAGCAGAGGGTTTAGCAGTAAGGGCAATCCACCATTGCAGAGGATTGTCTTTCAAAACCTGGTGACTCGAGCAAGCTTGGATTCTTCTGTGCAATTGCCGCTATTGAAGAAACATCAAACTGGTGACAAAACCGCAGAGATTTTAATCTGTCTCCGACTCTACAGAATATGTCAAACTTAACCCTAGAGCCACCATCTTTGAATAGTTTAGGAACTTGCAACATAATTGGAGGAAAACAGGAAAAAACACATTGGATAAGATCCACTATAGGGTGGTAATGGGGTCCAGGTGGTGTAGTAGTAAGAAGAAACTGTCAAGGTAAGAGGTATCTATAAAGTAGGAATTTTGTTGGCCATCATGCAGAGAACACCTCCCATGAATGAAGACTATGGAAAGGGAGTAAGAGGTGTAGAAACTAGAGGAAGAATAAATTTTGGGTCCAAAACTGTGTAATATGGCATGTGAGAAGGCAAAAATCCCATGGAAATCAGTGGAACAGGGGAATAGGTGGGCGAGATGCTACAACAGATCCTTGGGTTGAGAGGAAGTTACTGGTCGAGGTAAAGTATGTCCCATAGTTTCATAAAGATTCTAGAAATTTTCACCTTCCACATAAGGTGCATATAGCTCTAAAGTGATAGCCGTTTGCAATTCTCAAACAAGATCCCCCAAATATTCACGATCAAACAAAAGTCTGCACGACCAAATGTTCTGCAAAGCTCCATTGGTTGCCTGTGTTGAAGTCGGGATTCAGTTAGCGTTTCTCTTGTAGGGATAAGACGTAAGCTGAGCTTTGACAGCACTGTATATCATTGCTTCCATAGTAGGGCTAGGATCTCGTTCTCATAAGCCACTTTGTTCTTTTAAAACATTGCGTTACGTTTTATTTTTTCATCTCTCCCCATCTTTCCACCACTCCAGTTAAACTCACAAACCTACTTTTGATAATGATCACAAGAGAGAAAGGGACTGATTACCGTACAAGAAGCAGAACCGGAACACCAATTTTGCTCAGTTGATTTGACCACACAAGGATTAGCAACACCACTGATGTTCCTGAGAAAAAATACAATTTTGACATAAGTTATTTGCAATCAAAACTAAAAAAAGACTATCCTTGATGGCTCATACAAAAGAAATCTCTTAAATTAAACCACAAAAAGTAATCTGTTTTGGACAGAAGTCGGAATATGACAAGAAAAGAAACAACCAGTTAACTTATATTGTTCTATAACCAAACCTCTAAAAAGAAAAAAGAAACAAGAAAAAGGAAAATGCACCCAACCACTGCAAAGGTAACAACTATGCCTTGCAGCTCCTACTTTATATTAGTAACAAACAACTACCAGTCTTATAACCAACCGCCAAAACGAAGTTTTTAAAAAAAGATAAATGCAGCAAATGCACCCAAAAACTCTGAAGGCAACAACTGTGCCTTACAGCCAATGCTCTCATTCATTAACTGACCTCAAAGAAGAAAGCACTAATGAGATCACATGTAGCACAGCACTGTCCTCTTGACAGAAACAACTTAGGACAAGCTTAAGATCCTTGAAGATAGGTTACCTTGTCCAAGCTAAATCGTTAATTTCAAGAAAGCATGTAAATTAGCACAGATGCTAGAACAAAGAGTCAAACCGTTGTTCAGTCATAGTTACAAGAAACGGGGAAACAGAAATGGAAAAATTTGAAGTTTCAGGGAATTTTGGGTGGCTTAGGAATCAAGGGACAAGTAACAATAATGTAGTTTACTAGTGGACAATGTGCGCTTAGACATCGTCAAATGAAAACAAATGGGCTACTCAGTGGCCACATGGATAGCCAATGTTAACAAGAGTTAACATTTGCAACATAGTTTCAGAATGGCAGGCAATAGTAAGGGGAACTTAGACATGCTTTAAGAGATGTCCACACAAAGTCCATTAGAGCTCAAAGTTCCAGATTCTATGGAGTGTTGGTATGGAAAAACTCTCAAGCAACTCTTTGTGAAGCTGACTCCAACCAGAAAGCAAACTAAACTTACCTTGAATACATTTGCCCACGTGATATTAATTTCTACATGATCCTCATCTTGGTTACAAATAAACTTGCAAAGTCTTTCAATAAAACAACTGCAAATGCATTGTGGCACTCACGACCTTGGTTTTCAAAACTCTTAATCCCTCTCATCTCTCCCATGCATTTGCCTACTTACCAACAATTCTTAACCTAACTTCTAAGGATTCTCAAATAGGAACCAACTAACCGAAGATCCCTTGTCATGGGGCAACTTGGCTCTTGTGACATCAGCAGAGGTATTTTAAAAAACCAGAGAGCTTATCTGGGGGTTATCTTCGCAAAGAAACAAAAATATTGGGCATCCACAACATGCTTTACATCTGTTAAAACACACTGCAAAGCTGCCAACCTACAAAACTTCTTGTTTACCACACTGCAAGCAGCCAAACATAGAAAACTCCTTAATTTGATAAGCAATCACTTACCGTATGACAAACCAATAAACGGGACATGAATAAGAGGCTTCAAATGCTCCGCAAACTTAAGAAATCCCTACAATAGGAGCATAAACTTGTCATCCTAGAAGTTCATCAACATAATATGCCAATCGTATATATTACTACAGAACACACTCTTTTGCAATAACATTACACGGTAAAAATGTTTGAGAAACTAACAAGCACCTGTCTTCTTTCTTTCTTGACTTGCTTTGAGAGATGTTTCTGCACCAAGCCTAATACCAAGAATAAAAAAGCTGTAAGCTGACACAACCTTTACTTATTATGGAGTAAGAAACTATAGAAAGTTGTTTAAAAACTTTACTTGTTACATGTCGTGTGTCATTCTAAATGGGAAGTATAAATAGAACAAGTGGCCATGCAAACTTTGGTATTAGTGGGCCCTTCCTTGCCCCATTAGTCTAGTCCCCCCACGCCATCCCTTTCAAGAAATGTATCTGAGAGAGAGAGAGAGAGAGAGAGAGAGAGAGAGAGAGAGAGAGAGAGAGAGAGAGAGAGAGAGAGAGAGAGAGAAGTGACCTATGAGACCAGAAAGTTACAATGAGGTGTATCTGATACAAAGTCAGATTAACAAAATAAGTTAAACTAGGATAACAAAATATAAATACTGCGGGATCCTAAACTAAGCAGTACAATGTGAAGACAATATGGGAGGGGAGTAGAGATCCATCTTCATCTGCACTCTGGACGACGAAAGAGTATGGCTCGAATCCTTTGCTGTAGCCTCCTTCGAAACTGTGTAGCTCCTCTTCTCCATCGGGGTCGTCTAGATCTCCCTAGCTCCAATGCTCGGTCTATGAGAATGCCAGTAGTGCGGGTAGACCTCTCCACTCTTGGCTGCTCCTCTGTCTGTTCTTCTGGGTGTACAATATCTAGTCTAAAGAAATCTGTGATCTGTCTCTGGGGTTGTCTCTCTTCAGCTCTCCTGAGTAAAGTTTCTCTATGCCTGTGTAACTCAAGTAGATATAGCCCAAGACATCTTTGATCCTCATAACTCATGACCCTAGATAGAGGCCAAAAACCTTCTCTGAATAGACAATGAAAACGGCCTCGTATCTCATAGTACACTGTGCAATGACATATGTAATGTACTTCTGTCTTTGGCTCTAGATGGCATAAGCGGCATATCCTGCTATCTGTTGGTGTCCCTCTGAATCTGCCAGTCTCAATCTCGAGCTGATGTAAGGACGTGCGTATCTGACCAATGGCACAACGCAAACCATGAGAAAGATGCGTGCCCATATAGCTAGGTCGAATCACAAACCCATCCCTTGTGAGGTGGAGAAGATGCTCTCTATAGAAAGCCATCTTTGTACCCAACTCCTGTATTGGCTCTATCCATGTCCTCCTCGTGTCCAGCTGAATCAGATCCTGACGAATGAGTCTATTAATCTCTACCCGCGTCAAAGACCTCAAGGGTGCCTGTAGAGAGTATTGAAAAGGAGGCAACTTGTCCATGGTGAAACCATGTGTCTGAAACCATGATGCCATCTGTGCATACCAGCATGATGTATCCCCATTAAGAGCTAATTGTCTGGAGGACTCTAGAGCCACCCTGGCATATCTGTCTCTGGTAGTATCCCACAGACTGTGTACAAAGGAGACTGATCTGGTAAGCGCCTCAATCTCATAGGGAGAGCAACTAATTCCGCTCGAATGATATCATGCGGTACGGAAGCCTTGGCTCTAATCAACCGAGAGATCATAGATACCAAGGGCTTCTCCATACGCCTCCAACCATCCTGGCCTATAGAAGGTCCCCAAACCTGCACCCCATATAACATAGTAGAGGCAACCAAAGTATCAAAGAGCCATAACTTTGTCCTAGGTTCCTGGAACTGAACCTGCGAACACATCCTCTCCATTCCTCCTAGAGCCGCACTAGCTCTAGTTAGTCTAGTCTCTGCTGCTCTTCTCAAAGAAAATCTCAGGCCAATAAAGAATACCCCCAGGTAAGTGTATGCATCTGTATACTCCACAATCTCCTGACCATATTTGAAAGTAGGTACTGATCTCTTGACCCATTGCGGTGTGGTGTTAAACACCATAACCTTGGTTTTACCTAGGTTTACACACAGTCCACTATCCTCTGCAAAACTGCGTAGTGCATCCAAATGTCGTTGCATACCTTCTGGTGAGTCAGATATCAGCACAATATCATCAGCATATAGCAACAATGGGATCCACGTCCCTGCCAACTGGGCACCCCTATCACCCTCTCTGTCAATGTAATCAGACACCTCATTAACATACATACCAAAGAGAGAGAGAGAGAGAGAGAGAGAGAGAGAGAGAAATCAAATGAAATGAAATGTTATATTAACATCTTCAAAAGGCCAAAGTGACCTATGAGACCAGAAAGTTACAATGCGGTGTATCTCATACAAAGTCAGATTAACAAAATAAATTAAACTAGGATAACAAAATAGAAATACTGCGGAATCCTATACTAAGCTGATAGGTGTGAAAGGTGAAATGTGTGAACTAAGCAGTACAATGTGTAGACAATATGGGAGGGAAGTAGAGATCCATCTTCATTTGCACTCTGGAGGACGAAAAAGTATGGCTCGAATCCTTTGTTGTAGCCTCCTTCGAAATTGTGTAGGTCCTCTTCTCCATCGGGGTCGTCTAGATCTCCCTAGCTCCAATGCTCGGTCTCAGAGAGAGAGAGAGAGAGAGAGAGAGAGAGAGAGAGAGAGAGAGAGAGAGATGAAATGAAATGTTATATTAACGTCTTCAAAAGGCCAAAATGACCTATGAGACCAAAAAGTTACAATTGGTGAATCTGATACCATGTCTGAGTACGGAAATTACAAAGTTACAAAGAACTAACACTAACACTAAGACGCTAAGGAGAAAGGAAATGGGGGGGGGGGGGGGGGGGGTTTGTGGGTTCATATGAAATTTCTCATCGGTCACTGTCGGATCTCATCGAGCTCCTCCATGGTCAGTACTCAAGTTGGGCGTCTTGCATGTCGAGCTAGAGTGATCTGTATCTTCTGTTGCAGCCTTCGTCGGTAGTGGGAGACCCCCCCCCCCGGTCGTGGACGTCTAGATCTGCCAAGTTCCGTGGCTCGATCAAGCAGTGTACCTCTAGTATGAGTAGGCTCTGAGATTTGTTGTAATGACTGCTCCGTTGGCTCTCCTCTGGCTGGTGTAAAGAAATCTGTGATTCGTCTCTGAGACTGTCTTTCCTCTGATGTTCTCAGCAAGCTCTCCCTAAGTTTGCGCTCTAGTAGGAACAATCCGAGACACCTCTGATTCATGACTCTAGAAAAACGGCCGAACCCTTCTCTGAACAGGCAGTGGAAGCGGCCGCGTATCTCATAGTATGTCGGGTAGTGACACACAGAGAGAGAAATGAAATGAAATGAAATGTTATATTAACGTCTTCATAAGGCCAAAGTGACCTATGAGACCAGAAAGTTACAATGTGGTGGATCTGATACAAAGTCAGAGTCAAAGTAACAAGATGACAAAAAAGACAAAAATGAAATGACAAATGCCACAATAAAATACTATGGAATCCTAAACTACTAGGTGTGAACAGCAGCTAGCTGGGATATCTAGATCACAAGAGATCCAGCATCGGTCGTTGGCGGATCTCATCAATCTCCTCCATGGTCAGTAGTCTGATCAGGCGTCGTGCATGTCGAGCCAAAGTGATCCGAATCCTCTGATGCAGCCTCCGTCGATGATGTGTAGTCCTCCGCAGTCGTGGGCGTCTGGATCTTCCAAGCTCAGTCGCTCGGTCGATCAGTGTGCCTCTCGTGTGAGACGACAAGCTCTGCTGTGGTAGTAATTCCTCCGGGTGTCCAGTGACAGCTCTAAAGAAATCTGTGATCTGTCTCTGGGACTGGCTAGCCTCTCCTCTCATCAGGCTCTCTCTGTGTCTGCGTAGCTCGAGCAAAAACAAGCCCAAGCATCTTTGATCCTCGTACTGCATGACTCTGGAGAATGGTCCAAAGCCCTCTCTGAACAAGCAATGGAAGCGGCCTCGTATCTCATAGTAGACGGGGCAGTGGCATGTGTAGTGCAACTCTGTCTCAGGCTCGATGTCACACAGGGGGCATGTCCTGGCCTCTGTTGGTACTCTGCTGTATCTCCCAGTCTCGATCCGCAGTAGCTGGTGTGAAGATGTACGTATCTGGCCGATAGCACATCGTATCCCATGAGACAAGTGGGTGTCCATGTATCTCGGCCTCGTCACAAAGCCATCAACCGTAAGCTGGAGGAGATGCTCTCTGTAGAAAGCCATCTTCATGTCCAGCTCCTGTGCTGGCTGTATCCATGTCCTCCTGGTGTCTAGCTGAGTCAAGTCCTGGCGGATGAGCCTGGTGATCTCGGACTGTGTAAGAGTCAGAGAGGGTGCATCCAGTGAGTACTGGAAGGGAGGCAATCTGTCTATGCTGAACCCATGCGCCTGAAACCATGATGTCATCTCCCCATACCAACATGCTGTATCTCCCTGCATGGCTAACTGTCGAGAGGACTCAAGTGCAAGGCGAGCATATCTGTCTCTGGGAAGTTTCCACATGCGGTGTATGAAGGAGACAGATCTGGTGAGCGCCTCCACCACTAGTGGGGGGGCAGCTAGCTCTGCTCGAACAATAGCACGTGGTACTGAGGCCTTGGCTCTAATGAGCCGCGAGATCATAGAGACTAGAGGCTTCTCCATGTCCCCTCATCCATCACTGTGGCCTGTCCTCCCGTGATGATCTAATGAAGGTCCCCAGATCTCAGCTCCGTAAAGTAATGCAAAAGCCACCAGAGTGTCAAAGAGCCAGAGCTTCGTCCTAGGCTCCTGAAACTGAACCTGTGAACACATCCTTTCCAATCTACCCAATGCTGCATGGGCTCTGGTCAGTCTAGTCTCTGCTGCCCTCCTCAATGAAAATGTTGGCCCACTAAAAACCACTCCGAGGTAAGTGTACGCATCTGTATACTCCACAGTCGCCTGGCCGTATGTGAATGCTGGTGCTGACCTCCTGATCCACTGTGGGGTGGTATTAAATACCATGACCTTGGTTTTACCAAGGTTGACGGACAAACCACTTTCTTGAGCAAACCTATTCAAAGCATCCAAGTGACGTTGCATCCCCTCCGGAGAGTCGGAGATCAACACAATATCATCAGCATATAACAATAATGGAATCCATGTTCCTGCCATCTGTGCACCTCTATCACCATCTCTCTCAATGTAGTCAGAAACCTCATCCACATACATACGAAATAGAGTAGGAGAGAGCGGACAGCCCTGCTTCACCCCAATAGTGGAGTGAATCGGGGTGGATAGACCCTCTGAGGTGCGTACCTGCCCCACTACTGACCTGTATAATGCCATGACCCCCCATATGAGCTCTGTGGGTACTCCCATTTGCTGTAATCTGTGCATCAATCTAGCTCTAGGCACTGTGTCAAAAGCTTTGCGGAAATCCACAAAGCTACAATAGATCCGTTTCCCACGCGATCTACCCTCCTCAATGATGGCTCTGAGTGTCAAGATATGGTCAAGAGTAGAAAAACCCCTCCTGAACCCTGCCTGCCCGGCTGCGCGTATCCCCTCCCTCTCTGCCCATCTACTCAGCTGCTGCTCAAGAATGGATGCGTACAACCGTGCCAATGTGTGTCCAATCATGATAGTGCGATAATTCCCAGGTTCCATAGGGTCTCCCGACTTGAAAATAGGTACAATAGTAGATAGGCTCCAAGTATCAGGCAAGCCCTCACACATGGCACAGTTAAACATCACTGCTAGAAGCTCTGCTAGTAGATCTCTGGCATGTGTGAAATGCTCAGCCACTAAACCATCATGATCATAAGCTCTCCCAGTCCTCATCCTGTCAATGGCTTTCCTCACCATCTCTGCGGTGAAAAAAGCACATGTGTGTGGGCATGGATCGGGGGGGTCGGGAAGGGGGGGCTGCTCAGGAACTGTGTACAGAGATGATGCATACTGGCCCTAGTCCTCTGTAGAAGTGATGGCGGGGGGGGGAGAGTGCTCCTGAAAGAGCTGCCATGCCTCACGTGAATCCTGACTCAAGAACAGCTGATATAGATCCTGCTCTAGCCGAGCCAAAAATTCCCTCTTCTTCTGCCGCACTAGGCGCCGGAAGTCAGTCTGTGACTGTCTGTGAGTGATGTCCCCCAAAAGCACCTCCCTCTGAAGTCTAGCTCTAGTGTCCCGACATTCCTCATCATACCAACTGTTCTGGGGCATGCTCCCCGAACGGCGTCTCTGCTCAGGCTGGGTATGTGGGTATGCCTCTGTTGTTGCATCATGTAGTGTCTGTGTCAATATAGTAGTAAGCTCCTCCAGAGGTCGCCCTGGCTCCTCTGTGCATAGGCGTCTGTAGATCCCATCTATGTATACAGAGTCTGTCTCCTGCGTGAAGGTGTAGCGAGTAGGGGCTGTTGTCCGTAGCCT
This sequence comes from Adiantum capillus-veneris, assembly GCF_014529385.1. Lineage (NCBI taxonomy): Eukaryota > Viridiplantae > Streptophyta > Polypodiopsida > Polypodiales > Pteridaceae > Adiantum > Adiantum capillus-veneris. Next base: position 36,788,898 of record NC_140959.1, read on the forward strand.
GTGTGCTACACTAAACTGAAAGGAGATGGTCATTGACACAAGAGCATGATCCACTGCCACACCAACAGGTCTGGGTCCAATCGTGAGATCCTGGATACTAGAGATGAGGCTCGGCTGTGCCATGACATAGTCCACTGTGCTGGCTCCATGTCTGTGTGGAAAGCATGTAAAACCCCCTGAGGCGGGAAATCTCTCTAGGCCATTCAAGATGGCCAATCCATGTGCAGTCCCCATGTCTATGAAGTGTCTTCCATACTCAGTGTGTTCTCTATCTTGTGATACTCTGGATAGGCCCGTCTCTGCAGCATCCAGCTCTCTCAGCATCTCCTCTGAAGTATCATAAAATATTGTCTGATGATGGGCAGTCCTAGCATTGAAATCCCCTAGAATGATGATGTCACCATCTCTAGAGAACTCCCATATATCATCATCCAAAATAGAGAAAGGGGACTGTCCTCTGGGTGGTGCATATACTGACGTGCTCGAGGGAAAGTAGCAAATAACAATGTAAAGATATCTGTCTGTCTCTGCTCTCAGCCTCACCCACATGTACCTAGCTTGCTCATCTCTGCGGGCTATATGTATCAATGGCTGCAACTCCTCCCTGAATAACACTGCCACTCCTCCTGATCCCCGCCCTCTGCGCTCTGATCGTATCTCCTGTCTATAGGCAGTCTCCCATATGTATCCACTGATGTGAGGCATAGACTGCCCATGGGCCTGATGTGTCTCAGAGTAGAAGACAATGTCTCTTCCCCTGAAACTATCCTCAAAGGCACCCACATCAAGTCGCATAGATCCATTACAATTCCACGTGGCAACTTTGAGGGTGGTCCCACGGGTCTCGCACCGTCATGTGGAGCGCCGCTCTACAATCACAACCCGGCCATCTCTGTAGAAGGTCGTCTTTCCCTTCTCCCTTGCCGCTTGAATCTCTGGCATTACCTCTCTCATATGCGCAAGCTGTGTGAGAGTGAGGTCATCTCCAAGGAATATGCCCGTTTTCTTTAGTGTAGGACGCTTCTTCAAGAAGTCCTTCTTTGCCTCCATGGATGGGAAACAGATGATTAGAGCTCTCCCTTTTGAAGTCTCCCCATTGCCTTGTGTCTTCTTCCCCACCCTCCATGCCTTTGTATGAGTAGCCTCACTACCCATCATGCAAAGAAGTTCTTCAACTTCCCCTTCCACATCATCTCGGTCTTTTAAACCGGTTACTCTTATATGCAAAGCTCTAGTTTTCCTGCGTTGTTCTTCCTCTAGAGTCATGTTGATGACTGTAGGAGTGGGGATAGATGTGGTTTCTTTCCCCTTGCCTTTCTTAGCGACTTCTATCCACTTCTCGGCCTCATCCGCCTTCTTTTGTGTCTTCGTGATCGCATCCATCCACGAAGACGTCTTTACCATCTTTTGTTTCTTCTCCTCTTTGATCATCCTAGAGTTACCCGGAACGCGGAACGGGAACGGCGACGGGCCTCCCTGCAGAACGGGGGAACGGGAATGGGCCCGGAACGGGAACGGCGCGGAACGGCAGGCTAAAAAAACACCCAAATATTATTTTTTTTAGCGTTATGTGTTTGAATATGTATTTTTTTTATGCGTGTAAGAGCATAGCTTGCATCCCCATGCACGAGAACCTCCCGCCGCCGACAAGGTGCCCTCCGAGGTCACTTCATCCCACCACGACCATTCCTTCGCCTTTTGAGTGTTGCCCGCATGAACAGAGGGGGTTGAACGAGAAGAAGAGGCCATGGATGATGGATTATCCGTGAAAGAGAGAGCTTGATCTTGAACTTTGAGAGAGAGAGAGGGCTTGAGAGAGAGAGGCTTGCCGCTTGATTCCGTGAGAGCTTGAAAGAGAGCTTGAGCCTTGAGCCTTGAAAGTTGAGGGTTAGAACTTAGAAGTTAGCCCAAGAGAGAGAGAGGTTGAGAGCTTGAACCTTGAGGCATGCCGCGGCGCCACACTATGGCTTGAGAGTTGAGAGCAAGCTAGGGAGAATGAGCTTGGCTTGAGAGTTGAGAGCAAGGCTCAAGCAAGGGAGAATGGGCCTTGAGGCTTGATGAGTGTGTGAAGAATGGGGGAGGAGGGGGGCATTATATACTTTTTTCACTGCTGAAAATGGCCGTTGGCTGCCCAACAGTCATTTTTTTTAATTTCAAAAACTGTCATTGGGGCCGTTGGGGCCGTTCCGGCCCGTTCCGGTGACAGCTTTCAGCCGGAACGCCGTTCCGTTCCGACGCGTTCCAGAAACTTCCAGTCGGCCGGAACGCCGTTCCGGCGTTCCAAGGTCCTAAAATGCCGTTCCCCGGTAACTCTGGATCATCCATACTTGCTCTTTGATGACCTTGATTTCCTCTACTACCGATGGCTGGAATTCCCCCTCCTCTAGTCCATTGCTCGCTCTATCGGCAAGTTCTCGCTTGAGAGCTGAGACCTCTTCTTTAAGTGCTTTGGAGTCCGCCTTAATTGCTTGTAGCTCTGCGTGCAGGTCCTCTTTCTCTTTCTTCCACTGCGCGCCTTCGTTGAGAAACATTTGAAGAAGGTTGGCCTTCTCCTTCCACCATCCCTCCATATCGGCTTTCCAGTCTTTCATCTCCCTCTCCATTTGTGTAATCCACTTGTTTGTGAGCACAAAAGTTGCCTTCGGATGGGGCTTACATACCGGCGAAGTAGTCATTACGTCCATCAAAAATCAACAGTACAATCTGCACTTCTGCCAAGTCAAACCCCCTATGTCCACATCACACATACATCCCTGTCCCGCATGATGCATACATAAGTGTTCCCCATATCAATCATACATTCTTTATATTTTCTGCAATTTCTTGCAATTTTCTGCAATTTCCTGTGAATGCTGCAAATTATTTAAATCCTGAGATTCTGAGCTTTCCCTGCAGGAAATCTGAAAATCTGACAATGTTTGCATTGTAATGCACCTGCGGGTTTTGTGGGGGGGGGGGGGGGGGGGGGGGGGGGGGGGGGCGCGTGGGGTGCAGTTCAGATGATAGTAATCCCGTGTGGTGGGGGGTTGGGGGTGCCGGCGCACTGTCACAACAGGGGGGGAGGGCGCAGTCCAGCTGAACAGCAAGGTGCAGCCCAGGTGGCGCGTAGGCAGCAGCCAGCAGTTGGCGCGCGTCAGCAGCAAGCAGCAACAAACAATTGGCGCACAGGAAACAGTAAACACGTGGCGCAGGTCAGCAGCAGCAGTTGGCGCGCAGGTAGCAGCAATTTGGTGGCGCAGGTCAGCAGTAGCAGAGAGAGAGAGAGAGAGAGAGAGAGAGAGAGAGAGAGAGAGAGAGATGAAATGAAATGTTATATTAACGTCTTCAAAAGGCCAGAATGACCTATGAGACCAAACTGATACAAAAGTGGTGAATCTGTTACAATGTCTGGGTACCTTAGTACTAAAGTACTAAGTGTGAAAAGTGTGAAAGTGTGGAAATAAATGTGAAAATAAATGTGAAAAACTAAATACAAAGTATTAAATAAACTTCTTAGGAGCATTCTAGGTGTCTGGCTAGAATGTTTCTAATCCTTTGTTGTAGTCTCCTCCGGTGAAGTGTGCTTCTGCATCTTGGCCGTGGTCGTCTCGATTTCCTAAGCTCAAACGCTCTGTCAATTAGCGTGCCTTTCGTATGACTGTGGGTATTCCTTTGTGCTGGCTGTTGGCATCTTGCTTCTCCTTCCACTCCTGCTTCTCTCGATCCGAAGAAATCTGTGATCGGCCTCTGAGGCTGTAGTGCTCTTTGTCTTCTCATTAGATTATCCCTGTGCCGATGTAGTTCCAGTAGGTACAAGCCTAAGCATCTTTGATCTTGGTATTGCATGATTCTATCTAGAGGTCCAAAGCCTTCTTTAAAGAGGCAATGAAAACGCCCCCATATCTCATAGTATACTGTGCAGTGGCATATATAGTGTAATTCTGTCTCCGGCTCCATTCCGCATAACTTGCAAATTCTGCTCTCAGTTGGGATTCCCCTAAATCTGCCAAATTCAATTTCTAACTGGTGTGAGGATGTACGAATCTGACCAATAGCACATCTCAAACCATGAGACAGGTGGATATCCATGTAACTCAGGCGAATCACAAATCCATCTTCAGATAGTTGTAGGAAGTTTTCTTTGTAGTCGACCATCTTCGTGCCCAATTCTTGTGTAGGGTCTACCCATGTCCTCTTAGTATCCAACTGTATAAGATCCTGTCACATGATTTTATTAATCTCCGTTCGTGTAATTGCCAGTGATGGGGCCTCAAGAGAGTATTGGAAGGGGGGTAATTTTTCCATACTGAACCCATGTCTCCGAAACCACGAGGACAGTTGCGCATACCAGCATGATGTATCCCCTTTCATTGCTAATTGTTGAGAGGATTCGAGGGCCAGTCTAGTATATCGGCAATTATTTGTATCCCACAAACCATCTATAAAGGACACTGATCAGGTAAGAGCTTCAATTTCTATCGGAGGGGCCGCTAGTTCCGCTCGGGTAATCGCGTGTGGTACGGAGGCCTTGGCTCTAATCATTCGGGAAATCATAGATACCAAAGGTCTCTCCATTGACTTCCAATTATCCTGATCCACAGATGGTCCCCAAATCTGGACCCCATAAAGCATAGCCGAAGCCACCACAGTATCAAAGAGCCAAAGTTTTGTTCGTGGTTCCTGAAACTGCACTTGTCAACACATCCTCTCCAACCCTCCCAAGGCCGCAGAGGCTCTGGATAATCTAGCATCCGCTGCTTTCTTAAGAGTAAACTTCGCTCCTGCAAATACCACCCCAAGGTATGTGTCTGGATCTGTGTACTCTACTGTATCCTGGCCAAATGCAAATGTAGGTGCTGATCTCCTGACCCACTGCAGTGTGGTGTTAAACACCATAACTTTGGTTTTACCCAAGTTTACCGACAGGCCACTGTCCTCTGCGAATTTATATAATGCATCTAGCTGCCTCTGCATTCCATCCGGTGATTCTGCTATCAATACAATATCATCTGCATACAACAACAAAGGGATCCATGACCCTGCAAGTTGAGCCCCTCTGTCACCCTCTCTATCAATGTAATCTGATACCTCATCAATGTACATACCAAATAAAGTAGGGGACAGTGGGCATCCCTGCTTTACTCCAACGGTGGAATGAACAATGTCGGAATCCCCTTCTGGAGTACGTACATAACCAGTTACTGACCCGTATAAGGCCATGATCCCCCAAATAATCTCTTTGGGGACCCCTAACTCTTGCATCCTGCGCATCAATCTGGCCCTTGGTACTGTATCAAAAGCTTTCCGAAAATCCACAAAGCAACAATACATCCTTCTCCCGTTTGCTCTTCCTTCCTAAATAATGGCTTTGAGCGTAAGAATATGATCTAAAGTGGAATAACCCCTTCTGAATCCAGCTTGTCCTGTTGCTCTTATGCCCTCATTCTCCGCCCATCTACTCAATTTTTGTTCAAGAATGGACGCGTACAGTCGGGTCAAAGTGTGACCTACCATAATGGTGCGGTAGTTCCCGGGTATCATTGGATCCCCTAACTTGAAAATAGGTACGATAGTAGATAATTTCCAAGATTCAGGTAATCCTTCACACATGACCCGATTAAACAGCCGAGCAAGGACTTCTGAAAGTAGATCCCTGGCATGGATCAGATGTTCTGCTACTAAACCTTCATGATCATATGCTCTTCTTGTCTTCATCTTATCAATGGCTTTTTCCACCATTTCCATAGTAAAGAAAGTACTAGCAGCAGGGCATGGCTCTAGCGGATCTGGTAATGGAGTCTGTCCAGATACCATATATAATGATGTTACATATTGACCCCAAATCTCAGGAGAAGTAATCGTCGGAGGCGGTGAATGCTCTTGAAACAAGCGCCATGCCTCATGTGAGTCCTGACTCAAGAAGAGCTGATATAAATCCTTCTCTAGTTTGGCTAAAAATGTCCTTTTCTTGCGACATACTATACGCCGAAGAGCAATCCGAGACTGCTTATATGTGATGATCCCAAGTGTAAGCTCTTTCTGGACCTGGATTCTCGTCTCTTTGCATTCCTCGTCATACCAACTGTTTTGAGGCATGTTCCCAGCTCCTCTCTTCTGATCAGGTTGAGTATGTGGGTATGCCTCTTGTGCTGCTCCATGAAGTACCTCTGTTAACTGAGAAGTAATCTCCTCTACAGTATATACTGGCTCGGCTGCCCGCATCCTATTATAGATATTTTCCACATAGACTGAATCAGTTTCTGGCGTGAAAGTATATCTTGTGTGTGTCTTCTTCCTTTGTACTTGAGAGGCATTGTATTGGAAGGAGATTGATAAGGTCAAGAGAGCATGATCCACTGCAATCCCAACCGGTCTGGGTCCCACCTTAAAGTCCTTGATACTAGAAATAAAGCTTGGTGAAGTCATGACATAATCCACTGTACTGGCCCCATGCCTGTGTGGGAAGCATGTGAATCCCCCAGAAAACGGGAAATTCTCTAGACCATTAAGTATGGCCAAACCATGTATGGTTGCCATCTCCATGAGATGTCTCCCATATTCAGTGTGTTCTTTATCCTGTGAGTTTCTAGTAAGCCCCCTTTGTGATAAATCCACTTCTCTGAGCATTTCCTCAGAAGTATCATAGAATACTGCTTGAGAGTTGGCCGTTCTGGCATTAAAGTCTGCTAAGAGAACTATGTCTCCATCTCTAGAGAACTCCCATATGTCATTATTCAATATGGAGAAAGGGGACTGTCCTTTAGGTGAGGAGTAGACTGAGGTACTTGGAGGGAAGTAGCATATAGCGATATATAGAAATCTACCTGTCTCAGATCTCATTCTCACCCACATATACCTTGCTTGCTCATCTTTCCTGATAATCTGTAGTAGTGGTTTCAGCTCCTCTCTAAATAAGACTGCTACTCCTGACCCCTGGCTACCCTGTAGAGATCTCTTGTCTGGTCGACCAGCTGTTTCCCATAAATAACCCTTCACATGTGGCATACGCTGTCCCGGTATCTGGTGTGTCTCTGAGTAGAAAACTATGTCTCTGTCCCTAAAGCTGTCTTCAAAGGCACCTACATCTAGCCTATATGACCCATTACAATTCCACACCGCTATCTGGAGCGTCGCCCCATAGGTCTCGCACCGTCATGCTGAGCGCTTTTCCAGAACCACTACTTTCCCTCCTCTATAAAAGGCGATTTTCCCCTTTTCTCTTGCTGCCCTGATCTCTGGCATCAACTCTTGCATGTGTGCCACTTGTGCCAATGTAAGGTCATCTCCTAAGAAAATACCAGTTTTCTTAAGAGTTGGCCTCTTCTTTAGAAATTCTTTCCTTATTTCTATATTCGGGAAGGCGAGAATAAGTGCCCGATCCTTTACGTTTCCCTTCTCATCGATTCCTTTCTTGCCCACTCTCCATGCACTTGTGTGAGTAGGCTCTATGATGCCCATGCGTTGTAGCAGTTCCTTCACTTCTTCATCTACATTCTCTCTGTCTTTGACTCCTGTGACCCGCACATGCAGAGCCCGATTCTTCCTTTTCTGCTCTTCCTCAATGGTCATATTAATAATGGTAGCAGTAGGTGTGGTCTCGAGCATCTGGGCCTTCCCTTTCTTCGCATCCTCAATCCATTTCTGTGCTTCATCAACCTTTTCTTGTGTCTTAAAAAGACGTTCTGCCCATGAAGATGCCGTTTTCGATTTCTGTTCATCTCCTTCCCGTAGAGCTTTCATTTGATCTTTCATGTCCTCGAGCTCCTTCAGCACCGAAGGTTGGTCGTCTCCCTTCTCCTTAGTTGCAGATTTGCAAGCCGCAAGTTCTCCTTTTAGCTCCTCAATTATTGCATCTTTTTCCCCCATGTGCTTTTCCATATTTGTTCTCCATGCTTCAAAACTTGCTACTGCCTCATCGAGTTTCTTTTACATAACGCATTCTGTTACATTTACTTCGGCCTTGATTAGGTTTCGTACTTCCGTTTTCAAGATCTGAATCTCCTCATTCTGTATCCCCCGGATCTCTCTCCTTAGTTTTCTCATCATGTCTCCATATATGGAGTTCCTGTAGCTCTCAGCGCTCGCGTGCATTTCCTTCTTGATGTCATCATCTGGACCTTCTCCATCATTAGTTCATCATGTATCTTGGACGTTTTTCCCACTCGTAATGATCTTGGTGATAGTACAGTATCTCTATTTCTCCGCTTAAATGTAGCTGTTGTTTTTTTTGGGGTGGTGTAGCTATCTACACCCGGCCCTTCCCCTTCGGTAGGCGGATCCATTGAACCCGAGCCCCAAATGTGGGGTAGGGTACTAGGGAGAGTAGTACAAACTTAAAATATTTTATCTTAAGGCTTTTTACCTTAAGGCTTAAAATTTTCTCTAAGGCTGGGACTTCCTACGCGTAGGTGAAGGGCGCGCGTATGCTGGGACTTGCTACGCGTAGGGTTGCTAGGACATACTACGCGTAGGACTTCTTCTGCTGCCTGCCCTTCGCGCGAGCTCCTGCTTGCTCCACCTCTCTCGCGTGAATCCCCTAGACCCGCCACAGGTCCATCTGCACGCTGATTTGCTGAGGCTGAAGCCTGCTCGCGTTGTGGTGCTGAGGCTGAAGCTTTCTCGCGAGAGAAAGAGGACGACCCCCTGCTCGCTGAAGCCTGCGTGCTGTGGAGCTGACTGAAGCCTGCTGAGGCGGGATTGTAGGTGCAGAGCAGAGGGCCGCCTTCACTTCGTCACCACGCAGAGAGAGAGAGAGAGAGAGAGAGAGAGAGAGAGAGAGAGAGAGAGAGAGAGAGAGAGAGAGAGAGAGAGAGAGAGAGAGAGAGAGAGAGAGAGAGAGAGAGAGAGAGAGAGAGAGAGAGAGAGAAATGAAAATGAAATGAAATGTAATATTAACGTCTTCAAAAGGCCAAAATGACCTATGAGACCAAAAGGTTACATGTGGTGAATTTAATACCAGGTCTGGGTACAAAAAGTACAAAGAACTGAAAAGAAAATAGTGGGTAGGGTTGGGGTGAAAGCTGATACAAAGGGAATACAAAGGGTGAGCTGATACAATGGAGCTCTCTGATAGTAGAGGCATCATATACATATACATCAGTATCCAAAAGGCTATAGAGATTCAATGTCCTCCAAGGTAGGCACTCTGTCGGGACGGCTCCTATGTCGCGCCAGTATGGTATGGATCCTATGTCGCAATCTGCGTCGATGTCGAGAGGGCCCCCTCATCCGTGAGCAACGAGACCGCCCCAACTCTATCGCCCGATCAAGCAGTATGCCTCTAGTGCCTCTGAAGATGTTATGCCATGGGGGCTGCTCAAACTCCTCTGTCTGTGGCTGAAAGAAATCTGTAATCTTCCCGTCTCATTGGATCTCTCTCATTGTGCCCCTCTTCAAGAGGTCCTCTTTGTGTTTGCGAATCTCCGGTAAGTACAATCCGAGGCATCTCTAATCTTGGTATCTCATGACTCTAGAAAGTGGCCCAAAACCCTCTTTGAATAGACAGTGAAAGCGGCCTCGTATCTCATAGTATACTAGGTAGTGACATATGTAATGTAGCTCTGTCTCTGGCTCTATCTGGCACACCTGACAAATCCTGGACTCAAGTGGGTACTCCTCTAAATCTGCCTGTCTCGATCTCTAGCTGATGTGAGGATGTGCGAATAGCACATTGTATCCCATGGGATAGATGAGTATCCATGTATCCTGGTCTGATCACAAAACCGTCCTCCGTGAGCTGGAGAAGGTGCTCTCTATAGAAAGTCATCTTCGTACCTAACTCATGTGTAGGCCGTATCCATGTCTTCTTCGTATCCAACGGAATCAAGTCCTGTCTAATGAGCCTGGTAATCTCTGCCCTAGTGAGGGAGATGGAGGATGCATCCAGAGGGTACTGAAATGGGGGTAGCCGATCCATACTAAAGCCATGTAGCTAAAACCAAGATGCCATCTCTGCATACCAACATGATCTAATGCCAACTGTCGCAAAGACTGTAGTGCTAATCACGCATATCTGTCTCTAGGGAGAGCCCAGGTGCTATGCACAGCTCTGCCCTAACAATGTCATGTGGTACTGAGGCCTTGGCCCTAATCATCCAAGAAATCATAGACACCAAGGGCATGTCCATACATCTCCATCCATCAGTACTGCCATCTCTGCTATGATGATCAAATGAGGGGCCCCATATCTCCACTCCGTACAGCATGGCCAAGTGTCAAAGAGCCAAAGCTTTGTCCGAGGTTCTTGGAACTGAACCTGCGAACATATCCTCTCAAGTCTCCCCAATGCTGCATAGGCTCTGGTCAATCACGTATCTGTTGCACGCCTCAGAGAAAATACTGGACCACTGAAAACCGCCCCAAGATAAGTTATGTATCGGCATACTCCACAATATCTCGACCATATGTAAAAGTGGGGGCGGACCTCCTTACCCATTGTGCCGTGGTGTTAAACACCATTACCTTGGTCTTACCAAGGTTCACAGACAATCCATTGTGTCGTGCAAATACATGCAATGCATCCAAATGACACTACATCCCCTCTGGAGAATCTGAGATCAGCACAATATCATCAGCATATAATAGCAACGGAATCCATGTCCCTGCAAGTTGAGCACCTCCATCACCCTCTGGCGGACATGCCCTGAG